>NC_081411.1:66708773-67339927 GCF_030272615.1 Cryptomeria japonica | reverse complement strand
TCCTTGTCAAGGCTCAAGTATCCCTACCCCTCCTTGAGTTGGGCCTAAGTTGTTGATGGTTTCTAATATTTTTGTTATTGTAATGGTGGTGTTGATAGTCTATGACTATGTGTAATTGTATTGTTGATAGTCTCTAACTATGAAAAGCATCGGTGCCCTAGTTAACACTACTTTTTAAATAAAAAACATTAGCATTTGGCCTAGCCTAAATTATTTGACCATTATGGGTGGTAACTACATATAGTCAATCATAATCCATCAATATTGTATATGTGCTTTGGATATAACCTAATCCATCAGGTGTTGACCACATACCCATCATCATTTGTCATTTTATTATTCTTTTACTTGGCCTTGCCCATTTATTTGATGGCAGAAAAACCATAAAATATTACCTAATCACATTCTCCATCTCTCGAACATTTCAATGTCTATGACATGTCAATCCTTTTGCCAAGATGCCATTTTCTTATGTGGCACATTCATTATGTGATCCTTCATGGATCTCATTATTTGTCTATTTCCTTCTTTAGTGATGTCCTAATATTCATATGGATAGTTTGATGTTGTGCATGTGTAATTGCGCTTATCATTTTGTTTGCATCTAGCATGACATTTATATTCAATCTTTCATTTTTATATTTATTTTATTTTTTATTGTATTATTACTTTCTTTATCATTCAATTACAATATTTCTTTGGTTTTTGGCATTCTAGGATATATGGTCATGAGTGGAAGTGAAATTTAGCATGATTTAATTTTTTATTTTATGTTATTAACTAGACTTTTTTTTAGTTAATACAATAGAAAGGAATTAATCTCTCTTTTAAGTAAAACATATTGCGGAGGTCAATTAGTTCTTTCATAATGCAACCAAATGGAAGGGACCTATAATATTGGTAACTATCTTTGATATCTACAATTATTGTGATCAACACATGATAATGATGATTAGCTGTGTCTCAAAATTATTTGATTGTTTTACTTCGAAGCATTGTTTTGCTACCAATCCAATAACAATATATCTTGACCTTATGTAATTTCAAGCAAAATTTAATTTTTCCTAGTTATTTGCTAGCTACTATGGAGGTAATGTTTTCTTTACTATTGTTCATTCATAGTTCCAACAGCTATGGTAATGTTTATTTTTAAGTATTTAATAGACTTCTTTAAGAAAAATTCTTCTATTTTGTGCATTCCCAAAGAAGTATTGATAGTAAGGAGTACAAAAAAACCAACATCATTTTATTGTCTTTCTAAAGGTCTAAATATTTTCAAATTCATTGTGGACAAGGCTAAAAAATACAAAGTCATGGATGTCTTGTTTGAGGCAAAATACAAGCACACATTTTCGATGCAATGTGTAGTTCCCTTATTCAGTGATGCAAAAGTTGGACACCCACAAACAATGGATAAAACAAATGAACATCACATACTGTTGAGGCTAAAGTTGAACTCCAAATAGATGACCTGAAACTTGTTAGTTCATCATGCAATATAAAATAAAGCTATAGGAAACATTTAACTTCAACCAGTGAAACAACATGAAATAAAAGTAAATAAAAGAGATTATACCTTCATGATTTTTGTCTCATTGTGTCCTAACTCCATTGTTCTTGGTTGCAAGTAATTTTCTCTCAGACAAACACATGTAGCTTCCAAGATGGCATGTGAAGAATGGATTTCTAGTTAACTCATACTAAGATATGCATATGCAAATGATATTAAGCTAAAATGCTATGAAAATGATTTATGCTCAAAACTCTAAAATTGCTAATTGCTTCAAACTCAAACTCACGGATGCAAGAAAAAGACTCCTAGATAGACTATTAGTTTGAAAATGTCTTAGGAGACCTCTTCTTGCAAATTGGATGGCTATGAACAAGAGGTTGAGATGTGAGAGAGAAAGGGGGAAGATGTTCCTCCTACACCTACAGGATGGAGAGAAAGGGGGAAGGAGAAGACAAGTGTCACTCATCTCACCTTGACTGGGTTGAAGACTTGAGAGGATATAGGATAGTTGGAGAAGATGTAGGAATGAGAGGACAAGTGGACTCAAGTCCTCTTAAGATGTAGGAAGGTTGGAGAGAATATAGAAGAAAGTTGGAGAAATATGTGTACTTGCACAATTTTCATTTATTTGGAGGTTGGAGATAAATGGCTAATGATTTATTTATTTTGTTTTGTTTTGTTGAATTAATTTAGCCACATGAGAGATGAGTTGGCAAAGGGGAAGATGAAGTGGAGATGGAAAGGTGAGTTGGAAAAGGGATTAAATAATTAAGAAATTATTTATTATATGAGACTATAGGATAGAAGATAGAGAGATAATTAAATATTAGATATTTAATTAATTAGAAGAAAAAATTTAATGAATTAATTATAAAAAATTTCAATTAACTTAATTAATAGAAGAATATAGAATGAATTAAATAAATTAATATTTTCAAATTATCTATTTAATAGAAGAATAATTATTAAATAAATATAAAATATTTATTTAATTGCTCGTAGCCAGTTTTTATGTGTATACATTTTGCCCCTCTTTGAAATGATGTTGAGACAACATTGTTTCAAAGATTAAATCAAGTCTCGATAATGCGTTTGACGGTGGTAAAAATCCTGATTGTGTGCCCCCTTGGGAGATTGATCATGAATTTGTTCAAAAAATTATGGATGAGCGATTAATCTCACGATAATTGATTTGGAAAAAAGGTCCCTCAATTAAATTCATTTTTGAAAAATAAATAAAATTGCTCCACTTAAAAGCTTTAATTACCCTTTCCAATGGTAAATATAAAATTAACCTAGGTTAATTTTGTCCTCATCTGCATCCTTGTCAACCTTTGGAGTGAAAAGAAGTTTCTTGTTGAGTTGTCAAAATGGTTATTTCGCTTGAGAGCCATCGATTTGAGCGTGTACGCTGATATCAATGACTTCCTAAGTATGGCCCACCGGTATGTACCTTACCCCAAGCTTGTTTGTAATTTTCCATACGAATTTTCATTTTTTTCGGCACGTTTTAGGGTTTATTTAAATTTTTTGATTTTCAACTTTGTGTTTTAGCACTTTTGCTCTGTAGGTTAGCGCATATGCATGTTAGGTTAGCGCTTTTGTTAGATTAGCATTTTTTATTGTTTCATTCTCGCATGTGTTTAAAATGTTAGCACATTTGGTAGATTATCGCTTTTGCCTTGAGTATTCGCGCATATGTTAGAAAGGTTAGCGCATTTGAATGTTTTAGCGCATATGTCTGATGTGTTAGCGCATATGATAGAAAGGTTAGTACATATGATTGATTTAACTCTTGTGCTTAATAAAATAACGCATTTGCCATGAAGAATAGCGCATTTAGTTAAAATAATTTTGTTTGACTTTGAGAATGTTAAAATTCATTTGAGATTATTTGATTTAGGCATTTGATGTTTGATTTTGATAGATAGGTATGCTGATTGATGTCTGTTTGATAGAGAATTTGATAAATCCGTTTGGTAGGATAAATGATTGATCAATTTGTTTGATAGATTGATAGAGCAGCTCTAAGAGACTGATTTAGTCTCTGATAAAGAACTTGATAGAGTTAACTTAACTCAATGATTAATTGAAAACCATAATTGATGATTCAAATGTTGATTTGATAGCCAGATTTTGTTGATAAAACTAATTTTATTAATTGATAAACATGATTGATTGTTTGATCGATAGACTAGAAATCTCTTAGATTTGATAGATAGATGATTGATAAAAACCAAATTCTCTTTTTAAATAGGAGAAACTTGATGTTCTTCAGTGTCAGGAGAAATTCCCAGCCATGCGCCATTTAGTGCCAGAGCTTACACAAGATGAGATTAGACACATAGATACCTGCGGATTATGTCATTTTCTATATATGCCTGATATTACCCATAATAGGGGATTGTTGACTGCCTTAGCTGCGAAATGGCATAGCGAGCATAACACTTTCCACCTGCCCACTGGTGAGATCAAAGTTACGCTCGAGGATGTTTATAGGATTCTACACATCCTCGTGACTGGCGAGTTAGTCCAGTATGATTTTCAGGATCTTGGAGGTACAGAGACTTGTAGAGCCGTGTTTGGTGATGAGAGCATTTCCAGAGGAGAGATCCGATGGGAGGATATGATTATGTACTATGACACTCTCCCAGTGATTCTTGTAGGGTTGATTAGTGGATTTATTTGTCCAGATGGGAGATCTTGAGGTTTCGTTGTTGGTTGGGGTGGGATCCTATAGAGCATGATGCAACATCGAACTCCATATGCTTGGGGTGTTTGTATGTTCTCTCATTTGTATCACAATCTTCATCAAGTTGTTTATAACGATAGTGCTAGTCTGTCTACAAGATGCACACTTTTACAAATCTAGTGCTGGGAGCACAATGCTATTACCCAGCCTATTCATCATAGAGTTCTTGGTCATAGGCAGCCATATGTCTATTTATATGCATATATCTTTACTTAGCCTAAACTAGGTAAGATGGAGTGTTGGCACTGGGTTCTGGATTCATTAGATATCGCCATTTGGAGACTTTGCGTTGATTATGAGCCTTGGATGGATGATGCACAAACATTACCATACATTTTGCATAGTAGATATTTGATCGGTAGTACTCCATTCATTGTTAAGCGACAGTTGGTTGGTTGCATTTTGAGACAGTTTGGTATTATTCAACACATGCCTACTGGTGTCGCCATGTATTCATGACGATACAAGGATAGGCGAGACTTGGGACCTTCTTTGTCTTTTGAGATAGCTCATGCAGAGTTTTTGGCTACTCCTATGGTTGCATATGGTTTGAGATTACACATTTTGGATCCTGGGATGACAACGGATTACACTCAGTACCTGCTTGCAAACCCTTTTCTTCAGATCACTTATCCAACGGACCCTCCTCCTAGCTCAGGAGATGAAGAGGATGATTTATATGACCCTATCATTAGGAGACAGGTGGAGGTGAGAGCTTAGAGCTTCTTGAGATGCCAGAGGAGATGGGGGAGATGAGGGTGGAGATGGAGGAGGCAGGAGAGGAGGTCAATTGAGAGTCCGTGGAGGACCTTTTGAACCGATTGGCAGGGTTGGGAGACCACTTCCCATGGCAGGAAGAGATGTGGGAAGGGTCGGGAGGGACATAGGCAGAGTAGTGACGAGATCAACGAGAGGATTACCCTCTCCAAGAGGCGGCAGGGGTATTGGATTGGACAGGGGCCGAGGGAGGGCATTGATTTTGGTTAGATTCATCAAGATCCTAGGGTTATTGTAGCTCATGGTAGAAGGGATGATAGAGAGGAGGATTCAGAGGATCATGTTCCACTTATTAGACGACGGGTCTTGAGGGATACCCGGGTTAAGTCTCCAACAAGTGGAGAGGGAGATGGAGATGAGGGTATACAGGATGCACCTCAAAAGGATGTGCCAGAGAAGGAGACCTTAGATGATCTCAGAGCACAAATAGATCACCTTAGAGCACAGGTGGCAGACACTGATGACAGAGAGAGATAGGTTTGTTAGGAGACAACAGGATACACAGGTTCTTCTTGATCACATTCAGTAGGTTGGATCCAACACTCTCTCAGCCGATACCATCAGAGAATTGTTTTGGGATGGGAAGGAGACAACACACTAGAGACGATTATATGAGGATTTAGTCTCAGAGAGCAAGAGAGCAAGGAGCTATCAGACCACTGTGAGGATGGCTACCAGTAGTGGTGGTGCTATGAGACCTCCTCAGAGGAGTGGAGATCCGAGGGACAACCATCTGGACAGAGTCAGGTGGCAATGGCACAGGACAACCTTGACTTAATTTATATTGATGAGGCATTGTATTTTATTATTGATTTGATATCATTGTATACTTGGAGTTTTTATTGTTTTATGATGATCTATATGCAGACATGGACCTTATATGATGATGATGACTCACAATTTATTATGCATACTACTTTTTGATGATGTTCTATATGCATTGATTATATAGATATAGTGATTAGATGGATGTAGATTTGATGATCTTTTCTTTCTTTTTATGCTTCTATGACGATCTATATGCCTTGATGATACTGATCTATATGATGCGATGATTATGAAATGATAATGCCTTTGATTTTTTGGTTTTGATGATCATGGATTCTATATGAAAATGATTCTATAATGCTTACTTAAATGATGCAAATGTAATGATCTATATGAAAATGCTTCTAATGATGACGTATGAATGAATGTTGATTGCTTAACTCTTTGATGTGTATGCATATGATGATGAAAATGATGGAATTATTTATATGAAATGTATTTGATTTTTGATTTTTTGATGATTTTGAATGATTTTAAAATGCCATATAATGGTTATGGATAATGCATGTGATGAATGCCTATATGAAAATGCTTATTTTATATTAATGAGATGATATTGTAATGCTTATAGATGTGATGAGATGATCATAAGGAGATGCCTACAATGATTTTAAAATTCTTATAGATGTAGCTTCAACAAATTAAGGAACAATTTTTGAAGTTTCAACATGATAACAAGGTTAGTCAATGCAATAATATTATAAAGTTTATGTAATTTTTTGTTTCTCTCTTCAGTCATAGTGGTTGAGTTATTTTTAGATATATAATTCTTTCTTTCAGCTACTTATTGGTAGCTTTCACTTTTATAATTGCATTATTCAATATAAAAAAATACTTATCAATATCAAAAACATCTATACCATCCTTTAACAATGAGAGATCAACCTGAAGTTCCAAAGCAAAGGACCAACCTATACCAACAAAATTAGAGACCCCCACCAATTTAATGAATTCTAGCCTCCACTACACTTTTTGTTTATGAGCATCATTATTTTCATATTCCATCACACCAAAGGCAAAAGGAATCCAATGGCTTATTAAATCTTGTGGAGGATTGCCAATGTAATGTCCCTACTTTGAAATATAATTTAATAATAATAATAATTAAATTAAAATATAAAATTATAATTAAATATAATTAATTAAATTTAGTTATAATACAAGAGGATGAAAGAGAAGTGGAGAAATTGGTTAGGTAGTAATGGCGAACTTGCAGACGCCGATTAGTTCAAACCCTCCGAAATTCAAGTGAGGCTGGTGGAGGACGTGTCAGATTTGGTCTCTAGACAACCATCCAATTTATATGCAATCATGGTTCCCCAATTTTGACCCGGTGCCTTTGGCATATTATGACAGACCCATATGGATCCATCTATATAATCTTTTGATTGAGTATTGGGGTGAGAGAAGTCTAGAGAAAATAGGAATAACGTTGGGGACTTTGCCGGAAATAGATGATAATCTAGTGGAAAATGACTCATACTTGTATGCTAGAATCAAAAATCATTGCAATGAAGAAAGTTCCCACCTTCATCTGTTTGAAGTTGGAAGATAGATCTTTCTCACAACAGATGGAAGTGAAAGATCTCAAACTTTTTTGCGGTTGGTGTGTGTTGGGTGAATATTTTGTCACCAACATACTAATGACAAAACATAAAATTCACACAACGCTATGCTAAGAAATTAATCTCTCCTCTCATCAAGGGGAGGTTCCCTATGAAATTTCTCCTCTAATTAATAAGAAATTAAATTTGTGGGTTGGTGTTGGGCATATAACTCTCTTTTTTCAGAGTTTATGTATTCTCCCTTCACCTAGTTACAATTTCTCTACCTCTTCAGATACTTAAAGAAAAGAACTATTGATCTAACAAACTACACAAGGAGTTACTTTTAAGCAGCACAAAGTCTCCTTTATGGTAACACTAATTCACACTGATCGTTACAAATTAAACAATTAGAAACTTAGCTTAAAGCTCAAAGTCTTCAAGTATAGATTTCTAATCCATTAAACTACAAACAACTGCAACAATACAAAGCTTACTACAAGTCACTTAATTTATCAGCAGATTTCTCAAGTATGCTAAGGGCACAAAGTCTATTGGCAAGATTTGAGATCCCTTTAACCACGTAGCAATATCTTAAAGATCAAAGAAATAAAGGTAATATGTATTCAATGGATATAGGAACATTAAATAATAGAAACAACTTTCATGATACAGCACAAAGTTTGCAATCAACAAAACTGTTTTCTTTATTTGTTTGATTGAATTTTAACCACAAAAGCCCAAAGTCTTGATTGGGATAAAATTCCAGTAGAGTTTTGCTAAGCATGAAAAAGATAAAAATATTTACAAAAAGGTCCTCCTTATATAGGAAAAGAAGTTGAGAAAAAGGTGGGCACAGTTGACTTGTTCAACTGCACAGTCCCATTTTACTACAACTACTACATACAGAAAATGTGCAGCTGCACAAAAATTGACAACATCTATCGGTGCAGCTACATGAAGAAAGAGTGCCAAAAGAGGGTACTTCATTCTTGATTCTCTTTTTCATTGGATTTCTGGAAAACTTTGAATTTAGCAAGGATGGCTTTGACCTCTACTTCGTTCGGCATCAAGGTAGAACTTGTGATGATCTGGATGCGAGACATTGCATCTTGAATCTTCACCTGTTTCTTTTTAACATCCTTCAACATGGATGTGAGGACTTCAAAGTTGACCTGAATTTCTAACAGTTTATCAAAGATATCAAGCAAGAAATATTGTCGCGTGCATTGGTCCATCAAGGAAAGGAATTCCCATGTGACGACTTCAGCAGTGACAAGATTTTGATCGCTATCATATAAATAGCAAGGGAGATCACCAACTTTAGAAAAAATAAGGTCAACCTCGTCATCACCTTCTTTCTTCTCCCGGTCCAGCTCTACAATCATTAACTTCATTGTCTCTTGTTTATGAGACAATATTGACAAGATTTGAATGTACTTCTCTCTGGTGGGAATTACCTTGTTCTCAACCAAGACATCTATCCTGAAATCCTCCATTTTGCTCCACAAGGTAGTGCTTTTCACAACTTCCTCAATTTCCTGTGATAAAGAGGTTTTGAGTCTTTGCATTCGACTCTGGATCACTTCATAATCAGACAATAGTTCCACTATTGAGCTCAGAAGATGAGAGACTTCTGACCTTAGCCGCGAGATCCATTCGTCCATGACCCGACCTTTAGCTCCTACCTGTTCAATCTTTTTGAGAGCTTTGGTGTCTATTGATGATCCTATAGGTTCAACCTCTTGAGAAGATTGTGTTACCTTTAAAAGGATGTTGGTCAGTTGTTCACACTTCTGCTTCAAGATATTTTTCTCATCCCTCTCTTGATCCAATCTTCTCAATAAAGAATTAAGGGTTGTCTGAGAATCTAATTTCACACTATCATGTGTTTCCACCCCGAGCTCTACAACCTGCATGGTATAATCTTCTGATTGTATGTTGCCTTTGTCCTTGTCTGACGATGGCACCATAACTTCAGTGTATTTCCTCTTGGAAGCTGGGTCTACAACCACCTGAGATACTGTCTTTGGCTTTTTCGTTCCCTTAGGCTTTGGAGGAACTAAAAGTTCAAAGTCAAATTCATCAAGAGATATTACCTATTTTTTCCTCTTAGGGGCCACTACTTCCATCCAAGGGGGTAGTTTTGGATTGGATGATGGAGTAGCAGCTTCTTGCTGACTTGGAGTCAAAGATTTAGGGGCAGGTTGACTGGAACATGGAGTAGTTGTGAGTGTTACTGATGGTGTTGATATTGAAGCATTTAGTGGAACATTTGTTGCTTCTATCTCTTCAATTACAGGTGGGAGAGTCGAGGGTGCTGTGAGTGTAACTTCAGCACTTACCAATGGAGGAATTGTTGTGATAGTGGTAGTAGTGGCGGGTAAATCTACCGAAACCTGTTCTGCAAGTGCATCTTGCAAGTGCATCTTGTAAGGTTTCATTAAAATCCATCATGGTAGACTCAAAAGTAGATGAAGGGATATCATCTAAATTAGAGAAGTTGGTTAATGTAAAAAATTGACCAACGGTCTTTGATTGTGTCATGCCCATACTTAGATCTCCGTCCTCATGAAAATATTCATCCTCTTGGTCAGAGTCAGAGTCTGAGTCAACAGAATGGATGATTACCTATGAAGTAACCGGGGCATCAACTTCAGATGGATGTGATACTTCCTCTGCTTGTACTTCCTCTTGTTGAGGAATTTCACCTTCTTCGACCTCTTTTCCATTTCCAACTTCACTGGTAGGTAGTTGTTCTGACTCCTTCATCACTACTTCCTGTGGTACAGATGATGATTCACCCTTCTTTGACCCTTTAACTGTAAATTTAATTTTGGGCCCTTTACCTTTCGATTATATCACAGGAGCTAAGGATAGTGCTTGTGAGTTTGCCCTGCTCTTTGTTCTTGTTTCAACCATTGTTGTCTTGCCCAATGGACCATCACTGTTGTCATCATCTCCTGAACTAGTGGGAAGTTGTTTCATCCTAAGATTTTTTTAAGCAACCAAGTATTGGTGTTTGCTAAGATGGGAGAGATTCTCTGCGTAATGGACTTTCTTTCCTTCTTGGACCATTGCACAAGTGGAAGTGGGGAGTCTGCAATCTTCTTCTCATAATAAATAGGGTCCACTATATCATCTGTGTCTTCCATAGTCATTGGGATTTTAGCTAGATCCAGATTTTCAATTTGTTCTATAGTAAGGCGGTTGAAATCCATCCTTCTTATATCCTCCTCATTCTGACAATCCACCCAAACATCCTCAAACCTATAAACATGAGTGTAAGTCCTTTTGAGCTTGCTCTTTATACCCCGAAAATCAAAATCGGTTCGGGCATTGAACCTTCTCATGGTATTCCACTGCATTTCCTCCTCCATATTTTTGGCCTTGGGGTTGGTTAGCCCTGAATACCTGCCAATTGACTCTGGGAATTTCAGCCTAGTCTTATGTGCTTGTGATTGTTTCTCATTCACATTAATTAGTTGTCTGCACAGCTCCATAAGGACTATTTTGTCTGAAGGGAACCTTGGAAGAATGAAGGGCTCACCTAAAAAATATCCAATTTGGATATAGGTGAATGTGGGAAACTGTAGAAATACGCACCCAAAATGAGACACCCTGCTGTAAGCGGCCTCTGATATTCTTCTCTTCTTCAGGCCTTTATCAAAAATGCACTTCCATACAACAAAGAAGGTGTCATTAACCCTCCTGTAATGATTACCTTGATTTTTGATAGTTAGTTGGTCATAGTACTCCCAAACAGGCACCACTCTTTTGTCACCCTTGGTTGACAAGCCTGGACATTGCCTCATTGAAGCAGCTACGTAAACTAGGTATGAGGTCATATAGAACTTCAGTGTTACCTTGACCTCTTTCAATTGGATGCAAAGCGCATCACTGATCTGTTCTCCCCAATCAATTCTTGCAGCTCCCTTTCTGATTATATTTATGTAGTAAGTCATCCAACTTTGGAAATAATGAGAGTCTTTTAATCCTCTCACTCTGGATAACATAGTAACCATGTCATTATATTCTTCATTAAAATCACTCCTATGGAAAGACTTAGGCCATCGTGAGGTGAGGGAAGTTCTTGTAGTAGAGAGATAAACAATATTGATCACTTTTTTGCATTTATCCTCATGTTTCTCATAGTACTCTTGAGCACTCTCTTGAGAAATATCAGCTACTTCTTCAAATGATGAACCTTTAAAGACACTATTGAAGAATACACTATCCAGAGTCATGATGACATTCTGATCTTCATCTTTCACTTGCCTTGTGCTTGGATCAAAGTGATCAGCTATTGCCAGTACAAATTCAGGATCATGAGCCGCAACTGGGAAAGATGCATACTTATGCAGCTCAGATTTGATTAAACTGGTTAGACGTGCAGGAGCTTTTTGAACCCAGTCAACAAACTCTTGCATGTCAACATGCCCAATTTTGGTGTCCTTGATCTCCTTAATATTTGAGTCCAGTGAGCTCTCTGGGTATAGATTCAAGTACCTATCGTACTTGTACTTCATCTTTTTTTATGATGCTTTACTTGGAGAAGGTTGTCTTGAGGAAGACTCGGGCTTGTTGTGAGAGAGATTTGACATTCGTGCACAATGACTGCATTCAACACTGATTATTAGCATTTCATCATAATCAAAATCAATTTTTCTCAAACGGATCGAAAAACGAGACTCAAAATAGGCTTAGGAGTAAAACTGCCAAAAACAGTAGGTCGGGGAAAAAAGTCCGATCTGCTTCTTTACAAACAAAAATTTGCACATCGGAGTTTAAAGTCCGACGTGCAAACTCAGGACATTTTAACAGCACATCGAACTTTAAAGTCTGATGTGTAATCTGGAAAAAACAACCTGCACACCGGACTTTAAAGTCCGATGTGCAGACTTGGGAAAAACATCAGCACATTGGACTTTAAAGTCCGGTGTGCAGGAAAAACAAGCACATCGGACTTTAAAGTCCGATGTGCGATCTAGAAAATATTAGAGGCACATCGGACTTTAAATTCTGATGTGATTACAATGGGAAGGACAACGAGTCGGCATGTCAGGTTTTAAAACCTGACATGCCGACCTACTCCCCTCTGCATATCAGATTTTAAAGTCTGATATGCGAAGGTCAAGATCTCGCATGTTGGACTTTAAAATCTGATATACGTAGGGACGAATCTTCAACTACACACCGGACTTTAAAGTCCAGTATGCAGCTTTAGAAAGAGGGCTCCGGAGGGCAATCGCGTTTTGAAGTTCGATTGTCCTCTGAAGCAAGGGGGACAATCGGACTTCAAAAGCCAATTGCCCTCCGAAGGAGAACCCAAGAAAAATGAAAAAAACAAAAAGAAAACAAACAAGATGCAAACCCAAAAAAGACATAAAATAAAACCCTACCTCTTCCGAAAGATGATTGAAAAAAATCCAACAAGGGGGCGATTCGATTGAGTCAAGGTGAGAAAAATCCGAGGAGGGCACGTAGAGGAGATAGAAGAAACAAATGATAATGAAAATAAAACGCAAAAAATTAACTTTAAAAAGCTTTTAATCAAAACCCTAATAGCAATTAATGTGCCATTAATACAACTTGCAGTCACAGTTCGGGTTTTAAAATCTGAACTGTGGGCAAAGACCACCTGCAGTTCGGACTTTAAAGTTCGAACCGCGGGCAAAGACTACCTGCAGTTCGGACTTTAAAGTCTGAACTGCGGGCAAAGACCACCTACAGTTCGGACTTTAAAGTTCGAACTGCAGGTAAAGAAGCCAGCAAATACATATCGGACTTTAAAGTCCAAAGTGTATTTGGCCAAAAGAACATTGCAGTTCGAACTTTAAAGTCCGAACTGCAAGCAAAATTGCAAACTTAAGAAACAAGGAAAACAGTAAAAATGAAAAGCAAAGAACAAAACGAACTAACCGACCAAGTCGATTAAGCTCTCCTAGAGACCATAAGGTACAAAACGGACCAGTTTCGTAGGGTTGCCTCACAATTTTGGCTGTGCTAAAATTGAGGACAACAGTGTGGTAGTAGATCACATATGGAAAAATATTGCAGAATGTTTATGAGACTAGTAAGGAGATGGAGGTTGAAACCCAATAGGCAATTATTGGTTGATCAAATAGTTACTCCTCAGAGAAAGGAAAAGGGAGATACAAAATGCGATTCAGATCCTGTTGATCTCATTGCTTCAAAGGTAGAGGGTAAAGTGAGACATAACTCTATAGGTAGTGGAGTAATCCCTGAAGGAGTAATAAACAAAGAGGGGGAGATGTCAAACATAGCCCTTGTGATCAACAAAGGCTTGTCTGATATGGAAGATGAATACAATTTGGATTCAGATGAAGAATTCGATAAAGAAGATGAACTGGACATTTTAGACCCGATGCATTAGCCAATTGGAAACTACTATATTGGGGAGAGCCAAAGGATCTAGGGGGAGGAGGAGAAATAAGAAATTGAGAGAGGACAGGGAGAAAGAGAGGGGGATTATTAGTGTCTTAGATTTCATGAAGAGATCCAAGGGAGGTAATTCCTCCCTTGGAAAGCTATGGAAATTCTCACATGGAATTTCAGGAACCCAGTGGCCCCTAACAAGAAACGCTTGGTGAAGGGCTCGTTAGAGAAGGGATCTAATGACATGATCCTACTTCAAGAAACCAATCTTAGTCTAGACAAGGCATTGAGTTTTTTGCATTATTTCTCAAAATGGGAAGGTTGCTTTCAAGAAGCAAGAGGGGTAGTGGGTGGACTGGGCATCATGTGGAACCCTCATGTGGTTAAAATTATCCTTGTAGAGATGTCGGACAATTGGATATTATGAAAAGTGATTTTTTTGTTGAATGACCTATTGTTCCCTCTGATCAATGTCTATGAACTGACCAAAATAGAAGATAAAGAGAGAGTTTGGATGGAGATCTCAAATAAGACTCATGAATTGGGTAAGGATTGGCTGGTGATATCCGGAGATTTTAATGCCATTTTGAATTTGGAGGAAAAATATGCAGGGATTAGAAGAGATAATAGGACTATGGAACATTTTCAAGAATTTATAGTAGTCAATGGGATTGTTGACATGGTCCCTAATAATGGTATATATAATTGGAATAACAGGAGGTGGAACTTCACCAAGATTTCAGAGAGACTTGACAGGTTCTTTGTGGGCCCCAAGTGATTGGAGGGTCAATACGCAGTAGCATCCCCAATCATGACGGTTTCAGTTTTAGACCATTTCCCAGTGCAATTGGAAATGGATGTTGGCTATACTCGATGACAAGGGAATTTTAAATTCCAGAGTATGTGGTGGAGGGGTAGGTTTTTTATGGATAATTTAAAGAAATGGTGGGTGGAGAGTAATACATTTGTGGGCTCTCCCAATTTTTGCTTTGTTAAAAGGTTGCATTTCTTGAAGGACAAAATCAAGATTTGGAACTGTGAATCCTTTAAGAACATCTTTGCCAAGAAGATGATATTGGAGGTGGAAATTGAAGCTATTAATGAGGAGGTGTTGAGGTCAAGGATGACGAATGTAGAATTTGAGAGAGAAAAGTCTTTGAAAGATTGTTTAGTGAAGGTCTTGAAGAGAGAAGAGATATATTGGCACGATAAATCTAGGGAATTATGGATTGTGGCAAGGGATTCCAACACAAAATTCTTCCACTCCTCAATGAAGGCCAAGAGATATCTCAATAGGATTGATGCAATCAAAGACGAGGGAGGTTCTTGGTGTATTGATGGGGACAAGATTGAAAGGGTTGTGGTTCAACACTTTCAAACACTGCTTGGTTCGAATGGTGGTAGAGATATTAGGAGGAGCGATCACATGCTAGAAGTGATTCAGGAGGAGGTTTTCAAAGAGGACAATGAAGCACTTATGAGCTCGTTCTCGTTGCAAGAGATAAAGAAGGCTACTTTCTCCTTGCATCCAAACATGGCCCCAAGACCGGATGGTTTCACTGTAGAGGTTTTCCAAAATGTTGGGAATTCATGGGAGAGGACATTTGGAAAGTTGTAGAAGATTTTAGGAAGAAGAGACAATTCGTCAAAGAAATAAAAAAAACTATTATAGTCCTCATTCCAAAAAAAATAGAATTGTGAATCTATGGCGGACTTCTGACCGATTTCCTTATACAATTCCTTATATAAGATTATCTCAAAGGCTTTTTCTATCCGAATTAAAATGATCCTGAACAAATTCATTTTAGAGGAACAACATGGATCCACACCAGGTAGAGAAATATCAAGAAACATTAGGGTAAGTGCACAAAGATGGTGGTCAAAAAGGGGGGTATAAGTGGACACTTTTTTTTTTTGAAATCAGATGAACCTGAACTTGGAGGCAAAATTTGAAAGTCATCCACTCAAGATATGAAGATAATCAAAGAAAAAATATTGTAGTACTATGAATCTAGTTTCCAAACTACTAATTTTTTTCAAAATTGGATAAGATTAAGGGGGTCAAATACTTCATGCACAAAAAATTGACCCTGATTTTTTCTAAAAACATAACATAGTGTTTGATGTGCGCATCAAAAAAGTCATAGTTAGATTTATTATTTTGACAAATCCTTTGGCAGAAAGATAGTTAAGAGTGAGCACTAGAAGATGTGTATTTTTTCGTAATTTTTTGTTGAATATTTTGTTTTTTATGATTTTCCAATCGAGCACATCCTGAAAATTAGGTACTTGTTCGTGCGCGAAGCATAAGTTGCACTAAACAAATTGAAAATACAATTTTTTTTTTAAATTGTAAAGAATAAAGTGCACTACAATAATATATAAAGTTATTTAAATTTGGATAAATATATCAAAATTTAATCAAAAAATGGTGCACCTATGTCTGTGAGAACTATGGAGACACTGGTAAAAGAAATTCAATAATAATATGTTCTTGTTGTTCAAATTGAAAAAAAAAATGGTTAGAAAGCTCAGAAGATGGGTGAAAATATGGTGGAAATTTTAGAAATACCCACTTGATGAAGTGTAAACCTGATGATGACAAAGTCGATAAACCAAGTTGATAAAATAAAACACATCAAAAATGAGAGAAATGGAGGGAAATCAAACTTCCAAACCGTAGCTTTGTCATCCAGGCCTATTTCCAATCCTAAACAGTCAAAAGCGTGTATGGGGTTCTTATGGTTTAAAAAGCGTGTATTGGGTACTTATGGTGTAAGAAGCGTGTACATGCTCTTTTTACTATAAACATCGCATATGCGCTATTGTATAATATGATATTGTATATATAATATGTGTATATATATAATATATGTAATATATAATATGTGAATAATATGATATTGTATATATAATATGTGTATATACATATAATATATAATATATATATATGTATGTAATAATATATAATATATTAAGTATATATATACACATGTAAGTGTATTGTCTCCCCCTCTTAAACGCATACAAGGTGCCTCTCTCTCTCTCTCTCTCTCTCTCTCTCTCTCTCTCTCTCTCTCTCCATACCCCATCCCTCCCTCTCTTCCTCCCTCTCTCCCCTTCTCCCTTCCTCCATACCCCATTCCTCCCTCTCTCTCCTTATCCCTTCCTCCATACCCCATCCCTCTCTCTCTCGCTCTCTCCCCTTCTCCCTTCCTCCATACCCAATCCCTCTTTCTCTTCTTCTCTCCCTCCCTCCCTCCATACCCCACTGCAACTGTGTCTGCACTTCTATAGAAGTAAGTGAATTTATTTCTTGTCTACAACTTCCTCTTTGATTTTTATCATGTATGCTCTCCTAAGAAAATTGACTGATGGATTTGTGTGTGTATATTGATTAGGAGGAATAGGGTTTTAAATTGAACCACGGGCGTATTACCGTGATAAACAAGGAAACCTGCAACAATATTCTTCTCGAATGTGTTTTTAATGAGCAGAGCAGATGTGGAAAATAGTGTCAACAAAGCAACATGATGAGTCAGAGTACCTGCAATATGTTTTTCAGAAGGAAACAACCGATAGGAAGAGAAAGAGGGAGAGTAACACAGATGATGTCCTGGAGAATGATAGTGGTGGGTATGCGAGAGTTCCCATGTTACACAACGCCTATCACCTAAAGAAATTAAAGTTTATTGTATGCATGGCAGTGGTAGTATATGATGATCATCACTTGTCAAATGACTTAGAACGGTACATACCCATGAAAGAAATCAAGTGTGTAATTCTTATAGTCACAATCAAGATTAGTCCTATAACCTTGCAAATTTAATAGCATCATATGTTTTAGAACCTAGGTAGTACTCTTAGGGTTAGGTCAAGCTCTGAAACTTTCTTTTAGCGAAGCCTCGTTGTTTTTTTGCTTGGAGTCTCATTGTATGATGTTCTATTCATAACTTTAAATTTAATATATCATTTTATTAGCCCACCATATGACCCCTTAGGTGTCATTAGAGGTCGTATTGTTTCCTAAGAGGTCATATGGTATCTTGTGACCCCTTAGGACACCATATGACCCCTTAAGACACCATACGACCCATAATAACACCATATGGTGTCCTAAGGCATCATAGGATGCCATATGACCCCTTGGGATAGCAATGACCCATAACAACACCATATGGTGTTCTAAAGGGTCATATGGTGTTCTATGACCCCTTAGGACACTATTTGGTGTCGTTATAGGTCCTATGGTGTGCTAAGGGATAATATAGTATCATATGACCCCTTAGGACACCCTATGACCCCTTAGATGGTGTTAGGGGTCATATTGTGTCCTGGATTCGATATCTCTTCCTCTTCCTCCCCCCTCCCTCTCTCTCTCTCTCTCTCTCCCTCTCTCTCTCTCTCTCTCTCTCTCCTTCTCCCTTCATCCATACCACATCCCTCTCTCTCTCTCTCGCTCTCTCCCCTTCTCCCTTCCTCCATACCCCATCCCTCTCTCTCTCTCTCTCTCTCTCTCTCTCTCTCTCTCTCTCCCCTTCTCCCTTCCTCCATACCCCATCCCTCTTTCTCTTCTTCTCTCCCTCCCTCTTTCTCTTCTTCTATAATTCCTATAGACACAATCGAGATCAGTCCTATAACCTTGTAAATTTAATAGCATCATATGTTTTAGAATTTAAGCAGTACTCTTAGGGTTAGGTCAAGCTCTTACACTTACTTTTTAGTGAAGCCTCACTGTTTGTTCACTTGGAGTCTCTCTTATGCTGACAATGGTCTAACTTAGCTATATCAAAACTAAACTATTGATGTTCTATTCATAACTTTAAATTTAATATATCATTTTATTAGCCCACCATATGACCCCTTAGGTGTCATTAGAGGCCGTATTGTTTCCTAAGAGGTCATATGGTATCTTGTGACCCCTTAGGACACCATATGACCCCTTAAGACACCATACGACCCATAACAACACCATATGGTGTCCTAAGGCATCATAGGATGCCATATGACCCCTTGGGACACCAATGACCCATAAAAACACCATATGGTGTTCTAAAGGGTCATATGGTGTTCTATGACCCCTTAGGACACTATTTGGTGTTGTTATAGGTCCTATGGTGTGCTAAGGGATAATATAGTATCATATGACCCCTTAGGACACCCTATGACCCCTTAGATGTTGTTAGGGGTCATATTGTGTCCTGGATTCAATCTCTCTCTCTCTCTCTCTCTCTCTCTCTCTCTCTCTCTCTCTCTCCTTCTCCCTTCCTCCATACCCCATCCCTCTCTCTCTCTCTCCCCTTCTCCCTTCCTCCATACCCCATCCCTCTCTCTCTCTCTCTCTCGCTCTCTCCCCTTCTCCCTTCATACCCCATCCCTCTTTCTCTTCTTCTCTCCCTCCCTCTTTCACTTCTTTTGTAATTCCTATTAGCCCACCATATGACCCCTTAGGTGTCATTAGAGGTTGTATAGAGGTCATATGGTGTCCTATGACCCCTTAGGACACCATATGATCCCTTAAGACACCGTACGACCCATAACAACACCATATGGTGTCCTAAGGGGTCATAGGATGCCATATGACCCCTTAGGACACTATTTGGTGTCGTTATAGGTCATATGGTGTGCTATTTGGTGTCGTTATAGGTCCCTCCCTCCCCCCTCTTCTCTCCATCTCTCCCTCCCTCTCCCTCTCTCCCTCTCTCTCCCTCTCCCTCCTTCCCTCTCTCTCTTCCTATCCCTCCTCCCCTCCTTTCTCTCTCCCTCTCCCTCCTTCCCTCTCTCTCTATCTCTCTCCCTCCCTCCCTCCCCCCTCTCTCTCTCCCTCTCTCCCTCTCCCTCCTTCTCTCTCCCTCCACCCTACTCTCCCTCTCCCTTCCTCCATACCCTTCTTCTCTCCCACCCTCCCCACTCTTCTCTCCCTCTCTCCCTCCCTCTACCTCTCTCCCTCTCTCTACCTTCCCTCCCCCCTCTCTCTCCCTCTCCCTCCTTCCCTCTCTCTCTCTCTCTCTCTCTCTCTCTCTCTCTCTCTCTCTCTCTCTCTCTCTCTCTTCCTCTCCCTCCTCCCCTCCTCTCTCTCTCTCTCTCTCTCTCTCTCTCTCTCTCTCTCTCTCTTCCTCCCCCTCCCCCTCTCCTCTCCCTCCCTCCCCCCTACTCTCCCTCTCCCTTCCTCCATACTCCTTCTTCTCTCCCACCCTCCCCCTTCTTCTCTCCCTCCCTCCTTCCCTTCTTCCCCCCTCCTCTCTCTCTCTCTCTCTCTCTCTCTCTCTCTCTCTCTCTCTCTCTCTCTCTCTCTCTCTCTCTCTCTCTCTCTCTCTCTCTCTCTCTCTGGTGCAGGAGCACCTGAGCACCTGAATGCTCAAATCCTAGCAGGTATAACATTTTATTGCAAATTAAGCATGTGTGTTTATTTTATGCTTCTAGTAGGTTTAATAGGTTTTTTTTGTGGTGTAATAAGGCTTGGAACTCATTTGTGTTTAAGAGTTTCCAAGATTTTTGTTTTTTTGCTCAGTAGGCCAAAAATTGTCAATTTTGGGTCCGAATGAGCATTTTTAAATTTTTGATGTTGTAAAGCCTTGAAAGGCATTGGATCATGTTTATTTAGTGTTTCTAAATGATTTTGAGTCATTGGTTTGAGTGCCAAGTCACCGGAAGTCAAAATGCAATTTTTGAGCAACAAAAGTTGTCAAAAAGTTGTCAAACGCTATCAAAAAAGTGGTTTTTGCTGGTTTTGGTTAGTTCCAGCCTATACCTGTCCGTAAAAGGGATTCAACAAGTTGGCACATGTATATAAACCATGTTCCAATCATTGTATGGGTTGTTCATTTTGGAAAATTAAGAAAAATACTTGTTTTGCTCTTGTTTTCTGTGAGTTTTTAACTAGTTTTCTGCACTTTTTAGGGTACAGTTTGTACCATGGCTCCATGAGTCCGTACTGAACCTATTTTTGATTGATGTGATCTCCTTTTATGTTTTAGTAGTGATCTCTGATCTTTTCTTGGGGTTTGGAACAAGTTTTGTTTGAAGTACTCTTGAAAAAAGCATTGTTTTGTGGTTCCAATGGAAGATCATTCATGGTCCAACTAATTTCTTCAAAGTTTCTTCTTCCATGGCTTTGAGGGAATTTTTTGGATCTGTACATACTGTACCATACATCCATTTTCCTTTTCTAGCAATGTACAAGTGTTTGTAAACCCATGGCAAGTATGTGGAGTGAGCAACTTGGCTTGGGTATCCTTAAAGTTGTTTGAATGGTACTTTGCTGTTCATAGCACTGTACTTTGATAGTTTGATGAAGAATTAAGTTGGCAAGAGTCTTCATTGTATTCCACCATCCTTGTCTCTCTCATGACTTGGTTGGTTACAAGAAGCAAAGGTGTAATCAGATTGTAAAAACAGTGTGTCACTGTTTCATGGATAAAACCTCATTGCCAACCTCCCAAATGGATAGTGTGGAATGATGGATTCCTTTTCTATGCATCATGGAAATGTATTTTCAAGTGGTTTCAATGTTGAGATGACAAGTTACACAAATTGATTGTGAAGGACCTAAATAAGGATCCTAAAACAGTGTACTCTTTGTCACAGTCATATAATGTTGTCATACTTTGTGGCATCCTTTTGAATGTTCAAACTTACAAGCTCCTTGGAGAGGTTATGTGTATCATTCTATCATGCCGTTAACACCTATTTGCAGGCCAGGGACAGATTGAAGAAATAAATTAAAACGAAGAAAGAAAGTGCAAACAGTTTTAAGATTGTTAAAAGTGCAGTGATGGTGGTGTATGACCAACAGTCATGAAAAACTCCTTTCCTACTTGTTTGCAGGTTGCTCCAACTTCTGTCAAGTCTTTATTGCATCTATATTTGACAGTATTACATTGTATTTGGTTTACAAATGTTGAAATGTATGCAAAAACATTAAAATCATTGCTGTCCTAGTCCTCTAGACTGTTTTTTTCTGTGTAAGGGCAGTAGTATGGCATTTATTTGACATAATGTCAGTGTTCTAAGATAAGGTTTGAATATTTGGGAGTGCTTGGTATATGTCAAAGCAAGGTTTAAAACATTTAATTGGGTCTAGTAACATGGAGAAGACTTTTTAAATTGCAAACCCTCACTAAAACCTTCAAAAACCCTTGAAAAGTGCCTATTTTGTGGGGCAGTCCTAAAATAGTCCGTACAGTACTTGCCATAGCAAAAATCCTTGAGCTTTCATCATCAAATGACCACATCTCCAAGGTTTTTCCATGAAGTTTAGCAGATTGAGCAGGGTGAACAAATTTCACTAAAAACTAGGGCTAATTCTAGTAGCCTTTTTGGAGCAAATTTGACAATTTCATGAAATCGGTAAGGAAGGTGGAGTAAGTGATGGTTTCAAATCATCAAAACTGATAATTTAAAACCTAAGACATCCTACTACAAGATCCTCAGCATTTCATTAAGTCATTTGATCAAAATGACCATTTGAACCTAGAAATTGCCTTGAGTAAACCAACGTTCTTTGCATCAAATTTGGATATTTTCACTACTGAAAGGTGAAGGACAGTCATCATACTTTGCAGACCTGTCTAGATGCTCAATCAACACCTTAATATGATGGAATCCCTTAAAGGTGCAAGCATGATTTGGTAAACCATGGTTCTCCAATAGTTGCCCATTCCTGGAAGAGAGGAGATTCAGCCAGTTGGACAACCAAACTTGTTCATTTTTGGTGACACTCAAGAGGACCTCATTTTAGACTTGAATGCCTTAGCATGGAAGGTAAGGAGGAGTGATGTCCAATACAATAGGGTGCAAGCAGTGTTGAATAGAGAGGAGGAGATAGGAGAAAGGTTTAGAAGAATCCCATTTGTGCTTAGGGATTGATTTGGGAAGTACATTGAGAACAAAAGCCCACTAACCTCAAAAGAAGACCAACTTCCTACCATACCTCCTTATCACTCTCTCCCTCCCTACCTCCCTTTTCATTCATATTTTTTCTACTACCAATAGCACGTACGGGGTACTGAAACTATTAGTTCACTACCCTGCCATAACTTTTTTAAGGCGTAGGAGTGCGTATGCGGTATTTATTACTTGTAAGCGTGTACGAGGTACTGAGCCCATTATTCTCTACCCTGCAATAACATTTTTTAGGCTTAGGAGCGCGTACGCGCTACTTATTAGTACAAAATGGGAAAAAAATATCGTTGGGCTTGCCAACATTTTATGGACTAACAGCGCGTATGTGGTACATAAACATAATTTTAGTTACCCCAAAGCCTCAACGGCCTCAAAAGAAGTTTTTGAGGTCGTTGAAGGCCCCATTGGAATTGTGTCTGCACTTCTATCATTGTTTTATACATAGAAGTGAGTGATTTTTTTGTTTTTGCATAATTTCAAATAATTCAATTGTTGTTCTTATTAGTTTTGTCAATAGTATTGTGATTGTTTAATAGTTTGATTCCAAAAAACAGTGATAAGATGCATATTTATGGTTATTTGTTTGTTTATGAACTTTTGTTTACATATATATGTAATATGATTCTATTTAGGACAACCGATATCAACCATGAGAAAGAACAAGCGAGAAACGATAGAACAACAAGAGGTTGAAAAGGAAAGATAAAGGCAACGTATGAAGAAATTACGTGACATAAGAACAATGGGAGAAGAAGGTATGTCATCCTCAACATCTCAATTCGATTTACCAAATGAACATAATGCACCTAATGCAATTGAAGAAGAGACATTTGATTTACCATATGAACTTAATACAATTGAAAAAGATACCACATTGAATAATCAATTAAATGATGAACATACACCTTCTCTATTTGATGAATTGAATGTACATAATGCACCGATGTTAACACCTCCTAGAATCATTCGTAGAAAACCAAAGTATCTAATTGACATTGATGAGAATATATTGAAGCCAATGCCCAATAAAATGAATGAATGAACTTGTAGGAGAATGGTTAAAAGAATATGAAAAAACTATTTTGAAAACTTAAATCAAACCGCAAGATGTCAATTAATTGTTCAAATGATTAAAAATTTGAATTTTAGAGAGACAATGAAAATTCTAGGTCTAAGATCATCTGAAAGTAACAGTGAAAGAACTATTGTGAGAAATCTATTTGATGCATATCAAGCTATTGGTTCAAAATCATGTACTAAAGATTCTAATGCTACTCAACGTGTCATTACATCAACCATAATGAGCAAGAAAATAAAAAAAGATCATTTGATAAGCAAAACAAGTAAGTCATTAAACGTTAGTAGAACAACATTAAATAAGCATTAAAGAGGTGGGAAAAAATAGAGGAACCTAACAATAATTCTCTTTGGGCATTCTCGGGTAGACTACCACGCAAAGACAAGGTTGTTGTTGATGCACTACGAACATTAATTGAAATATTTTGGCATGACAACACAAGAGTTTCGCCCAACCAAAGAGATGTTGTTAGAAGGCGAATTGGGTCTAAAAATCGTGAGCCACATGCCAAACACTATGTGCTATGTAATAGACATGATGGTTGCATTTATTATAAGATGCCTTGTTTCGAAGGTTCTTGTGCTATATGTGGTGGTTTGCAATGTTTACCAAGATGCGTACATTTGGAGAGCACACATGAAATTGGTACAAAACTAGTTTCTTTCAGAAAATACAAGACAATCACATATGGAGTTAAAGATGGAAAAGATTTGAAGAGATGTGAGCTAGTGAAAAATGATATATGTGTAGCTAAATTTATGAAAATGTTTCAAGAGAAACTAGTTTATGAGTACATAATGCATACACATAGAGATTGATGGTTAGATGAGAAATTCAAGTTATGTAAGGACACATTTCCTCTTGGCACCATTGTCTCTATCATTGATTTCGCTAAAAATTATACACTACAACCTCAAAATGAAGTGCAATCTATGTATTATCACTCTGCACAAGTTTCTATTTTTTGTACACATAGCATTCATGCATGTAGATGATAGCACAAAGGAGGATAGAAAGTTTGTAAGAGAGTATCACTTCTACATAAGTGATGATCATACTCATTCATTGGAGTTTGTACAAGGATGCTTTAAATTTTTCTATGATAGTTTAAGGGAAAGGAACATACAATACAACCGACACTTAATATGGTCAGATAATTACACCGCATAATTCAAGACTGCAAGGATGTTTTATTGGTTGACAAGGATGCATATGACAAGCAGTGTACAACATTTTTGGAATTTCACTGAGGCTAGACATGGTAAGGGAGAGCACAATGGTGCAGAAGCGTGTGTGAAAAGAGCCCTAGCTAGAGAAGAATTGAAGTATGAAGGTGGTGTTGAGTTGATAGATACAGAAACAATTGTGCAATGGTGTAAGTCTACGATGGGTCCAGGTAATCCAGGTACGTCAATGGTTCATAGATATTTTTGGTTGATCACTGTATCTAACATTGAAAACTATCTAGATTGTTGTACAGTTGCAGGATCGAGTGACATGCATTCATTTATGAGTTCAAATTCAAGTTCACTAGTAATTTATACGAGACAGATGGTATGTTTTTTCTCTTCATGCATGTATTGTTTGTAGGAAGAATGTGAATCACAAGAGTGGGTTGACAAATGGTCTTTTAGACCGTTGGTTCCCATTGATTCATATCAAATTCCCAAAGCACTAGAATTGAGCAAGATGGAGATATCAGTGGATTTTGACCATGTATCCGACCTAGTGGATTCAGGTGATTTTTTGAGTTAATTTTTTTGTAAGTATTCTGTTTGGTTCATTTTGTTGTACATCATACTTTATTTTTGGTATTAATTAACACTTTATAAAATGCAGGTCATGTGTATGCAGTTGTTCCAAAGGAGAACAATGAAGAAGGAACATATTACTATTTGTGTCGTTGTGTTGAGCCAAAAAGAAAATTGACAACCACAGTCATTGACAGAGAGGGTATTGAGTACCCAATAGGGTCTGTTGTCGTGACAGGAACATGGCTTCAGAGATAACCTATCAAGAATTCTGATGTTTGGTTGTTCGAGGACTTTGAAACACACAGACATATTCTTCATTTCTCTAACCTTGTTGTTGCAACAAATATTCATTTGATTAAGTATCGTGGTAGACCTCATAACAAGATTTTATGGAAAGTTCATGAATTTGACCATGAGGCAATACTTGACACAATACGGGTTAGAGTCGACCCTGAAGGCTCACTTGATTGATTCTACGGTTCAGAGTAGAATGATTTTGAGAATTTTGTATAAATCGTAGATGAATTGTTCTATATTCATTTTTTGTATATATAAATGCCCATGACCTGATTTTTACATGTTTAGGGGCATAATTTTGTATATTTAAATGGCAAGGGGCTAACTTGTACATATGTACATGCCAAATTTTGTATATTAAAATGGCGATGAGCTGAATCGCACATATTGTAATGCCAAATTTTGTATAAAAGCCCATGAGATGATTTGTATATTAAAATGGCAATGAGCTGAATCACACATATTGTAATGCCAAATTTTGTATAAAAGCCCATGAGATGATTTGTAAGACATTTTTTTGTATAATCAAATAGCCAAGAGTTGATTTGACCATATTTAGAGGCAAATTTTTGAATAATATGTGACAATGTTTTGTGACTATTTTGTGTGTCAATGTTTTGTGACTATGTTTTGAGTATATGTGATGTGTCCCTGGTCAATCATGAGCATTCTTGATTCTTGTATAATCAGGGAGAATTATTTTAGTCATTATTGGGTCATAGGGGTCATAGATTGCGATTAGATACAATTTGAGCAAAAATTGTCATTGTTGTCAAAAAAATTGTCAAAAAAGTTGTCAAGCAACTTCTACATTGCGTCGGTAGGGTATGACTCAACGTTTTGACGCTTTGGGATGCATGACAGAGGAATTCCTAGTGTAAAAATACCCACCCGGACACGCTCGTGACGTCAATTTGTGCACATGACGAACCGAATCAATTCTAACCAATCTTGCAACTTTGCATTGCATGCAACCAACGGTTTTTGTAGCAGGCAAAAAAATGTTACCAATTGGAAATGGCTCTAAGTCATCAAAAACTAAGATAGGACATTGTAGAGGAGCCTCACGTGACCCCACAGGTTCAAACAGATTGACCATATGTGTCCTGGATTTGAAGAAACAATCCGTCAAATTTTGATAATATTTTGGACTCGGGGCACTTGAGAGATCGCCCCGGTACAGTATGACTCTCGACATTTTGGCGCTTTAGAATGCATGAGAGGAGCATGCAGCGTAAAATTTCCCACCCGGACACGCTCGTGACGTCGGATTGTGCACACGATGAACCAAATCAATTGTAGCCAATCCTGCAACTTTGCATTGCATGCAACTAACGGTTTTTGCAGCAGGCAAAAAAAATGCTACCAATTGAAAATGGCTCTGAGTCATAAAAAAATGAGATTGGTCATTATAGAGGAGCCTCACGCAACCCCACAAGTTCAAATGGATTGACCATATGTGTCCTCGATTTGAAGAAACGGTCTGTCAAATTTTGACAATTTTTTGGACTCATGGCACTTGAGAGATCGCCCCAGTACGGTAATATTCTCGACATTTCGACGCTTTGGGATGCATGAGACAGACATGCCTAGCGTAAAATTTCCCACTCAGATGCACTTGTGACGTCGGTTTGTGCACATGACGAACTGAATCAATTCTAGCCAATCTTGCAACTTTGCATTGCATGCAACTAACAGTTTTTGCAGCAGGCAAAAAAATGCTACCAATTGAAAATGGCTTTAAGTCGTCAAAAAACTGAGATAGGCTATTGTAGAGGAGCATCATGTGACCCCATGGGTTGAAACAGATTGACCATATGTGTCTTGGATTGGAAGAAACAGTCCGTCAAATTTTGACAATTTTTTGGACTCATGGCACTTGAGAGATTGTCCCGGTACGGTATGACTCTCGACGTTTCGGTGCTTTGGGATGCATGAGAGGAGCATGCTTGGCATAAACCTTCCCACTTGAACATGCTCGTGACGTCAGTTTGTGCACACGACGAACCGAATCAATTCTAGCCAATCTTGCAACTTTGCATTGCATGCAACTGGCGGTTTTTGCAGCAGGTGAAAAATGCTACCAATTGAAACTGGCTCTGAGTCGTCAAAAACCGAGATAGGCCATTGTAGAGGAGCCTCACATGACCCCATGGGTTCAAACGGATCAACCATGTGTGTCCTAGATTGGAAGAAACAATTTGTCAAAATTTGACAATTTTTTGGACTCATGGCACTTGAGAGATCGCCTCGGTACGGTATGACTCTCGACATTCTGACGCTTTGGGATGCACAAGAAGGGTAATCCTAGTGTAAAAATTCTCACCCGGATGCACTCGTGACGTCGGATTGTGCACACGACGAACCGAATCAATTCTAGCCAATCTTGCAACTTTGCATTACATGCAACTAACGGTTTTTGCAGTAGGCGAAAAAATGCTACCAATTGAAAATGGCTCCCGAGTCATCAAAAACTGAGATAGGTCATTGTAGAGGAGCCTCATGCGACCCCACAGGTTCAAACGGATCGACCATATATGTGTCCTAGATTTAAAGAAACAGTCCGTCAAATTTTGACAATTTTTTGGACTCAGGGCACTTGAGAGATCGCACCGGTATGGTATGACTCTTGACATTCCATCTCTTTGGGATGCACGACAGGGGCATGCCTAGCATAAACCTACCCACTCGCATGCGCTCGCGAAATCGGTTTGTGCACATGACGAATAAAATTTGACCATTGTGAGTGTGAGGGTGATCTCGCACCAAACACATTGTTGTTTATATTCATATTGTTGATTTTTGTTGTTTATATTCATATTGTTGATTACATATGCAAATATTCATTTAAATTTATAAAAGGGAAGCCACCAAATACAACGAATACACAATAATGAACTGAATACAAGGAGTTTTGTAGGGTTAACTCAACATTTTAGAAATTTTATCAAATCATATTCCAGGATTGCAATGTTTTATATCATATATTTTTGTTGTTTATATTCATATTGTTGATTACATAGGCAAATGATCAATTAAATTTATAAAAGGACAACCACAAAATACAATGAATACAAAATAATGAACTCAGTACACATTTATTGGATCGAATATCGACATTTATATATATATATAAAAAGGCATGTCTACCAAGTCAATACAAGTATTACAAAAATGTAGCATATGCCATGTCCAAATCGATATACAATATAAATGTAGAATATATCTACATGTATTGGTCATTCTATGACCAAAACTAACACTATATGATCCTAAACTTGTGGTGGATCATCAAAATCAAGCCTCTTCGATGCAGTACGTTGTAGATGGCTGCAAAACCACAATTCAAAAGCCAAGTTAGAATTATTCTGTAGAAAATAGTTCACAATTAACAACATAACTATGCATTTGACTATAATTCCTTTGCAATTGAAATGTAGATTACCTCATCGACTGATCTAGGAGCTAATGCCTTCGCTCTCCTCTCCTTGTCACTATTAGGATTTTTCTTGAAAACATACTTAAATGGATCCATGTTATGGTCATACCGTGAAGGGGTCTATTGTAGATTAAATGTACAATTAATACAATGTACTAACATAAATATATCAAAAACACTTAAAAGATATAATATAGAGAACAATGACGTACATGTGCCTGAAATGCTTCTCCAATGGACTAAGGATGGCTCACCATCGATAGAGAAACTATCGCTATTACCTATACAAAAAAAATTCAAAGATTAAATACAATTAATATAATGATAAGTATTGTAGGTTAAAAACAATTAATTTTACATATCAAACAAAAGTGTACCAGATCTTGAGATGCTTCTCTAGTGCATGGAGGAGGGTTCGCCATTGATGAAATAGGTATGGATATTTCCTGTATGAAAAAAATATAAGATTATAATATATCACAAGTTCACATGTATGCGTGCATATAATCATGAAATCAAGAAAATAAAGTAGAGATACATACCTCCGCCCTCTCTTGGTCCATGAGTGAATTAGGTGCATTCAACAAATCCACATAGCTCAATGGCCATTGTACATGTAAAATAGACAAAAAAACACTAATCAATCTACAAAACCCAACTAATACTTTATTTTAACATTTTCAAACAATTGTACAACTAAAAATGTGTTCAATTACCTTCTTCCCACGTTTTGGCATCTTCGAGGAATTCTTTTTTCAGGATGAGCCCTAGACGCGGAGGGGGTACCCTAAAAAAACAAAATTAACATGAGATATTAGTACAGATAATAAATTAAACATAATTTTAAAAATCTAAAATGAAATGACTTGCATATTCCATCAAAACAATACATAAAAAGGGTTGTACAAAATATGATACTGTATAGCCTTGTAGGCCAAAATCGATCGCTAAGAGTGTGATGTCATCAATCTAGGACATTTGGTCCCCTGTCAACACCTACAAACCAAAAATTGGACCAAGCATTAAAGATAGTTAGTATATGTTGTATTTCTTTTAATTCAAAGTGTACTATTGTATTTTAACATGTTACAAAATTTATACCTCAAGCATCGAAGTTGTAGCTATAGTAACTGGGGGAGGAGTATGGGATACTGCTGCTGCATCCTGAAATGCATATTATTTGTCTCAATTTAAATCGATATATAAATAAAAATTCATTTATGTAATTACAAATTCAAAGTGACTGATAAATAAAGTGCTATGAATTCAAATCAACACACCTGTGTCTATTGCTCATGGGCAAACACCATGTCCATCAACTCATATGTCAGTGTGAAATCCTTAGTCGCCCGGGCCTAAAATCTACTCCTGCAAATCATGCATAGATGAGATGAGGATCCATATGCACTGGCTGCATCATCTATCCCCGAGCATATCCCTGAGCAAATGACACACATATGCTGGATGGGCTTTCTCTCGCCACCTGGAGCAACTAATGGCTCATCATCCAATACAATAGGGTGTGCTAATGACGTCCCATGTTGGATGATGGCACCAATCAACGTCGTGGCCGCTTGAAGAGTTTGTAGCTCCATCGACTCTTTCATCTCTATAGGGACAACCTAATACACCTTGGGTTTGGGTGGTAGGGGGCGGCGACTCTCCGTGAGTAATCGCCTACGGGCTCCAGGTCTATCTTGGGCAGAGCCACCACCTCTACCATGGAACTCTCTCATGTCAAAATAGTTTGGGCACACATTGAGCACAAACTCACAATATACTTTTCTCAAAAAATATAATGGCACCTCATAATTATTACAAGGTGGATCATCAAATACCATCCACCACCTCTGCCAAAAAAAATTCTTCATCTGCACATTGGTACACCAATGTATGGGAAACCTCTTTGCACTAAGAGGTAATGACTGACTAGTTTTGGGATCAATGAAAAGGGCACATGTTGTCGGGAATAATCATTATGTTATGTTGTTATGTTTATGTTGTCGTCGGTAATAATGAGTTACGGCGGTCAGTTAGTTAGCCGATGGGTAGGTAGTTGGAGTCGCGACGGTTGTGTCGCACCCCTTCGGCTGTCATATATTTTACCACCTCCGGGTGTTGGGACATGTAATGTTGGCGACAGATTATAATATGAACATCTTTTGACATTAATGGAAAGCTTATTCTGGTACTTCCTTTGTAGTTACATTGTGCATTGCTGTTCAGTTTCTGTATTCTTCCTGTTTACCCAGTGAGGTAAACATTTGGCGCCATTGCCCGGGAATCCCCCCCCAAGAAAAGAAGTCGACTCCGACGACTTAATACAAAATAGAGATGAATGGCAGGAACTACTGACGCCAGTCGGGCCCGGATCTTATACACTTGCTGCGTCCTCACCTGAAAACCCTTTTCTGCTACCATCCGATGCTCAAGTACGGATTTCACCAATATTGCTTCCTTTGCCATCACAGTCCTCCTATGCCTAACCCAAACTTGTCTGCAAAACATGTTTTTCAGTCTCAACTTCCACCAACTGCTACTCAAATGATACTGTCTCCCTAGCCAATTTGTCCTCGATAGCCACCCGTGCTGCTCTCCTGGGTATGCGGAACTAAGTCTCACGCGACTATTGCCTCCAACCTGGTGGTCAGCTCCTCCCGAGCCCTTTGTGCATCCACCACGGCAACCTCACGTCCAGCCGAGACATCCTCCGAGTTCCTCAAAGCGTACCAGTCATGCCTGGAGGTGGCCACAATCCACTGGCACAAATGCTAGGAGACACCTCAAATCCTCCATCACACTCCCCAAAGACTAAAAACTGAACTGAATAACTCCCTGGTGTCATACAACTGTGCGGACCTGCAATGCCTTCCCTCAAACTCTATTTGTTCCCAACCTCCAAATCCGTCTCCCTCTACGGCTTATGGCTTCCCCGCCAATGCTTAGCTGTAGGCTTCTTTCTCACAGTACGGACAAGCACAACACTTCCTGTGGTATTCTGTAGCTCAAAAATAAACTGGGGGTCTGGGGGCAACGCCCCCAGCGGGGTCGAGGGGCAGCGCCCCTCGCGGGGTCCTGGGGCAGCGCATCATTTCTGTGATATTTTATGATGTCAAAACCCTTCTTCTACACTCCAATATTTTCAGTGTCTAGGCTCCAGATGTCATCGAATCATTTTTCAATCCGTCGTCGTTTTTTTTTTTAGGCACTGTAATGTCTCGCCATACCACCTCCAATCGTACGGCTGCTTGGTCTACCTGTGGCGATCGTTTTGCCCTTACGTGGCTGTGTGGAATTGTGCGAAATCCCGCTCTCCCTAAGCGGCGGATCAATCTGTAAGAACCCTCAACCCCATCCGTCCGCTTCACTCCCTGCGGTAACTCGTGGGCTGTGTGTATTGATCCGGCCGTGCGGTGCGTCCCTTTCCCTGGCTGCGCGGTGATGTGCCTTCGGCCATGTTCGGTGTCTTCTTCCTCCGCGAGGTTTTATTGCCAAGGTCGGCTGTGCGGTGTGGTCGCTTCTTCCTTTCCTCGGCGGTGTGCGGCGTTTTATATCCTTGTGTGGCATTCGGTGGCTCCCACCGCACGGTGTGACCACCGCACGATGGTTCCACCGCACGATGGTCCCACCGCACGATGGTTCCACCGTCGGTGGTTCCACCGCACGGTGGTGTCACCGTCGGTGATTCCATCGCACGGTAGTGTCACCACACGGTGATTCCACCGCACGGTGGTGTCACCTTGGCCCCACCGTACGGTGGCCATTTTCCCCTTCTTTTTTTTCTTTTTTTCTTTTTTTTTTTGACCGTACGGTCGGTATCGTACGACCGTGCGATTTATTTATTTATTTTTTTTTTTTAAAGTTGTCTAGAGAGTCTTCGGCTCGGGTCCCCTGTCTCTGGGATCGCCCTTCATCCTTCTCAGTTTTTCTCGCCCAAAAGTCTCCTGCTTTTGTCCCGTGCCTCTCGAGTTGCTTTCCCAGCCTCTTAGGTCCCCTTCCATCCTCTCGGGTCCCCCTCCGGGCTCTCGAGTGTCTGTCTGGCCTCTCGGGTCCCCTGCGCGCTTCGCGTGGTAAGGTTTCAATTTGTATCCGTTGGTGGCCAATCTATTTTCACTGGTCATTGAAAGACCTGGAACCACAAATTCTACAGGGACCACGACCTCCTTCCCGTACATAAGAAGAAGAAGGATAATAAAGATTTTGAAGGCTGCGGCCTTCCACATAGGGTTCCAATCGGTGCCGACACTCTTCGGATTATTTACGTCGCCAGGGTTTGGGGCGTCTCCCTTCCAATATTCTTTGTATTCCGGCAGGTACACCTCTGTTGGTTGCTCTGGTTCCTCTACTTCGAGCCTGTAGCTTTGGAACATTTCGTAATCCTCCATTTGCCAGTGGAAGAGCCCGTTAGTCGAGCATACCTCATCTTCAGAACATCCCTCCAATTCTAGCACCCCTTCACTGTTCGGCTCCATCGCGTTCTTGCTCTTACTTTCATCGGGACCCCCTTCCCCTTTATTAGAGTCCTCTGAGTCCAAGTCGGAAGAGGCGAGCTCTTCACCGACATCTTGGGTGTGTAGGTCAATGGTATATTTTCGCCCTCCCTTCTCCATGGAAAGTGTATTTTTCTTCCAGTTGTGGTTTACCCTTGCGTTGATCAACTACACTCTCCCCAAGATGGCGTCATAGCCTTTCTTCTTCGAGGGAATAACCACGAAATCTAACAAGAATGGTTGTGTACCAATTGTCACTTGCTAGGCCATCAACAGGCCGAGTGGCTTAATGTCGTGTTGGTCCGCTCCCACCAGGTTGAATGTGGGTGGCCATAGGGTGGGCTTCCCCAGCCGCTTCCATGTTTCTTCTGGTAGTACATTCACCCCAGATCCACCATCCACAATGGTGTCCTTCAGAATGGTCCCACGGATACCCATTTCTACCACAGCTGGGTGTCTACCACTGCTCACGGCTAGTAACATCGGGTCAGTCGAAGGGCTGACAGAAACCTCCACCTGTGGTGTACTCTTCGTAGCAGTGGCGGGAACCCCTACCTGTGGTGCACTCGACGATGTGGTGGCGGGAACCCCTACTTGTGGTGCACTCGACGATGCGGTGCTTTGCACATTGGTGAGGATGGCAGTCCTCAATTGTGGCATAGAGTCGAGAAGGTCTTTTACCTTTATCGGCACCTCCATCTGCAAGATTTGCCCAATGATGTTATTTTCCGCTTCCGTACAGGATGATGTAGTCGCCACCTTGTTGTCCCGTTGTTCGGTCGTCATCTCACGTTCAATATTGGCCTTTGCCTCCCGTAATCTCTCCTTCTCCGTACGGGGGTCAGGATAAGTGGCTTTTTTCGTCTGGGCGTGGGTGATCGCCAGTACTTCTTTCTCACCAGTCTTCTTAGCCTTCTCAATGTTGAGGAGATTAACCCCTTCCTGCGGGCAATTTGCGTCCTCATGGTCACCTGGCCCACACCAACGGCAGAGGTGCTGAGGGGTGGCTTCCTTCGTGCAATCACGGGCGAAGTGCCCCCACTGATTACAGGCCCTACATTGGATAATTGGTCGGCCCTTGGCGTCATACTGGAGACGGCTTCTGTTATTGTTCATATTGTTATTATTACCTCTTCCTCGCCTGTTGTTTCAATAGCTGCCAGACGAGGCGTTGTTGCTCACAGGCTGGGACGTGCCGGCTGACGCAGATGGTTCTGTAAAGAGAACCTGTTGGTTACGGGTCCTCATATTGTACGGACACTCCTTGGTAAGGTGTCCGGCAATCTGGCAAATATCACAAAATGCTTTTTTCGGACAAGACCCCTTGGTGTGTCCGTCGGTATGGCAGTCCGTGCACCATAACTCCCCTTCGTCGCCCTTGCTTGTGCTTCCTTTGGTTGCCTTTATCTCTCTCATCATTCGCTCCATATCTTTCTGGAGAGCCCGTACCTTCCGATTAGAGTCGTCATCACTACTATCACTTTTGTCAGAAGAGGAATCATCCTCCGACGAGGATTTATTTTTCTTCTTCTTGGACGTCTTCTGTTCACTTTCTAAATCCATTGCCCTATTATAGGCGTCGGAATATGAAGAGGGAGGTACTATCTTCATTTTTCGTCTAAGGGATTTCTTTAGACCTTCCACGAACCACCATTTTTTCAGTCCGTCTGCCGGCTGGTTCTCCATCTTTCCTAATAGCTCTTTGAGCCGCCGGCTGTAGGTTCGAACAGTCTCGTCCTTTCTCTATTTCGTGCCGTAGATTTCGGCTACGATCTCATTATCGTCTCTTAGGAGATGAAACTCTGCTTGAAATTCCTTCTTCAAGTCTGGCCATGTGCCAATTTTAGCCTTATCCGTATCCGAAAACTAGTCGATGGCTACGCCCCTAAGGGTTGCGGGAAACTGTGTTACCCACTCGTCCTCATCGGTAACACCATTTGCTCCCCAAATTGTTTCACAAGTGCGACAGTGGCGAACAGGGTCTTCTTTCCCATCCCCATGGAACTTTGGAAGTTTTTGTTTTTGTGCCATACCTTGTCTTTTTACTACTGGTGGCTGTTGTCCTACTCCGGATGGGTCAGATCCTATAAGGGGTGCTTGACCGCCGTGCCCCGGTGTCCCTCCGACACTCCTGGCAGCCCCGGTGTCTTCTCCCTCTGCTGCCTCCTCCCCACTCCTTGGAGTTTTCCTAGCCTCTGGTGTGTGTGGAAAGTCCCTCAAATCCCTCAACTGAGTTTTGGTACACTCTATCCTACGGCGGGTTTCCGCAAGTAACTCCTCCCGACTCCGTGGGTGGCCGCTGGCCTCACTGTCCCCTTCGGAGCGTTCCTCCTCTCTTCGCTTATACCTCTGTCACCTTTCCGCTTGTTGTTCAAGGATCAAGGCACGTTGGGCTACTGCACGTTCATCTATATATTGTTGCTTATTTTTGTCTTTATTCAGTGTATTGGGCATTAATTCCCAACAGCTTCCTATATACTTAATGACATAAAAAGTAGAACACTTTTATTCATTCATAATGTGGAAGACAAGTTTATGCCAACAATATGACATAATTATTACAATAAGTGTTCTTTATTCCGCCCCGTATGGCTCACGGTTCAAATGCCCCTGACCTGGCGCCATCTCGTTCTGCTTCCCGTTCCTCGTACTGTTGCAAAATTTCTTGGCGTCGCTCCTCCCGGGCAATCTCCTCCAGGCGAGCTTGTTGTGCCAACGATGCTTGCGCTAGCAATCGGGGGAGATGGTTCATCAACCGATTTACCTCCGGACTCACTTCCAACGCTGTCCACACGGCACTTAGTGGGACTTCCGCCTCCGCCGCCTCTCGTCGCACATAGGTCTGAATGGCTACTTGGAGTAGAATTGAAAATTCTCTTGTCGTGGTGTCTTCTCCTACGTAGAGTTCTGTTTGGGCATCGTCGACCTCCGGGTTCACCTCACCAACGGGTAGGCCCATTGTGTCTGTGCGCCATCCGTGTCTCCTGTTCCCGAGTTCGTGTCGACAACGGCACCAAATGTTTACCTCACTGGGTAAACAGGAAGAATACAGCAACTGAACAGCAATGCACAATGCAACTACAAAGGAAGTACCAGAATAAGCTTTCCATTAATGTCAAAAGATGTTCATATTATAATCTGTCGCCAACATTACATGTCCCAACACCCGGAGGTGGTACAATATATGACAGCCGAAGGGGTGCGACACAACCGTCGCGACTCCAACTACCTACCCGTCGGCTAACTAACTGACCGTCGTAACTCATTATTACCAACGACAACATAAACATAACAACATAACATAATGATTATTCCCGACAACATCAGCACATATTTGTTGTTTACTAAATTTTTGTTTTTAACTCCCTCGTATGATAGCCCATCGGCATAGAATTGACGACACCTATCCCTAAAGCTTCCCCATTTGGTAATTTGTGTGGAAACAACTATAGCACCACTAGCTAATGTTTCTAGGCTAGTGGCGAGGGATTGATGATGCTCAAGTTCGGATGTTTTCAATTTAACAACTAGTCTATTGATTTTAGATGTATTTTGTCCTAACTGATTAATTAATTGCTCTTGTGTTTTGGGTGTGCGGTCAAAAGGAGGAATTGGGGGTGTATCTTGTGGGTTTTCAGGGGGTGCATTTGGTTGTTCTTGTTGTGGATTAGAAGAATTTGGTTTTTGAAACAAAAAATGAAAAAACCTAATCAAAATTTAATGAAATTAAATTCAAAATGTAAAACAAATTGAACAAACGGGAAAGAAAGACAAAAATAAACAAAAACTAACCTTGATCCATAGTCTGGAGGAGAAATCTAGCACCCCGTTTGCAGTTTAGGAGAGACAATGAAGAAAAAACAAATTAAAAACGCGCTATTCACAGGAAAATAAGACCCAGTTTTTTTTTTTAACTTTTTTTATCAGGCACCACGTACGCGGTTATCTTGGGATTATTAGCGCGTACTCACTCATTTTCCTATAAGTAGCATGTACGCGCTCATTTTCCTAGGCGTAGCGCGTATGCGCTCATTTTCCTAAAAGCAACACGTACGCGCTACCTTCTCTAGGCTTGAGAACAACAAACCTAAGCGCGTACGTGGTGAATTCAAATTTTAGAACCGCATACACATTGCTTGTTTTTCCATGTTTTTTTTGGGTGGTGTCCACTTTTCCGACCACCATCTTTGTGCACATACCCATTATTCTAGCAACAGAGACCATTCATTCCATGGGTAAGGAAAACATGAAAGCAATGGTGGTTAAACTAGACGTCAGTAAGGCTTATGGTCCGATAATTTAGTATTTTTTTAATGAAAGTACTAGAGAAGTTTGGATTCCATAGGAAATGGTTGGACTGTGTTAGATATTGTATCTCTTCCTCCTATTTTTTTGTTCTTTTCAATGGTTCGATTTGTGGTTTTCTCAAAGCATATGATGGTTTGCAACAAGGAGATACCCTATCTTCGTCCTTGTTTGTTTTGATGGTTGAGGTTTTAGGGAGAAATATAAGGAAGGAACGTCTCAGGGGAACGTGGAAAGGCATACATGTGTAGAGAGAATTAGAGCCTATTACCCATTTCAATTCGCGGATGATACTATCCTATTTGGGGAGGCCCTAGAAATAGAAGCAAAAGAGATTTAAAACACCTTCAAGAAGTATGCAAAGGTTTCGAGGCAGTCTCAAGTGTTCTTTGCAAATACAAGCAAAAGGATACAAGCTAAGATTGCCAAAATTCTGGATTTTCTTGTGAAGTATTTGGGTGTTACCTTGTTCATGGATAGAAATAACAAACAATTGTGGGAAGAAGTCATTAACAAATGACAAACCAAGACAATGTTGTGGAAGAATAGGTGGTTGTCCCAGGTTGGTAGAATCCAAATGATAAAATCAGTGCTATTCGTGGTTCCCATATATAGTATGTCATGCTTAAGATTCTCTATTGGAGCCATAGGGGAATTGGATGGCTTGCTGAAGAAATTGTTATGGGAAGGATTGAAGGATTCTAGGAGACCAATTGATCAATTGGGAGACGACCTGTTTGATGAAAGAAGAAGGAGGTGCAGGTCTTAGGAAAATGGACTTGCAAAACCTAGCGTTGGGGGCCAAGATAGCATGAAAGTTGTACAAATATCCTCATAAACTCATGAAATACAAATACTTAAACTTTAGAGACCCGAAGAGAATATTCACAGTAGCGAATTCTAAGTCAGGGTCAATAGTATGGAAATTCATATGGGAAAGTAGGAGTCTCATTACAGAACATCTTACTTGGAAGATTGGAAATGGTAGAAAGGCTCAATTCTAGAGAGATTTGTGGCAAGGAGAGAGACCGTTGATGGATTGTATAGAGGAAAAAGAATGGATGTTGGCGATCGAGGTAAGTGTTGGTGAATTGGTAGCTGATTATTTTGATTGGCCCATTCAGAGTCGGTCATAGGTCAAGTGGAAAGCGATTGGAACTTGGAATTCAGAGAATAGCAAAAGCCTGAATGCAATGTTGGAAAATAGATCTATCATTCTATTAGATGAAGAGGACTCGTTATTATGGTGTGAGGCTAAATCTGGAAAGTACAAAGTTAGTTTGGGTTACGTTGTCCAAAGGAGAAGAGAGATGAAGACGTTTTGGCCCTCAAAATTATGCTGGGACAAAAGCATTTTACTGAAAGCAGGTGTTTTTTTATGGATAGCCCTCCACAAAAAATATTAACAGGTAGTAGGCTGAAATTGATAGGTATAGCTAGACCAAATGTATGTTTCATGTGTAGAGAGGAGGAGGAAACTCTAGATCATCTCCTCCTGTGGTTCTCAGTGGCAGAGGCATGTTGGGATTGGCTCTCAGATAGGATAGAATGGCAATCAGTGAGAAACTGAAGTCTTTTGGATTTTTTGCTGACTTGGGCAGTAATAGGGAGACATTCAAAATGGGGGGATCTTTGGGTGGTAGGACCCTCAATGGTGGCGTGGTAGGTCTGGAAGGAGAGAAATAGGAGAATATTCAAGGAGGAAATTAACCCTGTGGATTTCATCATTGACTAAATGAAAAAAGGCATGGAAGAAGTGGTGAATGGGAAACTGCCAGGGAAATGAATTAAAGCATTCTCTAAATGGGACCGATTGATGGAATCCAAATGGACATTGAAGGAATTCAATGCCTTCATTTTACCCAATAAAAAGAGTAGGAGGCAAGAGATTTGGTGGATGTCTCTAGAGGAATGTTGGATAAAACTTAACTTTGATGGAGCGGGCAAAGGTAATCCAAGGATGGCAGGCTATGAAGTGAAAGGAAACTTGCAGCCATCTTTATCAAAATTTACACATAACCCATTATAGATCTTAATCAAATCAACACATAGAAGCCATATGCAAAGAATAGACAACATACCCATGAAAATGTGACACAAGATATATCCTAGGAAAACCCTCATGAGGGAAAAATCCAGCCTCCAAAAGCATCATCCACCATGTATTATCAGCAATGTGTCCATTACAATACAAATATGAAAAGCTTTTGAAACTCAGCCATCAACAACCATTCCATGTGACCAAGCATGAATCCACACATCCCATGCCATGCTTCCTTCACAAATGCTAACCTGGCTAACTGACCAACCCAAACAACTACCCTTGTGGTTGCTTTTATAAACACAAGCTCCCACAAAGCCACCAAGTGGTATTACATCAAAACCATGTGTCTAAAACCATGTGACAATAAAATATAATATGTTTCCTACCTACCCTTGACCCATATTTAAAATTGGGTACTTCATCACAATTACATTTCCCAATATTAAATAAATACATTATAATAATACCAATGTATCAATACAACTCATCAAGTGGTTACAAGAATATTTCAAGAGAATCTCTATGTGTTGCACATCCATCTAGGTGCTCCTAGGTGCAACAATACAATATGATATTATAATATAATTCCATGTCCACCTCACAAAATAAAATAATATAACAATAAAATATTATTATGCAAGTTGTACAACACCATTTTCCCAACATGGAGCAATTTTGAGGGATGATGAAGGTAGGATTCTATTTATAGTCATGGGTGTGAAGGGTAGAGCCACAAATAATGAGGCCGAATTAAGGGCTCTCGATGAAGGGTTGAAGATTTGTGTGGAGAAAGGAATGACAAAAATACAAATTGAAGGTAATTCCTAGGTGGTTATCAATGGGGTTATGCGATCTAACTTTTGCTGTTGGAAGCTAAATAATTGGTTGTCAATTATAGAAGATAAACTTAAGCACAAATCAGAGTTTTAGATTGCTCATACTTATCGAAAAGGGAACCGGGCAACAAACTAGCTTGCCAACGAGGGGATCAGGATTGGCATAGAGAATATCCTAGTTGACGAGATGTTTATTCAAAATGAATTGGGAGATATTGTGGCACGTGACATAGAAGTACCACCTCGTGAAGGGATTGGATAGAAATCATTCTGATAAGGCGAAGTCGTGGAAGAACGGGAGATGTTCATATTGACTCCAACCACGAAGTTGTGGTTTTGACGATAAAGGATGGTAAGATTTGTTGCAGATTTGATAGTATTGTCAAAATATTGGCTGGAGTGCATTCCTAGATTAGGCTTGATGTATTATCCAGATCCAGTGGGAGAAGTTTTGAGATAGAGGAAAATCACTATAAAGAAAGGGAAGAAGAGAGGTTCTCACACATTGCTTGGAAATGACAGATATTTTTGGTGTTAAATGTGCTTATCAGGAGGAGGATGGCTGGGAAGAAATGCCAGAGGAATAGATCAATAGGTTGTTCAACAAAGCTAATGATAGAGAGAAAGAGACGATGATCCAAGTCTTAGGAACAGATTTCTGGAGCAAAGGCCATGAGCACGATGGGATGGTGTTGGAGAAACTGTTCGAGCTGATGGTACAGGTCCTGGGCTATCCAATATTTGCCAACGGGATAGTTCGGAGGATGGTGAGAGAATATATGTCCCAAGAGGTTATGAGAGGAATGGATGCTATCGAGGCGGTTCCGGAATCGGGATGTATGTTAGGATACTTTCAACTGAATGCAGAAGGGAAGAAGAAGAAGATGAAGGCGGCATGGAACCTATTCAAAGTAGGGGTTGTTAAGGAATACAACTTGGACAAGTTTGTATATTTCATGAAGGAAAATGATGATGTAATGCCTGATGAGATAGTGGATAGGGTGGTAGAGATAGGGAATGGGATAGCATATTTGTACAACTGAGAATGATCTCAGCGCCTTATGTAATGTTATCCTGTTGATTAATAGAATGGGTACTGCTCCCTAGGCATAAATTGCTCAAAAAAATAATAATTAAATTTAATTAAGTTAATGAATGGTCAAAAGACATGGAAGGAAAAGTTATGACTCCCTCAACAATGAGATATAAAAGGGAGAAAAGAACCTCATTTAAGAGAAGGATAATTTGAAAATGAGAAGTGCGCATCTGATTTAAATAAAAAGTGTAGACCTGATTATGAAAGGTTATGTCCCTTTCAAAGGGTAGAAATAATGAAGAGTTGCACTCTTTCAAAAGGTCCTAATGGTGAAAGGGAGTGTCTCTTGCCAAAGGGCATGCATGATGAAGAGGTGTGATCTCTCCCTCACATTGAGAGATTTAAAGGAAAGGAATCAAAGAATCCAACAACATAACCATGGATTGGATCAGATCAAAACTATTATTAAGTTACAGGCAGTAGCATCTTTATTCTTGGTGATATGGATGGGGATGTGCTTAATATTTATGTTTAATATATGAAGCCTGATAATGTTTTTATGCAAAATTTAGTAGTAATATTAATATAGATTGCAATATGTATGACAGTCATAATATACATCCACAATACATAGTGACATTTCCATAACTTTGTCCTAAGTAATAAATCTTTTCTAATCCTTCTATTCCCCAGGGGAGATGGGTGTTGCTAGGGAGGCAAAGAATAAAACTACTTCAATAGAAAGCCCCAAGGGTGAAAGGACTCCTCTTGAAATCTAGGTTGCAGGCCCCAAGGGTGGATGGACTAAGTTTCGGTAATCTAGGTTACATTAAGGAGGTGGTGTCAAGTGCCCTAGGTAGCCACACCCTCTTCTCAGAATGGGGTCAAACTGGTTTGGATTTAGGCATGATTTTAATGGCATTATAAGTTATATTACAGAGAATTAGTTAGTTATGCTTAATTAATCGTGATAGAAGGTAGTAACATAGATGTTGCTCTTGGGAATTGATAGTGTATAAATAGGCAACATTACAAATGGTATCAGAGCTATGATCATGCCATCCTGCAAGGTAAAGATGAATCGATGAATCAATGAGTCAATAAGAAGAAATTTGACAATATGTGTATTCATGTGTATGCTTCATGTTTTTCATGTGTATGTTTTGTATTTTTCATGTGTATGCTCCATGCTTTTGATTCATATTGGTAGATGACTTAGTTTGAGAAAATTAAAATCAACATTGCTTGAGGACAAGCAAATTTGGGACGGGGGGACGATAATGTCCCTGCTTTGAAATATAATTTAATAGTTTTAATATTAATAATACAAAAGAATAAAAATATAAATATAAATATAAATATAAAAGAATATAATTAATTAAATTTGATTAAGTTAATGAATGGTCAGAAGACATGGAAGGAAAAGTTATGACTCCCTCAACAAAGAGATATAAAAGGGAGAAGACAACCTCATTTGAGAGGGGGATAATTTGGAAATGAGAAGTGGACACATGATTTAAATAAGAAGTGCAGACCTACTTATGAAAGGTTATGTCCCTTTCAAAGGGCAGGAATAATGAAGAGTTGCACTCTGTCAAAAGATGCTAATGGTGCACGGGGGCTTCATTGGCTAGGCAATATTATATCACATGCATTCATATTGGGGGGTTTAATATCCCAAAAATGAGGGTGCAATATATTGCCTATTGCTGAAAATAGGGGAGTTTACAATATTTGGTGAAAATAGGGAGGCTTTCAATTCAGACTGTGTATTGGGAGGGGGTAACAAAAAGGAGTTTAGGGCAATATTTTTTGAAAATAGGGGGATTATTTAGTATTCATGAATGCACGTACTATAACCCAGGTTCACAAAGTGAAGCCCTCATGTAATATTGGTGAAAGGGTGTGTCTCTTGCTAAAGGGCATGCATGATGAAGAGGTGTGATCTCTCCTTCACATTAAGAGATATAAAGGAAAGGAATCAAAGCATCCAACAACATCACCATGGATTGGATCAGATCAGAACTGTTATTAAGTTACAAGCAGTAGCATCTTTGTTCTTGGTGGTATGCATGGGGATGTAATTAATATGTATGTTTAATATATTAAGCCTAATAATGTTCTTATGTATAATTTAATAGTAATATTAATATAGATTGCAATATGTATGAAAGTCATAATATACATCCACAATACAAAGTGATATTGCCATAACTTTGTCCTAAGTCATAAATTTATTCTAATCCTTCTATTCCCCAAGGGAGATGGGTGTTGCTAGGGAGGCAAAGAATAAAACCACTTCAATAGAAAGCCCCAAGGATGAAAGAACTCCTCGTGAAATCTAGGCTACAAGCCCCAAGGGTGAATGGATCGAATTCTGGTAATCTGAGTTACATTAAGGAGGTTGTGTCAAGCACCCTGGGCAGCCAAGCCCTCTTCTTGGAATGGGGTCAGATTGGTTTGGATTTAGGCATGATTTTAATTGCATCATAAGTTATATTACAGAAAATTAATTAGTTATCCTCAATTAATCGTGATAGAAATTAGTAACATAAATTTTGCTCTTGGAAATTGATAGTATATAAATAGGAGACATTACGACCAAGTAGTGGTCATCACCTAGAAACAAGCCAATACCCATCACCACAACATCTAGAATCCTCTTCAAACGTACTTTCCACACTGGTTTAATCAAAGCCTCCACAATCCAACAAGCACACACCTTCTCCTCCCTTAGGTCTAACAACATCACAATGAACATGGATGCACCATTTGTGTTGACCCAATGTATGTGATTAGAATCCAAGAAATCATTGCTAAGGACCATCTTCATAGCATGTAGAGTAACACTAGCTCTTTTCCTAAAGACCCTTTTCAAACGAAGCTAAAAAAACTTTCCTTTAAATTCCATTTCTCTGACCTTGGATGTTAAACACGTTGAGGTGTCAATAATACCCAATATAGAGTAAACCACCCATAGTTGAGGCAATTTCTTTGTGAAAGCAACACAAAAGGTCATCAATTCACTGCACCAAAATACCACCACATACACTTCACATAGACAATCGCCAAGCTCATCCTTCAAATGTCCAGAGTAATACATTTTCATTACAACCTGTGCCAAAAGGATAGAATAGTGTTAGATACATGTCTCACAAAACAAATCCCCCAACAATCAACAAACATGCCAAATAGCTACTGTGAACAACTAGACATTTCAAGGAATGGCATGTCGTCCATCCACCACACTAATTGTAACATCATTTTCTTGCATGTTGATGGTGAGATTCACTAAAATGTCAATGATCCTCCCATTAGCCTCTCTGCACATTGACCGATTGAGAAGTCTTCAAAGTAAGTTAACAACCCCCATATAGGGGTGATATATTTTGCTAGTTTCCAATTCAGAGTCTCCCATTTTTATATATCATTTATCGTGATAAGGATGAATAAAATGTTTACTTTTCAAAACCTAATTAATTGGAATAACAATATTTCAAAATTTAATCATCCACAATAGTAATACATGCAAAATTTAGCAATTAGAGACTCAAAATGAACACATGATTTACGTGGAAACCCTTGTAGAAGAAAAATTATGGAAAAAATTTACTTTTACATTATGAACTTATATTTTTTTATCATCAATCCATAGAAGACACCAAACCCCTTTAGATGATTCATAGGCACCAACCTATTGGAGACACCAATCCACACAAGTGAACATCAACTCAACAAGAGACACCAATATCCTTGAATGCAAAGCACCAAACTACAAAATAATAATGTGTTTATTACTTGATCTTCTTCTTGATTCAAATCTAATTTTCCTTTACAAATCGACTCAAAACTTTACCAAAATATGCCCTAACATATGCTCAATATATCTCTTAGACTCTTAGATATGCACAAAATTCTTCTTCAAATCTACTTATAATCTTCACCTATTTCTTCTCATAGATATGCAATAATCTTTTTCATAAGTCTACTATAATATCTCTGACAATCTGCAATAATATCTTTCATAAATCTACTATAATATCTCTTCATAGATCTACAACAATATTTTTCATAAATCTACTACAAAATTACTTTTATATTTTCTCTTCCATTTAAAGGTTTGCAAGGGAAAAATTTGATTTGGCAATTTGCAACATAGAAGGAGAAATCACCAAATCAATTTTTGCTTTTAATGGAAGAGATGGCCTTTATATTCAAAAGAGGGGAGGAATCCACTAGATTCAATCACAAATCAGATAAGGACTGAACACTAATAGAAATTTTAGGTAGAATAGAAGCAGCAAAAATTAAACACAAGAGAATACCATGATGCCTTCTTCCTTTCATTCAAATACATTTACATATATATAGGATTTGTATTTCCTACATTATAGGAAACCTCTCCCTAACTATACGAGTTGTTCTAACAACTCACTTCCTTATAATATCTTGTACAACAAACCATACTAACCTATTAACAAAACCATGTGACTAATAGTAATATTAAGTTGTTTCTCAACAACTTAATATTAATATGACACTTATTGACAACACATATATCAACACCCCCCTAAACATTTTATTCTTAATTATTTATGCATCTTATGGTGCAATATTACCACCAATGTGAACATGAATCCCCAACAAATACTAAGTGGATTGATTGATTGTGATATGTTTTGTTGGCATTGTGTTGTCATTGATGTCAAACGATATAGCAAACCGGTGTAGCATGTTACCCGTATGAATGTCTATTGGTATGCAAGATGGAGATCATTGTATGTTAGTGGGAGATTTTTGGCATGATGTTACCGGTATGCAGGCAGGTGTATTGTCAACCCATAAATAGGTCCACCGATAAGCAAGCATGAGCAAGCAAGAGACAATTTGAGAAAAAGTCAAACAAGAACTGAAGAAAACAAATTGAGAAGTTGTTGGATCATACAGATTGAAGAGTGAACACAAAATCGGAAGCAGTCTGGGTTTTCATGACCTAACTGGTAGAATAGAGTACTACATGATATCAAGGTTAACCAGGTAGTGTATACCGATAGTGTGGTTGTCGGTGACCAAGTTTGAACCAACACAATCAAGTGAACTAGATGTTGACATAGATAACACGTGGACTCCAAGTGGCAAACATGCAATGGTAAGTGAATAGTGCATCAACGAAGTAGTTGCAGAGTAGGTTGATACTAAATGTCAACTGTGAGAATCACAGATCGAGTGCAAAAGATTGCGGCTCGAAATAGATCGAACAGAAACAACTGGGTCGGCAAAAATCAAGGCAGATGAACAGGATCAAATTTGCTAAACATAGTAAGTGTGCATTGGAAGGATCAAAATGGCGGTGTTAGTTGATTTGTTGCAGGTTGTCAATCATAGAAAAAAATCTGATTTGATCTGATACGGATCATGGTCGGTGATGAAAACCCTAGGCGTGAAATCAATTTGCAACTCAGTTTTTGGCGGGAAAGCATGGATATAAATATGCAAATCGAAGATCAAGTTGAGGATGTTGGTTGAGATTTTGATGCAAAGGTGAGCTTCTGCAAGGCGAGAGTGATAAGCCTGAGAGTAAGAGCAAAATACTAAAGTGACTAAGTGTTGGAGAGGAACCAATAAGAAAGGTGTAACCGGCAAGGGTTGAGGTTACTAGTAAACTGTTACAGAGGATAATTGTCTATTAAACCAGTAGTGTCTGAACCGGTAAGGAAGCAACAATAAGATAGAGGAGAGTAAAACCGACAAAGAGAATTCATTAGAAGTGTTACAAAATTCATTTGTAACAAGGTGTTCACATTTGTGGAAAGCTTTTCAACATAATTACCGTCATATCTTAATCCATATTGCAACAAAATAGTTGTCAACTAATCGTGAATGTCATTGATTTTCATCCAATGTTCCTACAAGGACATCTCATCTATCACGATCAAGAATAACATAATCTTCAAGAAGAAGGCACTACCTTTATCTACTATCTCTTGCAAATCTTATAGATGTTTCCAAATCTCCATAGAAGATTTGCCTAAAGGTATTTTTGGAAGCATTTCATTTGTGACTAATAATTTAATAAGCAAGACTTCACAATTACGCTCATTGAACTTGTCTTGGTATTTACCCACAACTATTAGTTGGGTGTCAGTCCTAAGCACGATCTAATCAAGGCATATGTATTCAAAGGTCATGAGCATCCTCTATTTCCAAGTGTTATATTTTTTGCCAAATGGACCTCAAATTGCTTTTTAACAAGATGTTGATTGATGAAGCTATCCCTCCTAATATCTAAAAACACGAAAAAACGAAGAAGCTTGTAGGTGGAAAAAACACTAAAATTTTTAAGAAAAATATTGCAAAATCTGAAGAATGGGGTAAAACCCATGATTTTTGTTAAAAAAATATTATCAAAGAAAACCTACAACAAAAATGCTGAAAAATGTGAGACAAATGATTAAAACTCTAATCATTTGAAAAAATCTAAGATTTTGCAAAACAAATCACAAAATTGTGGCCAAACCCTAGTCATTCATGTTTTGTGAAAAATATTAAAATAAAGGACAAAAGAATGGTTGAAAGTTGCTCATTTGCCAAAATCTTATCGCCTGCAACCATAACACCAGTTGCGCGCTCTGTAAAATAATCCAAAGACTACCATGAATTTGTGAAAAAATCATCAAGATCTCTATTAATTTCTTTGACCACGGGAAAAATCCAGTGGCACAGCGAAAAAATGAAAAAAATAAAGATTGAACAATTGGTTTGCAAACCCATCACAACATGATTTCAATCACTTGTCCATTACGATTAGCAAATAAAACCCATGATTTTTCCTAGAAAAAATCATCAAAACTTAGTAGGAAACTATCACACGATTCGACAATAAAAATATGTTGTGATTTCAACCAAAAGCCAATCAACATTTTTGAAATACCCTCATTATGATTTTCAAGAAAAAAAGACCCACAAATTTGTTTGAAAAAATTCACCAAAATCCTTTTGCACAAATCCATACAAAGGAGCAAAATATCTTTAAATAAGAGTTACAAAATATCTATCTGATAAGGACAAGATTGAAAACTATAAAAAGCAAATGACAACTAAAAGAATAAAGAACATTCCTAAAGTCTATGCTAACAACCTTCATTGAACAACTAAAGCATAAGCCTACTATATGGGAAATCAATTGATGCTAGTGATATTCTCAATAATGAAAAATATGATGATTTAATTTGAGCTTCCATGTGTTGCACTAGAATGTGGCATCAATTATCCCTGCTTGAATGCTTTCATTTATCAGCCTTCTTTCCTTAATTGAGTGAGGAAAATAGGACAATCAAATGGCACCTGCATAGAATTGCTTCTTGTTATAATAAATCAGTTGATATTGATGTTCTTGATGAAGAGCAATATGATGATTTATTTTGAGTTTTCATGTGTTGCACTAGGATGTGGCATAAAAGCGTCCAACTTGAATGCTTTTGTTGAACAATTTTCCTTAGTTGATTATAATAAATCTCATAATAGATACAAATATTATTATAATAATATATAAGGATGCAAGTGAAGACAACAAGTCAAGCCCACTCACAGCTTCTAATATTATATGGGAGAACGGATTATTTCTATATTAATGCACATATTAGCCTAGGACCACTTTTCAACACATTTTCTAATCAATCATTTATTTTTACATGTGTAAAATAACTCACATTCTAAATTTTGATTTAACAATGCCAACAACACATGCAATTGTATCCCATGGGAGATTTTGTTTTAACATATACATTCATTAATCCACAACACAAGGCTCACATATTGGTCCATGAGGGCAACAAAGATTTTGGCCCTTTCCTAGCATAATTACAAACCTTCTTGTGTATTTGTACTTTTAGTGAACTACCAAACATAGCTAAACTTGAAACTTGTTGACATATAAATTCTTCTCCTTCATTGAATTAAGAAATTGAAACACAACTTGTAAAATAATTTTTTTTAGTTTGGCATCTTTAATAATTAAATGTCAAAATAATAAAAAGCAATATGATGATTTATTTTGAAATTCAATGTGTTTATGTAGATCAACAAACAAACAATCTACTTGAACATACACTCTACATAAGTTATTTATTTTATAGCGCTTGGCACCAAAATAATCCAATATCGATAGTGTTTGTGGTTAAGTTTGTTTGTTTTATGCAAACTATGCTTAATATTTTTTGTACCCTCGTGCTTGAGTAATGGACTCCAGCTAAATACTGGTGACTTTGTAGTATTGAACCTGCATTAACAAAATTGGCAAACCATGGTACCTGAACCCTGAACCTAATATCCAAAGTAACAACTGAAATATTTAACAAAAAATTTAAGCATATGAAGTTGCCTGTGGTACTTGCATCAATCAGATACTGATAACTCTGCACCATGGCTCCTGATTACATTGAATCTTTTGGGGACTCAACATTGAGAAACTCATTTTTCAACATCCATCTATTTCCTCAAGAAGGTTGAGTCAAAAGACTTTCTTTTTTCATCCATTCATTTGATAAGGTCTACAGAGCCAAACTAAGATGGCAATACGTTATTTGCAGAGCAGGGTAAGCAAAACATTTATTCCCAATTATACTAAACATTACTTCAACCACAAATTAGATATTAAAAAGGTCTCATTTGATGTAGAAAACAAATTTTCCAATATTTATGTAAGATGCCAATAATTAGATTTACTGTTTAACTTAATTGTAGAAAATTGTTTTCATGTAACATTGCTGGAACCGATGAACTCCTTGTTCCACATCAAATGAGTAAATCCTCAAATGATCTACTTCAGGACTCGTTACATCTGTTTAGTTTCTCTTCCTCTCCATTAAAATAAGAAAGAGTACAAAAGAAATATTACTCAGTTCCTTAAGGAAAGTTTTCTAAAATGCAAAATACAGAGGATTTTCTTTCCGTTTTATACTAGCCTATTGTTTCATACAAGACAGCACGAAAACTTTACAACTCACTAGAGAAAATCAGAAAACTCTATGTATCATATATCAAATAGCACAACCTTCAATAAACATTTTTTATTTTTATCAAAATGTTTAACCATCCCATTCTCTATGTGTCTCTAAGTAGATTTAGGTTATGTTTTTAAGCTTTATGTCATTCCTTTTTTTCTTCCTGTTTTCTCTCGTTTCTGTTGAATACTGTCTCTTTATCATCAAGTTTTTCAATGCAGTATTAGCTGCTTCAGCTGCTGCTCTTGCTGTTTCCATATCACTTTTATCCCCTTGTAATACTGTAAGTAGTTTTTCACCCCCAGGGACAGAAGCGTCATCCAGTACTCTTGACTCGAGAAGGTTGCTAGAACCATTGTAGGTAAGGTCTATGACTCTGATGCGAGTGACAGCCGAAGCAGCTAAAACTAAATTCTTCACCTCTGATTCAACTGGATTTGTACCATCTAATTGTATAACCTCAGCACCTCCGGTAATCATCCATAAATTGTGGGAGCAATTACCAAATGCTAAGCTTGTTGGTATAAAACTGTCCGGTAGCTCTACTTTCTGCAATAGGAAACCATTTAAGAGAGAATTAAGATAAACTCTTGGTGGTCCAAGTTGGCAATGAATAGTCAACAATTTCTCTGTGCATTCTCTCACCCATAAGCATTAGACTGATGTGTTAAATTGTGACAATCCCACACGGAATAAATGCAAGAGTATTGATGGCAACCATTAAATCAATCCCACAATCTCCAATAAAAAAACAAAAGAACCATTAGCAAACAACATTCCAGAACCACCAACATATTTAATGACCGTTGCTGAAATATGAAACAGCATTCAGCTCAAAAAAGCAAAGAATTAACAAATTCAAGGCTCAAGAGCAATCCACCACATATTATGTGTTATATTAACCCTACTCCAATTTTTTGTCTAACAATTATTGATACCAACTTCTTCAGCATAAGTAGATCTGCACGTCTTCTTTCATGATGATAATGGCACGAGAACACAGATACTATCAACAGCTTAAGAATATCAATATAACAAACTTACCTTAAGTAGTGCAAGCTTTCTTGACTGGAGATTGCAATTTAAAAGCAGCACGCCATATAGGCTGCAATTGAACCAAGAGATAGCACGAATGTCACATAAACAAGCATACTATAAATTTTAAATATTTTAATATTCAGATGCATTAAAAGTTTACTTCCACAAATCGTCTAAAATGGAAATCCAAATTTAATATCATTTAGACATAATGTGATATCTATAAGATTCCATATTTGCTTGCTAAAGATTTTTCTCACAAACGCCAAGTAAAGTTCAACATGGAATATGAATAACAATTCAAAGGTACCACCTGCCTTTACAGTTTTATTATTATTACTATTTTTATTGTCAAATAAAAAAGAAAATGTTGCATAATTACTTGGCCACATCTGAAGCACATAATTTGCAGTTGCAGCTCGCATCCCTCCTTTACCTTTCAATCATTCAATACAAGATGTTTTCAAGTTATCTGTATTTGGGGCTAAATTCAAATGTTGCCAGGTGAAAAGGAGCATTCAACCTATCCACTTCCATTGAGCAATGGATTGCATCCTTCAGTCTAGAAGGCTAGTCTGGAATCTCTAGTAAATAGTAGCTCTCACATGGAAGGGAAATCTGTCAAATGACTCATATATTTCTCCAAGATCAGAGGGTTATATATTTCTCAATACCAGAAAAAACTAATTCCCCTCTGCCTCACACTCCCCACCTAGAACACTCATACAAGCATGGATCCTTTGGTCTTGCACCTTAATTATTTTCTTTAGTAAAAGTAAATAGTTCTCATATCTCTTAACAACAATTTAACAATTTCCTTCCTCAAAATACATTTGTAAAACACCTTGGAGACATTACCGGTTGAAGGTAAACCTATGTACATCTTCTTGATGTCTGCCAGGATGTTATTAAAGCATGCAAACAAGACCTCTTCTCTACACATAAATCATCAATATGTCTCAATGCTTTGATCATCAATCCAACTCATCCATACACATAAGCTTTAGTGTACAGTTGCACCTTGGGTTAAACTTATTTGGGTGGGTAGAATAATACTTGGTTGAGTTTTACCTAATGCTTTGTTGCATTATTAAATGTTTCGTTGCATTATTTAGTGGTCTGTTGCATCAGCTACTATTGGTGAATGATGGTCCACTTCCCTATTGTTGATGTTCTATGATACACTTCCCTATTGTTGATGTGTTTTTTATGCACTTCATACACAAAATCCTCTCTAATGCTAAGCTTCGTGATCATACAAGGTGACTCCAAGGTTCCAAATGTCAGGTCTTGACATATGGATAAGCTCAATGGATTGATGTTATATTGCTGGGTACACAAAGGGACTTATGTTTTGTTCTAGGATTGATCAACTTAAGGACAACTAGATTTAGAAATGTAATCACCATGATTTGACTAACTTATGATTTGGCAATATGAGTACTTGATCCTAATTCTAATAAGATTTTTTGAATAAAATGCAAAAGAGGTAAAGGTTTAGAAATCTAGCTCTATCACTATCAATAAGGAAATTGATGACAACATAGTGAAACCAAACCACACTTTGCTTCACCATTAGGAACAATCACGTAAAGATGGTGCAAATCTTCTAAGGAATACAAATGATCACCAACACCCACATTAATCCCAAAAGCATTGTGAATTAATGAGGAATAAACAATCAAAATTAAGCACTTAATGAGTTCATGCCGACCATGCACTATAACTTGCAATCAACAAATTATAAATGGTATGAACTTGTAGGTTTCATCATCAATAATCAACAATATCTTCCATGCAATTATGAAAATTTTACTAACAAATTTATTTTAACTTGAGAAGTAAAGAACCATACAAATACTCCAAAATTTCAAACAGAATCACACAAGTTCAATGATTTATTTCAGTTCTGGCAGCATTAGAGTAACAATTCTCCAAATCTCTCCTATTGAATATAATTGAAATGACTTGAGCGTAAATAGAGCTCTTATTGCAAATGAAGGGCCAAGATACAAGGAGTAAGAGCCAATGAGACAGTTAGATGACACTCATGCTAACAAACCATCTTCTAGAATCTGATTGCCCTTATCCCTTTCTCTGATGGCATATTCGATGAATCTGGACATCACCAATTCAAGTTCCTCCATTGTTACACTTGGCAAGGCATCCTATTGAAACTCTATCACGTCCAAACTTTCTATATAGGCATCAAAGATGTTCTCCCAATCAGCTTCGTGCTTCTGAAAATTTTTGATGTAGATCATAAGGGAAAGAAGATCATCCAACTGATTTCTTTTGATGGATTCTACCTCTCAGAAGTAAACAACTCTCAATTTTTCTTTCAATTCTCCTAAGTTCAGACCACCTATGGTAGTAACTTCTTGGCCCAATAATTCCTCAACTGATGTAAGGATCCTTGATTGTATTTCCCTAATTGATCCTTCCATCTCAATACAATCTTTCAATCAAATGTTGATTTCTTCATCACCAAAGAACAATACCAATGATCAAAATTATATATATCTTCTTCTTCAATTATTTTCTCTTGAATCGAGGTTGCCATAAGAATCTTTTTCAATATCTTAAGACGTGGAATTGTCTTATCTTGAACCATTTGAAAATCTTCCCACACTCATCCAAATTTTGTATTTTGTTCATTCATATTACCGTCTTTTCATATACTTGGATGAGTCTAGCTATAAACTCTTCCACTTGCTTTGAAATACCTTCGATTCATTTCATCACTTCTTGATTTGTACTCCTCATTGCTTCATAACTATCAAATGATTCATGAGGAATAGGCATTGGTGGGACAAATGTGGGATCCTCTTGCCTCGTTGGATTCATCAAGTGTTGTATGAACTCTTTCAACCTCATGTTTTCCAATTCCAACCTTTCTTTTTTCTCTTCAGCTTTGTCAAACCTTGCCTCAATTGCCTTGGTACTTGGTAGTGTCATTGCGTTCTCGAAAATCTTGTCTTTTTTTATTGATGGTCCTAGGTCAAGTGTCTTAATCTTATAGTCTATCGGAGTGATTTCTTCCGTTGTCTTATCAACCATTGGAACTACCACCTGTAAGATGCATGATCCTACACTGTCTCTAGTAATTTGAGAAAATTTCTTAGCTTTCTTTTGCTCCTTGGTTTTGCCAATTCGAGCTAAGAAATCATCTATGTCTTCAATTGGTTGAATTTCCTCCACTATGGTGGTTTTGATCTTCCCTTATTCATGATCTACTTGATGAATGATACACCCAGTTCGATTTGACTTCTCAATGTACTCACTTTGATTCTTGGATTCCCAAAGGGAATTCAAAACTGTAAAACTTTCCTTCATCATTATGTAAGTTATCTTTCTTTCATGCTCCAAGGCCTTGACTTTGATCTCTGCTTTGCATGACTCGAGCTTGATCTTGATGTTGACTTGTCCTTGATTCCTTACTCAATCACCTGCAAAGCAAACAAAAGGGTGTCAAATACATAGAATACATACTATTTTCACTTACCTTCCACTTCTATATGTCTGATTTTGTTCTTGCTATAAGTTTGATGCAATGTGAATTCTCACACAATTCTGCCTTCAGCTTTGTAATGTACCCATTCGGGAATTTCCTTGATTTGGTCCTGAGACAACAATTCTAACTCAAGGTGAGAATTGTAAAATATAATTTCATCAATTCTGAAGATATTTTATTATAATATTTAATGTATAATACTAAGAGTGGTTTGAAAGATAGAACTTATCTTGCTAGCTCCTTCTGATCTGTATATTTGGAATATATGCAGATCAATGTTATGAATTGTTGCTGCTCAATTGGGCCTTCAGATTAGAGTAAATAAAAATAGATCCTTCATAGCTTATGCTATAGCCTCCTTTTAACTGGTTCTTCAGTGCCATGTAGTGACTACGGGTCTGTCACATGGTTCTCTTCCTAAGTATGAAACACTTATTGTTTTCACTTGTAAGAAGTATTCGATCTGATCTGATATATTTGTAGTCCTGCTTTGATACTTTGCCAAAAGACGTTAATTTTTAATGAGCAGTTCCACCTTCCCTCCCTGATAAATATAAAGACCATTTCTTCTTATATCTTGTACTTGGGATGAGGAGTCACGTGTAAGGGACATGATTCGTGTCTCTTCTTAACCGCATCATTCCATAATACTTCCAATCGTTGCATGTCTCCATATCGAGCTTGTATACAATGGTCAATACACCCATTCATTATTGTTAATCGCTATCTTCCCTGAATAATCATTGTTTGCTATTGCTTGTCTCAGTCGATAATCTTAAGTTGTTGTTTAGTGATTCTTGGTCAATCCTTGATATGCAATGATAATGAATATGCGGCAATCCAATACTTTATTTGATTGTCATCGTGGGATACTAATCATCCAATTAGCGACAATCATCTTCTTCTTTTACACCGTGATGGACTATATAATTTGTTTGTTCTATAATCACTTCCTAGACGATTAAATACTTATGTATTATGGCATCAAATGACTACTTGCGTGGGCAATAATATTTCTGAAGATTATTATATTGGCAGCATAGGAAATGATATGCCTGTGAATGGAGACAAGAGGTGATGTGGCTCATTGAGTGGTTCGTATTTCACTTTTAGAAGAGTTTGGAAGGACCTTATATTGTTGCAAGGGAGACCATTCTGACATGCGTCAGATCTGGTCTGCCACAAAGATCAACATTTGATATGCTAGATACTTATAAATAGCAGCAGCCATCAAGCGCAAGGAACCGATGAATTGAGAAATTTTCATTTGTGTTTTCTTGGGTCCTTCCACTATCTTCAGCCACCAGCCATTAAGAAGGGAGAAGTGGGGCCCGCAAGAACTTGGGCAAAGGTCCCAAAGGTAAATATCAGCTCAATGATTAAAAACAGAAATAATATTTTCAATACATGTGGCAGATCATAGGATTGGAAATAACAGAAAATATTAATGCATCTGAAATCAGTCAATTGGCTTCCTGTAGCTGTGCATAAGGAATTGGTTTTATAGTAACTGATATCCCTGTATAAGGGAACCCTGCAAATTCTAAGTGTAATTATTGTTTGACCTTTTATGGATGGCCCTTGATGCAAGGTTGGTCCTTTGGATGCTTGCAAGTCTTTATTTTTTTGATCCTATTGATCAGGACCATATATCCCAATTATCCACTATCCCTTATTCACATCATTTATAAAGATAATACCAGGAGCTTTCTTAATATTAACAATATTGTATGGAGTTTTGTTTGGGGACATCACAAACTTGATTCTAAAACCTTCTCCTAATCAAAATCGCTTTCTTTAAGTGTATTTTGATCAAATGCAATGATCAAAATGGTTGCCCCATTGCTGCCTCAATGAAATTCGCTTACAAAAACCCTCTGCCTTGTGATGCAATTCGCCTTCTTGAAGTGCAAATCAGATTTTGTTCACTGGATTGTTTTGAAAGATGATTAAATGAATTAGAAATGTTCTCTTTATATAGGCATTTGATGAAGGGATATGTCTTTCCCCTATATGGTTCGACTTGCATCATTACAAATAAAATGTTTTATTGTTATTCAAATGGGGTCGGCATTCATGCTTTATTTTGCATTTGCATTGCTTTGGGCGGTCAAATCTTGTTTGTTTGCATCAAGCAATCGGTATTTGTCAAGTCATTTGTATCTAGTGATTTGGCCAATCAAGTTTTAATTGTCTTAACTTGTCAATATGAATTGGCATTTTTAGCCTGATTCGTACCTAATGTTTTGAACGATTTGATTTTCAAGGTTCATTTGTATGATCTGATTGAATTGATCAAATTTTGATCATTTTGTTGTCAGCTTGCTAGGCAGCAGTTTCATGTTCATTTTGCATGGACAAGGTTACTTCAGCAGATTTTGATTATCTCACCTTATCAAGACCAATCAGCTTTGATGGCTTGATTTGTAGTAGTTGATCTGATTGATCAAACTTTAGTTGCCCTTTTCCAATTAATCAAATCGGCCTCTAGCATGTCATTTGCACTTGACAACTTAGTTGGTCACCACCCTTTGGTTTGCACAAGGAAGCCTGGTCGAAATTTTGATTTGCATTTGCATTAACATCTTATCAGCATTTCAAGATTCATTCGTACTTAGGGCTTTGTAATTTAAATTGTATCACAACTTTGTCTTTGTGAAATTCATCAACCCAATCAATCCTTTCCCTTTCATTTGCAGCACATGACCTGTGTGAGATTTAGACCTTGATTTGTAGCACAAAACATACATGGGATTTTGCCTTGCATTCATAGTGAACAAGCTTGAACAGGATTTTTACTTTCATTTTTAGTTGACAACTTCAGCAGCATTTTGATGTTCGTTTGTACTAAGCTCTCCTTGGCAGACTTTGGGGTCCATTTGAACTTTGAAACTTGGGCAGAGATTCGAGGCTCGATTGCAATTAGAAACTTGGGCGGAAATTTGAGGCTCGTTTGTACTAAGGTTATTTGATGAAATTTATCTCTTGCCCTCTGCATGAACAAAATCACTTTGTCAAATAGGTCATTCCACCTTCATTTGTAGATGGAACTCCCTCGGTAATTAGTCAGAGAATCTTCTTTCCATCTGGGGGTGTAAAGGGTGGTTGGCCCACGGTCAACTAGACTAATGTCTCCAGCTCTAACAACAACAAACCCAGAAGGGAAGGCAGGGGCCCCACACCCCCAGAAAAAACAAAATAGAAGTGCCCGGGTGCTCAGTGCATCATTTAAAACCTCACCTTTTGCATTATCAAAACCCTCCTTGTTGAGTCGGATTTTTCTCCTTCCTTTGCACCACAAGCCTTGATTGGTATTTTCTTGCTCAATTGTACTTGACACCTTGAGTGGCTTTTTACCCTTCATTTGTAGTTAATCAACTTGATGAAATGACACTCTCATTTTTTAAGATAGAAATAAACCTCATTTTCAAATTGGTGATTGGAGCTTCATTTGTACTAAGATCATTTTGAAAGATTGAGTTCACTTGCCTTCATTCATCAAATAGATCAGATTTTTTAACTTTGTTTACATAAGGCAAAGGATTGTCCAACACATCACCTATATCTTCTAGCATCAAATTCCCTCATGGAGAATCAGTGGTCTTGCTTTCATTTGTTCAATTGAAATGATGATTTATAACCCTCTCTCTTATTTGAAATCGTCCAAATTTGGTTTTGAAATGGTGGCACTTGGGGAATCAATTTCATACAATTCACTAGGGCAGCTTTTTAGGGTTCATTTGTACTGAAGTTTTGATCTTCAAGGTTTCATTCGTACCAACTCTTCTTGTTAAGCTCTTGTCCAATCTTCGCATCAAAACCCCAAATTTGACCTATGATGTGGGATTGCATTGTATATCTACCTGTTGATGTGTTTTTTACGCACATGCGAACACAGAATAAAATACCATAAGTATCTTATCCTCTCTTGAACAAAATCTCTCAAATGTTGAAGATTTGCTTAAAGATCACTTGAGAAAGACTCCAAGGTTCCGTGTGTACGATCTCTACGTGTGGATAAGCTCAATGGTTGATTTGATTATGCTAGAATCACAAGGGGACTTACATTTGAATGCCTGAATGCTTGATTTGCTGGAACTTAGGTCCTATCTACTCAATTGGAAAGATAAAAAAAGAGCAAAAGAGGTAGGGTTTGAGAGAGTATATTCTAATCCTATGAATGTAGGAAGATGAATGAATGACTAGGTGGAATCCTACTAAGCTAGGTCTCACCATCAACTTGAACAATTCAACACAAGCTCAATGCAATATTCTAAGGACGTTTCAAAGATATTCGAACCAATACCGCCAAACATTGATCACCATTCAAGTTAGTGCATAAACAATGATGTAAGACGATTCGAGGTTAAGCTCATGTTATTCCAGTTGACCACACAAAGCAGGCTCACAATCAGTAAGAGGCTAGTGGTATGGACTAAGCGGATTCCACATGAATACATTCAACAACTTCTTCCATTCAATCTAATCAACATGAAAATAAATTGAGAAGTAGAACCATGAGGCTTTTTGAAATAACAAATTTCACCATAACTTCAATGAAAAGAGTATCTCGCTTACGAGTCATACCAACAATTCTTCCTTCTCCTAATCTACTTCTATTCTAATTGCTATTCTAATTACTAGCTATTCTCTATTTATTCTCTCACTGTTGGCTATTCTCCAACTATTAACCTTTACAAATGAGAGACTTGAGCCTTTTATAATGCTCTCAATACAATTCAATGGTTCAAATCCATTTGAGATCAATGGTCGAGATTTTACAATGAAAACCCTAATTAGGGTTTGTTACAACAAACTAAATTCGGCCAATGAGAAAATTACATTCCATGAGCGTGGACCAATAGAAATCAAGGGTAGGTGCCTTGGAGTTTGTGCCATCACTAGGTGAGTTTGGTACATTGGACTAGGAGTGTTGATGTGGACTTTATTGATTGGAGGAATGGTGATTGGAACGCCATTTGGGATGCCACTTCACTCTTGCACTTTGTAGGCTTGAGTTGATTCATTATGAAGGCATATCTCTTGATACTCGACATTATCTAACTTCAGCGATGATGACAATGATCTTTTAACTTTGATTAACTCTTTTGAAACTATCTGCTCTTGAAGTTCTTAGAATGAACTTTTGATGTCATCTCTGCATCTCTCCTTCGGAATTCCTTCTCTTGTGACTTTCTTTCATGTTGTTGATGTTGTAGATCATGTCTTCGCACAAGTGAATGCTAGGATGGGGGTAGGGATAAAGTGGAAAGGTGTGGGTGAGAAGAAGGTATCTAGGAATAAAGGTGGGAAATGGGAATAATTAAGTAGGTAAGGAGGTTAGGATATGGTAGGCTAAGGGGTATAGAGATAGGAGGGTGGAAGATGTAGGTGTGGGCAAGGTAGGGAAATAAAGGAGGTAAAGGCTATAATGGATGCGGTTAGGATAGGTGAGTTTAGGGGAATAAAGGTAGTAGATGAGGATAGGTAGGCAAGTAAGGAGGTTAGGATAGGGATAGGATAAGGGTATAGTGAATGAAGTTTTAGGATATGATAGGAAAAATGGAAAGGTAGGGGACGTAATGGTAAAGGTAGGCGAAGGGTATAGGTGATGAGATGGAATGGGGAAATGGGGCCGACAATGGTGAGGGATGGAAATGAGTGAGATCGGGTTTGGGCACCTACTGATAGTGCTAGGAGAAGTGGAAGGGATTATGCCTTGGTTGGGCAAAGGGAATGTTAAACCTTACTTCATCTCAAAGAGAAAGACCTGGCCAGCTCTTGAGCAACTACAAACAAAAGGTTAATAGCAAAGAGTCGACGACTACCAACAACTAAGCTAAGAGCACTAACCTAGAAAGCGAAAAAAGTGGGGTCCCCATTTGCAATGGGGCGATGTGTGAATACCTCACAACACTACCCTTGAAAGCAATCTCAATGACTCTTTTTCCTCATTTTGACCTAGACCGGTTCAACCCTCAACTTCACCTTTTTAACCCTAAAGACTCTCGTCTTGCAATCAAGATCTTCGAGAAACATTAACCACCTTAGCAAGGTTGGCAACACAACCCCAATCCTAATTTGACAAGACATATTCACTTCTCATAAGCAAGGGCTAACAACTACTAGACTTACCAAGCTAAGACAACCTAGCCAAACACCTAAGCCTGAGCAAAAAGTGGGGGTCCCCATTTGCAATGGGGCGATACATGAAAACATCACAACAGGCTCTACCTCTTCATTTCTAAAGGTTAATAGTTAGTGAATAGATAATAATGAGCAATTGATCAATAGTTCATAGTTGATACTTAGAGTAGAGTAGGAAGAGAAGGCAAAGATTGTTGCCAAGACTTTGTTGCAAAAAGCATGTAAACTTCATTGAAGATATGGTGAAATTCACATGTTGATTCAACAATTTGCATGGTCTCTACTTCTCGTTTGATTTTCATGTTATTTAGATGAATGGAAGAACTTTGTGCATGATCAATGGTGAAATTCGTATATCCATACCACTAACACCTTGCCGATGGTAAAATGCCTTGCATTATAAACTAGATCCATCTTAGTCAAGCTTAACTTCAATTATCATCCCTTCATTGATATGCATCAACTTGATGGTGTCTATGCTTGTGGTGATGATCTGAAAATCATAAAGCTATCCTCAGAAGATCGCACTAGCCTTGTGGAGATGTTCGCTACATGTCAAAGCAAAGCTTAGTTGAGTTTCACCAAAGGTTGTCCATCGGTCTTACATTCCTAGAGTTAGATTAGTTCCCTAAACCCTTATCCTTTTCCTTTTTTTTCAAATCAAGTCAAATCCCACATTCCAATGACATTCTAAGCATTCAAGTATTCAACTATGTAAGAACCCCCTCCAATTCTGATTGAAATTTTCAGTTTTTACCCCTATGGTATTTCGTCAAACACTTGACATACAACTGATCAAACACTTTAGACTTCAAGGAACATCAAAAGATACTTGTTTTTTAACAATAAGAGGGCTGTTATAATCACAATATGACTGCTAAGGAATGACTGGTTAATACTACCTTTCAGATGTATGAACATATGAGAAATAAAGAGATCATGAAACAATGGAACAGCAGATATACATTACTACAAACAGTAAGCACACCATCTACTAACAATGATATTAGGCAAGATAATCTTTAGACTGGTTATTCATGAGACCAATGCTTCATTACAGGAGCTGATTACAATTGGACATTATTCTGAAACACACACATATTCAGATCTAATCTGAAGACATGAACTGAAATTATCATTCCAACCTCAAAAATGCAACATAGAATGGGCAATAATGAACCTGTACAATCTGCACTGAAATTGGAAGCTATATCGGTGGACAATTAGGCTCTTTGACAGCAAAATATGCCACATGAAATGATCACCATGACTGCTGTAGATTGAGCTTCAGATCTGCTACTGTTTGCTATTGATGAATGTCTCCAATGATGCCTCAAACCTGATCAATTTTCTTCCTTGTGACAGCGCCTAACCTCCTCCAATGATCCTCTGGTATTTTGAAGTGTTAATGCATAAAATCGAGGGGTCCAAGGAGGGGTGGACCTGAGATAGTTCGATCTCTCCTAGTAATTAATTCTTGCACTCTTTACACCAACCAATGCACCAATTATCATCGCCTTGATCATACTTTCAATCTGCAATCATTAAAATGTGGAATCGATGCAAATATGGCGAGATATGAGTGAAAACAAGGGTACCATGAAGTCTGCAACCTCTGTCAACAGCAAGCCCAAAAAACCACGATCTGTCTCCAATCAATCTTCAAATCCTCAAATAGGAATATCGCTATCCTCCTGGTTCAAAAAGTGCCTCCAATATCAACCTTCGTCAAATCTGCAAATTCTTAAGTCTGAAGCACATGAGGTCTGATATGAAAATTCTTTAGGCACAAATTGAGAAGCTGAAGTACTTCTCACTGCTTTAGCAACCTATTAGAGGATCTTTCACCTCCTCAGTTATGCTTGACCAAAAGGGAGGTATCGTTCCCTAAGATCTTCTGTGGACAACTAGTGTCTTCACACTCACAAGAGATAACAACCAAACAACTGATGCCTAATGTGTCTTCCCTTTCTTCTATTTATACATTACTTGACACGTCACAATCACCTTCTAGAAGATAAGGGTAGGTACAATTTATATTATTTTATTAAAACATTATAATATACCTTTTTAATTAATTAATTGATAAACACTTACACATCCCCTGATACGTGTTATCTCTTAAATCATCAAAATGTCAATAGATAATGAGATGTGAAGCCTCAAATCGCCACAACATGACCCCCAAAACACTCCTCTTGGCCTACAAGGGTCTGATAATAGGCCAATCCTGTCAAATACTGAAGTCTAATGTGAAGGGGACATTACAAACTAAGTCCCCCTTGTGATTCCAGCAATATCACTTCAAACAACTGAGTCTATCCAAGAGCACATCAAGACTTGACATTCGAGAACCTTGGAGTCGTCCCACTTGATCACACAACTTAGTATTTGGGAGTCTTTGTTCAAGAGAGGATAGAATACTTAGTATTTTATTCTGTGTTGCATAGTGTGTAAAAACACCGTCATTACCACGCTGTTATTCATATTTCTGAGTGCTTTTGGCTATGACTCAGACCTGTTTACCTTTCATATCAGTGAAAAGTCCAATATTGCAGACCTGCAACCACTTTTTTACCCACTACCGAGTTCTAAGTGTTTGTGAAATTTATTACCACGCTGCTGCTCATTATTTCTAAGTGCTTTTGGAAGTGATCTAGGCATGTTTACCCATCAAATTAGTGAAAATCAAGTTTTACAAACCTATAATAAAATTAAAAAAATGCTTTTTTGAGCATTTGAGTCCTTTTTTTTTTAAATGTGCTGGGAAAAGGGGGGCGGCTGGCCTTCCCGGGGACGGTTAGGGGACGTCACAGACATCCCAATTCATATTGAGGACTGGAGGACGTCCCCTTTGAGAATCACGACCATCCCCAAGTTTCCGGGGCATTCCCCACAGATTCTGCAATTTTGGGGATAGTAGGGAGACGGCCAGTCCCTGAAACATCCCCAGTACGGGGACGGGGGATTTTAGCCCAGGAACGCGTCCCCGAGTAACGTATTACTTGATTAGTTACATACACTTGATGAGTGGAATAGCCTTTGAGTTGCTTGGTCACATTGCCTGTATTTGAACATTGGAGACATAAATTTAGAGGCAAACATTGGAATAAGCATAGCTTAAACTTGACGAAGCATAGCTCATACCTGATTAGTTACATAAACGTGATGCGTGGAATAGCCAATTAGTTGCTTGGTAACATTTCTTTGTGACTTGAGCAACCAATAATCTAAATTAGTTCTTTTCATTTTGGTTCTGGGTAGATTGCATATGCAAATCTTACATGGTATCAGAGCTTTGATGCTGAAAAGCTATTTCATCTTCATTTTTGAGAGTTTACAAGAGGCATTCAAAGTGCAAGTCATTTAAACTGAGTAATCAACAAGCCAATCCATAGCAGCCAACAGTTTTAAGGTTCTTCAAAGATTTAGCACACCCTTAAGGAATCATTCAAGTGCATCATCTCTTTTATCCATATCATGGAATATGATATTGTGTAAGCCCAGATATGGCACACCCTCATTGCAGAGACTTCAATAACTTCCAGCTTGATTTTGCTTGTGCATCTAAACATCTATACCGGCTTCATATTTGGTTATTTCATTATAATAGAATTGATCCTGGAGATATTTGAATATGTAACAAAGTCCACCTGCATCCCCTCTGATGGCATTAGATTGTATTAATCATATACAATAAACAGGTTACAATTCAAACTATAAAGAAACCCGTAAACAGATGGCACCTTAAATATCTTATTTGAGCATGCTGATACCTGTTTCTGGTTTTACGTCCATAAACCATCATAAAGCCCATTTATACAATTCAAAGTTCAAAACATTCTATGCATATCTATAAAGAAAGGCAAAGGGTGACCAAATTATTTCATCTTTCAGCACTCAAAAATCAAATAAATGTCAACCATGGATAAACATGATCCAATGTCAGAGCAACTATTTGAAACACGAAAAAATATTAAATTTGAGTTAGAAATCTTCATAGAATACAATAGAATGTAAATACCACGGAATCTAGTTAACCTTATGTTTCACAGAATATGACCTGTACTTACAGAACAACTTTACTTGCCTTTCAATTGCCACTGCTATCAATGAACTATCAGAGGAGACAGACAGGGCAGTAACTGCAGAAGAAGTGGGATTATCCACACCATTACTGCATTTGCCTAGTCCTACCTTCAGGAACAACAATAAGTAAATTATCATCAGTAACGATAAGGATGGAGGCAGTAAGAATCTATGTCCAGCAACATGTTATAGCAGACAAATGAGATTAAGTTTTAAACATATACTGGACGGATTGAACTAACCGCCACTTCAGCTTCATATGTATCCAGAAGTTCTCCAGTCATGTAGTGCCACAAACGTACCTAAAGGTGTGTTAGATTGCAATCAACTGCCAATAATAAGAATGCTGGAAAAGAAATCTACCAATGACTTACTGTTGCATCACCACCACCTGAAATCAGAAGCCCTTCACAATCTGCTTGTATGCCCAAAAATGATATACATGAAACAAAGCTGCCACACAAATACTATCAAGCATTAGCAATTCATGACAGACAAAAAAGTTGGAGAAAAATATAAAATAGAACATCAGTAGAAAGTAACTATTTACTACAAACTAAACAACCATTAGTATTCGGAGTAAATGAGAGATTGAATGATCAAATCAATTGCTGCTTGATAACAAACCTAAACAGTCAAAAAAGTTGGATACAGCTATTATTATTAATAGACACTGGTTTACTTGTAAAGCAAAAGCGAACAGCTTAGACATGTATTTATCCCCAATTTAAATGTATTTTTTTATCACAGCTCATTGTGAATAACTAAGCCAGTATCCTTTTTATACCAAAACAGATGCATATAAGATATATTTAGCTGGTTTTAGCATCGGTGTAAAGATACTGTAGCGTCGTAAAATTGCGACACTTGCAATTTCGACTGCATTTGGGTCTTCACGATGGCGATGCAACGTTGAACCTGAATGGAGACCCCGAAACCTGTTCACGACATCAAAAACTGCATCTTTTTGCACCTTGGCCTGATCCTCCTTGCACCCTGCTGTCCCGGGAGGTGGGACCATGGCACCCAGCGCCCTGGTCCCTGGCCCTATTTTGGGCCCGGTCTCTTGTTGGGCATCGGGTCTTCAAGTTTGCAATTTGGAAAATAATGTTCTTAGGTCAGCCTAAGGTTGGAAAAATCAGTCTCCTAACCCTAATTGACAAGTATATAAACTACATTTCCCCTCACGAAAAAAGGAGGAAAAACATATGTGTGCAAGAGGCGGAAGCGATAGGCAAATATTCAAACATTCAAGCATTCAAGCATTCCTTCAAGCAATTGAGCATTCTAGGTCTCCATTCAAGGCTAGGTGTTGCATTCAAGACAAGGATTCAACCATTGAAGAGGAGATCACCTACAACACACAACATACAACATACAACATCATTACACCTTCGCATGTAAGAATACAAACATTCTTACAACAAGGTATCAGTACTTGATTACATTACAAACATTTACATTTACAACATTCTCATTTCTTGGTTAATTCCAAAACCGAGGTTTGACCTGAAGGCAAACCCCTAATCCCTAACCCCCCAATCGTCCTCTCTTTTATGTGTGTAGGTTGCAGGTACGCGGCTGTAATTGAAGATCTGGAATCCTTGTGCAGAGACGAACAGATCCCCCTTCGTTTCGCGGATTTTTCGGAGGACCGTGTGCACTCCGGGCGCCATTGTCCCGTCAACTTTCGCTCAAACTTGCAGGACAGCATCGTCTCGACATTTTACTGCTAATTTCAAGTCCGTAGCTTCATCCCGTGTCTCTATCTCCGTCTATAAGCGAATCTTTCCTACTTTTACATACATTCCTAGTTCAACCCTTCTATCTACATTCTTTACAAAAGAGGGTATCCTTGCTGTCTCAACCCTTGAAACTCATTTAGAATTCAATCTTGCATTGTGTGGGATTGGATCTTGTGAGTTTCAACCCCTCTTTTGAATGTAAAGTCTCTCCTAAGTGAAAACCGTCAATCCTAGTGACCTCCTTTCTCTCTCCTTGGAGTGGGGGGAACACCTAAGGTTCGATTTTCCGCTTTACATTTTGGTGAACCCGACGTGAACATCCTAATTCTGATTATTCATGGTTAGATCTGAAAAAATTTTGCTTCCTTAATTACATTTCCATGTTTGATCTTTTGCAAATTTTAGAGGTTAATTGCATAAAAACCCTAAATTTTCTTTTTAGTAATTGAGCTTGTGAAATGTCTAATTGTTAATGCTTGTTTCAGATCTACCCTTCTATTGCAAATTATCAATTCATATTTGTGCCTTAATTCTGAAAATTAAGTGGTTAAGTGTCAAAACCCTAATTTTTAAAACCCTCTTGATTCAACCTTTGACCGATGATTTCACTGATCAAAACACCTCCAAATCGGCCATAATTTTGGATTCCGCAACAAAATCACAATATCTTTCATCCCTAAAAATTTTGAAAAAAGTTGCGAGGACCGTGTGCACCCCGAGCGCCATTGTCCCTGACATTTTTTCCGAAACTTCGGGAGCTAGATCTTACTGTATTTTTCTGCTAGAATCCAGAATCTTGGCTGATTTCATCAATTCTAACACTTTCAAAATTAAAGTCAAAGTTGGTCTAGTGATTGCTTGGATTAAGGCTTCTAATCATTCAAAAATTGTTGAAATTGAAATTTTGTGTCAAAATTGTGTTTCTTACTGTCCTAAATCTGAAAAGTGTGTTGGCATTCATTCAAAGTTTCAGTGCTTTATTCAAATTTTTGCAATTTGTGACTTATGAAATTAAGTGTTTGATTGCAACAACTTTGATTTCCGCTTTCAAAATTGAATTTTGCATGAAATTGAGTCAACTTTTAATTTTCAAAGCTGGCATTGCTTTTAGTATTCCCTCTAAAATCATAAAATTCAAAATTTCAGTTTCCATCTCTTTTTCAAAATTCAAATTTTGCATTTTTCAACAATCTTGGTAGGATTCAATTTTGAGATTGCAACTTTAATTTGGCCTATCTACAGATCGTAAAATCACTCAATTTTTTCAGATTAGCTTTAAAATCATCATAACTTTCATCCCTGAAAATTTCGAAAAAAAGTTGTCAGGACCGGGTGCACTCCGTTCGCCACGGTCCCCGACATTTTTTCTGAAATTTCGGGAGATTGTCATGATTGCATTTAACAGCGTAAATCTAGGAGATTGGCTGATTTTATTGAAATTTGCTACCTCTAAATTCGAAAATAAATTCAAAATTCAAGATTTCAATTTTCAAGATAACAATTAAAATTAAGAGCTACCCCCCTTGGCCCTAATTTTTTAATTGTGCCTACCTTTCTTGGAAGTTGTGTTTCCCTCTTCTTTCACAAAGTTCAAATTGGATAATCATTATCTCATTGTTCAATTTTGCCAACTTTATTTTTCAAAATTCAAAATCTTCTCTCTCTCTCTAATGCATGAGTTTTACAACAATAAGCCCTACTTACACTATTCCCGTTAGACGAAGCCTTAGAATTAAGTCTTTCCAAGGTTTAATTACTGAGGAGATGGAACCTAATTTGAATGGCCTTTTTAACGAGGACATGGGTAATTCCTCTAATCCTCTTAATGATGAAGAAGCTCTCCATGAGGTTTCTGTAGAACAACTTTCGAAATTGGATAACCAATTTGATGATTTTCAGCAATAGATGTCTCAAGAATACCCCGATAGTCAAGCTCTTTCATTAATTGAGGGTCTAAAACGTATGGTTCAAAGTGATAAGAATGGAATTGATATTTTGCGTAGTATTCCACACATCGTGGATTCGAATGTGATGCCTATGAAGAGTTGTGCCAAAACTTTAGGTTATACACAACCTCCTACTCAAGTCAATCATTCTATCCCTTTGACAACTTCTATTGCTAGTATACCTACTTCAATACAAAACATTCCACCTATGATCACCAGTCATGGGGGCAATCCTTCCTCTTCAATCAACCCTCTTCCTTCATTCAATCCGACTTCTTCATTCATTCCTTCAATGAATGTCCCTATTACATCTCCACAAATGAACATGACGCAAGGGGGCAATTCATTCAACCATTCCATTCCTCCTTGTAGTGCTCCTTCTTTCCAATCGTCTCCTATGACTAACTATCATAGTGTCCTGCCACCTTACTCTCAATCAATACCTTCTTTCAATAACATAATACCTCCATCACAATCTAACATGTCTAATATGAACTCTTCGACTGAAGTGACCATTAACAATCTTGCACAAACTGTCTCTTCTTTACAGCAACAAATTGCCTCTATGAATCAATCTAAGTTTAGTGTGCCCACATTTGATGTTGCGAGCCCACTTTCTCTTGACATTGTTCGAGCTATTCCCCCTAAGCATGTTGAAATCCCGCAATTGGAGCTTTATAATGGTAAAGGTGATCCTCTAACACATGTTAAGACCTTTCAAACAATATGTACTGATTTTGCTCGTGACCAAAGGTTGCTTGCAAAACTGTTTACTAGAACATTAAGAGATAAGGCCCTACAATGGTATTGCTCGTTGCCTTCCTATTCTATTACTTCTTTCGAACAACTTGCAAATGCTTTCATTCAACAATTTCAAAACAATATAAGTCCTAAAGTTACTTTGATTGATTTAATGCATTGTAAACAAGGTGTTAAAGAAAAAGTGACTGATTTCATTGGTAGATATAAGCATTTGTGTGCTCAAATTTCTTTTCCAGTACCTGACAATGATATTCAAAGAATCTTAATTTCTAATTTACAAAAAGATATTAGAGAAAAACTTCTGTTTTCTGAGTTTACTTCTTTCCAACAGTTGTGTGCAACTCTTCACAATTATCAACTGACTGTGAGTCAAATGGAACAAGCAAATCCTATGGCTCCGAGTGATAAGGGTGATAGTAGTCAACAACCATTTGGGAAGTTTAAACCGAACAAAGGGTTCGTTAAGTTCAATGAAAACATCATCAACAACAATGTGAATGCAGCATCAGGTGTGCCTCCTATTTCTAAGTTTTTCAAAAAAGAAAGAGAGTTTACTTCTTTGAATGAATCATTGCATAGTATTATGAATAAGTTATTGGAACAAAATGTGCTTACTCTCCCTCCTATAAAGCAAATAGATCCTGCAAAGATTAATTCACCCTATCTTGATAACAAATCTTTTTGTCAATTTCATCGTCAACCTGGGCATGATACTGAAAAATGTTTTGCTTTAAAGGGTAAAATTCAAGATTTGATTGATAATAATACTATCTCTGTTTCAGGTGTGAAAGATAAAGGCAACACATCTGTAGCTCTTCCTAACCAAAACCTTAAGATTTTTACTGATCCATTACCTTCTCATACCTCTAATGTGATTGAGACTAATGATTCCTCTTTCTCACCTGATGGTCTTGTGTCTATGACTCCGAATGTGATTAACTTTGTAGAGCAGCAGAAAATCCCTAAAGAACCTTCCATCACATTTGATTCCAGTGAAACTATCAAGGCACCTGATGGTCCTTTATATATAGTTGCAAAAGTCAAGAATACACCTTGCCGTGGAGTGCTTATTGATCCTTCTTGCATGGTTAATGTTATTACTGAAGAATTTCTTTTTACTTTGCAATTGAATCAAGTGATCTATGATAAACCAAATGTGGTTGTGAAATTATTTGATGCATTTTCTTCTCCTGCAATTGGTTCTATTACATTACCTATTGAGGTCCATAACAAACCCCTTGATGTGAGCTTTGCTATTATTCCATCATCCGAACAATTTCGTGTGAAGCTAGGCTATCCTTGGCTATCTTCCATGAAAGCTATTGCTTCTCCTATTCACAAGTGTTTGAAATTTCCCCATAATGATGAAGTTGTTACTGTCAATCATAGTCTCTTTAAACCAGTTGAAAGAACTTCTAGCGTTCCTATTGATTATTTTTGGTCTAAACAATTCCAATCTCTTCCACCGCGAAGTGATCATCTTTTCAAATCTTATCAAAAGTGGAAAAAAGATATGATCCTATCTCTAAGTGAAACTCGAACACCCAAACTTGATATTCCTATCGTTCTTGAGAAGGAAGTTCTTCCTTTGAAAGATAAAACTAATGTCTTTCCTCAAGAAGATTCCCAACCCATTCCTATGGATGTGACTATGTCTATGTCTAATAAACTTTCTAAAAGTAGACCTATACCTCCTCGTCATGATGGACTTGGTCTCCTTCCTAAACCAAATATTCCTCCTTTATATGGAGCAGTTCCTCCTCCTTCCTCTTATAAACAGAAGAGACCTTCCTCTTCTCCTATTATCCAACCTAAGAAACCACAACCTAAACACCCAAGTGATAAGGATGAGAACATTCCTCCTCCTCAATCTTCTCAACTTCCTACTAAGACTAGACGAAATCGTTCTGCGCGTGAACGCCGATGAAAGCGTCATCTTAGAGCTCGTGCAGCTGCTTCTCAAACTTTGCAATCCCCGAAAACACCTTCAGCTAGTATTATTCCATTTTCTCCTCAGCCGAAAATTGAGTCAAAATCTCCTAAGCATAAGATGCATGATGGTTTTGATCCTGTGCGAGTTAAAGATCCTATTTTTATAAATCTTGATGATGATATAGATGAAAATGTTATTCATGATGAAAATGTTACTTCTCTTGCTTCTGATAGTGAATATGAATATGTTGATATTGATAACCATTTATCTAACGAATTTTCTAAAGCACTTATCTTAGCTCCTAGACAAGAACAACGTGGCTTGGAATATGAACATAGCCCTTGTTTGGATCTTGTGATAGCTCCATCTGCTGTGTTGGATGTTCCTCCTCTAGCGTGTTTCCTACCTTCCCGAAATATTGATCAGCAAGATCGGGGGGTGGATGACGTGCTAGACTAGTTTCATTAGCATAGCAGACTCTCTCCTCCTCTCTTGATATCTTTTGTTACTTCTTCTATGTGTTATTCTCATTCTTCTATTTGTTGTCCTTAGTGTTGTCTACTTGAGGACGATGCAAAGTATTGAGATCTCTTTTGGTCTCTCTCATGTTGACTCAAAAGACACATGTGTTCCCTTCTTCTAGGTGACCTTCCTTGATTGGGGAATGAAGAACAATTATGCATACATACATATGATATACATGAATTATCATACAGCATACTGACCCCAAGGAAAGCGAAGTCACCTCGTGATTTGTGTTTTGTGTCTATTATCCTTGGGTTTATCTCACACTTGGGGGCTAAATCTTTGTGATAATGTGCTCCTTTCCCTTCTCATTTCTTATGTGTATCACTACCTTAAAGCAATCACTCCCGATGAGGCGTGTGCGATCGCTTTAACGTAGGGGGCATACACTCCATCCATATCTCTTCAAGATCCTTAAGAATTTCTTGGCGAACTTAGCTTTGCCTTGAAAATTTTTGGTATTTTTCTTGCATGACTCATAGTGAGGGAACCTTACTACTGACAGTCATGGTTCTCCCTCGTGATCTTCCCTTTTACTTTGTCGATCGAAGTCGTAAGATCCTTAGTCCACTGGGAGCCTGGTGTATCTTGCCTCCTTGACGTGGTGAAAGTCTTTCAATGTTGTTTCCTTGTACTTTACCGGAAGTATGGCCGTACGCTTATACTCCCGCTAAAGTGGGGGCTAAATGTAGCGTCGTAAAATTGCGACACTTGCAATTTCGACTGCATTTGGGTCTTCACGATGGCGGCGCAACGTTGAACCTGAATGGAGACCCCGAAACCTGTTCACGACATCAAAAACTGCATCTTTTTGCACCTTGGCCTGATCCTCCTTGCACCCTGCTGTCTCGGGAGGTGGGACCATGGCGCCCAGCGCCCTGGTCCCTGGCCCTATTTTGGGCCCGGTCTCTTGTTGGGCATCGGGTCTTCAAGTTTGCAATTTGGAAAATAATGTTCTTAGGTCGGCCTAAGGTCGGAAAAATCAATCTCCTAACCCTAATTGACAAGTATATAAACTACATTTCCCCTCACGAAAAAAAAAGGAAAAACATATGTGTGCAAGAAGCGGAAGCGATAGGCAAATATTCAAACATTCAAGCATTCAAGCATTCCTTCAAGCAATTGAGCATTCTAGGTCTCCATTCAAGGCTAGGTGTTGCATTCAAGACAAGGATTCAACCATTGAAGAGGAGATCACCTACAACACACAACATACAACATACAACATCATTACACCTTCACATGTAAGAATACAAACATTCTTACAACAAGGTATCAATACTTGATTACATTACAAACATTCTCATTTCTTGGTTAATTCCAAAACCGAGGTTTGACCTGAAGGCAAACCCCTAATCCCTAACCCCCCAATCGTCCTCTCTTTTATGTGTGTAGGTTGCAGGTACGCGGCTGTAATTGAAGATCTAGAATCCTTGTGCAGAGACGAACAGATCCCCCTTCGTTTCGCGGATTTTTCGGAGGACCGTGTGCACTCCGGGCGCCATCGTCCCGTCAACTTTCGCTCAAACTTGCAGGACAGCATCGTCTCGACATTTTACTGCTAATTTCAAGTCCGTAGCTTCATCCCGTGTCTCTATCTCCGTCTATAAGCGAATCTTTCCTACTTTTACATACATTCCTAGTTCAACCCTTCTATCTACATTCTTTACAAAAGAGGGTATCCTTGCTGTCTCAACCCTTGAAACTCATTTAGAATTCAATCTTGCATTGTGTGGGATTGGATCTTGTGAGTTTCAACCCCTCTTTTGAATGTAAAGTCTCTCCTAAGTGAAAACCGTCAATCCTAGTGACCTCCTCTCTCTCCTTGGAGTGGGGGGAACACCTAGGGTTCGATTTTCCGCTTTACAGATACATACACAAATTGTTGAATGCAATGAGACAAATTTGCAGGCAAATTCCATTGATCTTGTAGCTGTGCTTAGATGTGCAAAGTTTAAGAATCTGCCAAGACCAAGATGCTAAGCAATAATGGTTTTCACATGGAGCAATGTATTGTCCCCTTCTCAGGCATGATGTTTCAGTTGACCGATGGCCTATTTCGGAGACCCGTAGGCTACTCAATGGGTGAAATTAGGGTTTCCAGTTTTGGAGGTTGTTGTTGCTCGTGAATTAGAGTTTGGATCGCGGATTCTTTCTGGGTTTTCAGAAGGCTTCGCAGTGGTATGTCCGACTTTGCGTTCCGAACACTTTTTGGAATTTACTATTTTTAATAAATTCTATTTCTGGCAGTGGTCCTGATTATTTCGGCACAGTTGGTTCTCTTCTTCAGTTGGTTCAGTTGGCTTTGTCACTTTTGGCCTTGGGATGTTTTTGGAGAGATAAGTTCATTTCATTTAAATAATGTTATGTTTTAATGTTATATTTTAAAGTTGACCCCTTGGCCTAGCTTCATCACTTCAAGTTGTTTTACAAGGTGGTCTTCAAGGGTGGACGCATCATGGAAGGGATTTAATATTTCCTAAGGTCTAAAATTTGCTTATGAAAAGGGGTGCCAACTTTATGAAGAGAAGTGAATTAAAATAAAGGTTAATTAAAGCTTTTAAAAGTGGCGTCATCTCTTGGAGGAAAATTCAAATGTGAAATTAGGGCGCACTTTCTAGAAACCTCTTGAGATTCCTCGTTAAGCTTATAAATAGAGGCCTCTTCCCTTCATTTGGGCATCTTATGTCTATTATAATGTTACTCTGTCGGAATGGTATTCGGGTTGCTTCGAAGAATGAATGCCTCCTAGCCTTGGCATTGCTTCTTGCTTGAAAGATAGCAACTAGTGGTGATTTAGTGTAGTTGTAAGAGTTTGTAGTAAGGATTGCATTGTAGCTTGAGTTGTGTTGGAAGTTCAGTTATTTGCATTTCATTTCATTTTCGGGAGTCGCGGTTAGCAGGGCAGATTTGTAGTTTCACTCATATATTTCAAAATAAAAACATATTTATTCTGGGTATTGCATATTTCCTCTTGTTTTGGCTGGGCGCTCCTTTGTGCAAATTTGCAAATTATAATATGAAGTGTTTTATTTTATAGAGAAGAATTGCCATTCTTCCATGTCGTCACTGCTAGGAATTGCCTTGCGGTTCGTGTTAAATAATCTATTGGGTTAATGTCTGATTTCTTGGTATTGGTTTGGTTGCCTCCTTCATAGGAAGCCATTGCTTATGGTTTTGGGTCATTCGGACTAGTATTGAGAGAGTAATGAGCATTTTAGTGATTCCATGGTGTTGCTAATTAAGCATTTCAAGTGCAGGTCTGTCATAAATCAAAATATTAAGATTGATCCTTGAGAAGAATTTCTTGGACTTATCATTTTTGTTAAGCCCGAGAGAGTCTTCTATATTGTTGCAGCATTGTATAGTATTAATCTTATGATCTTGGCAAGCATTCACTATCAAATTGTAAGCTGAACAGTAGTACTGGCAGCATTTCTTCTCATTTTCATTTCACGCTTGTTATTTACATTTAATTCCATTTCTAAGTTCTTAGCATCTCCGCCGTATGGTAGCTCCATTCCCACCCTGGGTTTGAAAGCACATGCTTGGTGTCAAGTTTTCCTTTCAGCAGTTGTAATTGTAAAGATCCTCTGACCATATGTTAGTCCATCTTGGGCACATTCTTGGTTAGAGTTGCTTTCAAGCATGCACTAAGATCCTCTGACCATATGTTAGTCCATTTTGGGCACATTCTTGGTTAGAGTCACTTTCAGAATGCTTTAAGACCCTCTGACCATATGCTCACGTCTTGCCCAACCCGGGATCCTGGTGTACATTCTTGGTTAGAGTTGTATTCCGCATCGTTTTGGTTTAAGTGCTAACCCTAACGGATGTGTGTTGCATTACTTTTTGTAATTGAAAAATTGAAAAAATTGGTCTGTGATATTTCAGTGGTATCAGAGCTTCACATCCTGCCATCCTGTGAAACAAACCTTCTATGAGTGACAGAGAAAGAAGATATTTAGCAAGGGAAGATAAGAGGGCTGCAAGTCAGTTTCAGTTTCAGTGGTATCAGGTTCCTAAAGGTCAGACAGCATCAGAGGTTTTGAGGGCTCATTGGGAGTCTTCTCCGGAAACAGAAATGGGGGACAGTGAGAGGCCAGTGGGTGGTACTGAGAGGTTTACAAGCAGTCGGGATGAAAGTTGAAAAGGAAGGGAAAGAACACCAAGTCCGGGAAGGAGGTTCGAGAGGAAGATGGATGCCTTATTGGATATGGTATCTCTCATGATGGGGAAAATGGGTCAGAGTTCTAATTCACAGAACAATCAAGGGCACACCGGAGAACACAGCGGCTCCAACCAGCATAGTGAACATGCTGCTCCGCATACCTCAAATAGAACAAAAATTTATTCCAAGCCTTTTAAACCCACCTTCTTGGCATCAGTGAACCCTCAACCTAATCCGGGAGAGAATGCATCATTTTTGGAACAGTTGAGACTTGATCGTGCTGAGTATGAGTCTCTTCCTGATGAAATCAAGTTAAGACATGTCTTACAATGATTTCGTGGACCATAAAAGGAAGAATAAAGGACATGGGAGACATCGTGAACATAGGGAAGCAACAGTACAGAGGGATTTGCATCAAGCAATCAACAAGGTTATGCTTCCACATTTTGACGGGAGTGACAGTAGTTCAGCTAGAGCTTGGATACAGAAGTTAGACAACTATCTAGCTCTTAGACCCATGACAGAAGAGGAGGCAATCATGTTTGCTACGCTTCATTTAGATGGGGTAGCACACGAATGGTGGTACCATGGTCTAGTCACCTTGGGGCATCGGTCAATCACTACCTATGATGAGTTCACCAATAGGCTCACAGAGAGATTCGAGAAAAAGGATCCAGAAGTGCATTTCAAAGAATTGGCACAACTTAGACAACATGGCACAATCGATGCTTACATAGCTGAATTTCAGAGGCTTTCAGTAATGGTCACAGGAATCACCGAGAGGCGGTTGGTGATCCTATTCAGTGAAGGGCTTATGGAACCACTCAAGGGTTGGCTTAAAGCTTTCGATCCACCCTCCTTACAAGAGGCAATGAAAAAAGCAAGAAATATGGAGTGGGCTGCTCCTAAGGCAAAAATTCAATCCAAGTCATTATTTCACAAAAAGGATAAAGGAAAGGGACCTCACCATAAGGAGTTCAAACAGCATAACACTCATGTCACAAGGCTGGATCTAGAGAAACTTAACGAACTCCGAAGAAAGGGATTATGTTTCCGGTGTAGAGAAAAATGGTCCCAAGATCATATTTGCCCAAAGGGAGTCAAAATTCATCAAATTGAATACTATTCAGCTAGAGAAAGCGATTTTGATTCTTCAAACCAGCAATCAGATTGTGATGACAGCGAAGTGGAAAGAGTTCTCGAAGAATCTGAAGGCAAAAAAGGAAATGGGGGTACCTTGGCTCAACTTTCGAGCTTTCAAAAAAATGAATCCTTCAAGGTTCGAGGGATGATTAAGGGGCAGCGAATAGTTGCTTTGATTGATACTGGAGCAACGCGTAACTTCATTGATGAAGTGGTGGTGGCAAAGATGGGGCTGCAAACAGAAGATTTTGAAGGCTTCAAGGTTATGGTTGCTGATGGGTTTCACATTTCTTGCACCAAGAAGATCCCAAATATGTCTATGCAATTGGGCAACTACGAAGTCAAGGATGACTTCTATGTAGTCAGCATTGGAGATACGGATGTCATCCTAGGCATTCAATGGCTGCGTTCACTTGGAGAGATCTCCCTAAATCTGTAAACCATGGAGCTCAAGTTTCAATCCGATGGGAAGAAGATGGTGTTAAGAGGAATGTCTAACGGTGGACCTCGGATCGTGTCATTCAAGCGAATGGCAAAGTTGATTCCGCATGATCAAGTTGAGTGGGCTGCGGAATGTATGATTCTCCCAGCTAGTCCTGTTGAAACAAAGAGGGACTACCCTCCTGATATCCAGTCCTTACTCACCAGGAAGAGTAAAATGTTTGCTGATTTACCTCCTGGGCCACCTCCCGAACGAGGCTTCGAGCATGTCATAGAGCTCAAGGAAGGGGCTAAACCAGTTATCACAACTCCATATCGGTACCCTAAGAAGCAAAAGGATGAGATTGAGAAAAACATTAAAGAACTCTTGGAGATGGGCTTCATTCGTCCAAGTAAGAGTCCTTTCGCTTCAGCAGTTGTTCTTGTGAAGAAGAAGGATGGTACCATTCGCATGTGTGTGGATTATCATGCTTTGAATCAAAGCACCATCAAAAATCAATACCCCATTCCAAGGATAGATGAGCTACATGGAGCCAAGTTCTTCTCAAAGATTGATCTGAGGTCAGGCTACTACCAAATTCGGATGAGAGGGTCTGATGTTGAGAAGACAGCATTTAGATGTCACTATGGTCACTTCGAGTTTTTAGTCATGCCATTTGGGTTGACTAATGCTCCTGCTACCTTCCAGTCTTGTATGAACAGAGTCTTTCAGAAGCAGTTGAGGAACTTCGTGTTAATCTTTTTTGATGACATTCTGATCTACAGCAGGACATGGGAAGAACACCTCAAGCACGTAGAGGAAGTGCTTAGCATCCTTGAATCAGAAAGTCTGTTTGCCAAAGAATCCAAATGTGAATTTGGAATGAAGGAGCTACTTTACCTTGGTCACATAATGAGTGCTGAAGGAGTGAAGGTTGATCCTGAAAAGATCAAGGCAATAGTTGATTGGCCACCCCCAGAGAACTTGACTCATTTGAAAGGGTTCTTGGGTCTTTGTGGTTTTTACAGAAGATTTGTGAAGGGCTATTCACAGAACATTGCTCCTCTTACTGACCTCACGAAAAAGGGAGCTTTTTGTTGGACAGAAAAGGCTCAAACTACTTTTGATAAGTTTAAGAAGATCATGAGATCTTGTCCGGTTTTGGCAATTCCAGATTTCTCCAAGCCCTTCGAGCTACAGTGTGATGCATCTGGAGAAGGTGTTGGGGCTGTTTTGATGCAAGACAAGCATCCCATTGTGTTTGAGAGCAGAAAATTAAGAGGTGTTGAAAGGACCTACTCCATCTATGACAAGGAAATGCTTGCAATCATGCATGCATTAGCTAAGTTCAGACAGTATTTGGTGGGGAGCAAATTTGTGGTCAAGACTGATCACAATAGTCTCAAGCACTTCATGCATCAGAAGGATTTGAACGAGAGACAACAAAAGTGGGTGAGTAAGCTTCAAGCTTACGATTTTGACATTGAGTATGTCAAAGGGAAAAACAATATTGTGGCTGATGCTCTATCTAGGAGACCTCATCTGAGTTCATTATGTGAGCTTACTGCTGATTGGAAGGACATGTTGCTCGTTGATTATGCCAAAAATCAGTTGGCAATCAACATCATTGAAGGTACTTTTCATGACGAAAGGTACAAGGTGGTTGACGGGCTGATACACTACAAGGGTAGAATCTTTGTGGTGGCTGATTCTAAGCTCAGAAAGAAGATTTTGATGACATTCCATGACATTCCACTTGCTGGTCATCAGAGTTACTTCAAAACATATAGGCAGATTCAAGAAAGATTTGCTTGGAAAGGGCTGAAAGGGGAAGTTCAACACTACATCCAGAATGTCCTACTTGTCAGATGAACAAGAATGAGCACACTCTACCTGCTGGTTTGCTGCAACCTCTTCCCATTCCCAACCAAAAATGGGAAAGCATATCAATGGACTTCATCACTGGGTTGCCAAAGGCCCAAGGCAAAGATTGTATCTATGTTGTAGTGGACAAATTGACAAACTTTGCTCACTTCTTTGCCATCACGAGCTCTTTTTCAGCAGCTCAAGTTGCAGATTTGTTTTTTCATGAGGTGTTTAGATTGCATGGGTTGCCGAAAAACATTGTGAGTGATAGGGACAGCAAGTTCCTAAGCACCTTTTGGCAAGAAGTCTTCAGGATGAGTGGTACGGTGCTTACTCCAAGCACTAGTTATCACCCCCAAACCGATGGACAAACAGAAATAGTGAGCAAGTGGTTGGAAGGCTATTTGAGAAACTATGTTTCGGAGCAGCAAAGAGCCTAGGTGAAATGGCTCCACATAGGCGAGTATTGTTACAATGCTTCCTTTCACATGTCAATAAAAATGTCTCCCTTCATGGCTCTCTATGGTTATGAGGCTCCTAGCTTTGCTGATTTGGTGTTTGGTGATAGCAAAGCCCCTCAAGCCAAGGATTTGTTGCAGCAAAGTCAAGACATCTTGAAATCCTTGAAGAACAACTTGCAGATTGCTCAAAATCAGCAGAAGATGTACGCTGATCAACGACGCGTTGAGCGCTCTTTTGAGGTTGGAGATATGGTTTATCTTTGACTACAGCCATACAGACAGTCTACTCTCAAGAAGAGTGGAGCTAAGAAGCTCAAGCCTCGTTTCTATGGGCCATTCCAAGTCATCAGAAAGGTTGGAGCAGTAGCTTATGAGTTGGATCTACCTTCGAGTAGTAAAGTGCACAATGTCTTCCACGTGTCTCGCCTCAAGAAGGCACTTGGACATAATGTTATTGCTTCTACTCAATTACCACCTTTGGACGAAGAAGGGCAGTTGATTTTGATTCCGGAAGAGATTATTGATTCCAGAGAGCGTTCTTTGAGAAGAAGAACAATCAATGAATACTTGGTGAGGTGGAAGAATTTGCCCTTGGAGGATGCAACTTGGGAGAATGAGGAGATTTTGCAGCATCCAAACTTGCAATTGCTTGAGGACAAGCAATCTTGGGGAGGGCAGACTGTAACATCCCCTTCTCAGGCATGATGTTTCAGTTGACCGATGGCCTATTTCGGAGACCCGTAGGCTACTCAATGGGTGAAATTAGGGTTTCTAGTTTTGGAGGTTGTTGTTGCTTGTGAATTAGAGTTTGGATCGCAGATTCTTTCTGGGTTTTCAGAGGGCTTCGCAGTGGTATGTCCGACTTTGCGTTTCGAGCACTTTTTGGAATTTACTATTTTTAGTAAATTCTATTTCTCGCAGTGGTCCTGATTATTTCGGCACAGTTGGTTCTCTTCTTCAGTTGGTTCAGTTGGCTTCGTCACTTTTGGCCTTGGGATGTTTTTGGAGAGATAGGTTCATTTCATTTAAATAATGTTATGTTTTAATGTTATATTTTAAAGTTGACCCATTGGCCTAGCTTCATCACTTCAAGTTGTTTTAAAAGGTGGTCTTCAAGGGTGGACGCATCATGGAAGGGATTTAATATTTCCTAAGGTCTAAAATCTTGCTTATGAAAAGGGGTGCCAACTTTATGAAGAGAAGTGAATTAAAATAAAGGTTAATTAAAGCTTTTGCAAGTGGCGCCATCTCTTGGAGGAAAATTCAAATGTGAAATTAGGGCGCACTTTCTAGAAGCCTCTTGAGATTCCTTGTTAAGCTTATAAATGGAGGCCTCTTCCCTTCATTTGGGCATCTTATGTCTATTATAATGTTACTCTGCCGAAATGGTATTGGGGTTGCTTCGAGGAATGAATGCCTCCTAGCCTTGGCATTGCTTCTTGCTTGAAAGATAGCAACTAGTGGTGATTTAGTGTAGTTGTGAGAGTTTGTAGTGAGGATTGCATTGTAGCTTGAGTTGTGCTCGAAGTTCAGTTATTTGCATTTCATTTCATTTTCGGGAGTCGTGGTTAGCAGGGCAGATTTGTAGTTTCACTCATATATTTCAAAATAAAAACATATTCATTCTGGGTATTGCATATTTCCTCTTGTTTTGGCTGGGCGCTCCTTTGTGCAAATTTGCAGATTCTAATATGAAGTCTTTTATTTTATAGAGAAGAATCGCCATTCTTCCATGGCGTCACTGCTGGGAATTGCCTTGGGGTTCGTGTTAAATAATTTGTTGGGTTAATGTCTGATTTCTTGGTATTGGTTTGGTTGCCTCCTTCATAGGAAGCCATTGCTTTTGGTTTTGGGTCATTCAGACTAGTATTGAGAGAGTAATGAGCATTTTAGTGATTCCATGGTGTTGCTGATTAAGCATTTCAAGTGCAGGTCTGTCATAAATCAGAATATTAAGATTGATCCTTGAGAAGAATTTCTTGGACTTATCATCTTTGTTAAGCCCGGGAGAGTCTTCTATATTGTTGCAGCATTGTATAGTCTTAATCTTATGATCTTGGCAAGCATTCACTATCAAATTGTAAGCTGAACAGTAGTACTGGCAGCATTTCTTCTCATTTTCATTTCACGCTTGTTATTTACATTTAATTCCATTTCTAAGTTCTTAGCATCTCCGCCATATGGTAGCTCCATTCCCACCCTGGGTTTGAAAGCACATGCTTGGTGTCAAGTTTTCCTTTCAGCAGTTGTAATTGTAAAGATCCTCTAACCATATGTTAGTCCATCTTGGGCACATTCTTGGTTAGAGTTGCTTTCAAGCATGCACTAAGATCCTTTGACCATATGTTAGTCCATTTTGGGCACATTCTTGGTTAGAGTCACTTTCAGAATGCTTTAAGACCCTCTGACCATATGCTCACGTCTTGCCCAACCTAGGATCCTGGTGTACATTCTTGGTTAGAGTTGTATTCCGCATCGTTTTGGTTTAAGTGCTAACCCTAACGGATGTGTGTTGCATTACTTTTTGTAATTGAAAAATTGAAAAAATTGGTCTGGGATATTTCAAGCAAACTGGACGAACTCTATCCATTTTTCTAAGCTCCACACCACAGAATCACTTGCTTTCTTTTGACTTATTTTCTTTCTTAATAGGCTCTGGTCTGGAGCTGACAGCTTGACAGCCTAAAGTTGTGAGAAATTTCCATATTTGGTACCCTTTTGGGTCCCACTGTCATCAACAATGTTAGTATTGTGAGGCTAGTTTGCCTTTTTGGTCTCTTGGCATCTATATGAATGAATGAATTAAGGAATTTTAATAACATTCACAAGACTAAGTGGTCTAAGGGACCGAGAGCTCGAGAAACAATCGCAATTTCAGATTTCTCTCTCTGTCAACTCTTTTGTTATAAATCTTGACCAAGAAATTTGCAGTTTTGTAAAGCCTTATCTCCTTAAACAGCTCGTTTAGACTGTCCACCTTCAAATTGTTTTCAAACTGATTATGGATATCTTCATAAGCTGCACACTCTATGATGAAGTGCAATTCAATTTCAGCTGCACACTACAAATCATGCAAGTTCTTGCTTCCCATTCTTTCTTTGGGGTCATCCATCTACTTGTTTCACATCTAAGATGCTGAGACCCAGTCCTCAGCTATGCTTTAAAGATTTCAGTCTTTCCCTTGATTTCAGGCCTCAAATAAGCCTTTTCAACATGCATTTATGTGGGGTTTAAATTCTTTGACATAGTGTGTTTTTTTTCCTGGCCAATCTGTTTGTCCACATGGCAGTCCTATATTTTTCCAGCATCCAACTTTTTATCTCCTTGTTAGAGTTAGGAAAATCTTGCCAATTAATGCCTCATTTGTCCATCCACTTGTCATTTTGCTTCCTTCAAGTCTTCTTCCTATGTTTAAACCATAGTTACAAGATTCGGACTTGGCAAGGTGATTTTGGACTTGGACTTGGACTCGGTGCTTGGACTCCACAAAGACACGGCCAAGAATCGGCAAATTGAAAAACCCAAGAAATTCAAAGATTTTTAATGATTTTAAACTTCTTTCACACATTTTTTAATAAATAAACCTCAAAGACACAATAATCTCATCAAATAGAAACTACTTTGAACACATACACAAGTTTACATTCATCGCATAAGTATAAACACAAATTTTAGGCTTGAGCTGAAGGAAATAAGCTAAACTAAATAACACATTATAAATATAAAGTGTCAAATGTCTACAAAATTCATGGAATATGAAATCCATGGCATCAAAAGTTTAAACCATATATCAACGTAAAAGCTAGAGCTTAGAAGTCTAAGGCTCAAAGGAGCCAATATTAGTGATCACTAGACCCTACAACTATCCTACGTGTGTGCCTAATATAGGTCCTGGAACGTTCTATAGCCATGATATTTGCCTGTGTCTTAGGCTCAGGCTCAAGCTTAGCCTTAGTGACATCAACATCCTCATCCACATCATCCTCGGACTCAGAGTCCTCCAATGGGTCTCCTCGTGCTCTAGCCTCCTCCTCTACCATCGCTACTACCTCTGCCTCTCGATCCACCTAATCAGCCCATTCCAAGTCTTCATCGTTGAAGATAGGATCATCAACCTCAGTGTTCCACTCTGCCTGTGGATCATCCTCCTCTAAAGTGATAGGAAATGTGTCAGTGCCCAAGATCTGTCTATGATTGAGGTGAAGGTTGTGCCCAAGATCATTCAACCTTTGCACCACCAACCTATTGCGCTTTTTGGAGTAAATATGCTTGAATATGCTCCGATTGTGCTCACATCTTGAAGCACCACATGGCTAGCTCAAGATACAAACTGCAATCTTCTATAGATTTGGCACCTTATTGCCAAACATCTCCCACCATGCATTTGAAACGAAAAAAAAATATAAATCATTTCTATTCTATAACTTTGAATTTACAATAATGGTAATAGAATCATAGATAAAAAAGTTTACATTATAAATTTGCTAGAAAGCTCTTCCCAATCCTTCTTCAACTCCTTTAAATGCTTGAATGCAAGCTACTATCTTGCATGTACAATCAACAATTGCAATCTCCTCTTCAATCTATCTGCTGGTCTGCTCTTCAGTGCCTCTATTTTTTTGCTCAAAACCCTCTTTTTCTCTCCTTGTGTTTGCAAACAAGAAAAATAAGTTTTTAGGGTAAGAGTCAAAATATATTCACCTTTTGTTTCACTTAAAACAAACACTTTTTCATTTTTTTGGGCTTTTTTTAACCTTGTTGAGCGGCGAAGTCTTGGGCTCGAGACTCAATGAGTCTGCCGAGCTTGACAAACTTGGCGATTCTATGCAGACACAGCTAGACTTGGTCGAGTCCAAGTCTAGGGTACTCTGGCCTCAACAAAGGCGACTCGCCTTGGGACTCGCCGAGTCTAGGCCAAACTCTACGAGTCCTATAACCCTAGTTTAAACTCCTCCACATCAACGATTTTGGGCTAGAGGTGTACATCCATGTTTTCAACCTTTCTTAAGTAGCTTAAAAAACAAATTATCGTCGAAGCCTCCATCGAGAACATAGCCTCAGCTAAAAGGATCTCATAGGAGACTGTTGATTTGACTTTGAGCTTAGATACCGGTTCTTGGGGAAAATGGCAAGGTTTGGGTCCTGGTTCTTGCCCGGTCCTGGTCCGAGCCTAGTTCGACCTGGGTTCCACCCGGGTCCTGCCCAGGCGGACCTGGGTGAACCCAAGCCCGTGGGTTCCCAAAAACGAGGCCCAAGGGTCATAAAACAAAAAAAAAGCAAATAAAAAATAGTTTTTTAAATGGTTTTTTAACATGTAACATGGTTTTTTAACTTGAATCAGTTGAAACTTTAAACTTGAATATTATCTTTTTTGCAAATTATGAATATGATATTACATTTACAATATATGAATATCAGAATATTTATTGGCATTGGCAATTATGGATTTATGATTTATGATTTATCTGTTATCATTTATGTATCATTGTATGGGAAAGTTACATTGTATGTTTCATATTTGTATGTTTGAATTGTGAACATACATAATTTTGATGTTTGAACATATATATATATAATTAAAAAATATATATATATGTATGGACGTACCCGTACCCGTACCCGTACCCAAGAAAGAAAAAAAAATTGCCGAATCCACAAATCCATACCCAAATCCGAACCTGAATCTGAACCCGAACCGGTAACTTAAACTTTGAGGCTACTAGTGATTAAGTGTTTTTGAATTCTTTGTAATTGTCTCCACTTGTTTGACATGCTACTCCCCCAAACTTCACAACTAGAATCAGCCAACAAACCAAAAAGAGTTTTCTTGGTCTTCCAGTCCAATAATTCCACTTTCCTGCACCTATTTTGAAGAAGGTAAGAAGCTCTTCATCCCCCCCAAATCCCTTTAGTCCTATATGTCTTCCAACTGAGCTTGTTGTGAAAATCAATTCCCAAATACTTAGTACTTGTACTCTTCCACTATCTCCAAAGAGTTTCCCTCAAAGATAAAGTTAACCTGCTGCTTTTTTCCGCTTAAGAGAAAAGATCATGACTTTGGTTTTGCTGGTGTTTACTTGGATCCCAACCGCTTGGAAAAGAGCTCTAAAACCTTCAAATGTTCTCTCAAACCGTGGGCAGATTTTAAAATTAGAATAAGATCATTCACATACAAAAGTAGTTTCAGAATGTAGTCTGCTAACTGAATACCCTCTCCAATAGTGTTGTTTAACATTCTTCCAGCTTATCAATATATAAACCAAATAATGTAGGTGAAAGAGGACACCCCTATTTGACCCCAATGTGGCTACCAAAGCATTCAGAAAAGCCTTAGGTCTAATTTCAGCTCTAACTTGATCAGATCCCTCTGTTATATATAATCACTGGAGGCCGGCCTTCACCTTCCACCCTAGAGGATGTAATGTCCATTTTCTCAAATTAAAATAATTAATAATATTATTTAAGTTAGGCCTGGTAATTTTTAATTCTATGGGCAACTTAATAACATTATTATAATCAAAAAATAAGCTATGATTACTTACGATAATCGCCGGAGGCCTCCCTTCACCTTCCACCTTAAAGGATAATGTCCATTTTCTCATATTAAAATTATTAATAATATTATTTAGGGCCTGGTAGTTTTCAATTTTACGGGCAACTTAATAATATTATTATAATCAAAATCGATGCTGTATTTAAATGCTAATATTAATATATAAGTATTTTTAAATACTTCAAAATAAAAATTAAAAGTACTTTAAAATAATTGCAGGAAAATTTAAGACCCAAATTGAAAAAAATCAAGGAGGTGCCTAGCTTCATTTAATCATCATGAATTGATCTGATTTCTTCCATTTTGGAGTTTATGTTCATTTTACCATCGAAGTACAAAAAGTAAAACCCTTGGCTGGATTATAAGGACTAGGAGGACGAAAATGTTAGTGTCAGATTTGTCATTGATGTCTTCAGTAGTTCTCACTGTCACAAAGAAGCCTGCACAGAAGTATCAACAGATTTGGTGATAAGCATACACAGAAGTATACACAGATTGGATGCTAAGTATACACAGTTTTCAATAGAAATAATGACGATTTTATCTCTAATCTTCTTACTTCCTGAATATGTTTGTCTCTGCTCATAACTGGGTTGGAGAACAGCTTTATCAGAATTGCAATCGATTCTAACTATAGCGATAATGATTGGTTTTACAAAACGTATGCACAGCGACAGTTCTTCATAAACTTAATTAATCTGAATAGTATTTTCAGAATTGGTTCGATTGCACTCAGAAAGCTTCAGAATTGGTTGCTGTAATTGGAAGTAGTTCGAACTGGAAAGGATTAGTTTTTTATGGTAAAAGAGGCGTTGGTTTCAGATTGGTTACATCTTCTTGCCCCTCTTGTGAACATGTGTTAAGTTTGGTTATTCAAACTGCTGAAGTCGTTTGGTTCAAATATCGACTTACACTTGTTTCTGGAGTTACACCTAACACATATTAAGTATAACTTCCCAGTTCGCTAATAAGGAAGTTTTGTTTCGGTTTAAAAATGGTTGTAACTTTCTTATGTATCTCAACTAATTCGAAGATGATAAATAGACTTCTATTTGCCAAAGTGTTAGAGAGAGGGTTGATATAGTCCAATTCAAACTGGTTGTTTTAAGAAATTACGATATATATATATAGAAGCCTGCAGTAATGATAATCGAAGAATTTGAAGACACAATCAGAGTCAATGTTGCATGACAAGCAGTCTTCTATAGCAGATCGTATGGTGTATGTTTTTATTTTAAAACATCTGACTCTACCAGCACCTTTTGATATAATTCAACATTTATTATATGGTGAGAATTTGTGTTGAAAAGAGTACTGGTTGTTTGAAAACTTTGTTGAGAGCATTCATTATATCAGTTTGACTTAATCTTGTTCAGAATATATATCAGTGCAGATTTGATTCAGTCTCAGTACGTCCTATTGTGCAGATTTATTTCAGAGATACAGAGACATCTGACTGTGTAATTCATCAGCATATTCTGTAACTAAATATACATCTTATGCATGCTGTAATGGTGTGATTCTGTGAGAATTGATTTTCAGATTATCATAATAACTTTCAGTTAAAGTTGATTTCAAGAAAAGGATATTGGTTATTGTTTCAATTTGAGAATATTCTGAATTTATCTGAGTTGGTGCTCAGATCAGTGAATTGTAACAGAGAATGAGTTTGTGCTCATAAGAGTTTGGTGATTTTATTGGGTTGGTGCCCAAAGAATTGTAATCAGTTCAATTGTGAGGCCACATTAGGACAGTAGATCCTAGTGGCATTTCTCACCGTGGTTTTCCCACATTGGATTTCCATGTAAAATTTCTGTGTTGTGTTTTTTATGTTGCATCTTTCTCAGTTTCAACTGTTGCATTTTTATATTTTTCAGTGTTCAGATTTAAGTTCAGTAAATCAGTAAAAGTTTAAACTTGCAAAGATAAGTCAAAAAAATTTGTACTACTGATTCACCCCCCCCCCCCCCCCCGCCCCTCTCAGTAGTACTCCTGTGTTCTACAGAAAACCCTCTTGGCTCTCCATTCCAAGAGGTTAGGATGAAACCCTTGCTTCTTGCATCACAAATTCTATTTTAGGGATTGCATGGTAGACTAAATTGGAAAATGTGTCCTCATTGTCAGGGGGCAGGTCAAATAAATTCTTGCTTGCATGCAAACCAAATTGGGATTTTAGACCTGAATTTGCACCATCACTTTGGAGCGTCCTTGAAGGATTGTAAAGCTTGGTTGCATCACCGTTTGAGAGCCATATTCACCTAGCTGATCTCTGTACTTCCAGGGCAGATTTCATACCACTCGGAGCTATGATTTCAATATATACTTCCTCCTAGTAAGCACTACCTGTCATGCTTACCCATCATTCTCACAGCTGGATATTGATGCCAAGGTGCAGGGGTTGATTGCTGTTAATTCAAGACAGAACCATTATCATCTGACTGCAATTCTGGTGCAAGCCAGGCCACTGCTATCTGCCATTCTATTGCAGGATTAAGGGCAGAAAATATACTAACTGGAGGGTGCCAACAGCTGGTATTAATTACTTTCCAATCGCATTGTTCCTTGCTGATTACTACACATTCTGAGTATCAAATCAAGCTGTCCATCGTCACAGCATAACAGTGCACCATTTGTGGGGGTCAGTAACAAGTGGACAGCCCTATAACACTGTGCCAAGTATATCAGACCTTATATCAGCAATCCAAGCCAAAGTTCAAACATAAATTGCTTCATCAATGCATACATAAGCGTCTTATCCTCTTAGGGGTCGGCAAAATACCAGTTGTATGTGAGGACTGTGATTTGCAATTCTGAAATTCAAGTTATTTTGGGGTCTGGACAATAAGTTCTGACTGGATTTCTCTAGAGAATGATGTGATCAAAGTGGTGAATTCTATATGTATCTGGCTGTTCATGAAATCTCAATTTGTACTGTTCATAACCAGCATTATTGTTAGTCTCAGTTGACATTTGTTTGCATATTATTGGGTTCATTTAGTCAGAAAATACAAAAAAATCATAAAATCCATAAAGCCCCACAACACAGAGCATCATTGTTTGACCTCCAGCAGGCAGTAAACTAACATTACTACAGCCAAAATAATTAATACCAAAGGTCACCATAACCACGGTATCTTATGTTGGAGAAGATAGCCTATATATATAAGGTGTAAACTTAACAGTTAACTCCCAAAAAATGGCAAAAAGGTTTCAAGCAGAAATGGTTCCATTCTCTAATGGATAGTCAAAGACTCAAATATTTAATCGCAATAACTGCCAATGACAAGCAAGCAGAAACTTGTTGACATAATGTGAAAACTGAGAAAAAATAAATTAGAAGTTTGAAAACGCACTTTGTGTGCCCTAAACAAAAGCTTTGAATTTCATGAGCCCCTTGAAGAGGACTTTTAGGAAGCACGCTGACCTGCCAGAAGCAATACATCACATTTAGAGATTTCTGAATGTTTAATCATTAATCCTTCCAAACAATACAAACCCAAAATCACAAACATCTTCATAGAGACAAAAACAAGGTTTTCATACTCGTATCTTGAAATCCCTATCTGCAGAAGCAATAAATCTCCCATTCGGTGAGATCTCCTGTACATGCAAACAACATTCCAACATATCAATAGAAGGAAAAAAGTATACTTTGATACCGTAAACAACAATACATAGGAGCAGTATTATAAAAAGCATAAAAGATGCATGTAGCCAAGATAGCAACATTAGGGCATGCACAAAGAAAGAATTGTTGAGAACACCAAAAGTATAAACTCTACCCTCTCATAAATCCTTCCTCAATGTCTCAGAATATGCATCATACACAAAAACAAAATATTGTCAATATGGAGAATCATGATGTAGTTGTTCAAAGCTATTGTGATAATAGCTTATATTTAGCTTTTGTACTCTCCTTTTGGGGGATTATAGTATAAGTTTTCTAGAGTAATCCTTGACTAAAACCTTATATTTTATTATATGAGCTTGATACATATAACTTCTTTTCAAAACCACAAGTGATTTGAAGCAATTTATACTCGATTGCTTATCTTAACACTATGACCTTGAATCTAAGTGCTTACATCTCTTTAAACTATCCAAATTGAATTGTAAAAGAAGTTCAACTAAGTAAACCACTCACTATCTCAATTCCGTAGTCAAAGCAACTACATATGCAGATTGAAACCCTTCCAGTATTCCTTGTAAGACAAGTAAGCAGAGAATCAGAATTTGCAAACAACATAGAATCATGACAGGGGCACAAAGTGGTTCAATTATGACTCTGACACCAGGAGCCAAGAGGCAATTGTGGAATTAATACACCTATCCGCTTCAGCTGCAGCCAAACTCGTCATGCAGATTTATACAGCATTAAAGTTCTTCACACAAACAAATCACTGTGATGAGTTTTACAGAGACAAAATAGCGGTCTTCACAAGATTCAAGGAAGCTGATGCATTTTGAATTCCATTTCTTTGAAGGCTTACACTGTTTTAACTCTATGTTAGGTACAGTTGCAAAGTTTGTGTATATATATACTCTTTGAGAGTTATGGAATGACCCAAAAGTTGAATCAGCTATGCTGACTGCTGACTCTAGTACCTGAGCAAATGGACTTAAAGTGAAGGCCTCAAACTACCTCAATATGCACCAAACCATGCACAAATTAAGGAAGCCAATAGATAGGAATTAAACAATCACTCTGCAATCAATCACACAAATACAAGTAAGAACATGGTTATACTCGAAAGAAAACCTCAAATGGGTAGAAAACTCCGAGAAGAGTGAGGAATGCTCGTCTTGCCACTTATCCATAATATCACATGCATTATGTATACATTACCACATGAGCTTTAGAGAAGCTCCTTCTCACATTATTGAGTTCCATCACATCTCTATCGCTTTGAAGATGAACAAATCTATCATATCTATTTACAATAGTGGAAAAAATGAAGGAATAAAATCTCCATACAAAGGATCTTCTACTCCACTCGCAGTAGTCCAAAACATTGTTGCATTGGCCCCAATAGCTCAGTATGCAACCTGCTAAAATGAGTTATTAGTATTGCCCGAAGCGAAAACAATGGCCACTTGAAAGAATGCTTAAAGGGTTAGTTTGCACACTTGCAGTGGCATTCTTTTCTCTTCCTTATGCCTCCAATCCTACTTTCTCTAAGGTCCAAAATGGCTCGTACTACCTTTCATTCTGATCCAGCCAGGAACTTGTTGTGACCTTTTTCACACATAGCCCCATTGCAAATGCAGACCCCCTGTTTTTTTCTTTTTAGGGTTTTGCTTTGGCGTCGCAACTGCTAATCACCAATCTTTTTGCAAATGAGGAGTTAGAGTTTTGAGTTCGTCCCGAGCCAAGTAGTGAAATCATGCTCAGAATCATGTATGAATGTTGTCAAAGTGCTTAGAAGGTCCGAAGGACGATGATCGCAACTGCTTTGGATCATTTCTAACAACCTGCTATTTTTAGAAATTTCTGCTTTTCTTGCTTTTTTTGCTTTTTTGAAAGTGGCATATGGGTTTTGTTTTTCGAGTTATTTCATTACTACCCATTTTGTTGGAATTTGAAAATCTTGTCTCTAGGTATAAAAAGCAGGGCTTCAAATTTTTTGTTTTTTTTTCTAAGATTAGGGTTTTGTTCTTTAGGTGATATCAATCATGCCCATGTCTTCAAATTCGAAAAAAATTACTTCTAAGAATAAAAAGCAAGGGTTTGAAAATTTTTCTTTTTTCTGAGATTAGGGATTTGATCTTATTGCCAAATTATTACTACCCATGTTCTCAAATTTGAAAAATTATGTCTCCAAGTGCAAAAAACAAAGTGGAATCCTATTTACGGTTTCGTTCCAAATGAACTGTTGATCAAGCATGAAGGTAACAGTGGGAGATGACACATTAAAACTTTCGCCTACTAGAAGATGTTTGATAGTCTTCAAGGTCCGCCTCATGATTAAGCAAAAATGTCAGACACTTGGTAAACTCCTACCTGTTGTGAGATATTCACACATCACCCCATTGCAAATGGGGACCCCCACTTTTTGCTTTCTAGGGTTAGCTCTTTTAGTTTTGTTGTTGGTCGTTTTAGTGTCTTAGCCTTTGCATTGAAGGGATTGAGTTTTTCAACGGTCATCAAGCCAGGTGGATCTCCTCAAGGTGGAGTGAAGGATCAACTCCATGTTCAAAGGAAGATGAGCGATGAACTTACTTCGTGCACAAGAGAAGGTGAGCGATAACCAACTTCATGTTCGGGAAGAGAAGAGCAATGGATCAACTTCATGTTCAAAGGAAGATGAGTGATGAACTTACTTTGTGCACAAGAGAAGGTGAGTGATAACCAACTTAATGTGTTTAAGAAGAGGAGCAAAATGCTAACTTCATGCATTAGAAGAGGTGAGCGAAATACTTACTTCATGTTTGAGAGAAGAAGAGTGATGTGATCTACTTCATGATCAAAGGGAGAAGAGCGATATGAACTACTTCATGAATTGAGGTTTTGGAGCGAACTTCCAACTTCATGAATTGGTGTTTATGAGCGAAGTTGATAACTTCAGCAGCAGCAAGTTTCAAATGTAATTCTTTACTTCATGTTCCAAGGGAAGTGAGTGATGCACTTGCTTCATGTTTTAGAGAAGAAGAGCGATATGATCTTACTTCATCCACGAGAGAAGAGGAGTGATTTCCAACTTCATGATCTCTCCAAGAAAAGGGATTTTCAACTTAATCTTTTAATGTAGAGGAGCGATATCACTCACTTCGTGTTTGGAGGATGAAGAGTGATGTATTAACTTCATGCATTGAGGTTGGAGAGCGATATGATTTGCTTCATGTTTAGGAGATGGAGAGCGAACTTCGGGTATCAAAGGATAAGGGCGATTTCATCAACTTCATGTGTGAAAGGATATGAGCGATATAATTTACTTCATGCATTGAAAGATGTAAGCGGTGTCTTAACTTCACAAATTAAGGGATATGAGCGATGAGTTTGCTTCGTGAGACGAGAGAGGAGAGCGATTCCTCATATTGGAGTAACGATTATTCCATTCATAAACTTGCCCTTTAAAAAGTGAAATTGTAATGTCCCCAATTTTAGCCGCTAGGCTAATAGGAGTTATAAGGAGAAATTAATTAAATTAATTTCTTATAAAGCCCTTAAAATAAATTTATTATTCAAAAAGTGACTTTATATTTAATTAATTTAGTTAAAAGTGACTAAAGTATAAAAATAAAATAATATTTAAATAGTTACTTAACTAAAATGAATAAAGTGTACCTACCCTCTTCTAGAAGGTATCTCATGACGGGCTGTGAAAAAAGATAAATAGAAGAGGGTGATTGAAGGAAGGCAGACTTGGATTTGAGATTGAAGAAATAAAGGGTTTTGTAGAACCTAAAGGGTGTCTGCAGACTTAGAATCTTTGGGAATGAAAACTCCCATAGATTGCATAACTGAGGGAGTGAAAGACCTTCCGAGGGGTTGCTTGTGAGTGAGGAGCACCCAGCTCTTCACATTGGGTTTATTGAAGATTTAGGTCAGTTTGATGGTGGTGGTGCTTCAGACTTTCAGGTTTAGAGACCACCTTATTCAAGGTATTCTACATCAGCAAAATTCATCCTAGAACCTTGGCAATACCTATTGACTTCATTTGGAGATTTTGGAGACAGATTGGAGGCAGATCGAAGGACTTATAGCTTGCTGTTAAAAGAGGTTGCAGACCTCTTGGAACCACATTTTCACTCATATCTCTCATTTGGAGCATCGATTCTTCCAATTGTTGATTGCAGATTGAAGGGAGAGCATGGGTGATTTCATCAAGGGCATTTATTGGTGATTTAAGTGCATAAATTAATAGTTTGGAGAGGCCGAGTTGCAGCAGGTCCACCATTCCCTAAACCCTTCGATTTCACCTATGATGCTTGTGGATGGTTGGAAATCAACTAAAGTGGAAGGCGCTATTTGAAGAGGAATTTCCGATCAGTTTTAAGTGATTTTTGGAGGCTTTAAACAACAGCAACAGTGGTACTTCTGAGTCATTTTCAACAGCAGCAAGACAGAATCTGAAATGACGCTTCATTTTACATCAATTTAGAACCAAGCTTTCCTAGAAGTTCAACGCTAGCCTTTAGTGGAAGAACCGGGCACTTGGAGGAGGAGTTTTGGGCAACACTTCTTAGTGTCTTCAGACTTACAACAATTCAACAGTCACATAAGAAGATCTATTTGGCACTTGGGAAAGCTTGTAGACCACCGTTTGGCTTCCTACACCTCTGCAGATTTACCAGGTTCATTTCATTGTATTTTCGGTTTGTACTCAGACTTTAATGGCTGCCATTGTCCTCAGAAATTAGTTTCAAGTTTATGGTCATTGGGTGAAAATTAATTTGTATGATCATTGCAATTGAATTTAAGGAGGAATAAGAGTGTTCTTGATTACTTGTTTATCTGAGGTTCCATGTTAAATGTTTGACAAATTGACACTTGGCTGTAAGTGCATATGTACTCATTGTAAACTCATGTATATGTGTGGTTAAAGGCTTAGAATGTCCTAGATGGTGAATTATGCATGATAGAGTTGACTTTTCTAGTTTAGGAAGTCATTATATAAGGTTATATCAGTCTGATTTTATAAGACCAGCAAGTTGGAGGACTGTCCGGCAAGTGTTTGACAATATTCCTTGTGTCTCATAAAGCAATTTTCAGACCTATAAGACCAGGGGATATTACAGAAATCACCAACTTCACTAAAGCGATTATCACCTTGAGTTTAGCATATGTCAACTTCATAAGTTGAAGGAGGAAAGCGATACATCAACTTCGGGTATCAAGAGAGGAGAGCGATGTGACATTAAGAACGATTCCTATACCCAAACATGCCTAAACAAAGTACATGAAACCAATAAAACAAATCGAAATTTGGCTAAGGCAAATAATTTTTAAATTTCATTAAAACAGGTCGGCCTTAGGGTTGGAGATGCACCTATTCCCTAGAATTGCTTATATAAGGAGAGCTGAAGCAACCATTTTAAACATCAAATTAAACAGATTTCTTCTTCTTCCTTGAGCAAATTTTGCCAGCAGCCAGCGAATTGCTTCAGCAGATAATGAAATTCATTTTTAATCAACAAATTTCATGCGAGTGAACTTCATGAGTTGAGGATTGGAGCAAAGTTTAACTTCGGGTTTGACTATCATGGAGCAAACTTCAGGTTTGGATAGTTTGGAGCAGATTTCATGATTTCATGAAGATGTGAGGAGAACAAAATTAATTTCATGCTTGATGCCTATTAAAAAAATAAAAAATAAAAAAAACTTCATGAGTTGAGCAACAAGAACAAAGTTCCTACTTCATAACCTCACAATTTGGGGCGAAATTCACATTTAAGGCAACTTCGTGAGTTGAAGTATTGAAGCGAACTTCATATTCTAAGCTTCAAAGGAGAATTTCAAGTGTAAAAGTTATGGATTGAATTCTACTTCGTGTAGGTGAATTTGCAAGATTGATTACAAGACCACTATAATGAAAGAGATTTGATGGTTGTAAGGAATCATTTTTGAGTTGAGAAAGATGAGCGAACTTAATTAGCAAAGTGAGAGAAACAAACTTCACGTACATGCCACTTAGGGTGATCTTCATGTTCAAACCCACATGAGCGAATATCGAACTTCATGAATCAAGCTACATGAGTGAATTTTAACTTCATGTTTGAGATAAGCAAACTTCATGAGCAAAGGCTTGGGAGTAGACTTCGAGAACTCTTCACGAGCAAAAAGCAACTTCAAGTGTTGCCTTATGAGGATGAATTCTCTTTATATGCTCTCATTAAGCTTACATATGAAGTGTATTTGATACTTGCTTGTTTGTTTTGCAGGAAATGAAGGAGGAAATAAGGGGATCAAACAAGAAGCATTCACTTGTGCGAAGACATGATCTACAACATCAACAACATGAAAGAAGTCACAAGAGAAGGAATTCCGAAGGAAAGACGCAAAGATGACATCAAAAGTTCATTCTAAGACATTCAAGAGCAGATAGTTTCAGAAGAGTTAAACAAAGTTAAAAGATCATCGTCATCATCACTGAAGCTAGATAACGTTGAGTATCAAGAAATATTCCTTCATGATGAATCAACTCAAGCCTACAAAGTGCAAGAGTGAAGTGGCATCCTAGATGGCGTTCCAATCACCATTCCTCCAATCAATGAAGTCCACATCAACACAGCCAAGTTCAATGTACTAGACTCACCCAGTGATGACACAAACTCCGAGGCGCTACCCTTGATATTATTGGTCCATGCTCATGGAATGTAATTTTCTCATTGGCCGAATTTAGTTTGTTTGTAACAAACTCTAATTAGGGTTTTCATTGTAAAATCTCAGCCATTGATCCCAAATTGATCTGAGTCGTTGAACTGTATTGAGAGCACTATATAAGGCTCAGGCTCTTCATTTGTAGATAGCTAATAGCTAATAGCTAATAGTTGATAGTTAATAGTTAATAGTGAGTAGAATAGAAGAATAGAACAATAGCAATTAGAATAGGAGTAGATTAAGAGAAGGAAGAATTGTTGGTATGACTTGTAAATGAGATACTCTTTTCATTGAAGTTATGGTGAAATTTGTTATTTCAACAAACCTCATGGTTCTACTTCTCAATTTATTTTTATGTTGATTAGATTGAATGGAAGAAGTTGTTCAATGTATTCATGTGGAATCTGCTTAGTCCATACCACTAGCCTCTTACTGATTGTGAGTGTGCCTTGTGTGGTCAACTGGAATAACAAGAGCTTAATCTTGAATCGTCCTACACTCATTGTTTATGCATTAACTTGAATGGTGATCAATGTTTGGCGGTATTGGTTCTAACATCTTTGAAACGTCCTTAGAAGATTGCACTGAGCTTGTGTCGAATTGTTCAAGTTGATGGTGAGACCTAGCTTGGTAGGATTCCACCTAGTCATTCGTCTATCTTCTTACATTCTAAGGCCTAGAATAGACTTTCTCAAACCCTGCCTCTTTTGCTCTTTTTTATCTTCCAATTGAGGAGATAGGACATAAGTTCCAGCAAATCAAGCATTCAGGCATTCAAATGTAAGTCCCCTTGTGATTTCAGCATAATCACATCAACCAACTAAGCTTATCCACACGTAAAGATCCTACATATGGAACCTTGGAGTCTTTTTTGGATGAACCTTAAGCAAATCTTCGGCATCCAAAAGATTTTGTTCAAGAGAGGATAAGATACATTTTTGGTATTTTATTCTCTGTTCGCATGTTCGTAAAAAACACATCAACACTACCAATGGTTAATTGACTCTTGGCAAGAGTTAGCTAAACTCCTACTTGAGATTAGACCATGTTGGAAGAAAAAAATAATAAATAAAATAATAAATAAACTGAGGCATGGAAGTGTAAAGTAAGTTGGAAAATAAATTTGGCACATGAAATAAAGTAAAATTATTTTTCAACACAGAATTATTTCAAAAAAAAAAGAAAAAAAAAATCAAGAATTTTGGAAATTAAAAGGAAGTTCTAGAAGATTCCTTGATAAAAATGAATTTGAGAGATAAAATAAAACTTTCCATTTTGGAAAAAGATTAAAACAAAAAAACACAAAAAATAATAAAATAATTTAAAAACAAAATAAAAAATTAAACTTCTAAATTTAAAAAATCCTAGACTCTATATATTTTCAACCAACTTATTTTCACAATTCATTATTCAGGTTGAGAATTTGGAGGGCAAATGAGAAGAAGTTTTCTCTCAAAATTTGTGAATTTTGTATTTTTTAAGAGAAATTTTCCAGAATAAAATTCTTCGTAGTGTTGAAATCAAGAAATTAGGTCTTTTTTTAGATTTTATGACAGAATTTCAGAGTTGAAGATAAATTTCAGTCATTCAAAGATTCAATCCGACTGAATTTCTCACCTTTCTATCTTATTTCTTTCAATTTTATCAATTTCTTGACCAAATCCTTCACTTTCAGTCCACTTTTCGCAGAAATTTAACCTTCTAACAGGATGAAAGTGAAATTTTCAGAAAAGAAGATTAAGAATTAGAATTAAAGCCTGAAAATAATATGGAATTTTTATGTGTTTTTGCAGGAATGGCAAACAAAGGATTTGCCTTGCCTAGAAGCATGGAAGATGGCACATGGCTGTCCAAATGAAAAATTTCGCCTAAGGAAAGGAATGGCAGACAAAGGTTGTTTAGAAGTTTGGAAGATTGCACATCAACTGGAACGGGCAAGTCATCCTCAAGTCTGCCCATGGCATGGAAACATTCAAGTTCACCTAAGTATGTTGGAAGGATGGCTAAGACTCTTCAAACTTTGTGTATGTGCAAACAAAGTTGGCATGCTCATGGCAAACTCCTACCTTCAGTCAAGTAACCCATGGCAGAGGTTCAACAAACTCCTACCTTTGGTTAAGAAAAAAAATTCAGAAAAATTGGCCAAGTGTTGATACCTTGGAGAATAAAATTTCAAAATTTGGTTGTGTCAAGGAAAATTCCCTAAGCAAGAAGCAAATCCGCACCAAGAAACATGTCCAAGGTATGATCAAAGTCCGCCCTTGGCTAATGCACTCCAAAGCCCGCCTAGGTTGGATGATAAAAAGCATGTTTGGACATCCTCAAACCTTGCCTAAGCATGACCAAAACAAAGTTGGCAAGGCTTCTTCCAAGTCCGCCAAACGAAGAGCAAAGAAAGTTTGGAAAGAGATTATCCAAGTCAGCCTAGACACATGAGGAACAATGTCCACGCATACTTGAACTCTGCCCTACCAAGTGTGTGGCACAAGCAACATGAAGTCTGCCTAAATGGATGTTCAAACCTTATTCCAAGGGGAAAAGATGTCCAAGGCAATGCAAAGTCCACCCTTGGAAAAGCATGATCAAAGTTCACCACAAGGAGAGGAATAAAGTCAAGCAAGCAAATTTGTCCAAGCTTCTTCCAAGTGCGCCCTATGCATAATGTCCATCAACCTTCCAAGTCGGCCTTGGCAAGGAAACCATCAAGTCACCAAGCGAAGAAGAATGTCCAAGGTATGAGAAAGTCCGCCCTAATGCAAGGAAGATCCAATAAAGCATGAAGTCCGCTAGGCACAAGAGGTAGACGGCAAAGAAGTCACAAAGTCCGCCTTGGACAAATGGCTAATAAATATCAAAGTCCACCTTGAAAATGTCCGACAATCTTCCAAGTCCGCCTTGGACAAAAGGTTAATAAATATCAAAGACCACCTTGAAAATGTCCAACAATCTTCCAAGTCCGCCTTGGCATGGAGTCTTCCAAGTTGGCGTGACAAGGAGAAGATGAATTCCTTCCAAGCATGATCAAAGTCCACTTAGGCAAGTAAAGTTGTCAAACACATGGTAAACTCCTACCATTGGTTAATTAACTCTTGGCAAGAGTTAGTCAAACTCCTACATGAAGTCAAGAAAGTTGGAAGGTGATTGTCCAAGGTTCGTCCAAGGCAACAAAGCATGAGCACATGGCAAAGTCTTTTGCCAAGTCTGCCTAGACATGTTCAAATTCTCATCCAAATCTGCCTTCCAAGATGCCAATGAACATGTCAAGACATCATCCTGTTGTAAGATATTCACACATCGCCCCATTGCAAATGGGGACCCCCACTTTTCGCTTCCTAGAATTAGTCCTTTTTGCTCGGTCCTAGGTTGTCTTAGGGTCTTTGCTATGAAATATCCCCCATCCTATTGTAGACTGAAATCAAGGGATATTTGCTAGTACCCTTTGTTTTAGTGTCTGAGTGATGTGCTGATATATATGTCTCAGAAATTTTTCAGAATGATCTAAGGTTAACAACCACATGAATCTTCAAGAGAGAACAACTATTAATGATTCCCTGAGGGAGTATGATAGCCAAACATGTATGTGCAATCAAATTATGATGTCTTATCATCAAACTAGACTCAAAACAGACTCTTACAGCTAGTAGACATTATGTCAAACAGTTGGCACACGTCCTCAAATGATAATGAAAGATGGCATAATGAGATGCAATCCCAAACTCCCTTATTTTTATTGCATATGATAGACCAATGAACATTACATTGACAGCATGATGAATAAGATTTAGGCAGCTAACAAACAATTACATGGACTGTCATATATGATAATTTTCAGACTTCTGAAGACTGAAGGAGTGCAACTATACTTATGCATTCACACTGAAAATTTACAATGAAAGATTATTTGTAAGCATCTGGCCAAGACGCCTTGAAGTAGCAAGCAGTGTTTGGTGTCAAAGATTCATCAATATGCCAAATCGGTCCTCTTCCAATATCGCCCCTTCTGTAACCATGCAAAGTCTGAGTTTCCAAAGGATGGCAGCCAAATGTACTCCAAACCACCATCAATAGAATCGCCTTCCATGCAGTGTTGTATTGCCACCTCAAATGAAGAGTTTGGAGGCCAAATCGACAGCTAATGGCAGATATTATAGGTAATAGCAGACCCAGCTCGATTCTGATTTTTAATTGATGAATGCCAATCCCTTCATCAATTTCCTTTCCCAATAGTCATCAAAGAGACGCCTAGGTCTCATACTCAAAATGCTAGCCTCCAATTGAAACTACAATGCTCTAAAATGCACAGTAACAAAATCATGGGTAAGCTGTAGACTGCTTCAGAATCATGATTGGCTGCAACTTATGTCTATTCACCTCCAATTTGTCACCTGATAAAGCACATTTCTCCTAATGCCAAATCACTAGACTCCAATATGGATTTTGATGCTTCTTGTGGTGTATATGGGCATATTCGAAGTTATGCACAGTCTGACCTCAATTTTCTGATATATTCTCATTGGTGGCCAATCTCCTTTCAAATCATCTCCAAATTGCCCCCAAAAAGGTTCGCCCTTCCTTCTACTTCAAATCGCCTATCTCAAGTATATAGTTCAAAGCCTCCTTGGGGAGTAATGATCATAATCGAAGGCAAAGGTCACAGCAGCTCGATAGTCTTCAGACTTGGTAATGATGAACCAGCTAACTGTATCTTCCCAATGACCCTTCTAAACAAATCGGCACCTTTTCCTTGAATGATTTGATTTGCTATAAGAACCAAATCGCCAACTCTGAAAATTCCTCAAGATAATTACCATGGCAACAACAAATTTCCAATAAGCTCAAATTGGAAGACTGATATGTCTCCCACCCTCAATGCAACCCCTCGGAAGGTCTTTCACTTCCTCAGTTATGCCAATCTATGGGAGTTTTCGTTCCCAGAGATTCTAGTCTCCAGACACCTTGTGGTCCTACAAAACCCAATCACTTATCAAATCCAATTCCAAGCCTGTCTGAACAACAATCTCCCTCTTCTATTTATCCTTTTCATAAACCATCGTGAGATTCCTTCTAGAAGAGGGTAGGTACGCTTTATTATTTATTAGTGACTTTATAATTTAACATTTTATTTTAGTCACTATTTAATTAAATTAATTAAATATAAAGTCACTTTTTAATTTGTAATTTATTTAATTACTTTATAAGAAATTAATTTAATTAATTTATCCTTATTCCTCCATTCAGCCAAAAGGCTAAGTTTTCAAGAAAGGCTAGGAAAAAAGGGGGCATTACATGCTATTAGTCTTTGCATTGAAGGTTTCTGAAGTAGCTAGAGAGTCATCATGTCAGGTTGGTCTCCTGGGTGGAGTGAAGTAGGACATCAAGTGTTGTAAAAGTGACTTGAGGATTGAACAAATTGAGCAAAGTCAGGTGAAAGGACTAAGTCAAGAGTCTTTCCTAAGGATGCGTACCTCGCTGGAACGAAATTTGCCCAAGAACCTTGACCCGGCCCTTGCAAAGGATCTGGAGCGAACTTCCTACCTTGACCTTGTCCTTGGAGAGGATCCAGAGCGAACTTGTTTCTTGTCCTTGCCAAGGTCCTTGAGCGATTTTTTGCCAAGTATGTACCTCATAGAAACCTTAGGGCAAATTTGAAGATGTGTACCTTAGAAGGATTTTAGGGCGAATTTTATCCAATTGGTGTACCTTGGAGAAGTCTTAGGGCGAAATTTTACATTTAGCTCTCGTGCCTTGCCAAGGGTCAAGAGCAAAATTTGTCTTTGAGTCTCATCCTCTCGAAGGTCATAGAGCGAAAATTACATCATAGGCCCTGTCCTTCCAAAGGACATGAAGCGAAATTTTGAACTTGACTTGTCCTTGCTGATGGTCTAGAGCAAACTTGAGTGAATGTCTTAGAGTGAACTTTGTTATGCCTTGTCCTTACCTTGGACATAGAGCGAATTTTCCTCTTCAAGCCTGTACCTTGCCAAGGGTTGGAACAAGGACGTCCATGATGTCGCTAAAATGGCGGTTGGCAGGTTTTGGGTCTACGGCAGTGTTCCATTCTTTACAGCCAAGTGAATATTTTATGTTTGATTGTTTTAATTTTTATACTTTGATTCTTCGTTTTATTTTTTCCCGTACATACTACATAGTGTTGATGTGTTATTTACGCACATGCAAACACAGAATAAAATACCATAAGTATCTTATCCTCTCTTGAAAAAAACCTTTTGGATGTTGAAGATTCGCTTAAGGATCACCCAAAAAAGACTCCAAGGTTCAAATATGTAGGGTCACTACGTGTGGATAAGCTCATTGGTTTGATGTGATTATGCTGGAATCTCAAGGGGACTTACATTCGAATGCCTGAATGCTTGATTTGTTGGAACTTAGGTCCTATCTACTCAATTGGAAAAATAAAAAAAGAGCAAAAGAAGTAGAGTTTGAGAAAGTCTATTCTAATCCTATGAATGTAGGAAGATGAATGAATGACTAGGTGGAATCCTACTAGACTAGGTGGAATCCTACTAAGCTAGGTCTCACCATCAACTTGAACAATTCGACACAAGCTCAGTGCAATCTTCTAAGGACGTTTCAAAGATATTCGAACCAATACCGCCAAACATTGGTCACCATTCAAGATGCATAAACAATGAGTGTAGGACGATTCGAGATTAAGCTCATGTTATTCCAGTTGACCATGCAAGGCACGCTCACAATCAGTAAGAAGCTAGTGGTATGGACTAAGCGGATTCTACATGAAAACATTCAACAACTTCTTCCATTCAATCTAATCAACATGAAAATAAATTGAGAAGTAGAACCATGAGGCTTGTTGAAATAACAAATTTCACCATAACTTCAATGAAAAGAGTATCTCATTTACAAGTCATACCAACAATTCTTCCTTCTCTTAATCTACTCTAATTGCTATTCTACTAACTAACCATCTATTTCTCTATTCACTATTAGCTAACTATCAACTATTAACTATTATCCTTTACAAATGAAAAGCCTAATCTTTTATAGAGAGCTCATTTACAATGAATGGCCAGGATTGATCCTCCATCAATGGCCAGGATTTTACAATGAAAACCCTAATTAGGGTTTGTTACAACAAACTCTCCTTAGCCAATGAGAAAATTACATTCAGAAAGTGTGGACCAATAGATATCAAGGGTAGGTGCCTTGGAGTTTGTAACATCACTTGTAAGTCAGGTACGTTGCATCTAGAGATGTTGTTGTGGAACCCCTTTGATTGGTGAGTGGTGATTGGGATGCCACCTCAATTCGCTTGTAGATTTGGAAGATTTGATACTCGACATTACAAGCTTGCTCAAAGTAGTGGTGATGGGACATATTGAGGGAACTGAGTCCTTCACTTGCTTGCCTTGGAGTTTGTATAACTTCTCCTCAACATTCCTTTGATCTCTTCATGCCTCCTGGGTGTGGAGATCATGCCTCCTGGGTGTGGAGAGCATTGATATTCCTCTTAGGTATTTTGTGCTTGTAAATGAAGCCTTCCCTTTGCATGCTGGTGTAGATCTTGCTCTTGTGTTAGTAAATGTTTCTTGTGTAGTCATCTACTTGTGCTTGTTCATGAAATCTCCTTGAGGATACTTTCCTTGCAACTTGATCTTGATATTGACATTCTTTCCTTGAGGTCTTTTATCCAATCTTCTTCCAATGTTTCTTCATCTCCTACAAAACAAATAAGCAAGCATCAAATACATATGATACCTCCTAGTTTGATGTAATTATGTAATTTCAAATGATTTGCAGGTTTAACAAGAGCATCTATAGAAGGGGTCACTCCTTGGTTGAAGCAAATTTGTCGTCTTCGTAATGAATTTGCTTCTTCTTTTCTGACTTTGCTGTCACCAATGATGAATTTTGCCTTCCAATCAATTCTAGACTTCGACTTTGTTGTTGTCTCTTTATTCAATTTGCCTTGCTAATGACTGAATTTTCCTTTCTTTGAATGTACTTCGCTGTCTTTAAAACTGAATTTTGCTGACTGTTGGATAAATTCGCTTAACCAGCTTACAAAATTCGCTGATGGAAGAGATGATGCTTTGATTTGATGTTAGAATAATCCTATGAACTCCCTTATATATGCGGCCTAGGGTATAAACATGCCTTTTAGGATACAAGGCCGACTTGATTGAGTGAAAATAAAAATGTGAATTATCCTTCCTCGTGCTGGCCGACTTGGTAAACCACGCTCTCCCTTCCATCAATTCAAGTTTTTGAATTAGTCTTGGTGCCTAAAATGCTTGCTTTGAGGAATTTTGCTTAGGATCTCATGTAAGGTACATGCACTTTGCTTTATGTCCTTGCTAGGGACCTATGTGATCAAACTCGCTCACAGACCTCTGAAAGGACACGACATAAATAAGGTTTTCGTTCTCTGTCCTTCCCAGGGACAGGACCTAAATGAACATTTTTTGCTCCAAAACCTTGATGATGACATGGTTAAAATGAGGTTCGATCTTTGTCCGACCTGTTGTGACCTTTTCACACATCACCCCATTGCTAACGGGGACCCCCTCTTTTCCAACTTTTTGTCTCATTAGGTTAGGGTTTTGGCTGCTTAGTGCGCAATTTTGCGTTTCTTGTGCCCAAGTCTTGGAGTTTTGATCATGTCTAGTGCCGTCTAGAGTTTTTGAAGTTATAGGATCACGTTGCAAAAATTGATATTTTAATGATCCTAAGTTTTGCTAAGTGTTTGACCTTTTGAGCGTTAACGTGTTTTTAAACACGCGCATCAGTGATTCTAAAGTGCCAAGGTATTCACAGACCTTTTGGAGTTGTTTTCTCGCTCCTCAGGTATTATTTAAGTTGGTTTCGCACTTTATTCCAATATTTTCCTAGCGTTTCGCTCATATTTTTGGAAAATTAGCCTAAGACCAATCTAAATTTAATGTTTCAAAGTGATTTTGAGTGGTTAAAATGATAAAATCCTAAGGGAAATCTTTATTCCAAGGGTAAAAGGGTCAAAATCCATGCTAGAGGTGTTTTTCCCCTCACATTCCAGACTACCCAACCCATTCCCCCACTCAAAATCCATACTACACATGGGTTTCCCCTGGAATCCATATTGGCTACTATTTTCACCCACTATTTATCCATACCCGAGTCGTTTTTCCCCTGGAAGTGCTAAAATTTGGCTAAGTGTCAGGATTGATCCAGACTGCCATCGATTTTCCACCAGGAGTGCGGACTGGAGTGCGGACAACATTAAGGATAATTCCATGCCTGGGTCGATTTTCCACCAGGATTTTTGTGACAACTAAGTGCGGATTTTTGTCCGGATTTTCATCCAGACAGAGGTTGATTTTCCCCTAGGAATGTTTTGAAGAGTTCTGAGTCCGGATTTTCATCCAGACAGAGGTCGATTTTCCACCAGGGAGTATTTTTTCCAAGTTAAGTGAGTTTTGAGTGTCGATTTTTGTCCAGACTAATATCGATTTTCCCCTGGGAGTGATTTTTTGCAAATTGAGTGGATTTTTGTCTAGATTTTTGTCCAAGCTCATATCAATTTTCCCCTGGGAGGTTTTTTGTGTGCATTATGATGAAGTTATGCTTGGATTTTTGTTCAAGCATGTATCGATTTTCCCTTATGGGGAATTTTTGACGATTTTAATGATTTTTAAAGGGATTTTCCAATCCCAACCTATATCGATTTTCCCATAGAGGCTTAATTTTGGATTTAAATTGCAATATTTTAATAAATAGGCCCCATTTTAATTGTTTTTAAATAATGATTAACAATTATTTAAAATTTTAAAAGCAAAATTTAATAACTTGCAATAATCATTTAATGTTTGAACCTTCTAGAAGCAAGTTAGGTTTTCACCAAGCAAGTATTTAAGCAAGTGTTTTATCCCACATTGCTTGTGTGGTGAAAATGATAGGTGAAAGCAAGTATATGAAAGGAGCCTTAGCATTATTTTATTATTATTTTTGCCAGATGTCTCCATGAAAGCAATTTTTTCTCCAAGTTGGGTGAATTTTTAGCAAGGCGTTTTTGTGAAGTGTGGGATTGAGGATTCATTTTCCTCCATTTTTTTCAGCTTGCTGATCTTTTCCCCTTGGCTGCCATTAAAGACCAGTTTCAAAATTTCGATTTTGCTAAGTTTGGCGATTTTTTCCAAATTTGGCATTTTTTGGTGAAAGTTGGCAATTTCATGTTTGGAGACCTGGGCGATTTTTCCTCCATCATTTTGCTTGCTGTCCAAACCTTCATTACTGCAGATCAAGGCTGCCATTGACAACATTTTCAGATTTTTAGTTCAGCGCCATAGTTGGAAAATTTCGATTTTGCTTGGGAGGTGATTTGGTGCCACATTTAGGTGATTTTCGTGCATTCTTGGTGGCTGCCATCATTTCCAGCCTGCTGATTCGCTTCAGATATGAGGTTTGCTTCAGATTTCGACCTCCATTAATGGCTGCCATTAATTTTCAGACTTAAGTTTTTTATTGCCCAGCCAATTCCAACTTAGGCAATTTGCATTTGGAGGTGTTTTATGGAGTTTTCTGTGCAATTTTTAGACCATTTTATCGCTATTGCAAGTCTGAAAACTCCATTGTTAGGCGGTTGTCCTCAAAAATTTTCATTTCCAGCCACCTAACCATTTTTGGCGAATTTGCTTGGGGTTGTTTCCTTAGCCATTTTTCATCATTTTCAGAGATTTTAGCCACTTTGCAAGGTGCTGGTAAGTCTGAAGTATCCAATTTTCAGACTTGTCCTCAGAAATTAAATTTTTACCAGCCACACATACATTCCTGAATATGATTGTTTTCATCAATAAAACTGATTTTTATCGAGTTTATGCACATTTTTTAAGATTACAACATGTTTTAAAAGTTTGCTTTTCAGGTTGTCTTCAAAATTGTTGACATCCATTGTTGACTGCGAAAGGTGTCTTCAGACATTCATTGTGTGAAAACACAACCTTTCATGCCTTTCCTTAGTCATCATCAATCCGGTATACTCCTTTGCATTTTAGCTTGCATATTTTCTAGGCATAAGGAAGTCTAAATGAATTTTATGAAAAGTTTCCATGCCTTAGTGTTGTCACACTTTAAACGTAATTGTTAAAATTTACCAAGTGTATGGATTATTTTCTTGACTCCATGCTCTAATTAGCTAAATATTTAGAAAGTTGGGAATTTTATTACAAGTATTACTTATTTTCCTAAGTCTTAACTTCGAGCTTCGTACAGGTGCGATGTCAAAGTCTGGATACAAGGAAAGGAAAGAACTATTGAAGACGTTGGATTTTATCCAGAACTTAAGATTTCATCCAGATGGAAGGAGATCACTGATACAAACATGCATTTCCTAGACTTCGACCAGATGCAGCGTCGGATGTTCGGAGTTGGAGATCAAGTTCCTTCCCCAGCACATGCGAATATTATGAAGAGTGGCATCTTCAATGCCGCTGGATTTCCACAGTCCATACAATGCAGTGAGTTGATCCTGGAGTGTGCATGATGTTACGATCCGCTCACAAGAATGATCAAGAGTCTTAAGGGCGTTGTCATCGCCTACCTTGTTCAGGATGCTATTGCAGAGGTGTTTGGAATTCCATATCGAACAAACATGAAGGATGTGACCAAGGAGGATTATGCAGAAAGGTACACGAAAAAGATGGGTGTATGCAAGAATTTAATTAACAAAGAGTGGATGATTGAGCCTAGGTCTCATCATTCCAAGGCTCCTAAGACACTTATGTGCATAGATTTTAAGGAGGAATATAGTGATTTGATATTCCTACTCAACAGAGTGATGGGGATGTGTTGACGTGTATTTTGTACACAATCATACACAAAATAAAATACCCAAGGGTACCTTATCCTCTCTTGAATAAAGTCTCTGATTGCTGAAGATGTCGCAAAAAAAGGATCAATCAGGGTGACTCCAATGTTCTTTTATGTAGGGTCTCTACGTGTGGATAAGCACCAGTGGTCGTTGTGATTGTTGTTTCATCAAGGGGCCTTACGTTTCCGAAATGGAATTTCCTAAACTAACAAATTCTCAAAAAAGATCAAAAGAGTAGGGCTTGCAAGAGATAAATTCTAGTCTAATCCTAAGAATGACTTAATGTGGACAGGACTTGGTAAGATTCTACCAACTTCAATATTGCCATAAAATAACAACTCAACTGAAATTGATGCGATCTTCTAAGGTAACAAATGATCTTCATCAAGGATCATAGATACTGCCACAAAGGCACATATCCAAAGTTCAATGACGATTGAAGGTTTAGGTGATTCAAGTTTCTCCAGTTGACCACGCAAGGCGTTCCTACAATCAGCAAGAAGCTAGTGGTTTGGAAAGTGAATCTCACCAAAGATCAAGCCCAACACTTTGTCCTTCAAACTTAGATACTACTATGAATGAGAATGATTCAAGAAAGTAAACAACCATGAAGATAACCACAAGAATTGCAATAAAACACCATAACTTCAATATTTTATTGATCTCAAAGCCATCATAAACAACAATTGTTTGAAATTCCTTCTTCAAAGCTCAATCTTGCTACAAAATAACTTGCTTCTCCAAAAAACTTCTAAATTCTAACTGCAAATCCTCTAATCTCTCTATTTCTAATTTTTCCTATGACAAAATGAAAAGGAGTGAGGGTATAAATAGCATCCTCAATTACAATGAACAGTCCAGATCAAAAGAAGATCAATGGCCAAGATTATGACACCTAAACCCTAATTAGGGTTTATTACAAATAGTCCCCTTTTTATTGAACAATATTAAATGCATAGCCAAATATTAAATTTGGCACAAAAATCTAGGAGACATAGACCAATGACAATTAAGGTGCCATGTCATCTATAACAACCTTTCTTCTAGAATCTTATTCCCTTTCCAATGCTCCTTTTTAGCATATGCAATGAATCTGGACACGATTCCTTCGATCTCAGCAATTGGAATCTCGGGAAGATTCCTCATTCGTTCCTCCAAGTGGATGACCTGATCGAAAGCCTTGAGAAGAGCAGTGTCCCATTCAGGTTCAAGTTCTTTGATCTTCTCAATCAGGAGCATGGTAGCAAACATCTGATCTCGTTGCTCATCTCTGATAACATTCTCATCTTTGCAAAAGATGACCTTGACTCTTTCTTCTAATTCTTGTAAATCCACATTTGTCTCAACTTCGATCCCCCTGCCAAGAATAGTACATAATACCTCAAACACTCTGTCCTGGATCGGGTGGATGACCTCCTCAACATGATTGCATTTGGTACTGATGTCCTCGAAGAGAACTTCCTTCATCTGGAGTAAAGTTGACCACTGAAGTAAACTATGAGGTCCTCCATCCATTATCTTTTCTTGTGCTAGGACCTTCCTTGATGTTTGTCTGATTACTTGCAGGACAGGAATGATAACATCTTTAGTATGAGCAAAGGTGGCTACCGTTATCATTAGGTTGTGGATGATCTCAAGAACCTGGATAGCTCTATGAATGGTCTGCATCATTCTTGTTGCAAATTCGATAGCAACTGTATGGGATTTGTCAATCCAAGAGCTCATAAGCTAGACCAAACTCTTGACTCTCTCTGCCTCACCAATTGATTGAAGGGGAAGTGCCTGCACAGGAGATCCTGCTGGATCCTGACGTCCTAAAGGCTGATTGAGATGGCTAAAGTAGCCTCTCCATGCACCGACCTCTCTCTCAAGCTTTCTATTTTTCTCCATTTCTTCGCTAAGCTTGTCTTTCAGCGCTTCCTCATCCAGTGTCTGTTCGGCTGTGAGTGGACCAAGCTCAAATGTTTCTACATCATACTCTTCTGCAAGGATTTCACCTTTATACTTGTCCACTGCTGGTGTAGCTATCTGCAATTTCCTGGATCCTGTCTCATCTCTGATCATCTTGGACATCTTAGTAGCCTTCCTCCTTTCTGTCACTTCCTGAGAATTTCCAACAAGGCTTTCTAAATCAATCACATTATCTTCGTCCTCGATCACAATCACCCTTGTTAGTCTCTCCTTCAACCAATCTGGAATGGCAGACCTTGTTTCTCTAACTTGTATCTCCTTAGGCAATGTTTCTTCTTCTCTGAGAGGAGATGTTACCTCGTCATCGTTCTTGTCTTCATGTAGCTAATTGACTTGGAGAGATCGACTTGATGGACGTTGAGGTGCCTGTCCTTCTTCCTGTTTATCGTTCTGTACCATCGATTCCATAGACTCCTCTATTTCAAGTGTCCTCTTCTCTTGTCGAGAAGATGTGCCGGATGAACGATCTCGGTTGGCCTCTGGCTTCTTCTTGGAGGATTCTCTTTTCTCAGGTCTCTCTTTCCTCTTCGAGCCTCTCGGATGGGGATTTCCTTCACTTACGCTTCGAAGGTTGCCTTCGCTTGTGCTTCTGGGATTAGGATTACCTTCACTTACACTTGCTCCTCCTTCAACTGGTCTTTCCTCCAAAGTAAAAGTCATAGATATGCCCTGCTCTCTCAACTTCTGATGTTGCACATCAACCCATCTGCGAGTACAAGACAAAACTGGAGCCATCAAAGCATCTAGATCCACAATCTCAGGTTCATTCCAATCTAACCTCATTGATTTGCTTTCTCGGTCATAAGATGATTGGAGATGTCTGCCACTGTCCTGAGCTTGGTCGGCCACTCTGTAAATCTTGCATTTCCTGATGAAGTCTAAAGGCAATCTGGAATGCATCTTTCTTTTTACTTCAAGATCATCTGAGAGATTCATCACAAAGTCCTCTATCTGAAACTCATGCTTGTATTTTCTACCGACTGTCTCCTCTATATACCCATAAGGATCAAAACTCTCTCTCAAGGCAAAGAATGAAAATGAATATAAGGCCAACTCCTTCTCTGCATCATCCATGGCTAGAGCATTAGGACATACCTCAACTGAATTTCCTAATATGATAGGCACAGGAACTCCATTTCCATGTCTGTGTCTGAATGCCTTCGCATAAGCTGCCAACTGTCTAGTTACCTCAAGTAACACTATTCTGTCTGTCGGATATCTCGGCAACATGTATGGAGGTGAAGGGCAACCATGAACTCTAATATATGTAAATTTCTGAAATTGGATGAACCAAGCACCGTACCTCTTTACAAGCTCTTGTGCATCTTGAGATAGCCGATTGTGAATCCCGCCTTGCAATGTCCTGGTGATGTTCATCGTGAAGGTTTCATTGACTAACTTGTAGTCACTTCCTGGCGGATGATGCAAATGAACATAGGAATCACAAACTCTGACCTCCCCGGGTCCTCTTCCAATCACTCCTCTGTGAGGTAGTCCTGCATATTCAAAGCTCCTGATCAAGGCATATATGATGTATGAACTCATGTGGAAAGACTTGGTAGCCTTTAGTCTCCTTAACTGTACGTCCAAGCAATGGCTAATCATTCTAGCCCAATGAATTGTTCCTTTTCCCTAAACTATCACTTGGATGAAGTAGAACATCCACTTCTCAAAATAGAAGGCTTGAGGAGCCCCTGTGACTCGGTTGAGTAGCGTTATCAAATCTCTATACTCCTCCTGGAAGTCGATCCTATGTGGTGTGTTTGGAATCTTGCTCAGGCGAGGACGACTCTTGAGTAACCAGTTCTTATTGATGATGCTTAGGCAAGTGTCTGGATCATCTTCGTACATGGACCTGGCTCCTTCTAGGCTTTTGTAGATCATATCTTTGTGCTCCAGAAGATGGAAAGCCTCACTTATAGCCTCCTCTGAAAGGTAAGCCAAAGTGTTTCCTTCCTTGGACACGATCGATCTTGACTGTGGGTCGTAATGGCGGGCACACTCGATCATCAACTCATTGCACTGGATTGCTGGAGGGAAGCCAGCCGCCTTAATGATGCCACTTTCAATTATTCTCCTTGCGACAGGTGATGGCTTGCCAATGTAAGGGACCTCTCGAAACTTCTTCGTACTGAAGTTTCCCAAGTTGGTATCTCCAATGTTGCTCCACTTCGACACGATCTTGGTCTCCAATTCTTCGTTCTTTTGATCTTCCTTCATGAGGGCTAGACGACTGGTGGATGCTCCTGCCTTCGGGGTCGCCATCTTGACACCTACACCAAATTTCATAATAAGTAATTGATTTTGCAATATAGAAGTATAGATTAGATTAAAATTTAAATTTAGGAAACTTCACGATAAGTCTTTGAGTTATCATTTCCTGAATATAACGATTGAGCTACTGGAAATTCAAAATTTCAAAATTCAAAATTTAGACAAGGGGACTTCGCCATACCTCACTTTGAGAGTTAATTCTAACAAAAGAATGCAAAATTAAGGAAGTTCGCCTAGGCAAAATGAAGATTGAAGTCTTCAACGTGAGCTTCCTCTAGCAAATGCGCCTTCCTTATCAACTCCACCACCCTTGGGGTCTTCAACGCCTTGAGGGCAAATTCGCTCCACTTCTAACCACAAAATTCGCACTCTTCTTGATGAGATTTCGCACTTCTCCTTGGATCAAAATTCGCACCTTGATTGCTCTCCAAAATCGCATGTGAATGAATGATTAAATGATGATTTAAAATGCTTCAAAGTACCCTTCTTATATAGGTGCTCACCTCTTTGCTTGCCCATAGGCCGACTTTTGAAAATAGGCAAAAACAAATAAAAAATTAAATAAAAGGAGGCCGACTTTTATAAAAATATGAAAATAAAACCGCAAGCACTCTCTTTTTATTTAATTTAATGATTAATTAATTAAATGCCTTTACAATTAACAATTTCGATTTTGTTTAAGAGACATAAATTAATTATTAAATGAGTTATGCGAACTTATTAAATGCCAACTTTAATTGAAAAAAAATTTTAAAGTTTTAGCGGACTTAGCATTTAATGCGTTTAAGATGACATTGGCGTCTAAGCATGATAAAAATACCACCTTGTTGAGAACCTCGCTTTGGTCCCTGAGAGAGGGACAGGAGCGCCCTTTTCATTTGGCCTTGCATTTCTTGTTTTTCACGTTCCAAGTCCCATCTTGGACGTCCAAAATATCATTTTGCTTGAGAACCTTGAGCTTAATTCATTCCCTTTGTGGAAGGAGTGCGCCTTAAAGTGCTTTCGCCCTGGTCCCTTGGTGAGGGACAGAAGCGAACTTATCTTTTATCCTTGATCCTTGTCTCTTTAATCGCCAATTTACGTCACAGGGCAAGTGATAACTTCATCCATTCATTCCACACATACTTAACTTGTCCTTTGCAAGGCAAATTCGATATTCAAGTGATTTTCACCCTGGTCCCTTGGTGAGGGACAGGAGCGATTTTTGTATTTGAGCTCAAAATTGTCGACTTTTGACGTTAACTCCTTGCTCATCATCTTTCTAAAGACATTTTCGACCTTGCATGACCTCGCCTTGACGTAGTTTTTGAAGGAAATGACTGATTCAATAAAAATCACCCTGGTCCTCCAGTGAAGGACAGGAGCGAATTTGCATTTTTGCTCAAGTTAGTCAATTTTTTAAAGTTGGTTCCTTGTCCATCACCCTTCAAAAGACTTTTTGACTTCGTTCAACCTTGCTTTGGCGTGGCTTTAGAAGGGAATGATGGTCTTTAATGAATATCGCTTTGGTCCTTGATTGAAGGACAGGAGCGCCATTTTGCTCTGTGTGCAAACCTTTGATCATCTCAACTTCCAATTGCCTTCAAAGTGTAAAACAGTGTTTCTTACTCCATCCTGAATGTATGAAACGAAAGTGGCACCTCAAAATTAGACATACTTGCATATTTCGCTCTGGTCCCTTGGAGAGGGACAGGAGCGCCTTGGCCATTTCTCATCACTTTTCGTGGTCTTTGTAACTTCACTTTCCTTCAAAGCACCTCCAACATCTTCGCCACCTTGCGCCTTGGCTTGGATTCACCTAAACTTGGCGAAATAGACTTGATAATACATTTTTCGCCCTGGTCCCTGGGAGAGGGACAGGAGCGATTTTGCATTTATAGGCTCAATCATTCTTTGCCAACGTTTAAAACTATCTTCAATGGAATGACTATGCTTCCCTCACTCATCTCTAACATGGAACTTGTTTTAACTTTGCGGGAAATTTGCCTTATGAAGAAATCGCTCTGGTCCCTTGGAGAGGGACAGGAGCGCCTAGGCAATTATGGGCTCACCTTGCGTCTTGCAATCTTCAAAACTATCTTCAATAGAGTGATTACGCCTTCTTTTATTTGCCTCAAACTTAAAACTCACTTCACCTTCGCCAAAAACTTGTCCTTTAAGAAAATCGCTCTGGTCCCTTGGAGAGGGACAGGAGCGCCTTGGGCAATTTCATCAAGTTCTCGGGTTATTTACAACTTCATTCCTTTTTGAGGCATTCCAAACATCTTTACCATCATGCCCCTTGGCCTGGATTCAACCAAATTCGGAAGGAAATGCTAGATAATGTATATTTCGCCCTGGTCCCTGGGAGAGGGACAGGAGCGATTTTGCATCCATTAGCTCACTTGTGTTTCGCCAACTTTCAAAATCATCTTTGACGGATTGGTTGGGTCGCTTTTCCTTCATCTCTAGCTTGAAATTCGCTTTTCCTTGGTCCAAAACTTGTCTTGAGGAAAAATCGCTCTGGTCCCTGGGAGAGGGACAGGAGCTATCTTTGAAATTCGCCTTGGTCCTTGACAGAGGGACAAGAGCGAACTTGACTTCTTGGGTCGATTTTCTCCATGGTGGCCCATTCAAGTTATGTTCAACGGATAAAACACACTTTCCTTGTTCTCCTCAAATCGCGAAATCATTTAAATCTTGCAAGGATAAGGCGGTCTTGGATTTCGAGCTCCGATCCTTCAGTGAGGGACAAGAGCGATTTTGTCCTTTTAGCATATTTCCTTGTTTGCAAATTTCTTCAAATTATATTCAATGGACAAAAGATGCCTTCCTTGATCTCTTCCAATCCAAAAATCGTCTTGGTCCTGCAAGGACAGTGCAACTTCGAGAAACAAGCTCCGATCCTTCAGTGAGGGACAGGAGCGATTTTTGTCTTTAAGGTCAGATGTTCAACTTTTCATTACAAACGACTAAGCCTTGGTACTCCATTATGTTGATTTCATCCCTTATTGCGTCCTTGATGCTTTAATTTGATCAACTAAGGCCAAAAATGCCCTAAGTAAGCCATTTCGCCCTGGTCCCTGGGTGAGGGACAGGAGCGATTTGACCTTAAACCTTGAAAAAACTTGCCATTTTTGAGTCTCAAAATCCTCAAAACCTTCAATTCATGCTCAACTGTATCTCCTGGCGACCCTGCACAAGACAAATAAAACAAGTCAATAACCAAGATGCATAAAATACCAATTTCGCCCTGGTCCCTGAGTGAGGGACAGGAGCGATTTTGCCCCTATAGGCCAAAATATCAAGAATTTAGGCTTTCAGTCACTTCACAAGGCATAATCAGGGTATTTCCAAGGCCAGGAGTCAATTATCAAAATTTCCAAAATTTGGTCAAAAATTCAATCGGACAAGATTTCATAATTCCATCATTAGCACTTAGGCAAAATTTGGACTTGCTTTCAAAATTCCAACTGGACCTAGACAGACTCATTTTACCTCAAGATTGCAACCTACGCGAGGATGCTCAATAATCCTTCAAAATTGGACTGGACTTCGGCTTGAAAACATCAAAAAGGAAACCCTAAGGCTTAGCCCTAGTCCAGACGACTCACTCACTTACCCAAAACCCTAAAAGCAGAGAGAAGAACAGGCAAAACCGAGCAAAAAGAGGGGGTCCCCATTCCCCATTCTAATGGGGCGATGTGTGAAATGGTCACAACAGGATGCCACAAGGAGCAATATTTGATGGATGGATGTTCTACTTCATTCAAGATTGTCTGAGAGGAACACTAGTGAATTGGTCCAAGATTATAAGCGACAACCTGGATTTTCAGTTGAGGAATGTAGAGCGTCCAAGTCATTTGCCATGACTTCTTACCTGGTATACCTGCTCACACAGTTTGTTTCATACAGAGGATTAATATGCAAAGGTGAAGTCGGGAATGGGCAAGGACAGTTCAAGAGTCATGAATGCTACCCCCAGCTGAGCATGTATAGAATTGAAGACTACAAAAGAGTGAATGATGCATTCATTATGTACATCACACGGATGCTGCAAGGCGGAATCCACAAAAGATTGTCCAAGGAGGCAACAGAGTTAATAGAAAAATATGGATCGTGGTATATACAGTTTCCCACTTTCACATACCTAAGGATTCATGGGTTTCAATCTGAACCCTACAAACTTCCTAGGTATCCGATTGACAGAATGATTTTGTTGGAAGTGGTGAGACAGCTTCTAGAGTTTGATGTTATCCAGCGAGAGAAGGACAGGACAGGCATGACATTCCCTATCTCAGTTGGGAAGACATCAAAGGTTTGTCAATCCACCAGCACTACAGGTGAGGAACTTGCATTCTATCGATTTACTACATACAAGAAAAGAGAAAGATTCGATCCAGACAAGAAGGTCAGAAGGATCAGGGGAGAGAAGTTCACTCATAAGATTGACATAGAAGATTATTGGGCTAACCTAATGGACGAGCAAGCAGTGAAGAGAAGAATGTGGTCCAGAATGTCAGTGGATTTCATGAGGAAGTATGGACTTTTCCTCATTCCTGATCAAGTATTAGATAATAGAGATCATACAAACCCGCATTATGAGAATGAAATGAAGAAGGCAATCCTATTACCAAATTGGTCAGAGTCAGAGGAGACTGACCTAAATATATTGATGAGAGAGGTCTTGAATTTCTCCCGCACATGGTTGGATATACAGATGAATAGATTAGTTGACATGGGTGTTCCCTTCACTTATGAAAGGTTGAAGCCGGAAGAGTCTACTTCCGAGGATGATCAGAGGACTATCAATGATGTCAGGATTCATGCAGACGAAGAGAGTCAAGCTCCCAAGAGAAGGAAGAACACACCTGGAGAAGTCAAGGTCAGAGGGAAGAAGATTGAGGAGGTGAAGAAGAAACAGAAGACTATCATTTCGCCTATCATTCCTTCACCCCCTCCCAGTGTCTCATCAATCGAAGTGATTGAAGTAACAAAACAGAAGAAGGAGACTCAGCAATGTTCCAACACAGTGATACTACCAGAGAATACTCAGGAATTTCATGTCACAACAACATCTGCACCTCCTAATGAGAATGATGACCAGCCGAGATCCCCTACTGTCGTCTTGGAAGTTAGTTTGGGAAATGAGGTATATGATTGGACTAGGAATAATCCTGATGAGAATGATGATGTTATCTCGGCACTGAAAGGACTTGATCGAGAAATATGTCTCGATGATGGTATGGAGATGGCCGCTATTCCAGAATGGCTGATGAGAAGTATGGAGAAAAGTAAGCAAATGATAGAAGTACAGCCTATTGATGATATTGATGACTACCTAGCTAGGAGTGCTAAGGAGAAGGAGCCTAAGAGAGCGGAGATTTTATCGCACATAGCTAGAGATGAGACATGAATGCGGATTGCGCAGATTGTTGTTCCTAGAGCAGGCATGACAACGGACATTGCTACTCCTATGGATTTCCAGATCACTTCGGTTGCCCTTGGTCGTACATCCAGAAAACAAGAATTTCATGAGATTGGTGAAAACCTCCAGGCAATTGATGCAAGGTTAGACAGAGAGGTTGCGGAGAAAGAAAGGTACAGAGAAGAAAATATCAGACTTAGAGAGTATATTGCAGGGACAAGGCGTGGAGATCCCACACGTATTTCCCCTATTGCAATTGACCATGGAATACATTCACACTGTGAGGTAGCGAGAGGTACACACTCGGCAGATGATTTCCTTACTCAGTTTGTCCATGCATATGATAGGACAACATGGCTCATATTCAGAATCCAGTATTTGGAGGGAGTTTGGGAAGAATTCCGGCCTATTCAAGACAAGATTGTTCCACGCCTCCAAGCATTGAAGAAGATTCTTAATTCCACCTTGGTCAGCGAGAACATTGTGCACAGTGGAGACAGTTATGATTTCCTCGACTGGTATTGTGCATTAGCCGTGAAGAAATCAACTTATGAGAACGCCCAATCGAGTTGTATGGAGATGGAAGGATTAATTCAGGACATTCAGATGAAGATCCTTGCCTCGATTGAAGAATTATTGGGTGTTGATGTTAGTGATGCTAGTGGTTTACACTTAGCCGAATTAAGAGACAAGATGAAATTTATGTATTTTTTGCCAGTTGGACTCTTTGAAGAAGAGTCAGATTGATGACTTGGTCTCTTTGTTGATTCATGTTCATAATTCGCAGAAGCTCATGCCAGAATGGGAAAACACTTTGAATGCTTGCTCGGATTCACTGGACATGATTGATTTACAGCAGGATACCTTGCCTAGCATTTCCATGGAGGAGTTAGATTCAGTATTGGCTAGATTCTTGGAGTATGCTAGGAGAGAGAGAGATGCAAGGAGGAATCTTCTAGAAGATTCCCTATTAGATGACTAGATATCTTTTCATTGGTCCATATGTTGGTGGCACCATTTTTTATGTAACCCTAATGAGGGCAATTCTAGGGTTTTGTCGGCATGATCTCGATCATTGATCTTAGATCAATTTGGGCCATCCATTTTGTAAGAGACTCTACATATGCCTCCTTGTCTCTCATTTGTAAGAGAGTTTTTGTAGAATTGTTGGTATATGCTGCAGCTATTTGAATCATAATCATTGTTCAATTGTTGGTGATTTTGCTCTTCAAGTGTTGTATTTGCATTCATGGTTCTCAATTCCTCCAAGTTAGATTAGAATTTAGATTAGAGTTTATTTTCATGTATGTTAGATTGAGTGGAAGATTCGTTGAATTCATTTGTGTGGAATCCTTAATCCATACCACTAGCCTCTTGCCGCTGGTAAGTGTGCCTTGTGTGGTCAACTGGAACTTAAGTAAGCATAACTTCAACTATTACGCGTCCGTTGACAAGCATCAACTTGGATGGTGTCTACGTTTGATGATGATAGCCTGAAAAATCTTTAAGTATACCTTAGACGATTGCACTAAGCTTGTGTCAATACCTAATTGTGAGACCTTGCCTGGTTTGATTCCACTAGATCCATTCACCATTTCCTACATTCCTAGGATTAGAATAGATTTCCTGAACCCTATTCCTTTTGTCCTTTTTTTTAGTAAGTAGTAAATCCAGAGCCATATTGATAAATCTTAAGTTGTCAGCACACCTATTCCGCATCATTCATGATAATCTAAACATTTGCGTAAGTCCCCAAGTGAAACACAGCAATTCACATCAAACCACTGAACTTACCCACTCATCAAGACCTGACATGTAGAAACCTTGAAATCATTTTAGTTGATCTCATTCTTAGCATCTGAGGTGATTTTGTTCAAGAGAGGGTAAATTATCTTGGTAATTTATTATGTATTGTTATGTGCATAAAAAACACATCAACACGACCTAAGGACAACACCTATTAGCAATTCGCTCCTTGACCTTCTCAAGGATAGGACCTATACCAATTCGCTGGATTACCTTTGCTCTCATCAATTTTCTTCATGTCATTTGGGCGGTCAAGACCAAGACAAGCAGTTCGCTCCTTGTCCTTTCCAAGGATGGGACCTAAAATGATCAAATTCGCTCAAGGACTGACCTAGGGACAAGACTCACAATGCATTTCGCTCTGTGTCCTTGGCAGGGACAGGACTTATATTGCAAATTTCATTGTATGTCCAGCCCAAGGACAAGCTTATAGATGAATTTCACTCTATGTCCTCGATGAGGACAGGCCCTAAACAAATCACTACATGTCAAGAACAGACCCTATAATCAAACTCGTTCCATGACCATCATAAGGACAAGACTATTATGATAGTTTGCTCTGAAAGGTCAGCAAGGATAAGGTTAAGCGGTTTCGCTCTAGGACCTTAATGCGGACATGGAACAAATTAAGATTTTTGCCCTAAGACCTTGGCAAGAACATGAATTAGATGGAAAGTTCAATCTCGAATCATAACTTCAACAAACTTGCTCAAAATCTCTCCAAGACTTTTTTAAAAAAACTCTCAATCCCCACTTGGACAAATTCGCCCTTGATCCCTTGCAAGGTACATGACTAAAAAAAGTTTGCTCTGGTCCCTTGGCAAGGTACGGGCTTGAAGATGAAAATTTGCTCTATGTCCAAGGTAAGGACAAGGTCAAGATGTGAATTTCGCTCCTTGTCCTTTGGAAGGACAGGGCCTATAATGTAATTTTCGCTCTATGACCTTCGAGAGGATGGGACTCAAAGACAAAGTTCGTTCTTGACCCTTGGCAAGGTACGGGGGCAAAATGATAAATTCACTCTATGACCATCCTAAGGACAAGATTCACAAGGCAGTTCACTCTGTGTCCTCCGTGAGGATTCATATATTGAATATAACGTTTAAGTATAAGAATTATACTTTAAGTTATATTCTCATGATGTTTGAGAGTGGTTTCGGACCTCCAGGAGTTATAATGCAAAATCTAATTTTTGGAAGATCCTTCAAATTTCTAGACTTAGTCAAATTTCAAGACATTTCAGGATCAGGATGACATTCCAGACTTCAAAAGTGAGTTCGCTCTGACCTTGATGTAAGGGATAGGTCCTAGGAGGACACTATGCATTCAACCAAGGTTTGATTTAGCAACTTGAAGCCTAACCAAATAGTACACAAAAACACTAGGAATGATCTAAATAACCCCTAATCACTCAACTGACCTGACCTCCTTCAAGACACCTTGAGGAGATCCACCTGACTTGATGACCTTTGAGAAACTCAATCCCCTCAATGCAAAGGCTAAGACACTAAAACGACCAACAACAAAACTAAAAGAGCTAACCCTAGAAAGCAAAAACTGGGGGTCCCCATTTGCAATGGGGCGATGTGTGAATACCTCACAACACATAGTACATACTTAACTTATCTCATTTAATTTATTTGTGACAGGTCTCCTTATTGGCAAGAAATGGTTGATGCCCTTACCATATGCGGGGCGGGTTTCAAAGCCCCTTCTGAGTCTGATTTGAGGGGACCCATTTTGACTCAATAGGTGAATGATGTCAAGAAGGAATTAGGTGAACAACTCCAGATATGGAGCACTAAAGGTTGCACCATCATGACTAATGGTTGGACGGATAGGAGAAATAGAACTCTCCTTAATTTTCTTGTTTCTTTCGCAGATGATTGAATAATTTTAGTTTCATTTAGTCATTAATTTTTTATTTTTCATTTAATGATTTATTGAATTATCATTGATCTTGCTTTATTTTTTTATTTCAGGGGGCACCGTTTTCATCAAGTCCATTGATGCCTCCGCCCATTGCAAGAACGCCACCTACCTATGTGAGCAGATAGAGGAGGTGATTGATGAGGTGGGTGACGAGAACGTGGTACAAGTGGTGACCGACAATGCAGCAAATTATGTTGCTGTAGGTAAACTTTTGATTACAAACTAATTTTGTTTGCAAATTAATTACTATTTTGTAACTTCATTAATTACAATGCAAAAAATTATGTTGCTGCAAGTAGACTATTGATGGAGAGGCACCCATCTATAATTTAGACTCCATGTGTTGCCCATTGCATTGACCTCATCTTGGACAATATTGGAAAACTCCCATGGGTCAAGAGATGTGTAGAAAGGGCGAGAAAAGTGTGCAAATTTGTATATAATCATTCATGGGTGTTGGCTCTTATGAGACAATACACAGAGCAGAAGGAGTTAGCTCATCCAGGAATCACAAGATTTGCCACAAACTTCATCACATTGTAGTCCATGCTTCGTTGTAAGTCGGCCTTGAGACGTATGATTGTTGGTGAGGAGTGGTCTTCCTCATCCTATGTTGCCACCCCTGCAGGGAAAGATATCGCAGACTGCATTTTTTATGAGCGAAACTTTTGGATCCCTTGTGATGAAAAAGTGAAAGTAATTTTTTTATAAATTCTACAATTTAACTTTTTGTTTTATCACTTGTTCATCATATTCTCTTATTTGCTCATTTTTCTAAATTACACAATATTTTCAATTTTGCAGTTTGTTAAGCCCTTGGTGATTCTGTTGCGAGTTGCGGATGGAGAAAAGCCCACAATGGGCAACATATATGAGGGCATGGATAGGGCGAAGGAGGGCATCAAATCCGTTTATGGAGGAGATGAGAGCAAGAATGGTCGCATTTGGGAGATCATTGATAGGAGATGGCAACATCAGCTTCATAGGCCCATCCATGCAGCAGCCTATTATCTGAATCCGGCATTCCATTTTAGCCCTACTTTCAAGGCTGATGTGGAGGCCGTTACTGGGCTATACTCAATCATGGAGAAGATGGCACTTGCTGGTTCTACTTAGACAGAGCTTATTCGAGAGCTACAGTTGTTCTCAAATGCACAAGGGGAGACCTTCTCTCGTCCTATCGCCAAAGAAAGTAGGACAACTATGATGCCAGGGAAAAATAAATTGTAAGGTTTAATTTTAGTTTTATTGTATATTGTTAAATGAGTTTATGAGTGAGACTGAGTTTATTTATTTTTCTCATTTCAAACTCAGATAATTGATGGAGCTTTTTGGGCCCAATGACACCAAATCTTCAGAAGTTGGCCATTCACATCTTGAGCCAACCATGTTGCGCATCTGGTTGTGAGTGCAATTGGGGTATGTTTGAGCACATACACTCCAAGAGGCGCAATAGATTATCCGTGGGGAAGATGAATGATCTCGTCTTTGTTCACTACAACCTCCGCCTGAGAATGAGAAAGAATGCATTAGCTGACATCTCTCCAATCATTCTAGATGAGGTTGATCCTGATGCAGAGTGGGCCACTGAGACAGATCTTGTGGTTGTCTTTAGTAACGATGACACTGATTGGATCGACCAGGTAGATATAGAGGTTGAGGTTGTAGCCATGGCAAAGGAGGAGCAGAGAGCACAAGCAGAGACAAGAGATTCAATGGCAGATAGTGACACAGATGTTCCTGATGTTGGTGAGCATGGCATGCTGTCACGGGGAGTGGCTATGGCTACTAAATCATCCAGGACCTACCTTAGATGCCTTCACAAGGGGCCAGGGCCAAAGGGTGCAGGCTCCCCTGAGCCATAGGCTTGTAGTTGTATTTACCTTTGTTATTTGTATGGAACATTTGATGATGATCATATGATGACATGGATTTTTTATTCCATGAGTTTTGTAATATTGTATACATTTGACAATATTTATATATCTATGTTTGTTATTTCTTTCTGCTACAATTTGCGTTTATGCTTATGTGATTGATGTATACCTGTGTATGCAATCAAATGAGCCGAGTTTGATGATGTTATTGTGTCTTTAAGGTGTATTCAATAAAGGGTGCATGAAACAAGTTTTCAATCTTTAAAAATCTCTAAATTTCTTGAGTTTTTCACTTTCCCGAGTCCAACCGAGTCTAACTCCGAGTTCGAGTCTGATTCAGAGTCCAAGTCTGCCTTGCCGAGTCTGAGCCGAGTCCGAGTCTCATTTCTTTGATCATGAATAAGGGAAGATCAATCATCATCATCACATTGAGCAAACTGAATAATGTTGAGTATCAAGAGATATTGCTCAACATTCCTTCATGATGATCTATCAAGTCTACAAACAAGTTGAGATGGCATCCTAGTCACCACTCAACCAATCAGGGAAATTCCACGTTAGCAAGTCCGGATACAATGCACCTAACTCGTCCTATGGAGGCACAAAGTTTGAGCTACCTACCCTCATTTTCTATTGGTTCACATTCAATATTGAACCTAAATGTAATTTTCTCATTGGTCAGAGGAGTTTGTTGTCACAAACCCTAATTAGGGTTTCCATCTTGCAATCTTGGCCATTGATTGTGAATCAATCTGAGCCATTGAATTGTATTGAGAGCACTATAAAAGGCTCAAATTTTCTCATTTGTAAGGAGTTAACAATAGCAGGTCAACAGTAGAAGAATAGAAAATAGTTAGCAATTAGAATAGAAGCTAGACTAGGAGGAGGCAAAGATTGTTGCTAGGACTTTGTTGTATAGAGCATATGATTTCATTTAAGCTATGGTGAATTTGATGTGTTATTTCAATAAGTTGCATGGTCTCTATTTCTCAATTCATTTTCATGATAGTTTAGATGAATGAAAGAACTTTGTGCATGATCAATGGTGAAAATCATGTATCCATACCACTAGCAATTTGTTGATTGTAAGTTTGCCTTGTGTGGTCAATTGAAATCTTTAAATGAGCTTAACTTCAATTGCTATTCACACTTTGATATGCACTGCCTTGATGGTATCCTTCTTGTTGATAGTGATTTGAACATCATTTTGGATTTCCTTAGAAGATCGCACTAAGCTTTGTGGAGTTGTTGCTTTGAATGTCAAAGCAAGGCTTAGTCGAGTTTCACCAAAGATTGTCCATTGTTCCTACATTCTTAGGATTAGAATAGACTCCTCAAACCTTATCTCTTTTGCCATTTTATTTTTCCAAGCAAGTAGTTAGAATCTAAGTTCCTGCAACATCCAAACATTCAACATTCAAGCATTCAATGTAAGTCCCCTTGGATTACCAGCAATTACATCAACCATTGAGCTTATCCACAAGTCAAGCCCTGACAATAGAAACCTTGGAGTTGTCTCATTTGTTCGTCAAGCATAGCATTTGAGAGACTTTATTCAAGAGAGGATAAGATACCTTGGTATTTTATTCTATATTTGATTGTGCGTAAAAAACACATCAACAGAGTGGATATCCCTTCCCTTTTGGCCTCATGTATCTTTTCGCCATCTCATATGAGGTAGTGTAGCTAGTGAGGAATCTTATAGCAGTTCTCCCTAATCTTACCACCCTTATTCTCTTCCCTCACTTTGGGGTTCTGTTGTGACCTTTTTCACACATCGCCCCATTGCAAATGGGGACCTGTTGGTGTACGTTTTATCATATACTGAACATTAGAATAAAATACCCAAGGATACTCTATCCTCTCTTGAAAAACCACCACTTATGCTAAGGTTGCAAGAAGACTATATGGCGATTCCAAGGTTTCTTTGGTCAGGTCTTGACGTGTGGATAAGCTCAATGGGCGTTGTGATATGCTGGTAATACACAAAGGGACTTACACTTGGCTCGCTCAATTCACAATGGAGGTTTATCGTTTGTGAGTTTTGAATTGTGGACTTCAAGAAAACTGAAAAGGAGATATGGTTTAGAAATTCTAATCTATTCCTAAGAATTCGGGAGACGGTAAAGACTAGGTGAAACTAATAACACTACTTTGTTTTGCCACACTTAGGACAACTACGCAAAGCATGTGCAATCTTCTAAGGTTGTGCTCAAGATTTTCATACTTACGAATAACACCAACAATTGAACAATATTACTCAAAGTAGAAGTTAAGCATCCACATCAAAAGCTCTGGCTAACTTTACATATCGAATGAAAATCATCCATCCAACAAAAGTATGAGCAAAAATTTTCACCAATCTAAACTATCAAATCCTTCATTCTTCTAACATACATGAAATAAAATCTAAACTATGATGAGGGATAAGAACCATGCCAACTCCAAAATAAAAGAGGTAATCACCATCAATTCGAACAATGCATTACATATTACTTTGGCAATTGTATGCAACAATTGCTTATCTCAACATGTTTTGCAACATGCTCCCATGATTTACAAATGAGGGGTGAGTTCAATTTATAGGCTCCCCAATTACAATTAAATGGCCAAGATTGATTTCTAATCAATGGCCGAGATTAAAACAACCTAACCCTAATTAGGGTTTCCCAAAATAGATCAAATATCCGTCGAATGAGAGACAAGTGGCACAAGATGCTATCTTTTAGGATTGCACCCCCTTCTTCTGCTGAGAGGTAGTGTGTTTAATGAACCTAAACATGTTGACTTGAATTCCCCAATTTGTGTCGAAAAATTTGCCCAAGTATGGAAATTTGTCTAGAATACTCTTCTTGCCGCCAATTTATGTTGCACGTGGGAGCTTGTCTTTGACTCTTCAAAAATGAAATCCTTCAAGAAATCTGAAATTTCTTTCCATACTTTCGCCGAGTCTAAAGACTTTTCTTTCTTGATGCTTGAAGACTCTTCTAGGTGCCTTGAATTTGGATAAGAATTTGATTCATCTCCTCTTTATTTTCTTCTTTGTTCTTCTTCTTTCTTCCTGTTTCCTGTCCAACATTCAGTCAAAATTTGATTCTTTTGGTTGTGCGAAATTCCACACTTAGCTATTTTTCATGTATCAAACCTTTATCCACCCGTTCATTTGATTGACCCTTGATTTCATGTGCTTGTCAAATTTATTTTCCCGCTTGATTGCTGGTCTGATTTCATGTGAATTTGTCAAAATTAGTCTTTCCTCGTAGCGGTCCTGCTTGATGGTCTTCTTGTCTAATGGATCAAATTTGAGGTCCCTGATCCGACATCTTCACATATTTCATTTATGCCTTGGACAAATTCATGTCTAAGTTTGATCAACTTGCTTGGACAAAGGCTTGGACAATTTTCAGTCCTGTCTTATGTCCTGACTGTGAATGTGCCAATTTATTTTTCTCCCTCTTAGGTTGTCTTAAACCAAGAACTTGAATGTGTCTGACAAATTAAGGTTTGTGTCTTGGAACATATTTGTGTCAATCCTTATGTCTTGGCATGTCCTCGAACTTGGAATATTCTTGGACAATCATCCTTTATTTTTTTATGGATAGGAAAAATTCGGACAGTCACATGTCCTCTTGTCTTTGGCACATTTCGGAATTATAATCAGACCATTTGTCTTGCTCTTTGTCATGTCATCTTGGCAGGCTTCGAAAGTATGATCGAACAAATTGTCTTCCAATCTATCAGGCCATCTTGTTCTTGGAAAGAAAAATTTCATGCTTTGGATTGTTTGGCATGCTCGAAGGCTTTCCTCTTGGCAGGGCGAAGTTCACATATCCTTGGACGATTTTTTATTTGCTCAAATTTTGTGCTTAGTTTTTCCTTTGGACAAAATTTTTGGACATGTCTTATTCCTCAACAAATTTTGGATGACCTTCTTCCTTGGATATGAAAGGGCGGACTTTCCACATCTTTGGACAGATTTTAGTTGATGCTTCACTTCAAACTTGGAAGGTTATCACATGTATATCGGATATAAACAATCTTCCTCTTCCAAGGAGGGTTTGGAAATGATTAAAACTTCCTTGCTGACCATGATAGCAGCAGTTTAACAATGTGAATTTAGATTACTTTTTTTTGACAGGGCAAAATTTATTCTTCCTCGGGCAAGTCCACTTTCAATTTGTTGTCTTGGACGATCTTGGATGAATTTTATTTTTTGGCAGATTTGAAAGATTTATGAGAAATCTATGTGCAGATTTGAATTCTTTTCCCAAGGTAGATTCAAGGATGATCAATGGTGAACTCAAAATTTTATCACCAAACCTTGGTGATGGCGAACTTGAACCTTTTGGATGTCCCTTTCAAACCCTTGGACCTGCTTTATTCTTCCTTTTGGAGATGTTCAAGGTGGAATTTTCTCCTTCAAACTGTTATCAATGGCGAATCTAAGGAGAATATCGAACTTATTTTATCCAACCCTTGATTTTGTTTTATTTGTCATCCAAATTCTTCTGAAAATTTGATAATCTAATTGGATTTTGGAGCTGCTTCCTCTGAAGAATTTGAATAATTTTTCTTCAAACCCTTGAATTTATTTTACTTTTGCAAAGGTAATCTGATAATATGATCAGATTTTGGCATGAATCTAATAATCTTTATGCCTGAGAGCTGTTCACTTTGATTTCCAAACCTGTAGACATGGCAGATTTTGAAGTTGGATAATCTGATCATGCATTGAAGCTACTAGCTTCTCTCAACTTTGGCGAATTTTGACAGAGTTTTGATGCTTCCTTCTTTGCTATACAAACTTCTTCTTGGCAAACAAAGTATTAATGAATGGGCATCCTGTCTTTATAGCTTCTTAGCAATTTCTAGAAGCTTTGTGTTTTATTCTATCTTTAGAAAATTGAAACCCTTTGCCTTCTTCTAGAAGGAAGCTTGGAAGATTCTCAAAAATTAGAAAGTTTTTATGTTTTATCCTCCCTCTAAGAAGTTGGAATTTATCCTTAGAAGCTTCCATCATGTTTTAGAAAGTTTTATTTGTTTTAAATCTCCTTCTAGAAATTCAAATTTGAGGAAGGCATGCCACAATTTTTTTTATTTTTTTTATTTTATTTTTTTTAATTTATTTATTCATTCTTATGTGACTTTAATTGCCAAGTCATCTTACTTGCCATTTTTAATTCTCTTGGAATGCCATGTCATCTTTTATTGCCAAGTAGGAAATTTATATTTTTTTTTATTCTATGCCATCTTCAAGTGGGCCCTACATTCTTTCTCAAGCTTTGGTGAATTTTGCACATCTTCCTTATGCCATGTTTTTAAAGTGGACTTGGAAAGAATTTCTAGCTTAGACATGAAGTGCACTTTAAAAATTGTCAAACATTTTTGGTGCATGAATAAGCTTAACCTTAGGCAGGAGTTAAGTAACCCTTGCCATGAGTTAGTTAACCCTCAGTAGGAGTTTAATATTTGTCGGACAATTTTTCTTGGACAATTTTTAAATTGATTCCGCTCAAATTTCTTCCACATTTTAACTGATCGTCTGCCATTCTACCCTTCAACCTTGTTGAACTTATCTGCCATTTTTATTTCTTCAACCTCAATGAATTTTTCGATGTGCCATTCCACTTGCCTTCTTTTGACTTGGTCAATAGTGTTCATGCCATGTTCATACCTTGCTGGTTCGTCAGGACAAAAACCCTAATTTGGATTTCCATTTTGCTTTTTGCACTTGGAGACCTCATTTTTGAAATCTGAGAACATGGGTAGGAATAATTTGGCATGGGAATCAAAACCCTAATCTCAGAAAAAAGCAAATTTTTCAAACCCTTGCTTTTTACACTTAGAAGCAAAAAATTTCGAATCTGAAGACATGGGTAGGATCAGAATAACCTAAAGAACAAAACCCTAATCTCAGAAAAAAGCAAAATTTCCGAAACCTTGCTTTTTATATCTAGAGGCGAGATTTTCAAATTTCGACAAAATGGGCAGTAATAAAATAGTTCAAAGAACAAAACCCAGATGTCAGTTTTAAAAAAGCAAAAAAAAGCAGAAATTTCTAAAGATAGCAGGTTGTCAGAAATGGCTCAAAGCAATTGCGATTTTTGTCCTTCACACCTTCTGAACACTTTGGCAACATTCAAATTCAATTCTAAGCATAATTTCTCGATCTGGCTTGGGATGAATTCTCAAAAACTCCAACTCTAAACTCTTATTGTAAAAAGATTGGTGATTAGCAGATGCGACACCAAAACAGAACCCTAAAAAGCAAAAAGAAAAGGGGGTCCCCATTTGCAATGGGGCGATGTGTGAAATAGGTCACAACAGGACCCTCCTTTTTTCCTGCTTCCTAGGGTTTTTGCTCGAGCCTTGTGACCATCCTGCATCGGTATTGCCAAAGTTTGTCATTTTTGAGCGACCTGAATTTTGAACATTATGAGTCAGCGTGTACAAGCCATGGTTAGAACAGAGTCAAGATGTCGTCATTGTGTCTAGAAAGCCCAAAGGACAAAGATTGCAATTGATTTGAGCTAATTTGGACAACTTTCTATTTTTAGAAAGTTTTGCTTTTTGCTATTTTTTTAGGAAGTTTCGTTTTAGGCATTTGAGCACGATCCCCGAAATGGCTATTTTTAGAAAGTTTTTCCTATTTTTTAGGGAACCTTGCTTTTTCTATTTTCGGAAAGGGGTCAAGGGTTTGCACATTTGGCACTGAGACGCACTAGAGACAATTGTCAAATTCCTCCAAAATCCAAGTTTTGACCCAAAAAAAGCCAAATTCCTATATTTTAGGGATCAAGAGGAATCCAAGGGATGATTGAAGAGTGGTTTTCAAATTTCAAGCAAATCTGAAAAATTGCACAAGTTATGAAGATTTTGAGTTTTGATCCCCTGGTGCATGAGTCAAACAAAGTCCGCCTTGGAGATGGTGTGAACAAGTAAAATGAGGTGCACAAAATCAACCAAGTCCGCCTTAGGAAGAACACAAATGGAGCAAATGTGTCTAAGTCTGCCCTACATTAGCATGGCCATGGTTCCCTCCAAGTCCACCTAACCTGCATATGGTTCCCAACTTCTATGAAGTGCGCCCTAGGGAAGTGATTACAAGGTACATGAAACAAGTAAAGTCCGCCTTGGAGGTGTTGAGAACCTGTTGTGACCATTTCACACATAGCCCCATTAGGATGGGGACCCCCCTCTTTTTTCTTGGGTTTTGCTTTTCCCTTAGCTAAGTTTTCTCTCTACTTGCTAGGTTTTGAGTGAGTGAGTGGTCGCCTAGGCTGGGTAGATTAGGGTTTCTTTCAAAGCTGAGTGTAGTCTGGATTTGGGAAGTCGGATATTGTCTACCTTGAAACCTAGGGTTGTCGCAAGAGGTGTTTTACCTTTCAGGGGAGTGAAGATAAATAGATTGAGTGAAAGAGATGGTAGGTCTCAGGTCAGGGTAGGTCTGGATTGTTGGTTTTCTTGTCAGAGTCTTGTTTTCCTCCAGGTCAAAGCCTATTAAGTAGAGTCAGTGGCCAAGGGGAGATTCAAGGGGCGATTTCAGGAACTGATGAGCAAATTCACTTGATGATGATTGAAGAAGTCTTGGAAAGTTATATCCAAGGCAAGGAAAGGAGGTTTGAGGTGTTAAATGAGCCAAAACCAAGATTTTTACTCCTGACCCTTCCAAAGGGCCCAAGGCGAAATTCATATTTCCTCTGCTCTGCTCCTTGTCTTGACCAAGTTTGAAACTTCTATTGCATGGTGTCGGGGACTGGAATGCATTTTTGCCTTAGGAAGAAGGTTTGAAGCGATAAAATGATGGAAGTTAGCCTGGAAGAGGAAATTCGCTCCTGACCCTTCCAAAGGGTCCAGAGCGAAATCCTCCATTTAGCCTTCTCTTGGCCTTAAAAACCTAGTTTGACCTTGCCTAGACCCAGTTGGATGATGGATTGTCTTGATTGCGATGGAAGGAAGTTGAATTAATCAAGTTTGAAGGAAAATGAAATGAACGTAGGTGAGAAACTAGCCAAGGATAGGGATTTCGCTCCTGACCCTTCCAAAGGGTCCAGAGCGAAAATCCCCTTAAACTTCAATTTCTCACTTATCAAGGCCAGGTTCATAGCTTCTAAGGCATGTATGGAAGTGTTTGACTTATTCTAGCCTTAGGGAGTGACTTGAGGTGGAGGAGATGAAGGATTATAGCCAAGAAGGTGAATTTCGCTCCTGACCCTTCCAAAGGGTTCAGAGCGAAATTCTTGAAAACACTCATTTTCCCCTTAGCCAAAGTCAGGACCAAGATGGAGATGAAAGGAGAGTGGTCTATGTTTGCTCCCAAAACAAGATTGAAGTTGAAAAATGAACAATCAAGCCCAAATCATGATTTTCGCTCCTGACCCTTCCAAAGGGTCCAGAGCGAAAATCTACCTAGACCTCACTCCCTTCCTTGTTTGACCAAATTTTGATTTGCAAGGCATGTTGAAAGGAAGAATGGACATATTTTTGCCTTTGGAAATGTTTGAAAGCATTGAAAACTAAGGATTTTGACCAGGAATGGAAATTTCGCTCCTGACCTTTCCAAAGGGTCCAGAGCGAAATTTCCCATAAACCTCATTCCCTTCTTTGTTTGGACCTACATTCTAATATTGAAGTGATGGGATGTGAGAATATGAAGGATATTAGCCAAGAAAGTGAATTTCGCTCCTGACCCTTCCAAAGGGTCCAGAGCGAAATTCCTTACAAACCTATTTCTTTAACCTTGCTTAGGCTTAAAACTTTGTTCCTTGGATGAGAAATGATGAAATTTATCTTGTAAGGGAGAATGAGAATGAAAAGATGAAGAATCAAGTCAAGAATGAGAAATTCGCTTCTGACCCTTCCAAAGGGTCCAGAGCGAGTTTTCTCAAAACCATCTTTTTTCCCAATTTTTGTGCCAAGCCTAGTGCAGACTAAGGTGAATTCAAGAAGGAGAAGTCCTTAGGAATGACTTCAAATTGCCAATGATTATCAAATTTGAACGAATTGAGCAAAACCAAGATTTTCGCTCCTGACCCTTCCAAAGGGTCCAAAGCGAAATTTTGGATAGGTCCTGTCCCTGGCTAGGTTTTTGAGCGAATTTTCCTTTTTAGGCCTTGTGAGGATCAAACAAGTGTTGCCAAGTTGAGAAGTGGATTCAATATGAGGGAGTCTAGATGAGTTGAAGTGAAGAAAATGAAATTGAGTGTGAATAAGTAAGCAAAAAGTGAATTTCGCTCTTGACCCTTCCAAAGGGTCCAGAGCGAAATTCTTCAAAACCAATACCAAAATTTGAGTGAAGTCAAGCCTGGACAAGGGTGAGAGAAGCCATTTGGATTGCCTTGGAAGGACTCTTGATCACCAAAAATGCAAATTTTAAGCTAAAACTTGAATTTCGCTCCTGACCCTTCCAAAGGGTCCAGGGCGAAATCCTTGGAGATGCCTATTCTTCACCTTATTTGGGCTAGACAAAGACATGATGACAAGATCAAGGTTGTGAAGGTGATATAGTGGCAAATCAAGGTTGTGAAGGTGTTGGTAGATGGAGTAAATGAACCTAGGTTAGAAGTTCAAACAAGCCTCCTTGGAGTAATTTAAGCCTTCCTCATACTTTGAACATTCTAGTGCCTATGGAGAAAGTGAGCCTTCATCAAACCTTGATCAAACTCTAGCATCCATCTTCTCACTAAGTTGCTAATCAAACCTCATTTAAAGGGCTAAGACAAATTTGCATGAGCTAAGGCACTTATAAAATAAATTAATTAATTTCTTTCATGCCTTCAAAATCAAAATTTTCCACACTTTGTCACATAACACATTTTTTATGTGTTTATTACCAAGTCGGCCATGCTTTAAAGTGGTTTTATTTTATTTTATTTTTACATATTTGTCAAGTCGGCCTATTGGCAAAGTGAGGTGAGCGCGCTATAAAGGAAAAGTGTGTTTTTGAAATCATTTGTCATTTATTCATTCTCTCCTATGCGAATTAGAAGAGCAGATTTGGAGGTGCGAAATTGAGCAGATTGAAGGCGAATTTCCAGATTTTGAAGAATACTTGAAAATTGGTTAAGGCGAATTTCTTGCTTGAAGGCTGATTGGAGGCTGGCTGGAAGCTGATTGGAGGTTAAGTCATCAAAAGGAAGGACCTGAAATTCAGATAAAAGACCTTTGTCCAGCAGATCTCCATTTTCCTTTATTCATTTTTTTTCAAGGTTGATAGCTAAAAATCAAGGAAGAGGTACGTATAATCAGATTTTTGAAGGCATATTGAAGATTTGATTTAGTTTTCTATATCAATCCTTTGTAAGGTTAAGTCTTTCACAATCTGATTTAATTCATAAGTAATTTCAATTTGAAAATTCATAATTTTAAATATTCATCACATTATTTTCAAATTGTAATCTTTCTATTTCCTTGAAAGGTCTCAAATCTCCTATTTTAAGATGTCATGCTTAAACCTAACTTAAGCATTTCTTGTAGGTATCAAATGACGACCCCCAAGGCCAGTGGATCCACTACCCGACAGGCTCTCATCAAGGAGGATTAGAAGAACGATGATTTGGAGACCAGGATCGTGTCCAAGTGGAGCAATGTCGGAGACACCAATCTACGGAACTTCAATGTGAAGAAGTTTCGAGAGGCGCCCTACATCAGCAAGCCTTCACCTGTTGCGAAGAGGATAATTGAGAGTGGCATCATCAAGGCCGCAGGCTTTCCTCCGGCAGTCAAATGTCACGAGCTGATGATTGAATGTTCCCGGCACTATGATTCACATTCGAGGACGATCGTAGCCAAGGATGGAACTATCTTAGCCTACCTTTCAGAGGAAGCTATAACTGAAGCTTTTCATCTCCCAAAGCAGAGAGACATGATCTACAAGAGCTTGGAAGGAGATAGGTCTATCTACGAAGATGATCCCGATACCTGTCTGAACTTCATCAACAAGAATTGGTTGCTCAAGAGTAGGCCTCGCTTGAACAGGATTCCCAATAGGCCACACAGAATTGATTTCCAGGAAGAATTCAAGGACTTGATAACCATGCTCAATCGGGTTACTGGTGCCTCTCAAGCCTTCTTCTTCGACAAGTGGATGTTCTTCTATATACAAGTGATTATCCAAGGAAAAGAAATGTTCAATTAGGCTAGAATCATTAGTAATAACCTGGAGGTGCAGTTGAGGAGGCTAGCCCCTACCAAGTCATTTCACATGAGTTCATATGTTATATATTCCTTAGTCAGAAGTTTTGAGTATGCAGGGCTACCACACAGAGGAGTTGTTGGGAGAGGACCCGGAGAAATAAGAGTTTGCGATTCTTATGTTCAACTACATCATCCGCCAAGGAATGACTACAAGCTAATCAATGACACCTTCACGATGTATATCACTAGGACATTGCAAGGAGGGATTCATCATCGATTGTCTCCAGAGGCACAAGAACTCGTGAAGAAGCATGGTGCATGGTTCATTCAGTTTCCAAAATTCACCTATATCAGGGTCCATGGATGCCCTTCACCTCCCTAAATGTTGCCAAGGTATCCTACGGACAGGATAATATTACTTGAGGTGACCAGACAGTTGGCAGCCTATGCTAGAGCATCAAGACATAAGCATGGAAATGGAATCCCTGTACCCATTCTACTAGGAAATTCAATTGAAGTATGTCCTAATTCTCAAGCTGCGGAGGATGCAGAAAGGGAGTTATCTCTATATTCGTTCACATCCTTTGCCTCAAGGGAGAATTTTGACCCTCATGGTCACATGGAAGAGACAGTCGGGAAGAAATACAAGCATGAGTTTCAAGTAGAGGACTTCTGGATGAATATTCAGGATGATGTGGAGGTGCAAAGAAAGATGCATTCCAGATTACCCTTGGATCTCATCAGGAAATGTAACGTTTACAAAGTAGCCGATCAAGCCCAGGACAGTGGTAGATATCTCCAATCGTCCTATGAGAAGGAAGATAAAGAAGTGAAGATAGATTGGAATGAGCCAGAGGTTTCGGACCTAAGAGCTTTGATGGCTCCTGTGTTAACTTGCACTCGCAGATGGTGGACGTACAACATCAAAAATTGAAGGAGCGGAATGTATCCATGACATTCACCCTGGAAACAAGAACAAAAGAAGGAGAAGCAAGTGTGAGTGAGAATACTTCTCATTCCAAGGGATCAAAGAGAAAAGGACCTGAGAAGAGAGAGCCTTCCAAGAAGAAACGAAAGGTGAATCCTGATCGTCCACCGAGTACATCTTCTAGGCATGAAAAAGAAGCAAGTCAAGGAGAGGATCAGAGACAGATAGTGTATGAAATTGATGAGTCTATGGAATCCATGGTGCAGAATGATAAACAAGGTAAAGGACAAACACCTCAGCATTCATCAAGCCAATCTCTCCAAGTTGGGGCTAATGAGCAACAAGAAGAAAAGAATGATGATGAAGCAACATCTCCTTTCAGAGAAGATAGACCTCTGCCTAAGGAAATACAAGTTAGGGAAAGGAAGTCTTCCATTCCAGATTAGCTAAAAGAAAGGCTGACAAGGGTAGCTGAGGTTGAAGAAGAAGAACAAGTATTCGACCTGGAAAGTCTCATAGGAAATTCCCATGAAGAGATAGAAAAGAAGAAGGTTACAAAGATCTCAAAGGCAATTAGAGATGAAGCAGGATCCAGAAAAGTACAAATAGCTACACCAGTGGTGGACAAGTATGAGGATGAGATTCTAGCAGAAGAATATGATCTAGAGACATTTGATCTTGGTCCACTTACCTCTGAGCAAGCCATGGAAGAAGCAACTGATTCAGTGAGAGCACTTTAATGACAAACTCAAAGAAGAAATGGAAAAGAATAAGAAGCTAGAAAGAGAGGCTAGTGCTTGGAGGAACTATTTTGGCCATCTTAATCAACCTTTGAGACGACAGGATCCAGCAATATCTCCTTTGCTTGCACTTCCTCTTGAATCAATAAATGAGGCAGAGAGGGTGAAGAGCTTGGTCCAACTCATGAGTTCTTGGATTGATGAATCTTACAAGGTAGCCATTGAATTTGCAACAAGAATGATGAAGACAGTCCATCGGGCTATCCAGGTCCTTGAGATTATCCATAATCTATTGATAGCTATGCATGCATTCACTCACACTAGAGACGTTATCATCCCAGTCTTGCAAGTAATAAGAAGAACACCAAGACAGATTTTAGCACAAGAGAAGATAATGCATGGAGGAACCCATACACTTCTGCAATGGTCAACTTTGCTCCAAATGAAGGAAGTTCTTTTCGAAGACATCAGTTCCAGATGCAACCGAGTTGAGGGCACCATCCACCCTATTCAAGACAAGGTGTTTGATGTATTGTGTACAATCCTTGACAGAAGGATTGAGATCGAGACTGATGTAGATATCCAAGAGTTGGAAGATGGGATCAAGAACATTTTTTGCAAGGAAGAAAACATTGTCATAGAAAGGCAGCAAGATCATATGTATGCTACTATGTTCCTGATTGAGAAGACAAAAGAACTTGAGCCTGGATGGGAGACGACCCTTCTCACAGCTTTTGATCAAGTCCTTCACTTGAAAGAGCGAATGAAGAACCTGCCTGAGATTCCCATTGCTGATATTGAGGGGATTACGTCCAGATTCATTGAATATGCCAGAAAAGAGCATAGGAAAGGGAACAAAATTCTAGATGAAAAGTTGTTATGAGATGATGTGGCAACTTTATTCCCATTGGGCTATGTTTCCTCGTTATTTGTGCCAATTTCTATTGGCTATGGATTGATAATGTTTATCTAAATGGGGACTTTTTTGTAACAAACCCTAATTAGGGTTTAGGTGTCAAAATCTCAGCCTTTGATCTTCTTTTGATCCAAGCCATCCATTGTATTTGAGAGTGCTATATAAGCCCTCACTCATTTCATTTTAAAGAGTTAGAGAGAGAGAGTTAGAATTTAAAAGGTTTAACATTGTCAGCAGCAGAGAAATAAAGTAGTGAAGAGAGAAAGTTGAACAATTGTTGTTTTATTTGGCTATGAGATCAATGAAATATTTAAGTTATGGTGTTTTATTGCTATCCTTGTGGCTATTTTCATGGTTGTTTATCCTCTTGAATCACTCTTAGTAGAGATAGCATTTAAGTTTTAAGATTGAAGGACGAATGTTGTGCTTGACCTTCTGTAAAACTCATAATCCAAACCACTAGCTCCTTACTGATTGTAAGTAAGCCCTGTGTGGTCAACTGGAGGCATTAAGATTGTTTGAAAGTTCAATCATTGTTGTGGTATTGATATGTATCTTATTGATAGTATCTATCCCATTGATGATTTGAAAACCATTGAATCTCCTTAGAAGATCGCACCAATTTCAGTGGAGTTGTAATCTTTGGCAATACTGGAATTGGTAGAGTTTTATCAAGACCAATCCTCATTGAGTCATTCTTTAGGATTAGTTTAAGTATCACTTCCTTAAAACCTTTATCTTTTGATCTTTTTTGAAATATCAGTTAGTATTAAGAGAATCATGTTTCCTCATTAGAAAAGTAATTGTACGAACAAGCTTTCCTTGAAAGTACGTAAGGCCCCTTGTAAAACAGCAAACACGACGACCACTGGTGCTTATCCACGAGTAGAGTTCCTACATAACAGAACCTTGAAGTTCTTCCGATTGATCCTTCTGTGATATCTTCAGCATTCGGGAACTTTACTCAAGAGAGGATAAGATACTACCTCTGGGTATTTTATTATGTGTTTGGTCGTGTACAAAAGACACATCAACGAAACCATATGCATAAGATAAACAAAGTTCGCCTTGAAGCTAGATAGGAGTGGCATGAACTCAACAAAGTCTGCCCTATGAAGAGGTTGAGTGCATAAGATGAACAAAGTCCGCCCTAGCATGATATGTGGTGCACAAACTCAACAAAGTCCGCCTTCCTACTTGGGAAAGAAACTCACAAAGTCCGCCCTTGATTGAGTATAAGATGCATGAGTCTCTTGAACCCCGCCCCATGGAGAAGGTGCATAAATTTCATTAAGTCTGCCATGTTATAAAGGTTCTCAACTCCCCTCAAGTCCACCTTGTGAAGTGCAAGGAAAGAAGTGAAAGAGTATGTATAAGTCTGCCCAAGAGGTGAAAGAAGCAGTAAACATGAGGAGCATGGAATCAACCAAGTCCGCCCTCCTGCAAGTCCAAGTGCATAAGATGAAGTCCGTCCACCTAGGACTAATAAACAAAGTGCAACAAATTAAGGAAATCCGCTTAACACAACAAGCTGAGGTAAAACATGGGAGATGGTGCACAAGTTTCATGAAGTCTGCTTGGCAGAGTGCAAAATTTGATGAAGTCTGCCTTAGGGTGTGAAGTAATAGCAAGAATGGTGCACAAATCTAACCAAGTCCGCCCTTATATGGAAAAGATTGACAAAATCCGCCTTACTGTCAGGAAAATCTGCCTAAGTTTGAACTAAGGGAAGGAAGAAAGTTTTAGAAAGTTTCAAAATTTGGAAAAAGAAAGAAAGATGGAATTCAATTCATGAACAAGATGGAATTCAATTCATGAACTCAAACTGAAAATACAAACCTTCTTATTGAACTAAACTCAGACTCGATTCGAAATGAGAAATTTCTTGAAGGACTAAACTCAACTGAAAACCAATTTAGAAACTTTCATTTTGAACTGAAATTGGGAGTTCGAACTTGCCAAAGGTATGACAGTTCACTAAGTTTAAATTTAGAAACTTCCTTTGAAAGATTAAAGACTGAATGTCCAAGTTTGATGAATGAAGAGTGAATTAGAAACAAATTTTGAAGATCCTTTGTGTTTCTAATTATGAAATTCGAACTTCATACAAATGCCTTTCATTCTCTCATTTCATCATATGAAGTTCGATTTCAAGAACAAGTTGAGAGAAGTTTTATGCAGGTTGAGAGTATTTTGAAGAATTTTCTGCAGATTAAAGTAATTTCGAAGGAGATTTTAAGTTTAAGTCTGAGATTTCCAACATTTTGAGGAAGATTCTTGACTGTTTTGAAGAGCAAATTCACATATCTTTTGAGACTTCAAGAACAATTCAAAGAAATTTTCTAAGGCATTTGCAAGAGAAAGTAGAGAAGATCTTCAAATCAAGCATTCCTTCAACCTCTTTCCTATCCAAAATTTTGAAGGTGACAGGTATTCAAGGCAGATTCGTTAAGTTTTTCAAGCTAATTTTCAAATTTTGATGAAGTTTTCATGGAAAATGGAGTTGGTTTTTACGAGTTAGTTTATTTTTCAGACATTTCCCTATATCCAAATCTGATTTTGACATTCATTTCACGAATTTTGGGACTAAGTTATTCATTTTTAGAGTAATCAAAAACAAATTTCACTCCCAAGCCTTCAAATTAGATTGAGTTTTCAAGGGTTTCTAAAATTTCTAAGTGTTCGCAGCTTGTTGAAAGCTAAAAGTGTTGAGGAAATGGAGAATCAGACGACACTTCGCCATCAAACCTTCAAAATTCATGCTCAAAATGAGGATTCTAACTTAATTTCTTCTGGTTTTGCAAGTTTTGGATGAGCGTTAAGGCGGGATCATCACAGAAAACACAAATGGAGTTTCAAGCCAGATTCAAAATTGAAGACAGAACCACGAGCAAGGTTCATCCAAGCATAGAGATGGCCAAATTTGGGCAAAGTTAATCTAAGCTTTCCTTTGTGTATGTTTAACTTCCGATCATAAGCACATCCCTTGAAGATTGCATCCACTTTGTGTAGTTGTCCTAAGTGAGGCGAAGCAAAGTGTGGTTATTGAGTTCACCTAATCAATACCGTCTCTTGAATTCCTAGGAATAGATTAGAACTTCTAAACCCTTGTCTCCTTTTCCGTTTTTCCATGATCCAAGTCCCAAATGACATAGCTTCATTGTCTAAACCTTCATTGTGAATTGAACAATCCAAGCGTAAGTCCCTTTGTGTATTACCAACAAATCACAACGCCCATTGAGCTTATCCACACGTCAAGACTTGACAAAAGAAACCTTGGAATCGCCATATGATCTTCTAGCAATCTTAGCATAAGCGATGATTTTTCAAGAGAGGGTAAATTATCTTTGGGTACTTTATTCTAATGTTTGGTAGATGATAAAACAAACACCAACAGGTTCCTTAATCCAATAGTCAACGATGGTAGAGGTTTGAGACGAAACTATAATAGGGTGTTTGGAGCATCATTCAAATCTGTACAGTACTGCCCTCATTTTGGTATCTCTCGTCACCCATATTTTCTATAGCTCCTTCACCAAACAAATCTGTGATAGAAATTTACTCTTCAATCTCCAATTGCTCTAGTGGATTGATTGCCCTTCTTCTAAAATAATATTTGTGAGCAATCTCTATCTGCATAAGAAATTTTGCTAAGAAAAACTTGCCCAAATCCCCACTAGTAGGTAGAATACACTGCTCTGCTACCAGTGTAATATAATGCCCAAGATTTTTAAACCAAAATATTGCAATTTTCACAAGTTTTGATGCGTAGGCATTTCATCAAGCAGTATGCATTCCAGTTGTTCTAGGTTTTGTTTCAACTTGTTTTCAGAGGTATCACAAATAAACGTCATAACATATAGCTAACAACTTCATTCATACAAAAATTATAACATAATATGATCACTGAAAAATTTTATAGAATACTTTGTATTGTTGTTACAAAATGATATTCACAGAAATATCATCAATAAAACTTGAATATTTATATGCCAAGTGTTGACTTGAACCTTGGAATAATCAACACACTAATCAGCAACCTTTAAATCCCCCTTTGTTCTTTATGACCTCCTCCACACTAGTATGGCTCCTTAATGAATGCACGGCAACCCATAAATGACTGTGATACTCCTTTTTGAGGCTGCACTAGCTTTTGTAGAGCCTATTAAAGGCTATGGTAGGGACAAAATTTAATATAATATTAATTTGTCACTCTTATCACTGCACAAACATTCATTAGTATTTTATGCTCTCTTTCACCATTCGCACACACCACATTAACATATGTATTATTTGCTTGCAAATCTCAATAAATTTGTACTTGGAAATTTGATGCCTGCAACTGTCAACAATTTCAATTTCTTTGCCGTTAGATGTAAAAGTGAATCCACCAGTTATTTGACTAAGAAGAAATCTTTCATTTCCAAAACCAATTATCCATAGGGTTTTCATCCTAGGGTTTGAAGTTGAACTTGCAGTCCAAACTTTGTAAATGAGTAAAATAAAATGTCCAAGATATGAACATGAGCTCCTTCATTCCTCCTTTATAAGTTCCGACGGATCTTTCGCGAAGTTATTTTAAATTTACCTTTACTTGAAATAATAATCTTTTAGGCCCACACAAAGTGACTTTACATTATTTCTGATTTGTAACTTAAGTCACTTTATAAAAATTAGTTAAATACAAGTTGATCAAAGGATGAGCAAAAGCCATCTAAATAAGGAAATGTGATCCAAATCACATCATGGAAGTTAAAAAATTCATCTAACTCAACAACTAATCTTAATTCTCTAGCTAAACAAAGTATTCAACTAGGTATATTTCCAGTATTCATAGTAAGACAATTTAGAAAAGAATCAAAGTTTGCAAAAGACAAAAATGCATGACTCTGAGCAGAGTGATTCAAGCAATATCCAAACACCCAGGGGCCGAAAACCAGTTGTGGAAGCAAAACACCTGACAGGTTCAGCTGGAGCTGAACTTGTTAAGAAAATTCATACAATGTCAAAAGTTAGTTGGACTACTCGCGACTCGGCTCAACTCGCCAAGCCCCTGGGAAAAAAACTCGGAAAAACTCGGCGAAAAGACTCGGCAACTTAAAAACACGCTTGAATTTAATAAAAAAATGCATTTTTTTTGCAAAATTTAAAGAGAAGATGCATCCAATGAGTCAATAAATGATAACACAAAAGAAACAAGTTGATTCTAGATATATTTAAATGCAAAGTGTCTACAAAATCGCATCCTCATGAGGAATGCTAATGGCTGGAAGCCTGGAAGCAAAATAGTAAATAGTTTTTGTAAAACCAAAAGTAAATACATCATTACAAATTACAATTACAACTTCCTCTTCCCAGCTCTAGCAAAAACTAGGGGAGAGGTAAAACTAGAGGGTCTAGTCCTAGAAGTCTACGGTGGGCATGACTGTGCCTCCTTGCTCGGTATGGCTGGATCATCCTCTCTCTTGGATGAAGCTATGTCTCCACCTGCTTGTGGCACTGGCAATCACTCCTCATCCTCATCATCTTCTTCCTCAATGTCATCCAGCGTGAAACCAAATCCACCCCCCTCCTCCTCCATAGCCTGCCTCTCCAAATCAGTGTTGTCATCCTCGGAAAACAATGGAGGTTGCTCCTGTGATGTCCAATCACTATAAGAATCTATATCATCCAAGTCAAGTGGACCACCTACTACTTCGTCTACCTTGCTTACGCGCAATCGAAGATTATATTGCACAAAGACAAGGTCATTGAGGCATTTTTGAGCTAACTTGCTCCTCTTCTTCGTGTCAATGGCTTCAAACAAGCTCTAATTGTGCTCACAACTAGATGAACTACAAGGTTGACATAAGATTATGAGGGCAAATTTTTTGAGATTTGGGGTATTTCCAACCCAACTTTGCCACCAAGCATCTGCAAATTAAAATTAGGTTGAGAGTAGCACCCCTCGTCGGGGTCTGGAGGTGAGAAAAAGAGGGGTAGAGAGATAGGTCTAGATCTTGGGGGAGAGAGGAGAGAGTGAGATGGAGTGTGGTAGAGAGGAGGATAGAGGAAGAGTGATAGGGAGATAGATAGGTCTAAAATTCGAGGCAGATAAAGTGAGTGAGATAGAGAGAGTGAGAGAATGTTGATAGGAGCATAATGATTACTGAAATTTGACTGTCTAAAAAATTAAAGGATCTTCTAAAAACCTAGAATTTGCATTATAGCTCCTAGAGATCTAAAGCCACTCTCAAACATCCTGCCAATATATACATGAAATATAACTTGAAGTATGAGAAAGGAAAAAGACATATTGAAATGCCACTTATACTTAAATGTTATATTTCATGTATATATTCTGATGGAGAGAATGAAACTGACCTGAAAAAACAAAAATTGATAATTTTTTGACATGTTTGGGCCTCTTTTTTTAGTCTAGCCGAGTTTTTAAAAGAAACTCGTTGAGTAATCGGTGAGTTTTTGCTGCGAGTTAAAGTGGTAAAAACTCGCAGAGCTCAAAAACTCGGCAAGTTTTTGAAACTCGCTGAGTACTCTGCGAGTGTTCCATCTAACTCAAAACCATCCTACACAGAATAGAATATTGTGACAGATTCATAGAGTTGAAGCCATACTAAGAAGCTAAAGCAATTGGAATTTCATCTTTTTGAAGGCTGATTTTGTTTGAACTTTCATTTGAATGAGGATCTAGTCATTGAGTTTGCGTATGTACACCCTTGAGGGTTATCAATTATGTATATTCTTGGTTGCAATGTTAAGATTTGTAGCACATAAGTGCAGTATAGGAGAATTTGATAGAGCATAGTATCCTCCAAAGACACCGTTGATATGTTGTTTTGTTTTCTTAAATGCCAGCATTCATGATGATGAATTAGCTATACAATATCTATGCTACTCATAGATCGGATTGATATTATAGAAAGTTGTTTCTAGTTTGTTTGTGTGGATTTGATGTGTTGTGACTCTTGTACCCCCCACTTTTTGCTTTCTCAGTTGTGTTAGAGTCTTTGCTATTCGTCTTTGCATTGAAGGGATAGAATTTCTCAAATATCTAGAGGGTCATCATGTTAGGTTGAATTAAGTCATCAAGCATGTGGCAAGAATGATTTATGGGTGAAAGACTTGAGGAATGAACAAACTGAGCAAAGCCAGGTGAAAGGACTAAGTCAAGAGTCTTTCCTAAGGATGCGCACCTTGCTAAGGACATGACACCCCGTACCTTTGTGATATCCCCTTTAATTTTTTTGGTTTTTAAAAACAACAAATACTACAATCCACCCGTTAAAGTAAGGAAAGATAATCTCAATACTACTGAAAGTAACCCTCCACTTTCTGATCACCAAGAGCCCAACCTGGGAGGGTGAGAGCATACAGTGCTGAGGCGATCGTTAGGTGCTTGAAATCTGAAATTGATTACAATATAGGCAGCAAGCCAACCCCTTCCACTTTTCAGCACTTGGCGGTAAACCAGCGAAGGGAACAAGAGCATAACCAAAACCAAATCACTTTATTGCTTATGCAGCGGGAGAACTTATTGCATAAAAACTATCACTCAATTGCATATTTTAGCAGGAGGACAATATCACTCAACCACTTTCTCAGTGGGAGGACAAAGCTGAATTACAAAACATGAAGGCGGCTAAGCCATCCTCTTCTACTTGTTTAGTGGGAAATACCATATAATGCAACTAGAATGATGGATCGATACTACTGAAACAATCTTACAAAGATAGAGATGAGAGAGAAGATAGAGTTAAGTACATATCTCAAGTATTCAATATCAAGTTCACACAATAAAATCACTACTTGCTGTTCTGAAATCAGAGTCAATAATACATAGAACCAGCCACACCCAAATCCACTAAAATGCTCGTAACTTTCCCAAAACTAAATGAAATCAAGTCAAATCAAATGCAAATGGATAGCATAACTTAGGCGATCAATTCAATACCTTAAAACAGCAACTTGAGAGCCCCAAGCGTGATGCACGCAACCCAATGCAAATCTGGAAATGGCTTTATAGCTGAATACTTCGATTTCCAACCATAAATTAGAGAGTTCACCAAATGCCACGCCAATGTAGAAGAACGATTGTCTCTCCAATACGCTTCTAATGAGCCTTCACCCAGGACGATGCTCCCAACACGCAGATAGCTATGAACAAAACACACTTCCAGCCAACACACACCAGCAACTCCAAAAAAACGCAGCAGCACACAACTCTTCAAAAACACACCCAATGCAATCCCAAGTAACACCGAGTAGTTCACAAATTCAAACCACAACTAGGAGTGATGTCTCACACTCGAAACTGCAAAGAAAGATCTAGGAGGTTTTCACCCTCGAAGACGTCTGGAGTCATTCCGACAGCATAAAGATATATTTTCTCTGGATGATCAAATGAGGAGCCAAACACCTGTATATATAGATTTTCAAGTCTGGAATTCAAATGAAATTGCCCCCAAATTCACCTCTTCCAAATTGCATTTTGTTTCAAGTGGTGGACCCAAGTATGGCGCCCACTTCCTAAGTCAAAAATCGCGCCTAGGAGAGAGGACCACGATTTTGGCATAAAATAAACTTTGATGAATATAAAATAAAGTCTCCTTTCATCTTTTGCGTCCCCCTTCAATCATCAAATAATTCACCTAGGCAGACTTAGGAAGAAAATCACATTATGCACAATTCCCAATATCATTAATCAGTAATAAAATTATTAAACATTCAACCTTAGGATAAGAAAATAATATTTAATTAATCACTTATGACTCCAATACTGATTATCAAAAAAATCCAATATGTGGCTGAGCAATGAGGATCACTGAACTGCACTAGATCAGGACCATATCTAGGACTGCCAAAAATAGAAATGCCCAAATTGCCACTTACTAAAAATAGTAAGTCATGAAATACTGCTCCGAAAATCATCATCTTCGCACCTGTTGTCATTTTATGACACCCTTGGTCCATCAGTGAGAACCGATCAGAGATATGTTCCAAGGACCAGCGCTGCCCAGTTGATCAAGGAGAAAAGCAGTGAAATCATGGTTTGAAGTGTTGTCTTGTCGGAAGTTCCTTGGCCCTCTCTTTCTCTAGCCCAGAACTTCGGAACCCCGAGGTTCCGAGTTTCTTTGCCTTAGCTTCTTTCTTTCCTGCTCCGAAACTCCGGAACTCCAAGTTTCCAAAGTTCCCTTCCTTCCCTTAGCTTTTCTTCTATTCTACTCCCCCGGAACTCCGAAACCCGAAGTTCCCTAAGTTCCTAAGTCTTCTACCCCGGAACTCGGTTCCGAAGTTCCTTAGTCTTCAACCCCGAAACTCCAAAACCCCCTGGTTCCGATGTTCCTTGTCCAACTACGGAGACCCCAGTCTCCGAAGTTCCCCAACTACGAAGATCCCGGTCTCCAAAGTTCCTTAGTCTTCAACCCCGGAACTCCGGAACCCCCAGGTTCTGAAGTTCCTTCCCCAACTACGAAGACCCCGGTCTCCGAAGTTCCTTCCCCAACTACGGAGACCCCGGTCTCCGAAGTTCCCCAAGTTCCTAAGTCTTCTATCTCGGAACTCCGGAACTCCGGAACCCCCAGGTTCCGAAGTTCCTTGTCCAACTAGTGTGACCCCGGTCTCCGAAGTTTTCTAAGCTACTTCCAACTTGCAACACTTCCGGATGGCGTGATCGACACTCAAAGCTTTAAATGCTCTGACAGCTTTGGTGACTTATGCACTTTTTTTGTGGAGCCACAAGAGTGCATTTAATGTTTTTGGCAGGATTTCCATCAAGGGAGGTACGGGACCATGCTTGGTGACTTATGTCATGCCTAACTTTGGAAGTTTAGTCAATCCACCTTCTCAAGATTGCCCTTTGTGGGTATGGCTAGGTTGCTAGCATGTACAAGTCAAGTGCATGCACTTCCCTGCACTTCCAGACTGACATGCAGGGGTCATGATCACCATTGTAACCCATTTTTCTATATAAAGGTTGTTAAGCCTCATTGTAAGAGGTTCTCTCCCTGCTACCTAGAATTTTCTTATGCTCTCCTCTTCTCTTGAAAACTTGTAATCTTTGCATTTCTGCAACTGTAAGATTGGCGTTTGGCCTTATGATTAATTGAAGAACACTATTCTTGCCTTATTTCAACCTATGTATGTCATGTATGATTTCTTACCTTCATCATAGGTGCATGTTGTGGCTCTTTCTCTTAATATATGTTGTGTTAACTGTTTTTCTGAGTGTGACTTGTGGGACTCCTTCTCCCCTCTTGGCATTCAGTGGATTCTAACCTTCATCTATGCATTGGGGTTACCCATACAACTGAAAGTTGTGCATCTTCAGGGTGTTTCAGTTAATTACTTGTGTCATTTCGGTAGGGAGAGGAACAATATCTTCTTAGTGCATCACCTCCCTTTGTTTCAAGCAATTTCTCTCTTCTCTTTTCCTCTGCAAGTTGTTAGGATAGGTTTAGTAGTAAGTTTTGAAGTGTTGAGTTGGTTCAACACCTGTCCCTGGATTGAGAAGGAAGCCGGCCTTCTCCGGAGATTAAACCCCCTTGCGCAAGGTCCCACACTTCGAGGTTGTTTCCATGTTTCACAAGGTTGCTGAGTTGATAGCTCAGCAAGGGTGCAAGTTTTTGTGATAACAGTTTTTGGAATGCCCGATGGGACTTATAATTCACATGTTAAGGATTTAGTGTTATTCTTAGTGTCATGGCTTTTGAGGCAGTCATCTCTCAAGCACTTGGCGACTCTGCTCAAGGACCAGTTCGTGCTCACGCAAAGTTCATAACTCTGGGACCCCGGAACCCCCAGGTTCCCAGGTCATCGTAACTCTGCTTACCCCGGAAGCCCGGAACCCCCAGGTTCCGCAGTTCCTAGGTCAACTACTTCGGAAGTCTGGAACCCCCAGGTTCCGAAGTCATGCAGTCCTAGGCTAAAGCCAACTGAAGGTTCGATGTGTTCTACAGTTCATCAAGCCTTTGGAGGCAACATCTTTCAAGCACCTCGCGACTCTGCAAACATTTGGTGGATCTGTGGTATGTTATCAATCTCTGGTTGAGAGGGTCTGTATGCTATTTTAAGCATTTTGTTAAACAAGCTCCATCTCCTTCAAATTCTTTAAAATGAGTTCATATCATGGGTGTAACTTCTATTCACCCCCATTCTATGAGAATCCCAGCCATTTTTCCCCTCCTTACCAGCAGGACCGAACTAGGACTGCTCCTAATTTCAACCCAATCAACTTCACTTCAGTAACAGGTGGGTACTTTCCTAATGCTTGCCACCCATCCATCCCTGCTCAAACTTCTTGGCAGCCCAACCAACCCCAAGATGATGAAAAAATGCAAATTACAAAAATCAAAAGTGTGTTGCTTGATTTCACCAGGCAGCTGGAGGAGTTGAAGAGGCAACAGGAGTGGGATTTGCAACAAGATCAGCTTGCTTATCAAGCTCAGCTTCAGCAACAACAGTTGGGAGCCCAAAGACAACATGAGGAGTTCCTTGCAAGGCAGCTTGCCTCTACTAGGAAGGAGGAAATTAAGCAACTAGCAGCCATAGAGATGCGGCTCATGCAGGAGGAAGGGTCTGCCCCTAAGGTGCCCAAATTTGAAATTCCAAGTTTCAGACAGGGGGCACCCTCTAAGCCTTTGATTGAACCTCCAAGATTCAACATCCCAAAAGGAGGATCCCAATCCACTATCTCATAGAGGCGCCCGCCTCAGGGGTCTTCTCCTATGCGATAAATTCAAATGCCTCAGCTTCCCTTGCAAAAATTTTCACCCACTCAGCCCTCTTGTCCTGGTACTATTTCACTCTTCAAGGGTGGACCCGTCATATGGAGAGCTGATTGTGCTAGTGAGCAGGGGAAGGTAGAGTTGCAACCTACCATTTGTGAGCTTTCACACGCTCATGAGGGTGCATTGTCAGGCTTGTTGCATGAGGTGATTGAAGATAATCACTCTCAGGGAACCTCTATCCAAGCAAACAATGACAACAAGGAAGAGGATTCCTTCCTCTTATTTGATGAGCTTCCTTTCTTCCTTAAGAATGAGGAGGAGGACATGCCCACGGTTGATAAGGTCTCGAATCATCAACAGATGGAAGTCAAGGATGAGGGGAAGCTGCAACATGAGCATGAGACTGAACTAGAAGTGGCAAAACATGAACACATTTTTTCCCTCGAGGATGAGGCGGTTGACATGCCTAGGGGTGTCTCTCAACCTCTGCATAACATCACAATAGAACCTACGTTCCATAGGGAGGAGCTTCATACTTCTCCCAATAGTCATCATGATTGGTGTGATATGGGGGCACTTCCTAGCACGGAGCGAAGCATGGAGGAGATTGATGAAGATCAATTCTGGGATGAGTTGGAAATTTTTTGCTCATCCATCCACATCCAATCATCATCTCCTCAACTGGAGGAGTGCTGTGAACAACAGCAAGGGATTCACGCTTCATTAGATGAGTCATCAATACCCACCCTTGCCAGCCAACAAGATATCAAGGCAGTTGAGCGAGATAGCGAGATCAATGTTTTTTGCTCAAACCTAGAATTATCAAGAGGGTGTCCAATCAAGCATCTCGCGCGAATGTTTGGTCTGGACAATCTCGTGCCTACCACCATTGCACGAAAGATGATGAAGAGCGGTATTGTGCATGTTGTTGGCTTCCTTCCCACCATGTAGTGTAATGAACTAGTAGTCGAGTGTGCCAAACATTACAACCCCATCAGCAAGGACATTGTTGCACCTGATGGAAGGATACTAGCGAACATCAGTGATGAGGCCATCAGAGAGGCCTTCAGGATCCCAGAGTATCACAACACAGTGTCTATGGCAAAGGACGAAGCAGACAGTCTGTATCAGGACCACCTGGAAGAATATGACGCCATAGTCAACCATTCCTGGCTAGACAAGCCAAGGAAGGGTGCCTCCAAACTTCAGAGGAAGAGCCTAGTGCGAGCATACTTCAAGGAAGACATCGGAGACATGATCGTCCTACTCAACAGAATAATGGGAAGCCCTCAGGGAGCCCCATTCGAACCCTGGATGTATTATTTCATTAATGAAATAATCAATGGAGTAAAGATGATAGACTGGGCCAGGATGATTAGCGAGAACCTAGATAGCCAACTGAGGAACCTAGAGACGAATAGGACTTTCTTCATGAGTTCTTACTTGTTCTATTCCTTGGCCAGGACCTACAGGTACAGAGGTCTCACTTGTAGAGGAGAAGTAGGGAGCAAGGAGAACTAGTTTCCAATATATGATTGCTATCCTCAGCTCCACGTGGAGGAGAAATTCCATTACAAAAGAGTGAATGATACTTTCCTTATGCACATCACTCGGACATTGCAAAGCGGGCTGCACCAGAGACTCTCTCAAGAGTCTATGGACTTCATCAGTCGGTTTGGATGTTGGTACATCCAATACCCGAAGTTCACTTACCTCTGAATCCAGGGATTCTCCGGACCTCCATACAAGCTTCCAGCTTACCCTACCAACCGAGTGGTGTTGCTCGAGGTTGTAAGACAATTGGAGGAGTATATAGTGATTCAAAGGGATAGGCAAAATAAGGCAGGGACGTCCTCACTTACAATAGGCAATGGGCTGGAAACATGTCCGTCGTCCCAAGCTTTTGCGACCGCTGAGAAGGAGCTGGCCTGGTATCCCCTCTATCAATACAAGACAAGAAGGAATTTTGATCCATTCCATAGGATAAAGAAGATCGAAGGAACGGCATTTGAGCACAGACCAGACTTAGAAGACAAATGGGCTAATGCAGCCGATAGCTTCGAGATCAGAAAGAGATTCTGGTCGAGAATTCCTTTGAACATGGTGAGAGCAACGGAGGTATTCAAAGTTGCCGATCAAGTGGAAGAAAGCTTAGAGCTTCATCAGCCGGGCTTCGAAAAGATGAAAAACGAACCCTTAGTTTTGATAGATTGGACAGAAAGGGAGAAATCAGATTTGGCAGACCTCATGAGGTCGGTGGTTGAGTATTCAAGGTGGTGGACGTCTGAAAAGACAAAGCAGTTGAAAGCCAAAGGTGTGACCCTGACCTACGAGTCAATGGGAGTAGATGATACGCTATCCATCAATCCTTGTACCTCTGTCGGTGATGCCCAAAATCCAGAAAGTGTTGGGTCTCGAAAGAGGAAGGAGTTAGTTGGAAGCTAAGTGAAAATCACAGGGAAGAAGATTATAGGAGAAAGAAGGGAGTCCAGCGAAGGCCAATCCATTCTAAGTGCCGCTTCTATCAGGCCTGATCAGAATGCAGTTAAAGAACGGGAGTTGAACATCTGCGTAGTTGATGATGAAGGGAGAATGCCTTCTCCTTCAGTTGAAGAAGTAATGAAGGAAGCTATCCAAAGTCCAGACAGAGAGCAAATGGAAACACCTACAATCTTCTTGGACGGCATACCAGCAAACCCAGGAGAGGCAAATGATGAAATTGACCATAATACTGTCGAGCAATCAACTGTCCCAGATTGGCTAAGGGAAAGAATAAAGGCTAAGGTCCCCAAGGAGGCCTGTTCCGAAGAGGTTACTGCAGCATTTCTGGAGAGGGTGAATGAGCCCACTATAACCAAACCACCCAAGCCCACCAAAAAGTTTTCCTTAATCCAAAGAGACAGTGCAGGGTTCAGGCCAGGCCAGATAACGGTGCCCAAAGAAGGAAAGACTAGGGACAATGTCGCCGCAGATGATTACAAGGTCACTACCATAGAGCTGGGTAAGCCCACCCAGGACCAAGAGGTCCAGTATTTTGACGACTCTTGCAGTGTTCTGAAGGCAAGTCTAGCCCATGAAAAGGAAAAGAGGAAGAAGGTCGAAGAGGAAAACCAGCAGTGGAGAGGTATGTTCTCCATCTTACCAAACCAGTTGACCATGAGATCCTAGTTACTCTGCCACAGCCTCTTCAGGAGGGATCGATGAAGGATTATGATGATATGAAGGGCTCATACACTAAAGCAAAGGAGTGGATTTTAGACGCCTCGGCACTTGCTGACACACTAGTAGAGAATCTGGTATCGGCACATGACTCGGCCTTTTCCCTAATCAATCATATCCAAGATCTAGCCATCAATTGGGAGGATATGACTGACATTCAGAATGAAATACTTCCACACCTAAAGGTTATCCGAGGCTTGTCAAAGAGAAGCCTAGTAGAAGCGGGTATCATACAGACCAGAGACAAGTACGACTTTAGCACATGGTACTATGCCTTGGTCACTCGGATTGAAGTTCTAAAGAAATCCGAGACTAAGTGTTCAGAGACAAAGGAAAGTGTTAGAGAGATCCTGGGCAAGGTATTCCATGTGGCGTTAGAGATCTGGAAGAAGGAAAGCATAAGGGGGAAGCATCTGCAAGTAGAAAACCTAAGAGCCAGAATCCAGTTTAGTTTCTTCAAGGATTCAAGGATGATTGACAAAAGCGATTTCTCGAGAATTGCAAATTTTCTCTTCATCAATGAAAATTTCCTTGCCCAAGCTGTTGAGTGGGAGAGCATCCTCGCCACCTGTACCAATGATGTGGACATCATCGACTTCCAAATTAGCAGTTCGCCAAGTGTCGCCATGGAGGAGGTCAAGCTCATTGTGTCTAGATACGTCGAATCTCTAAAAGAGGAAAGTGGACACTCACCACAGTCAAATTAGCAACTACGCCACTTGTCGCCCTCTTATTCATTTGAACTAATAGTGTTTGGGGAAACCCTAATTAGGGTTTGTTGCTATCAATCTTGGCCCTTGATCACTGTTTGATCTTGGCCATTCATTGATTTTCGAAAAACTATATAAGGTTGCCTCCTCTCATTTGGAGAGTGTGAGGTTTTTGATATATTGTTGCTTAAGGTCATTTCTAGATAATATATTGCATGTGCGCTACTTTGTAATCACTATTGTTTGAATGATTTGCATGGTTTCGAATTCCTCAACACCTAGTTAAAGTTAATATAGATTTACTTACATTGTTGTTAATTTGAGTGAAGGATTTGATAAGTATCAATTGATTGTGTATCTCCGCTCATACTTTTGGTAAATGGATGACTTTCATTCTACCGTGCTAAGTTAGTCTGAGCCTATCCCATGTGCATCCCGATATCTCGATCATAAGCACAACCCACTGAAGATTGCACCGGCTTTGTGTAGTTGTCCCTAGTGTGGCGAAGCAAAGTTTGGTTTCTCAAGAGCACACTGTTGACACTATCTCCGGAGTTCATAGGATTAGATTAGCCTTCCTAAACCCTATCCTTTTCTCCTTTCTTTTGAACGTCTAAATCCCAAAAAATCCCAAAAAAAAAGAACCTAAAAATTGCCAAATCCATCCAAGTTCAGCAGTTCAGGATACTTGTCAACCTAAGTCCCCCTTGAGATTTTCAGCATACACTACCCAAGAAGCTATTCCACTAAAGTCGCTTGTTTGCACATATAGACCTTGGAATCAGTAGTGATTTTTCAGGAGAGGATAGAATGCCTTCGGGTATCCTATCCTAATGTTTGGTAGATGATAAAACAGACACCAACAAATCGGAACAAGGATCTCAAGGAGAGAATTTCAGCATCAAGGTCAAGATACAAGGAAGAGGCCTTCAAGAAGTTTCATCAACATCAAGAACACCTCGAATGCATGAAGAAGTCTTAAGTGCTACTCGGTTGAAAAACTTCAATTATTCAACAACTACAAGCAGTAGAGCAGGATATCTTCAAGGTTCTCATTCTATCATATTGACATGGAGAGATCATAAGATGGCAAAGGAGAGATCATACAATCACTCCAAGGCAAGCATGCAAGGATGGAAGGACTTATAGCTATATCAATAATTCCCATCACCACTACTTTGAGCAAGCTAGATAATGTTAAGTATCAAGAGATATCTCTTGATATCCCTTCATGATGATGAATCCAATCAAGTCTACAAAGTGCAAGATAAAAGTGGCATCCGAGATGGCGTCCCAACCACCATTCCTCCAGTCAATGAAGTCCACATCAGCATGTCTAGATGCAATGCACCTAGTTCATACATGGATGCACAAACTCCGATGTACCTACCCTTGATATTTATTGGTCCACACTCACTGAATGTAATTTTCTCATTAGCTAAGGAGATTTTGTTGTAACAAACCCTAATTAGGGTTTTCATTGTAAAATCTTAGCCGTTGATAGAGATTTGATCCTAGCTGTTAATTGTAAATGAGCTCTCTATATAAAGCTCAAGCTCTTCATTTGTAAAGGTTAATAGCGGGTAGAATAGCTAATTGTCAATAGATAGTCTTAAGAGAATAGAATAGTAATTAGAGTAGAGTAGGAGAAGGCAGAAATTGTTGCCTAAGTTGTAAATGAACTCCATTTTCATTGAAGTTATGGTGAAGTGTGTTGTTTCTTTATAACATGCATGGTTTCTTGTTGGATCTTCATGTTAGATGATAAATAATTAGATTGAATGGAAGAATTTGTTGAATGCATTTGTGTGGAATCCGCCCAGTCCATACCACTAGCCTCTTACTGATAGTAAGTGTGCCTTGTGTGGTCAACTGGAATGATATGAGCTTAACTTCGAATCGTTATTCATCCATTGCTTATGCATTAACTTGAATGGTGATCAATGTTTGATGGTATCAATTCGAACATCTTTGAAATGTCCTTAGAAGATTGCACTGAACTTGTGTCAAATTGTTCAAGTTGATGGTGAGACCTCACTCGGTACGGTGAGGTCTCACCATCAACTTGAACAATTTGACACAAGTTCAGTGCAATCTTCATAACGTGCATGGTTTCTTGTTGGATCTTCATGTTAGATGATAAATAATTAGATTGAATGGAAGAATTTGTTGAATGCATTTGTGTGGAATCCGCCCAGTCCATACCACTAGCCTCTTACTAATAGTAAGTGTGCCTTGTGTGGTCAACTGGAATGATATGAGCTTAACTTCGAATCGTTATTCATCCATTGCTTATGCATTAACTTGAATGGTGATCAATGTTTGATGGTATCAATTAGAACATCTTTGAAATGTCCTTAGAAGATTGCACTGAACTTGTCTCAAATTGTTCAAGTTGATGGTGAGACCTCACTCGGTAGGGTTCCATATAGTCATTCATCTATGCTTTTACATTCTAGGCCTTAGAATAGACCTTCTCAACCCTTTATCTTTTGCCATTTTTTCAAATTCGAGCTAGTTGAGGACAAACAGCATCACCATATAGCAACATCACATGATCGAGTTATTCAAACGTAAGTCCCCTTGTCATTCCAGCATAATCACATCAAACCAATAGAGCTTATCCACACGTAGTGACCCTACATTCATGAACATTGGAGTCTTCTCAAGTGATCCTTAAGCTAATCTTCAGCATTTAAGAGATTTTGTTCAAGAGAGGATAAGATACTTTTTGGTATTTTATTCTGTGTTCACATGTGCATAAAAAACACATCAAAAGTGCCCATGCAAAAAAAACATATTATGCCAATTTTTGAGCCCATAGGTGTACTTTCAATGTAATTACTAGGGCATTCAACCAGGTATTCATTATTGCTGTGGTTTTTGTATTTGCAACAGTCATTTCTGTAATCAAATCTTTCCATGCCTATAGCTGATTTAAAAATATTTATAAAAATTTGCTTGGCAATTCTGACTATTCAAAGCCACAGGCAGTCTTTTAAAGTACAAAGAGTTTCTGATTTCTACTAGTGTTTCATCAGATTTTGATGGTTTTTGAAGACTTGTCAGATCTCAGTTTGCTACGGTTTACCTAGGTCAAAAGAAAAAAGTGTTAAACTGCTCCTGAGCACAAAGAGAATAGAAGTAAACAATTATCAAAAAATGAAAAATGAGTAACCAGTAGTCTGAAATGCGCCACGGAATGTAGGCGCAGGGTTTCAAATTGAAACTTGAAAGAGATGTTGCAAGTATTTCCCACTCCATAGGAAAGTTTGATAGGCAAGAGAAGATCTATAAGGATCTCGTACGCAAGCTAGGAGCTTTTGTAAAAGAATCAAAAGCAAATAAGGAAATTCACAAAAGAGTGCCTTAAAGCCCTGAGGAAAAGCATCCCTCTGTGAACCGAGTGCCCCCAATTCAGCCACCATTCAGAGCAGAGGCCAAGATAAAACTGTAGTCATCTAAAGGTGAAGTTTTGAAAATGTTTAAAATTAGTTAATGCAAATTGAGGAATATTTCAGATTACATCACGTCAATGGTGAACAAAAGATTTCAATTGCAGTGTTCAAATTGGCTATTCATGCACTTACATGGTTTGAAAATGACTGAACTTGTCTGTACAGCCATAAAACTCTGACCTAAATCTTGGGATTGTTTCCTCCATCTCTACCAGAAAAATTGCAATCCTCATTTGAACTATTTTTTAACAATGAGCTGATCACATCCAAGACTATCATTGCCTATTTCCATTTTTCGCACTGTTTTGAGCACCGCAACTTGCAGATTTTGCAAGCTATGTAAAGGTTGTAATGGATCACTTTAATATGGAGGGGCCATGAAACATTTAAACCCAAAGGGATTGTACATGGGCCAAAATCCACCCTGCTGTTGCTATTCTCACAAGTTGTGAAATCAATACATTATAATTCGTTCCTCCTTAGATATCTAAACTGTAATAACATTTAAATGCCCATGCAAAATGGAACCAATAACAAAGACATTTAATAATTGTGCTTCTTAGTGAAGTATACTAGTGCAATGTTTATTTTAGAGTTGACTCACCTACTTTGTTAAGTTCAATTCTGTTAGGAATCCCAACTATTCCTAAACAATCAGATTAAGCAAATGGAATTCAAATTTGATCTTATCCTCAATTATTGTTAAAAATTACAGATTTACCACTATCACCAGGTTACCTGGTGAGTATAATGAGTTTATATAGAAAAAAATATATAAAAAAACCTATTCTAGCAATGTGTCTTTAAATAAAAGTAAAACATAAATAATATTAATCCTATATACAACTCAAAGTACATGAAAGGAAGGTAAATATAGAGACCAAGCCAGTGATGATGCTGCAGCAATGAGCAAGAAGGGGTTCTGCCCTATCATCCTTATGGTTCATCTTGTCAGCAACTGATGTTGTTGCTATCCACACAACTCCAAACTTATCAGCAAACATGAGATACCGGGCATCTGAGCTAAAACTGGCTGCACTCACCCTCTTTTCAGAGCGTCTGTAGAGCACACCAAACAAATAATGGGATAAGGAACTCTACTTGCCAAAACAAAAGACTTTATATGCCATAGCATGCATTACTGTCCTAGAGCATGAGGGTAAGCTTAATCTCATGCAATTGCCAAGACCACTATTTCACGGTTTCAGCCATAGAAAAAAAAAAAAAAATTGACGCTTGAGTTGAAAATAATGCCTTACATGGATTTAATGCAATGCCACGAATATGCATTCCATATATTAACAAGCTTGTCATCTCCAGCAGAAGCAAAGAAATCTCCTTTTCTATCAAAACATATCGATCTTATGGAATCACTATGTGAGGGACGATCTGTAATTTTGTGGCAAACAGCAGTTCCATCTTCTCTGTAATGAAAATCAACAGGGCTGTAAATGTTCAAAGACTTTTCATGGCAACAAAGCTTTAAAGCAAAAGACGACAAACTACACCAGACACCAAACAAATTTGAATTATTTCACAGCAATAAGATTTGTGATAACTGGAAATTCAAAAACAACAAGGCAAGTACAAAATAGACAAAACAAAAGAAAATAGTTTCGTAGATTCCCTTAGTCTAGTTCACATACCAGCCATAATCGTAGTTTAATACCTTAATTCAAAATAAAAATAACATAAACCAAATGAGTTAAGATAGCAGTTTACATCAATTAGCAAATGCTTAATACAACAGACATCAATAATGTGATACAAAACCGTTTTTTAGCATTTTATCTGACATCCTCTAATTTGTTAAGCCAATTCCAAAATAAAAACTTAAATATAAAATTGGAAAAATAAAGACAATAAAACCTCAAGCATGTTATAATGCATTCTTGATTGTCGAACTTCCTTTCTTCAAGGATATTTTTTGTGATGTTTTCACACAGTGCCCCATTGCAAATGGAGACCCCCACTTTTCGCTTTTCAAGTAGTGGTTTCATTAGCTTGGTAGTAGTTTCTTAAGGTTGCTAACCTTTGCTTATGGGATGAGGTAAATTTTGTCATGACAGGGTTAAGGAAGTGTATGTTGTCAAAATTGTCATGGTTGCAAAATGCTGTCAAGATGCAATTGTAATGTCCCCATTTTGCGAGCATCAGAGTTTGTAAGAATTAACCTATCATTTGACCCTCATAGGCTAATAATTATTGATAGAGGGCCTCGTGTGGCAGTTACTTGGTGATTAAAGACATTACTCTTCAGCTGGATTCAGGTTTTGGCCTTTGCACAGGTTTTTTGACTCAGATTGGCACACTTACTATTTATAGTAAGTTAGTATTTTGGGAGAGTCAAGGTTCCTATTAATAGAAAGACACCTGAGCAGAGCTTATTGGCAGTGTCAACCTTGATTGGGCCTTTGCAGCTATTTCTAGACTCAGTTCCACATACTTACTATTTATAGTAAGTCACTATTCAGGGTTTCTATTTTTAGACAGGCATCCAATCACATGGAGAACAGGGAGAGTCGACTCCTGGCTCAGACGGTTTAGCAATTAGACAAGTACATCAAGAGATATTAAAGTTTAAGTGACTTAAGTGATTTATTTAATATTTTAATATTATTATAAAGTTCTAAAGTAACTTTATAATAATAAAGTCACTTTAATATAATAAAGTGCGTTAAGTGAATAATTTAATGTGGGAATAAATCTTTTATCCCACATTGGCCAGGAAGGTGTTTGAGCTCTCTTAAGGAAAGAATAAAAGGAAAGGCAAGAGTTCATTCTCGACATCCAATTGATGAATTGTAATTTTTGAAATGGGAGAAGTTTGAGAGAGGAAGAAACCAAGGTTTCAACCTTTGCACTTTGAAGAGCGTAAATTCTTCGAAGTTTAGGGCATCTGAGGTGCTGAAATAATCACTGATATTTGCCATTGGGAGTGACTTCATTCAGGGTCACTATTTATGCACAAATTGAAGAAGAATCCATGGAATGTTGAGCTGGTTAATGAATTTCATCTGGAAGTTGAAAGACCATATTGGAGGAAACATTGCCAATGCATTGTCATTATTTATTTTGTGAGCTGCTACAGTACCCGCGTCTACAGTACCCCCGTGAACAGTGCGCATGAACAGTGCCGTGAACAGTGCGCTACAGTAGTTGGAGTTCTATAGAAGGGGATTTAGAAAGGTTGAACAGCTATATATATTTGACAAGGGATTTGCATATGAGGAGAATCAAACCAATATATCAAGGCAGCCATTGAAATACCAGCCTACAAACCCAAAGAAGACAAAGAAAGAATTCACTACAGCGGCTTCAAACATTGTATGCCAAATGTTTGACAATATTCCTTGGTGTTCAAATAAGCAAAAACAGGGTCAGATTAGCCAAGGGATATTACAGTGGTATCAAAGCGGTTTCCTACCAACCTGTTGGGTGATGGTTGCATTCAATTGGTGGGAAAATCATCCGTGTACAAATCAGTTTTGATTTGGTTTTCAGTTGGGTAGTGAAAATGGGCTACATGACAACATTGTTCAGCGATAAACAGGCACTGAAAGAACTTGAACAATCACAATACAAGCTCAGCCGAGAGTTGTTGCGTTTAGAGCAAACATTTTCAAAGTTTGGGTTGCCTAAAAGATTCAATTCACTTCCTACCAGCAAAGGTCGAACACCACAAAACAAAGAAGAAGAAGTGATTAGCATGTTTAAGGAGTATAGCACTCTTCCTCAAAAAATTAAGAAGGAACTTCCTTTCATGAGTTACATGGATTTGCACCCGAGTCTTTGCCATAAGACAGAGTTTGCAAGGAATAAATATCACACTATAGCTAATGAATTGTTTACACATGAAATGGATAGAGAATCTACACATAAGGATGATACAACTCTTCATCAAAATGATTTGGTATCTTCAAATTCCTATGAAGTATGCAGAAATTTATATGATGAATTTGATAGACATGCTGATTTGATTCAAGAAGACACTAGCACAGCTTTGGGTAATGATTTATCTACATCATCCTTGCAAGAGGTGACTCAAGAAGTTTCTAATATAGAGGCTACTTCTGATTTTTATGACAGCGATGATGAAACTTTGCATGAGCATGAGACAACAGTTTTTTCACATGTGCAAAATGATCCTATTGAATTGTCACATGAAAGTACTCAGAAATTGGGTACTAATGATGCATTGTATGTGGAGGATTCATGTCATGGTGAGTCTGATTTTCCAGATCAGACCTTTGAAAACAAGCTAGAAGATTCATATGTCGATACGGAATCCCAAGATCGTGCTTTGGATGGGCATGCAGTTACTTTGAGAGTGGAGGTGTGTGAAGATACTGTCATACCAGCAACTTCTACCTTATCAGTTGAGCCATCCTTTGAGGTACAAAGCAGCAGTACCTTAGATGTTGAGGTGTGCATGGATGAAAGCACACATGATGCTGCTTATCATGTAGTGAGTGATGACGAATCAGCCTCATATCATAGTGCATATTGTGAACCGGAAAACTTGTATGGGGGTCATAAGCTATAGAATCCTCATCATTTGGTTGGGCAACTAAAAGTGAATGACAATATGATTGCCACAACCATTGAGCATTTTGATGTTGCTCGTCAGATGTTGGCTACCTATGGTTGGAGTACTCCTTTGACAGATGAGCATGGTGATAGTGGTTTTTCCCTTGCAGAGATACATGCACTTCGAGAAGCAATTGGAATGATGAAACAAAATTACCTAAAACTACTTGCGGATAGGGATTTTCTTCTCGAGTGGGATTGCATTTGTTATGATGCATTGAAGGGAAAGGAGGAGCAGGTCGATGAGCTCACTCATGAGCTTGAGGTGACTATGGACTCATGGCAGAGTGCCGAGTTGGCTCTTCAAGAGTCACAGTTACAGATTGAGAAGCTTACCGAGGAGTTGAGTTTGGCACAGTCTCCACCAACTGCAGATATAGTACAGTTATATGTAGAGGCAGTTGATGAGGATTTTATATCCACTGGTTGTAGTGAGGATGTGGTTACATCTATCACAGATATAGGTACGAAAGTTTCAGCTGGGATGAGTACCTTGGTTGAGAGCAGTAGAGAACCACTAGTTGCATCAAGTTCTCCTGAGGTCAGTACTGTGACAGTTGATGCAGGACAGTTTACTGGTAGCTCTTGTGCCACAATGGTGGATTCTCTTGAGAGTTGTGTGGTAGTACACAACGCTACTCCGTCCTCACAGGGCATTTGCAGAGTGTCATCTAGTTGGGAGTATGGCTCCCATGTTGATTTGTTTCCATCTCCTCAAAGCAAATCTGTCACTTCATCCCATGCAGCTGATTTTGGATGCCAGCTTGTTGTTTTTCAGAATCAAAGGGATCAGCTGCTCGATTCAAGTGTTGTTAGTGATGAGCCATTGATAGAGGTTGGAGCATTTTACCGCGACTACACAGTGAGGAGTGCTCATCATTTTTCTTTTGATCCACACACAGAGGACTTGATGATGCATCCGTGTGGATTGGCGCCGAGATGCCATCCTTTGTGCGATGGGTATTCATCATCTTCAGAAGATGGGATTAGCAGTTGCGATCGCCCGACTCAACAGTTTATGGGGGATTACTTGCAGGAACAGCTGTCAGTTATACATCATGCTGATATGTATCCAATAGGGTTTGCTACTTCTATGTCACAAAGTTTTCTTATGGGTACATGGTTACAGGATGACTATGGTGTCAGTGGGCATGATGGTTTGGTTAGTTATCACATCCATGGGAGTTTACCGAGAGCTGTAGAGAGATATTGTGTTATAGACGCTTCCAGATATTTTTATCTTTATATGCCGAATGGATGTGGGGTTCAGTTGTTTTGGGATCCAGGAGGCGACAGGTTTGGCACAGTGTATTGGATGGGTCCCATTGGTTTGCTTCACCACTTCTGGCATGGTGAAGTTGAGATCAGAGTAGCGCAGAGGAAGTCAGAGGGTATTAGAATTGGCAGACTTCCATTCCAGGTTTGGGATCCAGGGATATTGTGCGCAACTATGTTTATGTTGGTGCTACAGGAGTCGGTTAAGGATGTGTGGGACATTTCACAATTCTCCTTTTGGGCCTCCCGAGGATTGGAGTTTCTTTGCAGTGGAGATTGCTTGGGGACAAGCAATTTCAGGAAGGGCAGACTGTAATGTCCCCATTTTGCGAGCATCAGAGTTTGTAAGAATTAACCTATCAGTTGACCCTCGTAGGCTAATAATTATTGATAGAGGGCCTCATGTGGCAGTTACTTGGTGATTAAAGACATTACTCTTCAGCTGGATTCAGGTTTTGGCCTTTGCACAGGTTTTTTGACTCAGATTGGCACACTTACTATTTATAGTAAGTTAGTATTTTGGGAGAGTCAGGGTTCCTATTAATAGAAAGACACCTGAGCAGAGCTTATTGGCAGTGTCAACCTTGATTGGGCCTTTGCAGCTATTTCTAGACTCAGTTCCACATACTTACTATTTATAGTAAGTCACTATTCAAGGTTTCTATTTTTAGACAGGCATCCAATCACATGGAGAACAGGGAGAGTCGACTCCTAGCTCAGACGGTTTAGCAATTAGACAAGTACATCAAGAGATATTAAAGTTTAAGTGACTTAAGTGATTTATTTAATATTTTAATATTATTATAAAGTTCTAAAATAACTTTATAATAATAAAGTCACTTTAATATAATAAAGTGCGTTAAGTGAATAATTTAATGTGGGAATAAATCTTTTATCCCACATTGGCCAGGAAGGTGTTTGAGCTCTCTTAAGGAAAGAATAAAAGGAAAGGCAAGAGTTCATTCTCGACATCCAATTGATGAATTGTAATTTTTGAAATGGGAGAAGTTTGAGAGAGGAAGAAACCAAGGTTTCAACCTTTGCACTTTGGAGAGCGTAAATTCTTCGAAGCTTAGGGCATCTGAGGTGCTGAAATAATCACTGATATTTGCCATTGGGAGTGACTTCATTCAGGGTCACTATTTATGCACAAATTGAAGAAGAATCCATGGAATGTTGAGCTGGTTAATGAATTTCATCTGGAAGTTGAAAGACCATATTGGAGGAAACATTGCCAATGCATTGTCATTATTTATTTTGTGAGCTGCTACAGTACCCGCGTCTACAGTACCCCCGTGAACAGTGCGCATGAACAGTGCCGTGAACAGTGCGCTACAGTGCCGTGAACAGTGCGCATGAACAGTGCCGTGAATAGTGCGCATGAACAGTGCCGTGAACAGTGCGCTACAGTAGTTGGAGTTCTATAGAAGGGGATTTAGAAAGGTTGAACAGCTATATATATTTGACAAGGGATTTGCATATGAGGAGAATCAAACCAATATATCAAGGCAGCCATTGAAATACCAGCCTACAAACCCAAAGAAGACAAAGAAAGAATTCACTACAGCGGCTTCAAACATTGTATGCCAAATGTTTGACAATATTCCTTGGTGTTCAAATAAGCAAAAACAGGGTCAGATTAGCCAAGGGATATTACAGCAATAAAGTTGCAAAAATGTTGTCATGAGGAGTTGTGGAAATTACAAGCTCAAATCTTGGAGTAGACAATTTACTTGCGATTCTATTACGAATTGCAAGTCTTGCATGTAGGTCTGAAGAGAACACAAGCAATACTAAGAGGGCGAGGGTGAATCAATATTGCAGTTTTTTAAACCTTTTAAAATCTTGAAACCACATAAAACATGAAAAAACAATCATCAAAACACATACACCATATTTCTCGTGGAAAACCCTTTAGGGCAAAAAACCACAGCATTAAATAGCTTGCATTAACATAAATGGGCACTTACCTTGATTACATTGGAGAGCGCCAACTCTCTGTTTTGCTGAAGCACCAACTCCAGAAAGAGAACACTCTTAAATACAAAATTCAGTGAGATTTTCCTGAACATATACAGCACTTCTTTTACTAGCAAGAGATACAACATCCCCAAAATTTAAGATTTTCAGTAACAATACATTAAACACTCAGTCTCAGACTTTTCAATAGCAAACCTCCTAAGAATCTTGATTCAATATGAAGCCACAAATACCAATATTGTCAATAGGACTTCTGCCTTTACATCTATCCACACCACTAATCGCACTTTTCTCTTCTTATATTACACGAATCCCCTTTTTGATCTCCACTCTCAGCACTATAATAAAACAGCTCCAAAATTATTTTCAAGAATCACATCCATTAGTGTCCCAACTATTCATATAGCATACCAACTATTGTTCTTTTTGCTACAACCAGCACTCAACGTTACTCACCTTCCTTTTTAAAAATGATCCTCACCACATTCAAAAATGGCTCTAAGACTTCATACAGATATCAATTGCTTTGACAACAGATGCCAACCCTTCTTAAAAAACATAACTTATTTCAGCAGGCTCTTCATCCTTAAGAAAAATACAACTCAAAGTCAAGAGATATCGAACACCAAACTTATTAATTATCCCATGAACTCAAATATGCTAGCCCAGAAAAAAAACATCTGCACCACCACTTAATATGCCACACATAAATACGATGTTAAAAATTACTAGCTGAACATATTGAAAATAGTTACAGCCATATCTCCACAAAGAATAAAGTCATGTTTTTTTTAGTATACACCGGTTTAAAAAAACGACGCCATCATATCTCTCATCGCGTCTTCACTCAAATCTGAAAAACACAGACTCCTGAGACGTTTTTATTTACTCACACCTCTAATAATATCGCTGTGTTTGAAAAAAAAACTCGTCTTCATCTCCAACATACACGCAAAAAAGTCAAACATATTCCATGCTTGATCATATAATTAAAGATTATAAATATCTTTCAAAGGCACATAGCACAAGTATAATACCACAATCCTTCAATTCATTTACGTCCACAAACGGCACCATTTAAAACAATGATTCTCTTTAAATCAAAGCATTACAAAAGCTTTTAGAATATTCAACCGATGATGATAGGTGACATAGCAAATAATCTGACAAAGTTGCGGACAAGGAACAAGTAGGCACTCACAATGCTAAAGTAAACAACCAAGCAGCTGAAGCGGGTCAAGCACTTGAAGCAGGTTAGGCACCTCAAGCAGCTCAACCAAAATTAAGATCTAATGAATAATCATCAGCTTGAAAAGCACTTCAAATTCAATCCAATATTACATTGAGTAATCCTCTAGCTTGAATAACATAGGCTCGACAAAAACCACTTGACATCAATGACAAAATGTCTAACAATCTCCCCCTTTGTCATTGATGGCAACCTCATCTGCAACTGCCACATCCTGAAATCAAGAAAGCAATATTGCTCCCCCTAACTTACATCCCTTTGACATCAATGACAAAACCAACTTGCAATAACTAAGACCATCCTGCAAAACAGAAACGGGGCTAAAAGAATGTGACAATGAAAGAACTCCCCCTAAGTCCAAGCAGGAAGTTCAATGTTAGAGTGGAAATACTCCAAACTTCTCCTTTTTGATATCATCAAGAGTGTATAAATTATTAGCAACTCTATTTGCATTTGCAATATGTTTACCATCTTTTATAACTTCACAACAATCTAAATTAAAACTCAAACTATGTCCTGTTGATGTGTTTTTTATGCACATGCGCACACAGAATAAAATACCAAGGTATCTTATCCTCTCTTGAACAAAGTTATTCGAATGCTAAAGATTTGCCTAAGGATCAATCGAAATAACTCCAAGGTTCTTATATTGAGGGTCTCTACATGTGGATAAGCTCTGTTGGTGTGATGTGATTTTGCTAGAATCACAAGGGGACTTACGTTTGTATGCCTGAAAGCTTGATTTGCTAGAACTTGAGTCCTAACTACTCACCGAGATAATAAAGAAATAGCAAAAGATGAAAAGCTCAAAAAATCTACTCTAAGGCCTAGAATGCAAGAAGATGGATGAATGAATAGTTGGAGTCCTACTGGGCTAGGTCTCACCATCAAACAGAACAATTCAACACCAGCTCAGTGCAATCTTCTGAGGGAATTTTGAAAATGTTCAAATCATTACACCATCAAACACTGATCACCATTCAAGTTAATGCATGAACAATAGACATATAACAACTCGAAATTAAGCTCATTCAACTTTAAATCTAAATCTATTTACCAATTTTAAACTATTTTGAACTTTTTGTGAATATATTATTTATATTTTAAAAAATTAAATTTATATAAGGCGAATTTAATGCCAAATTTTTTTTTGAAATTTTTGCCCATGCCGAACTTCATCCGAATTTGATGGTTGCCAAACTCGAATTCAAATTCAAACGCGGTGACTTAGTTGGAGAGCACCAACTCTCTAAGAGCACCAACTCCAGAAACAGAACACTCTTAAATACAAAATTCAGTGAGATTTTTCTGAACATATACAGCACTTCTTTTACTAGCAAGAGATATACAACATCCCCAAAATTTAAGATTTTCAATAACAATACATTAAACACTCAGTATTAGACTTTTCAATAGCAAACCTCCTAAGAATCTTGATTCAATATGAAGCCACAAATACCAATATTATCGATAGGATTTCTGCCTTTACATCTGTCCACACAAATAATTGCACTATAATAAAACAGCTCCAAAATTATTTTCAAGTATCGCATCCATTACTGTCCCAACTCTTCATACGGCATGCCAACTATTGTTCTTTTTGCTACAACCAAAACTCAACGTGACTCACCTTCTTTTTAAAAAACGATCCTCACCACGTTCAAAAATGGCTCTAAGACTTCAGAAAGATATCAACCCCTTTGAAAACAGATGCCAACCCTTCTTAGAAAATGTAACTTGGTTCAGCAGGCTCTTCATCCTTTAGAAAAATACAACTCAGATTCAAGAGATATTGAACACCAAACTTATTAATTATGCCATGAACTCATACGTGCTAGACCAAAAACAAAAAGTCTGCACCACCACTTAATATGCCACACATAAATACGATTTTAAAAATTACTAGTTGAAACGAAGAGCAACACAAAAACAACTCAAAACATAAAACCATGTCCTTTTTTTAATCCGGGCACTATATATGTATTAAAAACAATGTTGAGCACTAGTTACAGCCATATCTCCACAAATAATAAAGTCGTGTTTTTTTAGTATACACCAGTTAAAAAAAAACGGCACCATCATCTCTCATCGCATCTTCACTCGAATCTGAAAAACGCATAAACTCCTAACATGTTTTTATTTGCTCATGCCTCTAATAATATAGTTGTGTTTGAAAAAAAACTCTCATCTTCATCTCCAACATACACACAAGATAGTCAAACATATTCCATGCTTGGTCATATAAATAAAGATTATAAATATCTTTCAAAGGCATGTAAGCACAAGTATAATACCACCATGCTCCGATTCATTTACTTCCACAAACGGCACCATTTAAAACAACAATTCTCTTTAAACCAAGGCGTTACAAAAGCCTTTAGAATATTCAACCGATGATGACAGGTGACATGGCAATTAATCTGACAAAGCTACGTACAAGGGACAAGTAGGCACTCACAATGCTGAAGTAAACAACCAAGCAACTGAAGAAGATCAAGCACCTCAAGCAGCTCAACCAAAATTAAGATCTAATGAATAATCAGCGGCTCAAAATGTTAGGAAAATTAATGTTTACATTATATTTGAGGTGTTCGTAATTATGTAAATGTAGAAAGGTAATTACTATTGTAATAGTGATGTTGTTAATAAACAACTCACTAATATAGGTTTGGATGGTTAGTCGTATATATTGTTGAAATAACAATATATCACAATAGTTAGTGGTTAATGTGTTATATCCGTGAATGATATTCTGGGATATTTGTTATAACACCTCCCAATTAAATAGGAGGTTGTTTGGCTATGTGTAAGTGGCTATATATTAGCCTTGTATTGAGAGTTGAAAAATTGAAGCCCATTATTCTGTGTGCAAAATTGTTTTAAGCTTCTCTGTTTTTGCTCAAAAGCTTTAATATGGTATTAGAGCTGCAGATTTTGTGGCTATTATTTTGAGGATATGCCTCTGGTACAAGCAATGTGTTCATCTTCTAATTAGCTTGGTCTCTATTATTGATTGAGGCATTTTTTATCAGATTAGAAGTTTTGAATTCTTGTATTTGATGGACTTTATTGTTTAAGCATTGGGTTGTGGGCAAAGTTTTTTTATGATCGGCATTGGATTTATGTTCGGGAGGCCAAATTTGGCGCTGGAGCAGCGAACAGTTAAGTAAGATATTGCCGATGCTCCTGAGTGATACCGAATACATAGCTGCTTCTCCACATTGACTGAATAATTGATCATGCAATGATTTTGTAATCGATCATTCTCTCCTGCGATTTGATTTGTATCTTTGTTCATTGGCCCTTCCTTGTATTCACAGATCGGGTCTTATCGTGAGGCATTGCTATTGCTTTGGCTTGGTGTTTTGAGTCTTCAATGCTTGTTTTACTCTCACCGTTGCTTAGTTGAGCATTGAAGATTGTGTCATAATCAAAGCAAACTTGTGATACTCTCTCTTATATGATTGCATTCATCTTCAACGGGGTCGTGGTGGCTATGAGATCAGTTTTATTTTTTTATATAGAGGCTATGTTTTGGCCAATTGTTGATTGGATGACCAAATCATCTCCACAACCCATATGCATCTACATGTGACGAGCCTGATTTTGATGTGCTATTTGGCTGCAAAGTCCTTTGGTGGATTTCATTATCATGTTTGTGACTTGGAGCATTTGATTGTATAGTTGGATATTTTGTATCATAAAAGTCTAAGAATATAAAAGTGTCAAAAATAAAAAATTAATTGTAATTGGGCGCATTATCGCTTGTATGCGACATCCATTTTGTGGGGGAAAAATATGTTCTTTTCTAACAATTGACAAAATTGAGCTTCAAGATCAAATTTGCTAAGTAGCAAATTTATTGGAGGCGGGAGGCATCGGAGGTTGGAGGCTAATCAGAGACCTCTTGTCAATCACCAACGACGGGGCCGCGCATTAGGTGTGGTGACATTTTTTCAGTTGTGTATTTGCTTCTAGTTGCGAATGGTGTGGTGTGTGCTTCAATTTTTGGTTTTCTACTTTACGTAGTGTGTTGGATGCTGGAAAGACAATTGTATAGGAAAGCAGCTAACATCAATGATCCTCTAACTACGGAGATACTCTAATTGCCATACTTCGTCAAAAGATGATCGACTAGTGAATACGTTCACTAGCAATTATGATCATGTGCAGCAAGATCCAGATAACAAGATCCAGACATTGGTATGCAGTTTTATGTGATTTGTTTTCTTTTTAGCGCTCTTGTATGGTGTGAATAAATGGAAATTTCACATTGTGGGGGGGACATAACATCAATTTCCATTTCCATTTTGAGCTAAATCGGCTAAAGTCAAGGGCAATTTCCAGTGTCAATGGCAGTTTCCTATGATGTTCGAGATTAGGTGGCAGCGGTCGACAACAGTGACTGCAATTGAGAACAACATTTGGTTCTCATAGATGTAATATGAAATCATTCCATGTTTTGTTTTGTGTGAGTGGCATTTCCTATATTTTCCTCTGATGTTGGAGAAATATAAGCACTAGTGTAAGTCAATTCATGGATCTTGAAAGGGCTTGTGGGAGGATCCAGAAAACCACTCGAGGTGGGCAAATTGTGGAGGTTCTTGTTCACGTCACGGTTTGTGGTAAGCCTATTTAAAAAAAATCATGGGAGGAGAGAGCCTTTTTCTTTTGGATCAAGGTCATGAGTCACATAGTTGGACATGCCACAAGGGTGAGCATACTGCAGACGAGTGTGTGAATGATTTTCTACCATGTAAACATTAAGGGGGGGAATGTTACAAAAAATAATGTTTACATCATATTTGATGTGTTAGTAATTATGTAAATGTAGAAAGGTAATTACTATTGAAATAGTGATGTTGTTAATAAACAACTCACTAATATAGGTTTGGATGGTTAGTCATATATATTGTTGAAATAATAATTTATCACAATAGTTAGTGGTTAATGTGTTATACCCGTGAATGATATTCCAGGATATTTGTTATAACACCTCCCTATTAAATAGGAGGTTGTTTCACTATGTAAGTGGTTATATAATAGCCTTATATTGACTGTTGAAAATTTGAAGCCCATTATTCTGTGTGCAAAATTGTTTTATGCTTCTATGTTTTTGCTCAAAAGCTCTAATACAAAAAACACTTCAAACTGAATCCAATATTACTTTGAGTAATCCTCTAGCTTGAATAACATAAGCTTGACAAAATCCACTGGACATCAATGATAAAATGTCTAATAACAAGGTCTTGCTCTACAATGTCAGAACAACCATTAAAATTTGCTAAGAGGCAACAAGTGAAATTGTCAAAATGCAAGTGTTGTTAAAGAGTCGAAGGCATCAAGTTTTGAATGTTGCATTTGTGTATAGCGGATTGGGCAAACTAAGATCTTTGTGCATTTGGAAGTGTGGAACTTGATGTAGGTTCACCATCTTCATTATAAAATTGTTGATTTATCAAAGGGCAAAGAGTGTAAAACTTCTACCAGCCTTTCACGAAAATTGCAAGACCTCACCTAAACCTTGCCACTAAAGAGGATCAATGCAAATTCAGCTTAAACTCCGACTTGGGAGAGGATCAATACACAACTTTGTAGAATTCCAACCAGCCCTAGTCCAAAAGTCCAGTCATGATTTGTACATGTGGTGTAAACTCTGACTTGGAATGATCGCAAGACTTGTTGCAAGTATGACCTTATGTAATGCAAATCTAGTATAAACTCTGACCTGCCTTTGAACACAATGCAAATCTCCTTCAAAGTCTGACCTCATCAAATGCAAATTTTGTGAGAGGTCCACCATTGAGAAGAACGTTGTTGTTGCCAGGAGTATGAAGTAGTGTCAAGCTGAATGGAAGTCTGACTAGCCAAGGGAAGGAGGAAAATGTTGATCAACTTAAGTCTGACTAACCAGAGGAAGGAGGAAAATCCTCAGTTCATACTTTTTGTGGTTTGCTAATTGTGAGTCACAATGCAAACTTAGCCTAAACCTTATTATTATACTAGGTTTGATTGTAGATATTTGTTCAAGTTGTGCCAACATTGGGTATTTGGGTGATGTATTCGTAGTAGGAAAATCTTCCATTTCCTTAGAAAATTGCATCAAGCTTGTGTAGTTGTTGTCAACATGGTGAAGCCGAACTTGATTTTTGGAAATTTGTCTATCTAAGTAGCATTCATTGTCGTCATTGATCTTAGGAGTAGTGTAGTCTCTCTAAACCCTTATCCTTTTTATCTTTATTTTCCAAGTCAAAGTTGAAGTCTAAATTCCAGCCAAGTTCAAGCATAAAAGTTAAGTCCCCTTGTGATTCTAACAATATCACATCATACATCATTGAGTCTATCCACAATGTAAAGTCAAGACCTAACAGTATAAACCTTGGAGTCATCTCATTTGATCACGAAGCTTAGCATTTAAGAGGTCTTTGTTCAAGCGAGGATAGAATACCTTGGTATTTTATTCTATGTTTGAGGTGCATAAAGAACACATCAACAAACTCCGCCTCCATAATTGGGGCCAAGTTCCAAGAACGTTCGTCCAAACCACCCTCAAGGCTCAACTAATTTGGGATGGATTTACTTTGCCTCTCCCTAACAACACCATGCCTCTCCTTGTGGGGGGGCAATAGAAATGATTAAGTAATTGGGCTATGAGTACACTACCTTCCAATGTATTATGAAGGTATATGAAATTAAGTATGACTGCCATGCATATTGCAATCTATATTAATATTATTATTTAATTCTGCATAAAAACATTATCGGGCTTCATATATTAAGCACATCCCCATGCATACCACCAAGAACAAGGATGTTATTGTTTGTAACTTAATAACAATTATTTGATCAGATCGATAGTGATGTCTTGAATGCTTTTGATTCCTTTCCTTTGTATCTCTCAATGTGAGGGAGGGGTTACACCTCTTCATCATGTATGCCCTTTGGCAAAAGACACACCCTTTCACCATTAGCACCCTTTGAAAGAGTGCAACTCTTCATTATTTCTGCCATTTGAAAGGGACACAACCTTTCACAATCAGATCTGCACTTCTTATTTAAACCAGATCTACACTTCTGATTCCCAAATTATCTCCCCTCAAATGAGGTTCTCTTCTGATTTGTGTTATTTCCAGATTTCAAAGTTTTGTTAGATGCCTAAGGGGTTGAGCTTAATTGGTTAAAACATCGGGTTCCTATTGTGGAAGCCCATGTTTAATTCCCTATTGGGACATCTAAAGTGGGATTCTAAGTTGTGGCTCTTGATCTTCCATAGGAGGTGGTGTCTAAATAAAAGTGGATTTCTATGTAGTGACTCTTGGTCTTCCATAGGTGATTTCATAAGGAGCTTGTATTGGTCTAATTTTGATGCTCATATGAGCAAGATATTTGTAGTCAATATTCAAAAAAAAAAAAAGAGAGATTTGTTACAAGATTGAATTAATTAATTGTTATATTTATTAGACCTAATTTTTTTATAAAAGGAATCTTTTTAGTTCTTTTCAAGTTTCAATCTTATTTTTTAGCTCAAGGCATATTTGTGTGTCTCTGAACTTCAACGAGATGTATATTATTGTAATTGTCACATGTGTGACACCTTCCAATGTATGTGAAAGAAATTGACTAGATTTGAATTGAATGAATGAACATCCACAACACCTAGAGACACCAAACTAATCTGTTTTCGAGTTCTTTTCTGTATTGTTTCTTCTATTATGAATCTTGAGCAAGAAACTCGCTATTTTGTCAAGTCTTGCCTCTTCAAAAAGCTCATTCAAATAGTCCACCTTTAAGTCGTTCTCAAACTGACTATGAATATCTTCATATGCTACACACTCCTCTTGATGAAATGCCATTTTGTTTCCACCACTCCCTTGCTGTAAAAAGTGCAAGTCCTTCCGGCCTACTAATGGGCTTTTGAGGGCTAATCCTCAGAGGATGGGCAAAGTAAGACAGGAGTGGGACCCGCCAGATAAGAGTTGGACTAAGGTCAATTTTGATGGCGCTTCGAGGGGAAATCCAAGGGTCTCTGGTGCTGGGGTAATAGCCTGGGATGATTGTGGCAACATTCTAGCCATAGGAGCTAAAAGATTGGTGGATGGATCGAACAACGATGTTGAGTGCCAAGCGGCTTTAGAAGACATTCTCATGGCTAAGAAATTGGGAGTGAAGAAACTCCATTTGGAGGGAGACTCTCAGATTGTGGTGAACAGGATAGCTAGAGGTCGAATGGAGGCGTGGCATTTAGACAAACACGTTCGAAGAATGAAACTTCTTTTGGGTGGTTTTGAAGACTATAAGGTGACACACGTTCTCAGGGAAGCTAATGTGGAGGCTGACAAGCTTTCAAATGTGGGAGCGAATGGTTCATTGGAAAACGATTTTAGATTATTTGAGGACTTTCGAAATGTTAGTTCTCATGATTTTGGTTGAATTGCTTATACTAAGGGAAGTGAACCCAAGTTGTTTTTGATGTGGTTGATTTTGACATTGGACTTGTGGGAAGCAATGGCCCTCATGGATTGTGATCTATGATTTTGTTGCAAGTGGCCTTAGCGGCGATGGAGTGATGATGGAGGCAATCGGTGAGTTGACCTGGTAATGATGCATGGTTTGATGTGATTTGTGTGGTGCAATCATACCATGTGATGGAGGTGGCTTTTTTAAGGCCTTGGATTTTGGTTCCCTGGCATTTCGTGGTTGTTGGTTTTGGGCGTTGGTTGTGTGTGCGGGTTTTAGTGAAGAGGCGAGATAGGATGGAGGCGAATTTTTCCTTGACAACGGACGGGCAAATGCCGGCATTTCACGGCCTGATCTCAAGCAACAGGCTGATGAATGTCTTCAGGGTGGATGGGGAGGATTTTTGGAGGGCAGTGCGGTTGATGGTTGGGGAGGAATTTCTGGTGTCTGACTGTCGGCCTTGAACCAACCTCGACATCTCATCGTTGTTCGTTGCTCTGGCTTTGTCGGTGGGAAAGCCGACGGAGGAAGTACAGGAGGTTGTAGCTTTGGTGTTGCGACCCAAATGGGCGAGCGGTTTGAATGATGTGGTGGCTCGAGCTGTTGTTGGGAAAGGGCTGAAGAGGATGGAAGATCCATGGCGAAGGATTGGCAGAGAAATGGGGGAGCTGCAACCATTTGTAATTTGGTCGGCGTCTCAACCTGTTGAAATCCAATTTGAGAACGCACGGAAGGGTTGGAGGGATATTGTGCATTATGTGCGAGAGTTGGGGCCAACTGAGCGAGTGAAGATTCGTGGGAAGAAGACCCCAATTCGGTCTGAAGCTCCTTTGGACGAAGATGGGAGGCCTATGATCCGCCATCAGATTCCACGGAAGCACGTGAAGGTGCTGGAGCGCAAGTCGCTGCATGGTGGCAGACCGGGAACACTGCCAGGTGGAGGGAGTGAGTTGCATGATGCAGGGCCCAGCCTGGGTATTCCAAACTTCTCAAGGGAAGAGGCTTTGGGATGGTTTCGATAGACGGGTCCTTTGGGCCTGTCAGGTTTTGTTGGGGCATGTGTATGTATGGTTGGCTTTTTTGTAGTGGCTGGTCCTGTAGGTCTGGTGTCTTTTTCGGGTTCTTTTGGTTTTGTAGGGGCGAGACCCCATGTAGTGGCAGACTGTTTATTAGCATTTTGGATGTAAATCTTTCCTATTTCAAGCAATATATTATCCTAGATATTGATCCAAAAAAAAAAGTGTGAGTCCTTCCCAATCTTCTTTGGGCACCTTCCATCTACCAATTTCACATCTCAAATGATGAGATCTCGTCCTCAATTGCGCAAGTAAAATTTTAGCCTTTCCCTTAATCGAAGATCTCAAATAAACTTTTTCATCATGCTTCCCCATGGGGTTAAATTCTTTGATATGGTATGCTTTTTTTCTGCATAGCTGTTTTGTCCACATGGCATTGCTGAAATTTTCTAAACCCCACTTTTTTATCTCCTCATTAGTGTTAGGGTAGTGTTGACGTGTATTTTGTACACTGCCTAACATAGAATAAAATACCCAAGGGTACCTTATCCTCTCTTGAATAAAGCCTCTGATTGCTGAAGATATCACGAAAAAAGATCAATCAGGATGACTTCAAGGTTCTTGTATGTAGGGTCTCTACGTGTGGATAAGCTCCAGTGGTATGATGTGTTGGAATCACAAGGGGACTTACATTTGATGATTGAACTTCTGATCTGCTTTGCTGGAACACAGGCTCTTACTAGCTTAGATTTGAAAAAATGGAAAAAGGATAAGGGTGAAGAGAGGATCTAATCCTAATACTAAGAATGTAGGAGCAATGATTGATCTTTGATGAAACTCTAACTAGGTCTTGTTTTGACATCACAGGACCATCTCCACAAGGCTAGTGCGATCTTCGAAGGGAAGCTTTATGATGTTCAAATCATCACTGCAGGCATAGACACCATCAAGTTGATGCATATCAATGAAGAAGCGACAATTGAAGTTAAGCTTAAGCTGAACGATTCCAGTTGACTACACAAGGCAAGTCTGCAATCAACAAACTGCTAGTAGTATGGATATACGAATTTCACCATCAATCAAGCACATTTCTTCCACTCATCTAATCATCTACCATCTAAGATTGAAGATTCAACAAGAAACCATGCATATTGCAAGAAACGACACACTTCACCATTACTTCAATGAAAATGGAGTTTGTTTACAATCAATGGCAACAATTTCTTGCCTTGTCCTCCTATTCTACTCTAATTGCTATTCTATCAACTTCTAACTACTCTCTATCTACTAACTGCTTTCAACTATTTCTATACTATCTCTCTAACTAATGTCTTTACAAAATGAAATGCCAGGGCTTATATAGTGCCCACAATACAATTCGATGGCTTAGATCAATTCGAGATCAATGGCCAAGATTCAACAATGAAAACCCTAATTAGGGTTTGTTACAACCATTACATAACATTTAATGCTCGACCAATGATAAAATTGCATTGCTTGGACACATGTCCTCTCTAGAAAAAAAAAAATCGACCAATGGATAGCCGGGGTAGGTACATCGGAGTTTGTGCCACCTTCCATGAGTTAGGTACATTGAATCTGGACATGCTGAGGTGGACCACAATGACTAGAGCAGTGATGACTAGGATGCCACCTCATCTGACACTTGTCACTTGGTAGATATTCAACTTGATGTTGTTGAGAAGTTAGCCTTAATTAATTCTTCTGGAACTATCTGCTTCTTCAACGAACCCTTTGCTCTGACTTCTTGTGTCCTTGATTTGCAGGATGATGATGTACCTCGCCTTGCAATGCTAGATTGGAAGAGGTCGCCCTTGATGATGCTGGATCGAAGAAGGTCGTCCTTGATTTGGCTTGATTTTCCTTGAGAAGAGTCTTCCGACTTGTGGATCCTTCGAATTTGGGAGTCGCCATCTTGATACCTACACAACATTTCAAAATTAGTAACATGTTTTGCAACGTGGAAATATAGACTAGAAAGAGGATTTAAGTTTTAAATTAAGAAACCTCATGATAAATCATTGAATTATCATTTCCTAAATTTACTAAGCCACTTGAGATTGAAAATTGAGAATTCAAAATTGAGACTAGGAGAATCTCGCCATACCTCCACTTGGGAATTTAACTCTAAAATGCAAAACAAGAAATTTGCTTAGGCAAAACTTATAATTTGAAGCTTTCCCACGTGATCTCTCTTCAAATGAACGTCCTCTTTAGTAATTCGCCACCTTTGGAAGGGGTCTTCAATGTCTTGATGATAGCAAATTCGCCTCACCTCCAACTCGCACTTCTTTGGATGATGTTCGCACCTTGCTTGGAATGGAAATTCGCTCCACTTTGAATACAAATCGCACACCTCTTTGTCTTCTCCAAATCGTATATGAATGAAAGTGAAATGATGATTTAAAAATGAAATAAACCACTCCCCTTTATAGGCGCTTAACCCCTCTATTATCCTAGGCCGACTTGGTGAATTAAAAGCAATTTTAATTTAAAAAACAAGGCCGACTTTGTAAGATTTAAAACTCAAGCGCTCAAATTTGATTTTAAAATAACAATTAATTAATTAATGCCTTCATTTTTTTAATTAATAAATTTGATTTTTTAAAAGGCAAAAACTAATTAATTAAATGCTCATGCGTTAATTTTAAATGCTATCAATTGAATATTCCAATTTATCGATTTTTCTAGCATTTAATAAAATTCAAAAAAATGTATTAACGCCAAAACATGGAGATGGTGGAAAGATACAAACCATTATCGCCCTGGTCCCTGACTGAGGGACAGGAGCGAACTTCCATTTTAGCCTTTGATTTTCGCCTTTGACATTCAAAACCTCCATCTTTACGTTGAAACTGGCATTTTCGCTAAGAACCTCGAGCTTGATTGATTTGATTTTGTGGATGAGTGCCTTCTGAGGTTTGATATCGCCCTGGTCCCTCGGTGAGGGACAGGAGCGATCTTGGTGTTCTCTCCTTGATCTTGCTTCTTTAATCACCAATCTTCATTATATGGCAAGCAATGACGTTATCCCTTCGCTTCATGCATATTCTACTTGTCGTTAACAAGGCATATTCGATGTTTAAATGGTTTTCACCCTGGTCCCTTGGTGAGGGACAGGAGCGAACTTTATGCTCTAGCCAACATTTGCTATCTTTCAACCTTTGCTTCTTGTTCATTGCCTTCCAAACGATATCTTCGACCTTGTGTAACCTGGCTTTGTCATGATTTTGAAGGAAAACGAGTGATTTAATGAAAATCGCCCTGGTCCTTGCCTGAAGGACAAGAGCGATTTTGTCTCCTTGTTCAAATTGATCACCATTTGACGCTTGGTTTCCTCTCATATCATCTTCTCAAGACACCTTAGACCTTGTGCAACCTTGTACGTCCTTGACTTGGCGTGATTTTTGAAGGAATTGGCTAGTATGATGATTATCGCCCTGGTCCCTGACTGAGGGACAGGAGCGAACTTTGATGTCCTGGGCTCATCCTTGCTTCTATCAACTTGCAATTGCCTTCACAATGTAGAATGAGGTCTTTTGATCCCTCCTGAACCATTGAAAATGTGATCAACATCCAAAACTTAAGCATGTTTAGAAATTTCGCCCTGGTCCCTGACTGAGGGACAGGAGCGAATTTAGGCATTTAGTGCAAATCCTTCAATTTTGGCGGTCTTTGTAACTTTGTTCTTCGTCGAGACACTTCAAATGTCATTACCACCTTGTATCCTGACTTGGAGTGATCTAAAACTTGGGATGAAGGCAAGATAACCACTATTTCGCCCTGGTCCCTTGGTGAGGGACAGGAGCGAATTTGCACTTGTAAGCTCCATCACACTTTGCTAACTTCAAAATTTATCTTCAACGGACTCGTTGTGCACCTTTTCATTCATCCTTGGCCGGGAGTTTGTTCAAACTTGGCGAGAAATTGACCTAAGGCAAAAATCGCTCTGGTCCCTGACTGAGGGACAGGAGCGCCTAGGCCAATTTGAGTCTCCTGTTGATGTCTTGTAATCTTCAATTTGTCTTCAACCGGTTCATTACACCTTCCTTTCTTGCTTCAAACTTTAAACTTGCTTGATCTTTGCCTAAAACATGCCTCATGAGGAATTTCGCTCTGGTCCCTGGGAGAGGGACGGGAGCTATCACTGAATTTCGCCCTGGTCCCTGGCAGAGGGATAGGAGCGATTTAGCTTCAAAGTCATGTTTTCCTCATGTTTGCGCTTTCAACTTATATTCAACTGATGAAGCATATCTCCTTTGATCTCCTCAAATCATCAAATTGTTCAAATCCTACAAGGACAAGGCAACATTTGATTTTGAGCTTCGGTCCCTCACTGAGGGACAGGAGCGATTTTTACTCTTGGCACATTTCCATGCTTGTGAAATTCTTCAAATTATATTCAACGGGAAGAAAATGCCGCCCTTTATCACTTCCAATCCGAAATTCGTTTTGATCCTGCAAGGATATTAAGATTTTGAGAAACGAGCTCCGGTCCTTCACTGAGGGATAGGAGCAATTTTGCTCCTACAGGCCAAAATATCATGATTTTATGAGTTTAATCACTTCACAAGGCGAAAACAAGTCATTTCCAGTGCCCGGGATCAATTATCAAAATTTTCAAAATTTGGTCAAAATTACTCAATCGGACAAAAATCAAAATCTCATCATTCACACTTAGACAAATTTAGACTCTGCATTCAAAATTCCAATTGAAAATAGACCAACTCACTTAGCCTCTGGCGAATTCACTTTATTCAAAATTGCATCCTACAAGAGGAAGCTCAAAAGCTCTCAAGACTGACTAGACTCTGGCCTGAAAACGACAAAATGGAAACCCTAAGGCTTGACCCTAGTCCAGACAACTGACTTACTACCAAAACCCTAAAAAGCAAAGCGAAAGGCGAGCAAAAACGAGCAAAAAGAGGGGGTCCCTATTTTAATGGGGCGATGTGTGAAAACGTCACAACAGGTAGTCATGCACTAAGTCACGAAATTCGAATTCAAATTCAGCAACAATAAAATTTGGATGAAGTGCAACAAGCGTAAAAAAATTGACATTAAATTCGCCTATATAAATTTTTAATTTTTTAAATATATAAATAATAAATTCATTAAATTATCAAATAACATAAATTTTTAAATAGATTTGAAATATTATTATAAAATTAAAAATAATTTGAAATGAAATAATCAAATTTATTATTTATTAAAATTAAATAATATTATATAAAATTTAAAATTAATATAAATATTTTACAATGTAAATTGAAATTATTAAAAATAAAACTATATTATGAATTTTTAATACATTATAATAAATTTATAAAACATTCTAATATAAATGCATGTAAAATTTTAAGTTTTAATTTAGCAATATATAAATAATAAAAATGTTAAATATTGTATATTAAATAATAAATATATTTTAAGCTAGCGCAGAAGTGTGAAACTCCATCACGATCTTAATATATATTTATTACTTACCAGCTATTAAACTCCTCTTCGAAAGGCATTTTTTGCCACGGATCGACGACGTCAAAGCAATTTAGATCAATAGTTTTCATTTGTTCATGGCGCCTTTCAAGTCCGTGGGGCAAAAACCCTAGCTTCAACGCAGCATAATGAGAATATGCTTATTCATTCCTGGCCAAGATTTGCGCCTCTTCCTCCAAAATGTGTATGTGTATCAGACGGTACGACAGAATATATTAAGATATAAAAAGCCCTAGTTTTGCTCCATACGAATTTTGGGTCGAATTTGAACGGATTTTTAATATTTTATTGGAATTCGCCAAATTTTGAATTCGACAAATGTGGTGATTTAGGTCATGCAAGTTTATTTCCCACTTGTTCAACCATTCGGTATTTTTTTCTTCCAATTCTTTTTCCTACAACTTAGCTTCTCTTCAACAATCATTTTAGGCTAGCAATGCTTATCCAAATTTTCAACCTTTTTTAAGCAGCATAATAAGCAAATGATTGATGAAGCCTCAATTGGGAACATACCAGCCTTGGCTAAAAGAATTTCATAAGGTATTGTTGATTTGACCTTAAGGTTGTTGGTGATTAGATGTTTTGGGATTCTTTCTATTTGTCGCCATTTGTGGTTTGACATACTACTCCCCCAAACCTCACACCCATTCAATCCCACAACTCTGCTTTCCTACATCTTTATTGAAGAAGGTATAAATCTCTCCACCCTCCTTGGATCCTCTTTGATTTACATGTCTCCCAACTAAGCCTATGATGAACATCAATTCCTATGTATTTGTTTTCCACCACTACCTCCAAGGGGCTGCCCTCGAAGATAAAATTAACCTATTGCTTCTTCTTTTTCAAAGAAAAGATCATGACTTTGGTCTTGCTGGTATTCACTTGCATCCCAACCTCCTGGCAAAAGACCTCAAGAGCTTTCAAATGCTATCTCAAAACTTGTGCCAATTTTGCAATAACAATGAGGTCATCTGCATATAAAAGCAACTTCACCACATATCCTACCAACTGGATGCCTTCTCCAATGTTATTGTTTAACCACTCTTCAACTTTATCAATACATAAATCAAACAATGTGGGGGATAGGGGACACCCCTTTTTGACCCCGATGTCACTATCGAAGCACTGAAACATGCCCTCTTTAGTTCTTATTTTAGCTCTAACTTGCTCAGATAGTTTATGGACAGCAGCTCTATACTCATTTGGGACCCCAAGTTTTTCCATTCTATGCCAAAGCTTATCTCTAGGAACGATATCAAAAGCATTTTTGAAATCAACAAAGCAGCAAAAAGCTTCTCCACCTTGGCTGTCCCAAACTTTTTCAATGAAATGTCTTAGAGTGATGCAATGATCAATGGTATGGTATTTAGGTCTAAAACCAGCCTAACTTCTTGCTCTTTTTCCCTCTTGTTCTGCCCATCTACTGATTCTACACTCTAACATGCTCCCAAAAAGCTTTCCGAGAGAAGAGTTCACCATAAAAGTGTTGGTGTTTGTAGCTAAGTCGGATCCCTTCTAGGGCCGACCTAGTAAACTTAGCAATTATGTGGCCTTAGAAGGCATTAATGATTCAATGTTAGTCAGGCCCTAATTGGGCGCCATATGTAACTTGTGGTTAAATGTAACTTGTAACCACTCATGTGTAACTTGTAATTAGTTAAGACCTATATGGATGTAACTTGTAAATTATAGGTCTAATCCTCCTTGGTGCCAAAAGCTAACAAGGCCGACATAAATGAATTAGGATGCTAGAGGCACATATTTATGCGAAGTCAATGTCATTGTAATTACACACAATAAGCGATTACATTCCTATTTGGCATTCTCCAGCGAAATACTTATGTGATTAGCGAATCATCTTCTAAGTCAGTAAAGCACATTCCTAAGTCAGCAAAGCACATTCCTAAGTCAGCGAAGCACATTCAAAGGTCAGCGAATCATATACAAAGGACAGCGAACTATTTCTTCTGACAGCTAACTGTTCTTTCTGACAGCGAACAACATCTTGAAGATAGCAAACATCATTTGAGAGCAGCAAACATCATCCTAAGGCAGAGAACATCATCCTAAGGCAGTGATTCACCATAGAAGGTAGAGCGAACTTCATTTCAGAGTCTGCAACCCTTCCTTGTGACAGTGAATATCATATGTGTTGCAGATAAGTTCATATTTGAACATTTGCCCTAGGTTGAAGATATATATATATATATATATATATATATATTGTGCTTAGCTTGCTGATTAGTGTTGAAGCATATTGTAATTACCTTTGATTATTGCATAATTAAGATCTGAGATTAGTTGTTGGGTTTTCCACCTCCAAGAGGGAGGTTTTCCCAGGGTATATTGGTGTTCTTTGTGTTCTTAATTTGGTTATCTGTTACTGTTATCTAATTTGCTACAGTCTGATCCTAAATTAACATGGTATTGGAGCTAAGATTGTCTCAGTTGTGATCAGACTTTCTAGCAGTGCTCCTATTTCTTATTCCTCAGGCCATTTCCAACATTCAAAATGATGTATGGTCTGAAAGTTGAAGAAGACTTGAAGGAACATAGAACTTCACCTCATGGAAATTTAAAATCCTTGTCACCCTAGAAGAAAATGATCTTTTGGAGTTTGTGCAAGGAAAGGAGCAATTTGAACCTGAAGATCAAGATGAGAAGCTTTTGTTCAAGAAGAATGCAGTCAAAGCCAAGAAGATCTTTATTGACTCCGTGAAATATGTTCAAGACATTGGAGGGGATGTATGAGATCAACAACACAAGTAGAGCACTTGCATTGCGTCAACAACTTCATCAAGTCAAGATGGCAAAGGGAGATTCAATCATTGCCTACTTCATGAAGATTTCAGAATTGAGAGATCAGCTCAGTGCCATTGGAGATGAAGTTGCGGACAAGGACCTAGTCATGCTTGCATTGAATGGTCTTCCTCACTCATGGGAGCCATTTATTCAAGGCATAATTGGGAGATCCAAATTTCCCAAGTTTGACCACCTCCGTGCTGATTGCAATCAAGAGAAATCAAGATTGGCTGCAAGAGGTATCATCAAGAGCTCTCATGGTGAAGACGCTCATGTTCTTGCTACCCAATCCGTCAAGAAGAAAGGAGGGAATTGGAAGAAAGGCAACTTCAAGAGGAATAGAGATCAAGGGTCAGCATCTGCACCTGATTCTAAGAAGAAGAAGAAAGATCTCTCCTGCATTCAATGTTTCAAATGCGACAAGTTTGGTCACTATGCAAGAGACTGTCAGTCTAGACCAATGCAACAAGGGGTCAACATCAATGAAGTTTCAAATCAGAAGGAAGCGGAAGACAACTCCAATGAATTCCTCTTCATTTCAGCCATGTCAAGCAACGTTCCCACAGATAGTGATACCTGGCAAATTGACAATGGAGCTTCTAGACACATCACCGGCTATGGGGAGCATCTTTCAGATTTGGTTGAGAGGGAGTCTAATCTCCAAGTTATCATTGGAGATCATGAGCGCTATTCTGTAAGAGGGTTCGGTGCTACTTCCCTCAACCTTGATTTGGGAATCTCGCTTCATCTCAGCAATGTCCTGTTTGTGCTAGGAATCACGAGGAACCTTATCTCCATTTCAATCTTGGAGGATAAAGGTTATCAAGTGGCGTTCTCAGAAGGAAGAGTTCTCGCATGGCCAAAGAAATCCAGCATCAAATATGCTCGTGTGATTGGGAACTGGTATGAAAGCTTGTACAAGCTTTCCACTCATCCAGTCCAAGCTCTCCTTCATGACTCCTCCAGTTCATGCGAGCTGTGGCATAGAAGACTTGGACATCTTCACTTCCAAGCTCTTCCAACCTTAGAGAAGATGGTTAAAGGTATGCCTAAACTCAATCATGTTCATAATGATACTTGTTAAGGTTGTGCTATGGGTAAAAACACTAAGAGTCCATTTCATAGTAGTGAGAGTAGATCAAAAGAAATATTAGCTCTTCTGCATTCTGATTTATGTGGACCCATGTCAATTGCATCTCCTAGTGGATTCTTGTATTATGTAACCTTCATAGATGACTACTCTAGGAAGACTTGGATTTATTTCTTAAAGTCTAAAGAGTCTGATGAAGTCCTAGGAAGACTCAAACAGTTCAAGGCCTTAGTAGAAAACTTATCTCGGAAAAGAATTGAAGTGTTAAGGTCTGACAATGGAGGTGAATACAACTTGGGTAGCTTTCATGATTTTTGTATTGAGGCAGGGACCAAGAGGGAGTTTTGTGTCCCTTACAACCCTCAGCAAAATGGGGTTGCAGAAAGAAAGAACAAATCTATAGTTGAAGCTGCTAAAGCCATGATTCTTGATCAAGATCTTTAGACTTTTCTATGGGTAGAAGCTTCTAGAACTGTTGTATACATTCAGGACAGATGCCTGTTGTGACCATTTCACGCATCGCCCCATCGCAAATGGGGACCCCCCTCTTTTTGCTTGTTTTTTTCGTTCGTTTTTGTTTTCGTTTTTTAGGGTTTTGTTAGTTAGTTAGTCGTCTGGATTTAGGGTCAAGCCTTAGGGTTTTAAATTTTGTCTTTTCAAGCCAGAATCCAATCGTTTTTGAGTCTTGAGCTTCTTTTCTAGGATGCAAGTTTTGAATGCAATGAATTCGCCAAAATGGTCTAATTTTCAATAGGAATGTTAATGCAGAGCTTAAATTTGTCTAAGTGTTGACAGTCAATGTGAATTTTTGTCCGATTGAATATTTTGACCAAATTTTGACTTTTTTTGATTTTTGATCCTGGGCATTGGAATTGATTTGTTTTCGCCTCGTGAAGTGTTAAAATGTGAAAAATCATGTTATTTTGGCCTGTAGGAGCAAAATCGCTCCTATCCCTCAGTGAAGGACGGGAGCTCATTTTCAAATATCTCATCGTCCCTGCAGAGTCCAGACAAATTTCGAGTTGGAAGTGATGGAGAACGGCGATATTTTTCCATTGAATATAAATTGAAGATTTTCATGAGCACAGAAATGCCTCCAGGAGGAAAATTGCTCCTGTCCCTCAGTGAAGGACCGGAGCTACAAATTCAATTTCGCCTTGTCCTTGCAAGATTTCGAAGGCTTAATGATTTGAGGACGTCCAAAGGAAGATGCTTTGCCAAATGAATATAATTTGAGATGCAAAAACGAAGGAGAATGACCTATATTGACCAAATCGCTCCTGTCCCTCTCCAAGGGACCAGGGCGAGGTACCTTGTAGCTCTCGTCCCTCTCCCAGGGACCAGAGCGATTTTTGATATAATTGATTTTCTTGCAAAGTTACAAACAATGTCAAGGCATGAACGAATAGAGTGAAGAAGGACGAGTTCGTTGAATATAAACTCGGAACCTGGCAAGGTGAGATAAAGGCTACAAAAGGAGGATCGCTCCTGTCCCTCTCCAAGGGACAAGGGCGATACAAGGATGATGTTGCTTCCTACGCAAGTTCAAGGTCGATCCAAGTCAAGACAAGGTGGCGAGGGACATTTCAAGGCGTCTCTAGCAAGCACGAACATTAAAAGGTTGTCACAATGATGAAATTCGCACCCTATAGCCTAGATCGCTCCTGTCCCTCAGGAAGGGACCAGGGCGATGTTAGATGCATTGGCCATTTCCTGCAAAATTTACGTAAGGACAAGATGTTGCAATGTTTTAGAAGGTCCATGGTATGATAAAAGGATGATATACAAGGGTTTTGAACGTAAAATGATCATCATTTTGAGCATGGAGACTATATCGCTCCTGTCCCTCTCCAAAGGACCAGGGCGATTTGCTTTGGATTCCTCGTTTTGCTTCAAGTTCAAGCTAAGTCAAGACGTCATAAGATAGCATATGGTCCAAGGCATCGTTTGAAGATAATTCGCAAGAGTGTTGAACGTCCAAACATTGCCAATCAGGGTAAAAGCTCACATCGCTCCTGTCCTTTGGACAAGGACCAAGGCGATATCACCAAAAGCGCTCATATTCTTTCAAAAACGAAGCAAGGCGAGGTTAAGCAAGGTAAGGGACGACGTTTAGAAGACATTGCAAAGGAGATCGAAGTGTGAAGTTGCCAAGGTCAAGGAAAAGGACATGGATCGCTCTTGTCCCTCTCCAAGGGACAAGGGCGATGACCCCTTAAAATGACCAAACACATAATGAAGACAAATGAATCAAGCGCAAAAAGAACAAGTAAAGTATGTTATTCGCCAACAATGAAAGATCGAAATTAAAAGATGCAAGATGAACATGAAAAACATAGATCGCTCCTGTCCTTTGGACAAGGACCAGGGCGATATACACTTAAAAGACACCCATATGTGCACACAAGGCAATCAAATTCGAAAGACCATCGAGATGATCGATTTTCAACGTGGAGATGAAGGAGTTGAACGTAGAAAATGCAAAATCAAGACAAAATCATGGATCGCTCCTGTCCCTCTCCAAGGGACCAGAGCGATGAGGTACGTCCCTTCCATTTTCATATTTTTGGCGCCAAACATACAAATTCAAATTTTCTTAAATGCCAAGTTCGATAAAAAAATTGAAAATCCATTTTAACTTGCATTTAATGTGGCGTTGTCTTTATTAATTATTTTGCCTTTATCTTTTAAAATCGAAATTTGCAAAAATAAAAACGCAAGGCATTAATAATTAATTAATTAATTAATATAAAATCGATTTCAAGCGCTCATTTAGGGAGGTCGGCCTTCTTATTTTATTGCAAATCATTTAAAGTCATTTTTAAAAAGTTTTTTTATCTCCAAGTCGGCCTAAGGGATAAATCGATTGCAAGTGCTATATAAGGGGAGTGGAATTATCATTTTCACATCATCATTTTATCCTTTCACATGCGATCTTGAGGAGAAGGAAAGAAGTGCGATTTCAAACCAAAGGTGACGCTAATATCATCTTGTGTGGAGTGCGAATTACGTTGAAAACCAAAGGTGGCGCTAACATCAAAGGGTGGTGCGAATTTGAGGACCACACCAAATGCGAACTTGAGGATACATTAAGGCGAATTTGCTAAAGACTTGGAAGATTTGTTTGAGCGATTTATCAAGGGCAAATTTGAAGATCATTTAAGACCACGTCTAAGGCGATACTTGAAGATCACGTTCACTCCAAAGGTGGCAAAGTCAATTTTGAGGACATCATATTGAAGATTATTTTATACCTCAATTTTGCCTAGGCGAATTTTGTTTTTGCATTCTAGAGTTAGCTCTCTATCGAGGTATGGCGATTTAATTATTATTGCTTTATTCATACGTCGTCATATTTTAAATTTTGAAATTTTGAATTTTGAATCTCTTAGCTCAATCGTTGTTTTTTAGGAAATGATAACTCTAAAGACTTATCATGATGTTTCCTAAAAACTTTTCTCTCTTACGCTATTTATTGCAAAATCTAGTTCTTATAATGAAATGTTGTGTAGGTATGGCGACCCCAAAGGCGGGAGCATCCACCAGCCGTTCGGCTCTCATGAAAGAAGATCAGAAGACCGAAGAAGTGGAGACCAAGATCGTGTCGAAGTGGAGCAACATTGGAGATACCAACCTGGGGAACTTTAGCACGAAGAAGTTCCGAGAGGACCCTTACATCGGCAAGCCATCACCTGTCGCCCGGAGAATAATAGAGAGTGGCATCATTAAGGCGGCCGGTTTTCCTCCAGCTATTCAGTGCCACGAGTTGATGATCGAGTGTGCCCGTCACTACAATCTACAGTCCAGGACAATTGTGTCCAATGAGGGAAACACTTTGGCGTACCTTTCAGAGGAAGCCATAAGTGAAGCTTTCCATCTTCCAGAGCACAGGGACATGATATATAAGAGCATTGAAGGAGCCAGATCAGTGTACGATGATGATCCAGATGCTTGCCTAAGCATAATCAACAAGAACTGGCTACTCAAGAGTCGTCCCCGTCTGAGCAAAGTACCGAACACACCGCACAGGATTGATTTCCAGGAGGAGTACAGAGATTTGATTACCATGCTCAACAGAGTTACAGGAGCACCTCATGCCTTCTATTTTGAGAAATGGATGTTTTACTTCATCCAGGTGATTGTTCAAGGAAAAGGTACGATACATTGGGCTAGGATAATTAGCCATTGCTTAGACGTACAGCTGAGGAGACTCAGGGCTACTAAGTCCTTCCACATGAGTTCATACGTCATCTATGCGTTGATCAGAAGTGTTGAGTACGCAGGACTACCTCACAGAGGAATGATTGGAAGAGGACCCGGCGAGGTCAGAGCTTGTGAATCCTATACCTACTTGCATCATCCGCCAGGGAAAAACTACAAGTTAGTCAATGATACTTTCACGATGAACATCACAAGGACGTTGCAAGGAGGGATTCACAACAGATTATCTCAGGATGCCCAGGAGTTCATCAAGAGGTATGGTGCTTGGTTCATTCAGTTTCCCAAGTTCACTTACATTAGAGTGCATGGATGTCCTTTACCTCCATACATGTTGCCGAGGTATCCAACAGACAGAATTGTGTTACTTGAGGTAACAAGGCAATTGGCAGCATATGTGAAGGCATTCAGACACAGACATCAGAATGGAGTTCAGGTACCTATTATTTTGGGTAATTCAGTTGAGGTATGTCCTAATGTCTTAGCCATGGATGACGCAGAGAAGGAGTTAGCCTTGTATTCTTTTTCATCTTTTGCTTGGAGGAATAGTTTTGATCCACATGGACATTTAGAGGAGACGGTCGGTAGAAGATTTAGACATGAGCACCGGATTGAAGATTTTATGATGAATCTCCTAGATGATCTCGAAGTGAAACGAAAGATACATTCTAGATTGCCTTTGGATTTCATCAGGAAATGCAGGATTTACAGAGTGGCCGACCAAGCTCAGGACAACGGCAGGCACATCCAGTCTTCATATGATAGAGAAAGCAAAACAATTAGTTTGAATTGGAATGAACCTGAGGTCGTGGATTTAGATGATTTGATGGCACCAGTCTTGTCTTGTACTCGCAGATGGGTAGACGTTCAGCATCAGAAGTTGAGAGAACAAGGCATAGCTATGTCTTTTACTTTGGAAGAGAAACCAGCCGAAGGTGGAGCCAGTGTTAGTGAAGGCAATCCTAATCCTAGGAATTCAGGTGAAGGTAACCTTCGATGTGCCAGTGAGGGCAATCTCCATTCGAGAGGTTCGAAGAGAAAGGAAAGATCAGAAAAGAAAGAGCCTTCCAAGAAAAAGCAAGGTGCCAACAAAGATCAAACACCGGGTACTTCTTCCAGACCAGAGGATAGAACAGTTCGAGTGGAAGAGTCCATGGAGTCGATGGTACAGAATGATAGACAGGAGGAAGGACAGGCACAGCATGTTTCGTCAGATGGATCTCTCCAAGATTATGAGTTAGAAGAGGATAATGAAGTAACATCTCCTCCCAGACAAGAAGAAATAGTACATAAAGAAATTCAAGTTCAAGAGACAAGATCGAATATCCCAGATTGGTTGAAGGAAAGATTGACTAAGGTGATCGTAGTAGAGGACGAGGACAATGCAATTGATTTAGAGAGCCTTGTTGGACGTTCACATGTGATAACAGAAAAGAAGAAGGCTACAAGGATGTCCAAGATGATTCGAGATGAGACTGGATCTAGAAAACTGCAGATAGCTACACCGGCAGCAGATAAATATGAGGGTGAGATCCTAGCAGAGGATTATGATGTACAGACTATTGAGTTAGGACCATCCACAGTAGAGCAGACTTTAGATGATGCCACCGACACATTTGAGGCATTGAAGGACAAGTTTAGAGAAGAAGTAGAAAAGAATAGAAAGCTGGAGAGAGAGGTCGGTGCATGGAGGACATATTTCAGTCACATCAATGAACCTTTGGGACGTCAGGATCCAGTTAGATCACTAGTGCAGGCATTGCCCCTTCAATCGATCAATGAAGCAGAAAGATTCAGGAACCTGGTCCAGCGTACATGTAGTTGGATGGATAGATCTCATACAGTTGCCATAGAGTTTGTTACAAGGATGGCGAAGACTATTCATCAGGCTATCCAAGTCCTTGAGATAATCCATAGATTGATGGCAACAGTAGCTGCATTTGCCCATACCAAGGACGTTGTCATCCCTGTCTTGAAAGTAATAAGACATACATCCAGAAGAGTTTTAGCGCAGGAGAGGATCTTGGAGGGTGATTCTCACAGTTTGTTTCAGTGGTCAACCTTACTCCATATAAAGAGTGTTCTCTTCGAGGACATCAGTGTTAGATGTAGTCAAGTTGAGGAGGTGACCAATCCGATCCAGGACAGAGTATTTGAGGTACTTCGTACCATTCTTGGCAGAAGGATCGAGGTCGAGACAGATGTGGATATACAAGAATTTGAGGATAGAATCAAGATCATCTTTCGCAAGGACGCAGATGTTACAGATGAACAGTATGATCAGATGTATGCCACCATGCTCCTGATTGATAGAACGAAGGAACTTGAACCTACTTGGGACGCAGCTCTTCTAGATGCATTCGATCAGGTCATCCACTTAGAAGAGAGTATCAAGAATCTTCCCGAGATTCCAATCACAGAAATCGAAGGAATCGTGACAAAATTCATTGCATATGCTAAGAAAGAGAATTGGAAAGGGAATAAGATTCTAGATGAAAGGTTGTTACAGATGACATGACATCTTATTTCTCATTGGTTGATACCTCCTAGGTTTTTGTGCCAAATTTAATATTTGGCTATGTATTTAATATTGTTCAGTAAAAAGGAGGTCATTTGTAACAAACCCTAATTAGGGTTTAGGTGTCATGATCTTGTCCATTGATTTATTTTCAATCTGGACCTTTCATTGTAACTGGGGATGCTATTTATACCCCCATTTTTCATTTCATTTGATAATAGTATAATAGTTAATAGTCGAATAGTCAGATAAGAGTGAAATAGAGAGATTAGAGTTAGAAGCAATTTTTATTTTGTAGCAAGATTGAGTCTTGAAGAGAGAAATTCAAGCAATTGTTGTATATGATGACTTGGAAATCAATAAAATATTGAAGTTATGGTGTTTTGTTGCAAATTTCTTAAGTTATCTTCATGGTTGTTGGATGTACTTGAATCACGCTCAATCAAAGTAGTTTGTTAATTTGAAAGACTAAGTGTGAGATTTGATATTTGGTGGGATTCGCAATCCAAACCACTAGCTTCTTGCTGATTGTAGGAACGCCTTGCGTGGTCGACTGGAGAACATTTTGAGTCCTTAACCTTCAAGCATTTTCGTATCTAGGAGATGTACCTTCGTAGTAGTGTCCTTGGTCTTTGATGCATTGAACATCATTATTACCTTAGAAGATCGCACTAATTTCAATTGGGTTGTTATCTTATGGCAAAATTGAAGTTGGTTGAGTCTTGCCAAATCTCATTCATGCTAAGTCGTTCATAGGGTTAGGCTAGATTAGACTTCCTTAAACCCTATCCTTTTGCTATTTTTGAAAGTTCCTTTTAGTTTAGTAGAATCTTCGAGCCTTTAGAATGCGTAAGACCCCTTGGAGGAAACAGCAAATCACATCATACCACTAAAAAAGCTTGTCCACACGTGGAGACCCCACTAAAAGAACCTTGGAGTCCATCTAACTGATCCTTTTTGCAGATCTTCAGCAGTTAGAGACTATTTTCTCAAGAGAGGATAAGATGCCTGTCGGTATTTTATTCTGTGTATGATTGTGTATAAAATACACGTCAACAATGCCCTCATCGGATATTGCAGAATATGACTCCAGAAGAAGCCTTTCTGTGGATCAAGCCTGATATCAGTCACTTGAGGATTTTTGAATGTCCAGTATATGTACATGTGCCCAAAGACAAGAGGACCAAGCTAGAACCTTCTGGCAAGAGAGGAATATTTATGGGCTACAGTGAATCTTCCAAGGCCTATAGAATCTACATTCCAGGACAAAGGTACATTGAGGTTAGTAGAGATGTTACATTTGAGGAAGATGTTGCATTCAAGAAGTCCAAGGGTTCGTGCGTGGAGATAGAAGATGAAACTCATCCTCAAGACATGAATATTGATCCTAAGATTCAAAGGGAGCCTTTAGATCCTGAGATCCAGAGGGAGACTTCAAGACCTGAGATGCACAATGATCCAGTTGAGCCTATGGATCCTATTGATGGACCTAGAGATATTGTTATAACTCGGAAGAGACCTCTTTGGGCAAAGAACACTATGCAGAAGGCAGAACAGTTTGCGGCTCCTAGAGGTACATTTCGAGAAAGTAAGAGACCTCAAAAATTCTCTTGTTATGTTGCTTCGATGTGTAATCTCATTGAGACTGTGCCTACCAGTGTTGAGGAAGCCGCTAATCAACAAGTATGGAAAGATGCCACGGACGAAGAATATCAATCCATCCTTAAGAATGATGTTTGGGATATTGTGTCGAGACCTAAGGGCAAGTCAATTGTATCTTCCAAGTGGTTATTCAAGATCAAGCATGCAGCTGATGGAAGCATTGAGAAATATAAGGCTAGATTCGTGGCTCGTGGTTTCTCTCAGAAAGAAGGGATAGATTATGAAGACACATTTGCTCCAATTGCTCGATATACTTCCATCGGGACCATTATTGCCATTGCAACAGCTAAGGGATGGAAGCTACATCAGATGGATGTGAAGACAGCCTTTCTCAATGGTGTGATTGAGGAAGAGGTGTACATTTAGCAACCTGAGGGTTTTGTGATTCATGCAAAAGAGTCTCATGTATGCAAGCTGAAGAAAGCTTTATATGGCCTTAAACAGGCTCCTCGTGCATGGTATGAGAGGATTGATAGATACTTAACAGGTGTGGGCTTTTGCAAAAATGATGCTGATCCGAACCTCTACTTCAAGGTATTTAATGGTGAAATGTTGATCCTGGTATTATATGTTGATGACCTATTTGTTACAGGGGAAGATCATCTCATTCACAAGTGCAAGGAGTTGACTTCAGAATTTGAGATGAAAGACTTAGGACTCATGCACTTCTTTCTAGGGTTAGAAGTATGACAGAGGCCTAATAAGATCATCCTAAGTCAAGGCAAATACACCATTGATATCTTGAAGAGGTTTGGAATGTTAGATTGTAAGTCCATGCCTACTCTGATGGAAACTAACTTGAAGAAATTGAGGGAAGTTGCAACTAGTTCAAATCTTGTGGATCCTACCATGTACAGGTAGTTGATTGGATCCTTGATGTATCTAGTTAACACTAGACCGGATATTTGCTATGCAGTGAGTGCACTTAGCCAGTTCATGAGTGAACCGAGACAGATACATCTAGTTGCAGCCAAGCACATCTTGAGATATTTGCATGGCACAGTTGGATATGGATTGAAGTACTCCTCCAACACAACACTAAACTTGGAAGGTTATTCTGATTCTGATTGGGCAAGAAATGTCACTGATTGTAAAAGCACTTCTAGAGTTTGCTTCAGCTTGGGATTTGCCATGATTTCCTGGTGTAGCAGAAAACAGTCTTCAGTGACACTGAGTACTGCAGAAGCAGAATACATTGCAACATGTGTGACAACTCGAGAAGCAGTGTGGCTTCGAAAGCTCCTTGCAGGATTGTTCGGACAATCGTTGGAGCCTACTGTCATTCATTGTGATAATCAAAGTTGTGTGAAGTTTTCGGTTAATCCAGTGTTCCATGACAGATCAAAACATGTTGAGATCCAGTACCACTATATCAGGGATATGGTACAGAGGAATGTTGTTCAGCTAAGATACATCTACACTGAGGAGCGGATGGCTAACATTCTCACCAAGCTCCTTGCCAAAGTGAAGTTTGCGTATTTTCAAGACAAGCTTGGAATCGTGGAGAATGAAGCCCTTGCTGAGAGAGAGTCTCAGCATAAGTGATACATTGAGATGTATCTTCCAACATTTGCGAGTAGGCATGGTGGAACCACCCTTTACGAGTAGGCATGGTGGTAATGCACTCTTCTCTGGGATAAGTTTGAGGTGAAAGCCCTCTTCCACCCTCTGCGAGTAGGCATGGTGGATGTCATGGAAGAAATTTCATGATTTAGCACTTGTACTTGTTCACCCTTTGGGAGTAGCTATGGTGAACGTCATCCATGGGAGTAGCCATGGTGGTTGTGTTCATTTGCATCTTTCATGGGAGTAGCCATGTATCTCGGATCTTGAGAAGGTCTCCTCCCTAGCTAAGAGGGAGTGTTGGTGTTTGTAGCTAACTCGGATCCCTTCTAGGGCTAACCTAGTACACTTATCAATTATGTGGCCTTAGAAGGCATTAATGATTCAATGTTAGTCAAGCCCTAATTGGGTGTCATATGTAACTTGTAACCACTCATGTGTAACTTGTAATTAGTTAAGACCTATATGGATGTAACTTGTAAATTATAGGTCTAATCCTCCTTGGCACCAAAAGCTAACAAGGCCGACATAAATGAATTAGGATGCTAGAGGCACATATTTATGCGAAGTCAATGTCATTGTAATTACACACAATAAGCGATTAAATTCCTATTCGACATTCTCCAGCGAATTACTTCTGTGATCAACAAATCATCTTCTAAGTCAGCAAAGCACATTCCTAAGTCAGCGAAGCACATTCAGAGGTAAGCAAATCATATACAAAGGGCAGTGAACTGTTTCTTCTGACAGTGAATCATCATCTTGAAGACAGCGAACATCATTTGAGGGCAGCGAACATCATCCTAAGACAGCAATTCATCATAGAAGGTAGAGCAAACTTCATTTTAGAGTCTACAACCCTTCCTTGTGACAGCGAGTATCATATGTGTTGCAGATAAGTTCATATTTGAACATTTGCCCTAGGTTGAAGATATATATATAATGTGCTTAGCTTGCTGATTAGTGTTGAAGCATATTGTAATTACCTCTGGTTATTGCATAACAAAGATCTGAGATTACTTGCTGGGTTTTTCGATCTGAGATTACTTGCTGGGTTTTTCAACTCCAAGAGGGAGGTTTTCCCAGGGTATATTGGTGTTCTTTGTGTGCTTAATTTGGTTATCTGTTACTGTTATCTAATTTGCTACAGTCTGATCCTAAATTAACAAAAAATATGATAATTAAAAGGGTTATCGATGTCTCCACTTTCATGAAGAGGTATAACAACACTAGTTGTCCATTCAACCGAAAGGACGTTTTGGGTAACCCCATTAAAGATCTTGATATGTGGAGTTAGTAGATCAGCTCCCCACTTTAAAAATTCTACCTTCAAACCAACAATATCTTGTGTTTTACCACTTGCCAAGTTCTTTATACCTTGCTTGATGTCCACCACTGAAAAAAGCTCAGTTTAAGTGTCAATTATGGGTGGACCACTTTTCTCATTTGTTCTTTTATATAGGAGTTTTGCATAATCTAACCATTGGGCATCTATGATATGTTTTTCTATTTGTTTTCTCTTTTGTTGTAGCTCCCTCCAAAAACCTTTGGGATTGTGTTTCCCCAAAGCAATTAATTCCTTTCTTCTTGAAATTGCATATCTTTCTTTTTTTTATTTATCAATTGCTTATATATTGTTCTATTTTCTTTGTTTGATTCCCACCCTTTGAGGGACTTTTTAGCAGCCTTGCATTCATCGTCATGCCACAGATTAGCAGGGAAGGTATTCCAAACCTTCTTCAAAGGTCTAGATCTCTTACACACCTTCAAGGCCTTGTGTATTAAGGGGATTAGCATATCACTACAAATATATTATTTTTCTCCCTTGTTTTCCTTGCATACTATATTGTTCTTATCCAGCTGTAAGTGCTTTTCAAGAGCAGCATTGAAGAGCTCTTGGTTTTCCAGATTTATAAGGATTTTACATTGTGTATGAGCCCGCTTGTGTGTGTTGAATTTTCTCTTCTTACAAACCTTTTTTGTTTATGCCAAACTTAATAAAAAGAGGCCTATGATCGGAATTCAGCTCCATAGGACAACTTTCAATTTTGAAGTTCAACAACTTGGTGTTGAGACATGAACCAGCTAGGACTTGAACCTAGGACCTTCCATACGCTACTGGAGTGCTCTACCATTGAGCTACTGGCCCCTCTTGGACCAGTCCATCGTCGGTCCAGGTGTGGCTTATTTCCAACAACAACACCCCCCCTTAAGCCACACCTCTCGTGTGCTTGGGGCTCCTAGCCTGAACTTGGCTCTGATACCATGTTAATTTTAATACTTTCAGATTAGTATAAACTCAGAAAACCAGAATTTAGTTTCTAATTAAATTGATTAGATGACAGATTTAGAGTTTTCTAGATTTAGGCATAACATAGAAATGAACAAAAATAAGAACAAGACACGGTTACCCTGGGAAAACCTCCTAGAAGGAAAAACCCAGCCAGAAAAGATCCCCAGATCTGATTATGGATTATATTCATATGAAGATTACAACACTTATCTCAAGTACTTGAAGATGATTGCACATAGGGCTGATAAAGTCTTCAACAAGTCTACACATTCATAAGCATCAAGCCTGCCCCATTTAACACAGCAACCAGCAATCAGGTCCACACCCTAGGTCTGCACTTTATTGTATCTTAAGTCTGCACCTTTGCCTGAGACTAGACTGCAACCTTAGCTCCTTGAATCTGGAACAGTTCACCCTCCTTATGATGGTATTTGCACTTGGTATTAGAGCCTTTTATGGCAGATATAAATCGCCAATATTACTTCTTCAAACTTCACATTTTAGGCAGATGTATAATTCGCATGGAATGATTGAGTGAAAAAAATGATAATGTGAAGTTGTCATTTATTTATATGAGGAGCAAGGTCTTTAGTTATGTCGGCTTGCTTTATAATTTACTTTTATTTATTACTTTTCCTTTTAGCGAAATGCCTTGATGGAATAGGGTCGGCCCTATTTTGGGGGAGCACGTTGAGTGTGGCGTGAGAAATTAAGGAGTGCCATGAGAGATAGGGCCCAACACTACACATTGAAGAAGGGGCCAGCCCTTTGGGCAGATTCTAATGTTGCCCAAGGCAATTGGAATCCGCCATTCCCTAATTACAATCAACACTTCCTCTTAATTAGGGAGGAGAAACATAACCATAATCTTCCATCTTGCACACAAACAAAGAATGGATTACATAATCAGAATATTGTAGTCTTCCATCTTGGACACAAGCATATAATGGAACTACATAATATAATCTTCCAGCTCGCACACAAGCATAGTCTGGATCCACCTTACATTGCCCGCAAAGGGTGGAGAGGATATTTTCTACCATCTTACATTGCCCGCAGAGGATGGTTAACAATTACTCTTCTCCCTGAGAACATTACAATACCATCTTACATTGCCCGCAGAGGGTGGTTTGATACAACACAATGTATTGACCTGTCATGAAACACTGGATTGATAGACATTTTGATACAACTTTGATTATCACAATGAATAAGTGTAGGATCCCAAGGCTAACCAAACAGTCCAGCAAGAAGCTTACGAAGCCACACTGCTTCTCTAGAAGATATGCTTGCTGCAATATACTCAACTTCAGCAGTACTTAGTGCCACTGAGGATTGTTTTCTGCAAGCCCAAGAGATCACTGCAGATCCTAAGCTGAAACAAATGCCGGAAGTGCTTTCCCTGTCTTTGACGCTTCCAGCCCAATCTGCATCTGAATAACCTTCCAAGGTTATTGAAGTGTTAAGTGGATACTTCAACCCATAACCAACTGTGCCTCGCAAGTATCTTAGGATGTGCTTGGCTGCAACAAGATGGACATGTTTGGGCATGCTCATGAACTGGCTGAGAGCATTCACTGCAAAGCATATGTCTGGTCTAGTGTTAACTAGATACATCAGTGATCCAATCAACTGCATGTACTCCGATGGATCTGCAAAATCAAAGTTAGTTGCAAAAACACTTAACTTCTTTAAGTTAGATTCCATTGGAGTAGACATAGGTTTACAATCCATCATTCTAAATCTTTTCAAAATATCAATAGTATACTTTCCTTGACTTAAAAAAATTTTGTGATCTTTGCCATACTTCTCTACCCAGAAAATAATGCATTAAACCTAAGTCTTTCATTTCAAATTCTAAAGCTAGTTCTTTCTTACATCTAATGATAAGTTCATCTTTACCAGTAAGAAATAAATCATCCACATATAGAACTAGAATTAGAACTAGAATTAGCATTTCATCATTGGATAATTTAAAGTAAATGTTAGAGTCGGCATCATTTTTACAAAAACCTAAACTTAACAAGTATTTATCACTTCTTTCATACCAAGCACGAGGGGCCTGTTTGAGGCCATACAAGGCTTTCTTCAATCTGCACATATGAGTTATTCTATCATGAATCTCATAACCCTAAGGTTGTTCAATATAGACTTCTTCCTCAATGACACCATTAAGGAAGACAGTTTTAACATCCATTTGATGTAGCTTCCAACCTCTAGCAGCAGCAATAGCTATTATAGTTCTAATAGAAGTATATCTAGCAACAAGAGCAAATGTTTCTTTATAATCTATGCCTTCCTTTTGAGAAAAACCACAAGCTACAAATCTAGCCTTATATTTTTCAATACTACCATTAACATTATGTTTAATTTTAAATAACCATTTAAAGGAAACAACAGATTTACCTTTGGGTCTGGGCACAATATCCCAAACATCATTCTTGATGATTGACTGATACTCTTCATCCATAGCAAGCTTCCAGGCATGATGGTTCAAGGCTTCTTCAACATTGCAAGGTTCAGACTCAATGAGATTGCACATCAATGCAATGTAGTTGGAGAATACTTGAGGTCTCTTGGTTTCTCAGAAGGTGCCACTGGGAGCAGCAAATCTTTCGGCTTCTTGAATGGTGTTTCTTACCCACAGTGGCCTCTTTTTGGTAACAACAATGTCACTAGGTATGTCAATGGGATTCATAGGCTCTGGTGGATCATTATGTTCTTCTTGAGGTGGAGGTTCAACAGGGTCCCTCTAAATCTCAAGGTTAGAATCAACATTCATATCTTGATTGTCATTAGCTTCATCAATAACAAAAGAACCTTTTGATTTCTTAAAAGCAATATCTTCTTCAAAAGTAACATCCCTACTTACCTCAACATACCTTTGACCAGGAATATAGATCCTGAAGGCCTTGGAGGATTCACTATATCCGACTAGCATGCCTTTCTTCCCGAAGGGCTCCAACTTGGTTCGTTTTTCCTTGGGCACATGAACATAAACAAGACTTCCAAAAATTCTGAGGTGACTAATGTCCGGTTTGGATCCTGTGAAGGCTTCTTCAGGAGTCATGTTCTTTAGAACACGGTGTGGACATCTATTCTGAATATATATCGCTGTTCTAGAAGCCTCAGCCCATAGAAAGGTCTGCAAATCTTGATCATGAATCATAGCCTTTGCAGCCTCAACAATAGTTTTATTCTTCCTTTCAGCAACTCCGTTTTGCTGACGATTGTATGGAACACAAAACTCCCTCTTAATTCCTGACTCAACACAAAAATCATAAAAGCTACCGGAGGTGTACTCACCTCCATTGTCAGATCTTAAACATTTAATTCTTTTACCAGAGGAGTTTTCAGTTAAATGCCTTAAACTCTTTAAATTTACTTAAGACTTAATCAGATTCTTTAAATTTCAAGAAGTAGATCCAAGTTTTCCTAGAGAAATCATCTATGAAGATTACGTAATAAAGAAATCCACTAGGAGATGCTATAGACATAGGACCACATAAATCAGAGTGAACAAGTTCTAGTTTATCTTTAGCTCTATTTTCACTTTTATGAAAAGGACTTTTAACATTTTTACCTATGGCACAACCTTTGCAAGTATTATCATGAATTTGACTGAGTTTAGGCATACCTTTGACTAACTTTTCAAGAGAGGGAAATGTTTGATAGTGTAAGTGTCCAAGTCTTCTATGCCATAGCTCACAGGATTCGAGAGCCTCATTAATGAGGGCTTGAACAGGGTTAGTAGAGATTTTATATAGACTATTATATCTATTACCAATTACACGAGTAGATTTAAAACTAGATTTCTTAGGCCAAACAAGTACTTTTCCGTCAGAAAATGCAATTTGATAACTTTTATCTTCTAGAGCAGAAATGGAAATTAAGTTTCTTTTAATTCCAGGTGTTGTCGGGTAATTAAGCATTAAGGTAAATTGTGTTAGCGTCGGCAGTTAACCCGTTGGTTGTCAGCAGTTGGTACCGGGTAATTGACCAGACTCCTTTATATTGTATTTGTTCCCAGTCTTTGGGTAGGCTATTGTAGTCGAACATACTGCTATCATTGTATGTACTGGCTTACCATGAATCAATAGAACACTGTGAGTTCCATTTATTCTGTGTACTTCTGTCATTTATGCAATGTCTTAACCTGACACCCTACAGGGAAAACATTTGGCGCTGTTGCCTAGACATACTCCGGAAAGGAAGAATCGGATGGCGCACGGACACGATGGGCCTACCCGTTGGTGAGATAAACCCAGAGGCCAACGACGCGCAAACAGAGCTCTACAACGGGGAAGACACTGCGACGAGGGAATTTTCAATCCTGTTCCAGGTAGCCATCGAGACCTACGTCCGAAGAGAGGCCACGAAGGTTGAAATCCCACCAAGTGTCGTGTGGACAGCACTGGAAGTTAGCCCGGCAGTAAATTAGTTGATGCACCACCTCCCCCGGTTGCTTGCAGAGGCATCACTGGCACAACGAACTCGCCTGGAGGAGATTGCCCAGGAAGAGCGACGCCAACAAATCCTCCAACAGTATGAAGAAAGCAGCTGTCGGGAAGCAAAGCGGGATGGCACGAGGCCAAGAAGGAATTGAACCTTGAATCCCATAGGGATAAAGGAACATTCTATATTCAAATAAAGGTGTCATAATATTGACACAAGTTGTATCTGATGAAATGAATTAATAAAGGAGTGTTCTGGTTTTATGTGTTGTTATTTATGGAAATGTATAGGAATTAATGCCCAACCTATTAAACAAAGATAGAAATAAGAAAGCAGAAACGGACGAGTGGGAGGTCGCACAGAGGGCCTTGATTCTGGAACGAGTAGAACGTAGACGGTGGCTGAGGCAACTTGCCGAAGGGCGACCTACCGAGGGGTTGCCCGAAGGGAACCATGGAGGTGTCACAGAGGGTGCAGAAGCCGAAGGAAATTTCTACGCATCGCCAAAACACCGTAGGGTGAGAAGCCACGAAGAGTTTCTGGAGGAAACAAGGTTACGGAGGAATCTAGTCAAAGAGACCCGGGATCAGTTCAGAAACTTATCCCTTACGCCACGAAGTGAAGATCACCAAAGGGAGTCAGGAGTAGGCGTGGGTGATAATGAAAGGGAGGACAACCGTACGGCTGTAGGTGCGACACACGGCAGGCAAAACACCGTACCCCCAGTCACCCACGCAGGACACACCACCGGCGCCGGAGGCAACGGCACAGGGGTGCAGACACAGCCACAACCACCTCCGAGGAGACAACCCCCATCGATGGCAGGCAGACAGAAGTTGCCCAAATTCAACGGAGATGGCAACGATGACCCCATATGGCACTGCCGTACATGTGAAACTATTTGGTCCGCCAACGGAGTGACGGACCAGGATGAGTGGGTACAGCATTTCCCAGCCACATTACGCGGAGTTGCCATAGATTGGTACTCCGATGTTGACAAGCAAAAAGTGGCCACATGGGCCAATCTACAGAAGGAATTCAAGGAAGAGTTTCGGTTGCTCCGTGATGACAATGAAATCGTAGCCGAGATATACAGTACTGTAAAGCGGAAAAAAATCGAACCCTAGTTGCTCTCCCCTCTTCCAACTCCAAGGAGAGAGAAGGGAGGTTACTAGGATTGACGGTTTTCACTTAGGGGAGACTTTACATTCAAAAGAGGGGTTGAAACCCACAAGATCCAATCCCACACAATGCAAGATTGGATTCTAAATGAGTTTCAAGGGTTAAGACAGCAAGGCTACCCTCTTTTGTAAAGAATATGAATAGGAGGATTAAGCTGAGAATGCATAAAAAGTGAGAAAGATTCACTTATAAACTGAGATAGGGATATAGGATGAAGCTGCGGACCTAGAATTAGCAGTAAAATGTCGATACAGCGCTATCCTGCAAATTTGAGCTAAAGTTGACGGGACGATGGCGCCCGATGTGCACACGGTCCTCCGAAAAATCCGCGAAACGAAGGGGGATCTGTTCGTCTCTGCACAAGGATTCCAGATCTTCAATTTCAGCCGCGTACCTGCAACCTTGTTGTAAGGATGTTTGTATCCTTATATGCGAAGGTATAGATGTTGTTGTATGTTGTATGTTGTATATGATCTCCTCTTCAATGGTTGAATCCTTGTCTTGAATGCAACACTTAGCCTTGAATGGAGACTTAGAATGATCAATTGCTTGAAGGAATGCTTGAATGCTTGAATGCTTGAATGTTTGAATATCGCTTCCGCCTTTTTTCCATCTATTCCAAAATGGGAGAGGAAATGTAGTTTATATACTTGCCAATTAGGGTTGATAGACTGATTTTACCGACCTTAGGCCGACCAGGAAATGTTATTTTCCAATTTGCAAACAAAAAGACCCGAAGCCCCATAGGAGACCGGGCCCAAAATAGGGCCAGGGACCAGGGCGCTGGGCGCTCTGGTCCCACCTCCCGGGACAACAGGGTGCAAGGAGGGATCAGGCAGGGTGCTGGAAAAATGTAGTTTTTGATGTCGCGGACGAGTTTCGGGGTCTCCATTCAGGTTCCGTGTTGCGTCGCCATCGTGAAGACCCAAATGCGGTTGAAATTGCAAGTGTCGCAATTTTAGGACGCTACATTTAGCCCCCACTTTAGCGGGAGTATAAGCGTACGCTCATACTTTCGGTAAAGTACAAGGAAACAACATTGAAAGACTTTCACCACGTCAAGGAGGCAAGACACACCAAGCCCCCAGTGGACTAAGGATCTTACAACTTCGATTGACAAAGTAAAAGGGAAGATCACGAGGGAGAACCATGACTGTCAGTAGTAAGGTTCCCTCACTATGAGTCATGCAAAAATTTTCAAGGCAAAGCTAAGTTCGCCAAGAAATTTTCAAGTATCTTGAAGGGATAGACGGGGTGTATGCCCCCCTACGTTAAAGCGATCGCACACACCTCAACGGGGGTGATTGCTTTAAGGTAGTGATACACATAAGAAATGAGAAGGGAAAGGAGCACGTTATCACAAAGATTTAGCCCCCAAGTGTGAGATAAACCCAAGGATAATAGACACAAAACACAAAGCACGAGGTGACTTCGCTTTCCTCGGGGTCAGTATGCTGTATGATAATTCATGTATATCATATGTATGTATGCATAATTGTTCTTCATTCCCCAATCAAGGAAGGTCACCTAGAAGAAGGGAACACATGTGTCTTTTGAGTCAACATGAGAGAGACCAAAAGAGATCTCAATGCTTTGCATCGTCCTCAAGTAGACAACACTAAGGACAACAAATAGAAGAATGAGAATAACACATAGAAGAAGTAACAAAAGAGAGGAGGAGAGAATTTGCCGTGCTAATGAAACTAGTCTAGCACGTCATCTACCCCCTGATCTTGCTGATCAATGTTTCGGGAAGGCAGGGAACACACTAGAGGAGGAACATCCAACACAACAGATGGAGCTATCACAAGATCCAAACAAGGGCTATGTTCATGTTCCAAGCCACGTTGTTCTTGTCTAGGAGCTAGGATAAGTGCTTTAGAAAATTCGTTAGATAGATGGTTATCAATATCAACAAGTTCATATTCACTATCAGAAGCAAGAGAAGTAACATTTTCATCTATATCATCATCAAGATTTATAAAAATAGGATCTTTAACTCGCACAGGATCAAGACCATCATGCATCTTATGTTTAGGAGATTTTGGCTCAATTTCTGGTTGAGGAGAAAATGGAATAATGCTTGTTGAAGGTATTTTGGGAGATTGCAAAGTTTGAGAAGCAGCTGCTTGAGCTCTAAGACGACGCTTTCGTCGGCGTTCACGTGCAGAACGATTTCGTCTAGTCTTAGTAGGAAGTGGAGAGGATTGAGGAGGAGGAATGTTGTCATCCTTATCACTTGGGTGTTTAGGTTGTGGTCTCTTAGGCTGGACAATAGGAGAAGAAGAAGGTCTCTTCTCTCTATAAAAGGAAGGAGGAGGAACTGCTCCATATAAAGGAGGAATATTTGGTTTAGGAAGGAGACCAAGTCCATCATGACGAGGAGGTATAGGTCTACTTTTAGAAAGTTTATTAGGCATAGACATAGTTACATCCATAGGGATGGGTTGGGAATCTTCTTGAGGAAAGACATTAGTTTTATCTTTCAAAGGAAGAACTTCCTTCTCAAGAATGATAGGAATATCAAGTTTGGGTGTTCTAGGTTCACTTAGAGATAGGATCATATCTGTTTTCCACTTTTGATAAGATTTGAACAGATGATCACTTCGCGGGGGAAGAGATTGGAATTGTTTAGGCCAGAAATAATCAATAGGAACGCTAGAAGTTCTTTCAGCTGGTTTAAAGAGACTATGATTGACAGTAACAACTTCACCATTATGAGGAAATTTCAAACACTTGTGAATAGGAGAAGCAATAGCTTTCATGGAAGATAGCCAAGGATAGCCAAGCTTCACACGAAATTGTTCGGACGATGGAATAATAGCAAAGTTCACATCAAGGGATTTGTTATGGACTTCAATAGGTAATATAATAGAACCAATTGCAGGAGAAGAAAATGCATCAAATAATTTCACAATCACATCTGTTTTGTCATAGATCACTTGATTCAATTGCAAAGTAAAAAGAAATTCTTCAGTAATAACATTAACCATGCACGAAGGATCAATAAGCACTCCACGGCAAGGTGTATTCTTGACTTTTGCAACTATGTATAAAGGACCATCAGGTGCCCTGACAGTTTCACTAGAATCAAATGTGATGGAAGGTTCTTTAGGGTTTTCTTGCTGCTCTACAAAGTTAATCACATTCGGAGTCATAGACACAAGACCATCAGATGAGAGAGAGGAATCATTAGTCTCAATCACATTAGAGGTATGAGAAGGTAATGGATCAGTAAAAATCTGAAGATTTTGGTTAGGAGGAGCTACAGATGTGTTGCCTTTATCATTCACTCCGGAAACAGAGATAGTATTATTATCAATCAAATCTTGAATTTTACCCTTCAAAGCAAAACATTTTTCAGTATCATGCCCAGGTTGACGATGAAATTGACAAAAAGATTTGTTATCAAAATAGGGTGAATTAATCTTTGTAGGATCTATTTGCCTTATAGGAGGGAGAGTAAGCACATTTTGTTCCAATAACTTATTCATAATACTATGCAATGATTTATTCAAAGGAGTAAACTTTCTTTCTTTCTTGAAAAACTTAGAAATAGAAGGCACACCTGATGCTGCATTCACATTGTTGTTGATGATGTTTTTATTGAATTTGATGGAATCTCTATTCGGTTTAAACTTCCCAAATGGTTGTTGACTACTATCACCCTTATCACTCGGAGCCATAGGATGTGATTGTTCCATTTGACTCACAGTCAGTTGAAAATTGTGAAGAGTTGCACACAACTATTGGAAAGAAGTAAACTCAGAAAACAGGAGTTTGTCTCGAATATCTTTTTGTAAATTAGAAATAAAGATTCTTTGAATATCATTGTCAGGCACTGGAAAAGAAATTTGGGCATACAAATGCTTATATCTACCAATGAAATCAGTCACTTTTTCTTTAACACCTTGTTTACAATGCATTAAATCAATCAAAGTAACTTTAGGACTTATATTGTTTTGAAATTGTTGAATGAAAGCATTTGCAAGTTGTTCAAAAGAAGTAATAGAATAAGAAGGCAACGAGCAATACCATTCTAGGGCTTTATCTCTTAATGTTCTAGTAAACAATTTTGCAAGCAACCTTTGGTCATAACCAAAATCAGTACATATTGTTTGAAAAGTCTTAACATGTGTTAGAGGATCACCTTTACCATTATAAAGCTCCAAATGCGGGATTTCAACATGTTTAGGAGGGATAGCTCGAACAATGTCAAGAGAAAGTGGGCTCGCAACATCAAATGTGGGCACACTAAACTTAGATTGATTCATAGAGGCAATTTGTTGCTGTAAAGAAGAGACAGTTTGTGCAAGATTGTTAATGGTCGCTTCAATCGAAGAATTCATATTAGATGTGTTAGATTGAGATGGAGGTGTTATGTTATTGAAAGAAGGTAGAGAGTAAGGTGGCGGGACACTATGATAGTTAGTCATAGGAGATGATTGGAAAGGAGGAACACTACAAAGAGGAATGGAATGGTTAAATGAGTTGCCCCCTTGTGTCATGTTCATTTGTGGAGATATAATAGGAACACTCATTGAAGGAATGAATGAAGAAGTCGGATTGAATGAAGGAAGAGGGTTAATTGAAGAAGAGGGATTGCCCCCATGACTAGTGATCATAGGCGGGATGTCTTGTATAGAAGTAGCCATTATGTTTGATGTAAAGGTAGGTATGCTAGCAATAGAAGTTGTCAGAGGAATAGAATGATTGACTTGAGTGGGAGGTTGTGTATATCCTAAAGTTTCAGCACAACTCTTCATAGGCATCACATTCGAATCCACAATGTGTGCAATACCACGCAAAATATCAATTCCATTCTTATCACTTTGAAGCATATGTTTTAGACCCTCAATTAAAGGAAGAGCTTGACTATCGGGGTATTCTTGAGACATCCATTGTCGAAAATCGTCAAATTGGTTATCCAATTTCGAAAGTTGTTCTACAGAAACCTCATGGAGAGCTTCTTCATCATTAGGAGGATTAGAGGAATTACCCGTGTCCTCGTTAAAAAGGCCATTCAAATTAGGTTCCATCTCCTCGGTAATTAAACCTCGGAAAGACTTAATTCTACGGCTTCGTCTAACGGGAATAGTGTAAGTAGGGCTTATTGTTGTAAAACTCATGCACTAGTGAGAGAGAGAAAATTTTGAATTTAGAGGTAGCAAATTTCAATAAAATCAACCAATCTCCCAGATTTAAGCTGTTAAATGCAATCATAACAATCTCCCGAAATTTCAGAAAAAATGTCCGGGACCGTGGCGCTCGGAGTGCACACGGTCCTTGCAACTTTTTTCGAAATTTGCAGGGATGAAAGTTATGATGATTTTAGAGCTAATCTGAAAAAATTGAGTGATTTTACGATCCGTAGATAGGCCAAATTAAAGTTGCAATCTCAAAATTGAACCCTACCAAGATTGTCGAAAAATGCAAAATTTGAATTTTGAAAAAGAGAGGGAAACTGAAATTTTGAATTTTATGATTTTAGAGGGAATGTCAAAAGCAATGCAAGTTTTGAAAATTAAAAATTGACTCAATTTCACGCAAAATTCAATTTTGAAAGCGGAAATTAAAGTTGTTGTAATTAAGCACTTAATTTCAAAAGTCACAAATTGCAAGAATTTGAATAAAGCACTGAAATTTTGAATGAATGCTAACACACTTTTCAGATTTAGGACAGTAAGAACACAATTTTGACACAAAATTTTAATTCCAATGATTTTTGAATGATTAGAAGCCCTAAACCAAGCAATCACAAGACCAACTTTGACTGTAATTTTGAAAGTGTTGTAATTGATAAAATCAGCCAAAATTCTGGATTTTAGCAGAAAAATACAATAAGATCTAGCTCCCGAAATTTCGGAAAAAATGTTGGGGACGATGGCGCTCGGAGTGCACACGGTCCTCGCAACTTTTTTCCAAATTTTCAGGGATGAAAGATATTATGATTTTATTGCGGAATCCAAAGTTACAGCTGATTTGGAGATGTTTTGATCAGTGAAATTGTCGGACAAAGATTGAATCAAGAGGGTTTCAAAAATTAGGGTTTTGACACTTAACCACTTAATTTTCAGAATTAAAGCACAAATATGAATTGATAATTTGCAATAGAAGGGCAGATCTGAAACAAGCAATAATAATTAAACATTTCGCAAGCTTAATTACTAAAAGGAAAATTTAGGGTTTTTATGCAATTAACCTCTAAAATTTGCAACAGATCAAACATGGAAATGCAATCAAGGAAGCCAATTTTCAGATCTAAGCATGAAAAATCAGAAAGGATGTTCACGTCGGGTTCACCAAAATGTAAAGCGGAAAAATCGAACCCTAGTTGCTCTCCCCTCTTCCCACTCCAAAGAGAGAGAAGGGAGGTCACTAGGGTTGGCGGTTTTCACTTAGGGGAGACTTTACATTCAAAAGAGAGGTTGAAACCCACAAGATCCAATCCCACACAATGCAAGATTGGATTCTAAATGAGTTTCAAGGGTTAAGACAGCAAGGCTACCCTCTTTTGTAAAGAATATGAATAGGAGGATTAAGCTGGGAATGCATAAAAAGTGAGAAAGATTCACTTATAAACTGAGATAGGGATATAGGATGAAACTGCGGACCTGGAATTAGCAGTAAAATGTCGATACGACGCTATCCTACAAATTTGAGCGAAAGTTGACGGGACGATGGCGCCCGATGTGCACACGGTCCTCCGAAAAATCCGCGAAACGAAGGGGGATCTGTTCGTCTCTGCACAAGGATTCCAGATCTTCAATTTCAGTCGCGTACCTGCAACCTTGTTGTAAGGATGTTTGTATCCTTATATGCGAAGGTATAGATGTTGTTGTATGTTGTATGTTGTATATGATCTCCTCTTCAATGGTTGAATCCTTGTCTTGAATGCAACACTTAGCCTTGAATGGAGACTTAGAATGATCAATTGCTTGAAGGAATGCTTGAATACTTGAATGTTTGAATATCGCTTCCGCTTTTTTTCCATCTATTCCAAAATGGGAGAGGAAATGTAGTTTATATACTTGCCAATTAGGGTTGATAGACTGATTTTACCGACCTTAGGCCGACCAGGAAATGTTATTTTCCAATTTGCAAACAAAAAAACCCGAAGCCCCATAGGAGACCGGGCCCAAAATAAGGCCAGGGACCAGGGCGCTAGGCGCCATGGTCCTGGGGGACCAGGGCGCTAGGCGCCATGGTCCTGGGGGACCAGGGCGCTTGGCGCTCTGGTCCCACCTCCCGGGACAGCAGGGTGCAAGGAGGGATCAGGCAAGGTGCTGGAAAAATGCAGTTTTTGATGTCGCAAACGAGTTTCGGGGTCTCCATTCAGGTTCCGTGTTGCGTCGCCATCGTGAAGACCCAAATGTGGTTGAAATTGCAAGTGTCGCAATTTTAGGACGCTACAAGTACCAAACAAGGTCCCAAGGAGACAGTACGGGCATACAGCCGGAGGCTGAAAGAACTGCTGGGTAAAATGGAAAGCCAACCCGTAGATGGGTTGAAGAAACGATGGTTCGCTGAAGGGTTGAAATCCTCCCTATGGAAGAAGATGAAAATTGTACCCCTGACGTCATATGACAACGCCTATAATAGGGCGATGGACCTCGAGAGCGAACACAAAACATCAAAGAAGAAGAAAAGTAATAAATACTCATCCGACGATGATGAGGACTCTGACGGGGAAAGCAGCAGCAGTGGCGAATCAAGCAAAAAGGTGCACGCGCTCCAAAAGGACATGGAACGAATGCTGAAAGAATTCAAAGCCATGAAGGGGAGTACAAGTAAGACTGAAGAAAACGACATGTGGTGTACGAACTGTAGGAGTGACGGACACACTAAGGGGTCCTGCCCCAAGAAGGCTTTCTGCGACATTTGTCAGATTGTCGGACATTTGACAAAGGAATGTCCCTACAATATGAAAACCAGGAGCCAACAAGTTCTCTTCACGCAAGAGCAACCGACCGCCGGAACTTCGCAAACCGCCAACAATAATGCATCATCTGGCAGATACTGGAACAACCGACGAGGGGGGAAGACCAATAATAACAATAATAATAGGGGTCGGATCCAATATGATGCGAAGGGACGACCAATGATCCAGTGTCGAGCCTGCAATCAATGGGGCCACTTTGCCAGGAATGCACCTTAGAAGAAACCCCACAAAAACTATGCAAATGGTGTGGGCCTGGAGACCACGATGATGGAACTTGCCCAAAGTCGGGAGTGAACCTGCTCAACATTGACAAGACGGAGGAACGGGTATTGGCAATCACACGGTCACAAGCAAAGAAGGCCACATACCCGGACCCCCGCACAGAGAAGCAACGGGCGCTGGAGGCGAAGGCTAAAGTGGCGAAGGAAATGTCGGCACAAGGGAACACTCAGGAAGCGGCAAGTACTTCCCGCTCTGAGGCTGAGGAAAATATCCTGAATCAAATGTTGCAGATTGAAGTACCTGTGAAGATGAAGGACCTCCTGGAAACAATGCCACAATTACGTACGGTGCAAGTAACCCCACAGAGTCTGGTGACCCGGAATATGGATGTTCCCAGCGGAACACCAACAGACCCATTGGTGCTGACACTATACAGTGGTCGGCACCAGGCGGTGGTAGAAATGGGAATACTTGGCACCATTTTGACTGACACCATTGTCGACGGCGGGTCGGGAGTGAATGTGCTTCCAGAAGAAACCTGGAAGAAGCTTGGCAAGCCGACACTATGGCCGTCAACCTTCAACTTACTGGGAGCAGATCAACATGGTATCAAACCTCTTGGAACGCTCATGGCGCAACAAGTGACCATCGGGACACAACCATTTGTCCTCGACTTCGTGGTGATTCCGCTCGCCAAGAAAGGATACGACGCCATTCTTGGTAGAGGGTGGTTGGTGGCGGCCATAGCGAATCACAACTGGAAGCGTAACACGCTGTCCATGGAGAAAGTCGAGCGAAAATTTATTATCGACCTGAAAACACAACTCGTGAGTGAAGAACTTGCGTCAAAACCGGAATCGAACGAGGGCAGAGTTGACGAAGGAAAGTACAGAAGGGAACCGGATGAGGAAGGCGTCCTGGGAATCCAAGGATGTTCGGAAGATGAGACCGATTCCCTTAATGGGCTCTTCCACTAGCAAATGGAAGACTACGAGTTGTTGTATGGGTGCAACATGTTGGAGGTTGACGAGGAGCCAGACAAAAATGAATTTCTGCCAGCGTAAGGGGAATACACGAAAGGGGATGCTCCTGTCAACGAAACACCAGCACATAGGTTTGACATGACGAAACCAATCCGGTACGAAGAGTCCGTAAAACCTACAAACCTCGGCACGGAAGCAGAGCCAAGGAACATCCTGGTTGGCGACGACTGGAATCCAGTCCTGAAAGCCGCCGTGTTTAAAATATTCATGGAATACAAGGATGTATTCGCCTAGACGTACAAGGACCTCAAAGGGCTGCCGCCAGAACTGTGCGTACATCAAATTTCACTCGTACCTAGGGTCATACCTGTACGGAAGAGGTCGTACAGAATGAATAAAAACTATGCTGCGAGAGTGAATGATGAAATCGAGCGTATGCTCGAAGCCGGGATTATTTTCAAAGTGCAGACCAGTGAGTGGGTATCGCCCATAGTGATATCCCTTAAAAAGGAGGCAAACCAGATCCGAATCCGCGTGGATTTCAGATGCCTTAACACAGTCACCATAAAGGACCCGTTTCCAATACCATTTATGGATAGCATCTTGGAGGAAGTGGCCGGTCATGAAATTTATTCATTTATGGATGGATTTTCTGGGTATAACTAGATATCCATTGCCGAAGGGGACAAATTAAAAACGACCTTCATAGTGGAAGATGGCATGTACGCGTATAACCGAATGTCGTTCAGGTTATGCAATGCGCCAACGACATTCCAACGGATAATCCTTCACATATTTGACAAGATGTCAGTAGAGAACTTCAGGGCGTTCCTTGACGACTGGTCCATCTACAGTAACCAGGGTGCACATTTGGCCGCACTTGGCGAATGCATGGAGAGATGCAGGCGAGCCCGCCTAGCACTCAATCCCAAAAAATGCAGATTCATGGTGCCTCAAGGGAAGCTATTAGGACACATAGTGTGTAAGGCTGGACTCAAGACTGACCCAGACAAGATTCGGGTGATAGTGGAAATGGAGGCATCGGTAGATGTCTCAGGAGTCAAATCCTTCCTAGGACACATAGGGTATTATAGGCAGTTTATCAAAAATTTTGCTCAAGTATCCTGCCCTCTAGACAACCTGACAAGGAGAGGTGAACGGTACGCATGGGGGACGGCTCAAGAAGAGGCCTTCCAAGAATTGAAGTCACGGTTGGTGGGTGTGCCAATCCTGACATATCCTGACTGGGACAAAGAGTTCCACGTACACGTTGACGCATCCAATTTCGCCATAGGGGACACATTGGCGCAGGTTGGCGATCATGAGCTAGATCACCCAGTCTACTTTGCAAGCAGACTCCTATCGAAGGCAGAGAAAAATTATAGCATCACAGAGAGGGAAGCCCTTGGGATGGTGTACTCCGTCTAGAAATTTTGACATTACTTACTGGCCACCCCGTTCACATTTTATGTGGACCACCAGGCGTTGATGTACCTGGTAAACAAGCCAATTATCCAAGGACAAATCAGTCGATGGCTGCTACTGCTTCAGGAGTTTACATTCAACATTATTGTAAGACCCGGGAAGAGCCATGTGATAGCTGACCAGCTATCAAGAATCCAGTCAGGAGAACCAGCCGAAGGAGTGAATGAAGATTTTCCAGGCGCTCACTTATTTTGCATCGTCGTTCTCCCCGCCTGGTACACAAGCGTGGGGGAATACTTGTCGACATCACGGTTTCCGAGGGAGATGCCACCAAGAGAAAGAAGGAAACTGGTATTGAAGAGCAGAACATTCCAACTTATTAATGGCCTCTTGTACAAAATGGGACCCGACCAGGTCCTACGGCAATGCATCCTGGAAGAGGAAATTCAAGGTGTCCTAAGGGAAGCACATGAAGGGCCCGCAAGTGGACACATGGGGCCCGACACCACGGCCAGGAAAGTTTTGTTGGTAGGACTGTGGTGGCCGACACTACATAATGACGCCAGAGAGTGGGTGACGAGCTACGATACATACCAACGGGTCAGACGACCATTGAAGAGGGGTTTTATGCCCCTCAACCCATCGAATGCCCACGAACTGTTTGAGAGATGGGTATTGGATTTCATCAGACCATTAAAACCAAGTAGAGCCCGACAGTGCAGATACATTGTAGTGGCGACAGAATACTTGACCAAGTGGGTCGAGGCACGGGCTTTGCCGGACAACTTAGCCGTCAATACAGCAAAACTTATCAATGAACAAATCATTACGCGGTATGGGATTCCAATCCAACTGACGAGTGACAGAGGAGGACATTTTGTAAATCATATAATCCGGTTGCTAACAACGGAGTTCAAAATCTTCCACTCCTTATCAAGCCCCTACTATCCGCGAGCGAACGGGCAAGCCGAAGCGACCAATAAAATAATCATGTCGGTGATTTATAAGTCTTGCAAAGTGGAGAAGGATGATTGGGAGGAGCGCCTACTATCGGTACTTTGGGCATACCGAACGACTTATAAGGTAACTACAGGACAGACTCCCTTCCAGCTAACGTATGGACAAGAAGCCGTGGTGCCAATTGAATTCATGGTGCCGAGTCTCCGAATCACCATCGACAATCGACTTGGCGACATGGAAAGCCTGAGAGAGAGACTGTACGCTTTGAACAAATTGGATGAGCGACGGATGATGGCTCAGTGGGCGACAGAAACGGCATAGCAAAGGCGGAAGAGTTGGCACGACAAGCATTTGCGAAGAATGCGGTTTACCCCAGGGCAACTTGTATTAAAGTTTAATGGGCGCAACGAGATCAAGACCCGAAAAATTCAAGATAAAGTGGTTGGGCCCTTTCAAAGTTCGCGAGGTCGGTGCGAACGGGGCGATCAAGCTGTGGACACTCGACGGGCACGAGGTGCAGCACACAGTGAATGGCTCTAAATTGAAGGTGTACCATGAGCAAGAAGGACCCAGCCAGCGGCACAAGTAAGAAACAATAAATTATAAAATAAAAATAAAAAACGGCCAACTAAAAGACAGAGATCCGTATGGATTCCACAAGTAAAGGAAATACCGTACGGTCAATAAATAACACTCCATGGATCTCAGAAGAAAAATCCCTATGGAAATTAGAGTACGAGGAGGAGTGCCAACAAAGGAAAGAATCCATACGTTTTATAGGCAGAGGCCCATACGTATCAAGGAAAAGCGAATTCCGTACGGAATCTGGTACAACGGGGAGACAAACCTTTCGTACGGAAATAAAAAAACAATGAAGGGAAAAGTCCGCACGAAATTAAAGTGGCAAGGAGGAACAAAACCATACGGAATTTTTTTGGCGACAGTGCCAAAGATTTCTGTACGGAAAGTGGAGAACTGAATTCCATACGGAATTCATACGCAAAGTCCGTACGACCTCCGCAAGTAACCAGATTTGGCGTGACAAATTTCGTACTAACCAAGGGGTTGCCAGAGTCAAGAAAAAGTCCGTACGGATTCAGGGGCGCCAAAGGAAAACAAATTTTTCGAGAAGTAAAATACTGGTCGTACGGACCATGGAAGCAAACTAAAAGTACCATTGAGACAAGGGGAATAAGAGATCGCAATCGGAAGAAAGAACATGTGAAGGTGCCCAAAAGAGGAAAGATATAAGTTTGAAAAAAAAAAATCATTTGATGGCATCTAGCACCAGGCAGTTGAAAAAACTGGATTGGAGGAGGAGACTACAGGATTCAGAGAAGACAACCAGGAAACCGTCTACAGACTGTCCTATGGATAAAGGGAAGGTTGTTGTACCGGATACAGGCAAGAAAGAAAGGCAGCCGAAAGTCACAGCAGACACAATCACTTTCAAGGGGTTGAACGGCAATGTGTGCAGGCAATGGTGGTTGGAGGTGCAGTCCCCAGATGACATTTTGGTGAAAACACAGTTAGGAAGGGCACGGGTGCATTGGGCCATTCAAATGCCGATATTTGCCATTCAGGATTTTGAGCCTTGCCTGCGCATGATGATAAAATCGTATAATGATGAGTTGCGCACCTCCTCGTTCAAGTACCAGCACATAGACGTTACCGTGTTTTTTGCTCCGGATGACTTTGCCAGGGTTTTTGGCATTCCTGACGAAGGGAAGAAGGTGGACAAGCATGCGATGATGATGTCCGCCGAGAGGAAAAATCAACTGCTACAACAAATATGTCGGGATAACCTAACCAGAGCAGAGTGGGACAGGATTACGGCACCCAAGGGGCGAGGACTGAAAAAAATCTTACATAGTACCTAGTGCATGGCAATGCTTGCTCAACTTGATGAAGAGTCATCTCACAGGAGCCAGTAGGGCCTCCGACACAGTCGTGCCGATGATTGCATTGATGAACGGGCTCCAGAATGGGACGGTGTACAACTAGGCTATTGGGCTATCAGACCGCATTCATGAGTTCCTCACACTAAAGCACAAGGCATTCTATATGCCCCACCACGCCATTGGGTTATTCCTGGATGCAGTCCGTATACAGGTGCCAGAAGAAAGGCAAGGGTGGCAGCCGCGGGACAACATTGACCCTACTCCGCCCTCCATTTTTTACTGGACTCATTTGGATACACACACAGGGGATGCACCATCCAGCATGAAGCGGAAGCCCCAGATTCAAGTAGTCTTTGCTAGCGAGTCGGATCCGGCCACTGAGAGTAGTTCAGGGGCGGAGTCGGAGGAGACATCTTCTCGATGTTCGAGTGGTGATATCGGATTTCGCCTCTCACACACGGAGGTACCGTATCCAGAGTTGGGTACGGAAGAAGGCGCAGGTGGTACGGTTGCCCTCGACCAAATACCAAAGGGGACGCAGGGACTGCCAGGAGGAAGAGCGGTCCGACCTACAGGTGTTCAGACAGGGAGGCTAGTATATGCACCCGCTATGTTGACTACAGATGGGACCATGACACCATTACCAACAACAGGAGTGACAATGGGAGCCATATCAGCAATCCCTGTGCCGAGGTTTGGCCAGCTGCATCCTCGTCCCTCCCTCGGGCAGATTTCACAGGTCCTTAGCAGCAGTGTAGTTCAGCCGAGGGACACAGCCCTTATTCAAACAGAGCCAGTAGATGGAGGTCGAGAGATCAGGTTAGATAGGGGTGACGTTGAGGGAGATGATACAGACTCATGGTTGGAGCAATACTCAGCGCAACCGAAAGCCCCAATAGGACCCCCGCCTGCCACACCTCACCGTCAGGAGGTGGTTGATTTAGAGGGCAATGACTCTCCTCATGAGATGGGTGCTCAGGGGGAACCTACGGACCTACTCCAACACATGGGTGGTGCGGAGGATACGGTGCCACAGGTAGACATTCCGATGCCTGGTTCTATAGAGAACCAGCCCACTGCCTTGACTCAGTTTTTGGCAGCAGTAGAGAGTGAGGCACGCAAACTTTTGGCCTTGACGGAGGAAGGGACCCTAGGGCAGCCAGTGTTGGAGGGTCTCCTGGCATTTGCTACCGGAGGAGTTGCTGAGGCGTTTTCAGCAGTGCTTTGTTGACAGAGGATGGCCTCGCATGGATCTTCCTGTGATGTTGGAGGAGTGGCAGCACCCTACACAAACTGGAGAGACTCAGGTGCAGAGCCTACTCAGGAGGATCGAGCAAGCCATACGGGATAGTCATTTGGAGCATCGTCGTGCTCAGCAGGAGGTAGATATCACTAGGGAGACACTAGAGTTGGAGTTGGCTCAGCAGAGAGCCCGGACAAGGAGTATGGAGGAGGAGTTGTCTCGTGTCCGCGCCGAGTTAGCAGCATCCTCAGCCACACGGGTGGCAGATAGGGCTTTGTTGGAGGCCAGTCTAAGTAGTATGAGGGCAGAGCTGAATAAGAAGCATACCGAGCTGATGGAGGTCGTATTCAGAGTGCAACAGTCTCGGGAGCGCCAGCTGGTGGCTGAGAGGGATCTTCGCCACTGCACAGAGCAGGTGTTGCACTCCGGGAGCAGTTGCCCTCTTCCTCATTCATGGGACCATCAGGGACGCCATCTCTACCCCAATCCCAGTAATTTGTTGTTTTGGGGTTTCAATTTTGCTTGTACATCATTCCCATTTTGGTTGTCTGTCGTCCAGAGACGACGTTTCTTTTTGGGGGGGATGATGTTGTCGGGTAATTAAGCATTAAGGTAAATTGTGTTAGCGTCGGCAGTTAACCCGTCGGTTGTCAGCATTTGGTACCGGGTAACTGACCAGACTCCTTTATATTGTATCTATTCCCAGTCTTTGGGTAGGCTATTGTAGTCGAACATATTGCTATCATTGTATGTACTAGCTTACCATGAATCAATAGAACACTGTGAGTTCCATATATTCTGTGTACTTCTGTCATTTATGCAATGTCTTAATCTGACACCCTACGGGGAAAACAAGTACACGAGCAGATTTAAAACTAGATTTCTTAGGCCAAGCAAGTACTTTTCCCTCAAAAAATGCAATTTGATAACCTTTATCTTCTAGAGCAGAAATGGAAATTAAGTTTTTTTTAATTCCAGGAACAAACAAGATGTCACTAAGGTGAAGTGAAATACCAAAGTCTAAATTTAAAGAAGTAGTGCCAGAACCTCTTACCGAATATCGAGCATCATCACCAATTACCACGTGAAGACTAGTATTCTTTTCTACTAAGTCTGAAAGATGATCATGGTAGCCTGTGATGTGTCTGGAAGCACCACTGTCAATCAGCCATGTATTACTGTCTGTAGGTATGCTGCTTGACAGGGCAGAGATGAATAAGAAATCATCATTTTGTTCTGAGACTTCATTTAGGTTGGCTTCTCTTTGAGTAGGATCATTCTGACATTCTTTAGCATAGTGACCAAATTTGTCACAGCTGAAACATCCAACACGAGAGATACCTCTTGGTTTCTTCCAAGAGTGCTAAGAACTAGGTGGTTTGAATTCTCTATTTCTCTTTGGATAATGCTTCTTCCAATTTCCACCTTTCTTGCATTGGGTTGCAAGCATGTGTTGGTCATCTACATGAGGACTTTTGGTTTGCCCTCTTGTGATAAGGTGAGACTCTTCTTGAATGCAATCGTTCTTAAGGCGATCAAGGGTAGGTAACTCAATTCTACCACTTATGGTTTGAATAAAAGACTCCCATGAGTGTGGTAAACCATTTAGGGCAATCATGACAAGGTCCTTGTCTTCCATGTTATGTCCAATTGAACCTAGCTGATTCTTTAGTTCTGAAATTCTCATAAAATAGGAAATAACAGAATCTTCTTTTGACATTTTGTTATTAAGTAGTTGCTGTCTTAAAGTAATTGCCCTACTGAGATTGTTAATTTCATAGGTACCTTGTAGATGACTGAACATTTCCCTTGCAATAGTGAATGAGGCAATAGAGGTGACTAGGAGGTCTTTAACTGAATCAATGAGAAGTTTTATGGCCTTGACAGCATTTTTTTTGAATTGCTTTAGCTCAGCTACATCCGTAGGTTCAATTAGCTCTTTCGCTTCTATGAAGTGAAGAAGATCTTCTTTCTCTAGAGCCAACATGATTCGAACCTTCCATGCAACAAATTGAGATTTCCATCAAGCCTATCTTCAACTTTCAACCCCATTGACCTGACCTATGAATGAGACAACAATCTGGAAATAAAGGAGTACTAAATTCTGAAATCTGAAAGTTGATCTAGCCTATAGCTCTGTTACCATGTTGAAACATGAACCAGCTAGGACTTGAACCTAGGACCTTCCATACCCTGCTGGAGTGCTCTACCACTAAGCTACTGGCCCCTCTTGGACTAGTCCATCGTCGGTCCAGGTGTGGCTTATTTCCAACAACAACACTAGGAAATAAAGCTCTAAGAGCATATTACATAGTCAACTACACTTTGCCCATTGTAGATCTTACAAGTGGTACTATTGGATCTCGGCCAATTCTTCATGCCATTACATATAACCATGCTATAGAGGTTGCAAAGGCCCAACAACTCTACCCCAAAGTGCAATACACTCCCATTCCCATCATGTGAAGTCATTTTCCAAAGACAATCCCCATTCTCCCCTCGCCATAAGGGGTTGTTGTCCTCTCATACATTGTTGCTCAACTAAATAGATTGATTGTTAGTTGTCCTAGGATTGTAGTCACCAATTAAGATTATTTCTCCTACATTGCTGAAAGCTGAAATAAATTTTTTCAACATGTCTTCATTATCTAGATTTCTATTCTTGTAGAATTTTGAGCTTTTTGGGGCAAGATAGCAAGCAACCAGCCAAATTGTAGCTTCGTTATCTGATATTTTCAGCCATATAAATTGCTTATTTGTGTCCTCTTTCTCCAATTTTACAAATACCATTCCACATTTCTTTTATTAGGACTGTTATCCCTCCATGCCCTTTACCTATTTCAGTCTATTCATTCCAAACGGAGATTTTATTGTATCCTTCAAAGTCTAGAACTCTGCATCCATCATGTTCATGTGTTCCCATAAGAAAATAATGGCTTTCCCCTCTACTATGGGCCCCAACCCCGGTCCTCTTCTCCATGGGTAACCTCTCCAATTCCAACTTGTCATGTCTATAAACTCTTGTGGGGCCCCAAATCCCTATTTCTTGTGTGTCCATCAATCGGTGATTTGAGCTTTCCCATTTTTTAGCCATGCCCATTTTCCTTCATCTCTTGCTGATTTCACTTTCTCCCATTCTTTCCTCCTTTCTTCTCGTTGTCCAAATGTCAAATATGAGTACCTCTAAGCATCCCCCTATTCTTTAGGATTGTGGATTTGTCCTCCAAGTTTCTTAAAGTAACTCTCACTCTTCCTTCTCCTATTTTCCTTCCAATCCTATTCACTTGTTGAATACAGCCTGTCCACTTCAGCTTGCCTTAGAAATCTCTTGCTAAGATATCCATTCTCTCCTCTCCAAAATCTATCAGCCCTTTGATGATGATATTTACCTCCTCGTATTGTTTGTCTTTTTCTTTTCTTATTTGTTTCTTGATTTGTTTTTCTATGATTTCCTTTTGCTCGATTGTCACTTTATTTACTACTTCAGTCCAAGATTTGGCTTTTTTATCTGCTCCTTCAATTTGTGTTATCTTATTACCATGTCTACCATTATTGATTGATATTCCTCCAACTGTGTTGTGCTATTTATTTTCATTAACCCTGAAATATCTTATTACAATGTATTTGAAAGGATTAGAACAAGCTGGTTGTTGAATGCTTGGCAAAATTCTAAATAGTCTTGCCCCTGCGCACCTAGAAAGATTTCTAGGTGCGCAGGGGCAAGACTATTTATCTTTCTAGGTGCGCAGGGGCAAGACTATTTAGAATTTTGCCAAGCATTCAACAACCAGCTTGTTCTAATCCTTTCTTTATCATCAGTATAATATACTTTCTATTTACGAAATACCCTTATTAAGTTTTGAACTGATCATCCTGATAAGCGTTGGCTAGCACTTGAGCCCTGACGCTTACTAGCTCAAACCCATAAAAAATAAAAATTATAAATTATAAATATAATAAAAAAATTCGATTGGGTGTAAGCATCCCTGTCTGTGTATTATTATTTCAAATATATATATATATATATATATATATATATATATATATATATATATATATATATATAATGCGCATTAATGTACATAAGTGAATCTTAACTGAAATCACATACATAAATATTTCGCTGCTGGCTACCATCGTCTAATCTCAATCATAATATGTAAGAGACATTCACTTTTCAATTGAAAATTTGCAGTAATTACTTCAATCCATAACTCCCAAACTCAGGCGCCAAGATGTTAGAACTTCGAATCCCATATTCTATTTTCAAATTTGTGAAGTACTCACCCGAAACTGAAGATGCGAAGATTTGGGCCAATTGCAACGACCACAGATTTGTCAAGGGGATGAACTGCAATAAGGGAGGGTGCTATCTCCTTCACACCTCCCTCTATCGACGGATCCATTTGACAGTCTTTCATTAGAGGGCTGACTAATTTTACAACTCTCTTTCAAAAAACCGCAAGAGTTCAATGACAAATCACGAGCCCTCGCAAGTATTTTGATGTCATATAACCCTCTCTAAAACCATGCGAATGATGCGAATGGATTCTCTAGTGTAATGGTGAAAATCGCCAATATTAGCCCTTTATAACCCTCTCTAAAACCATTAGAATGATGCGAATGGATTCCCTAGTGTAATGGTGAAAATCGCCAATACTAGCCCTTTCCCGTAAAGTTTTGGCCCCCTTGCCCTAGGAAAAGAAGGGGACAAATCACGAGCCCTCTCAAGTATTTTGATGTCATATAACCCTCTCTAAAACCATTAGAATGATGTGAATGGATTCTCTAGTGTAATGGTGAAAATCGCCAATATTAGTCCTTTATAACCCTCTCTAAAACCATTAGAATGATGCGAATGGATTCTCTAGTGTAATGGTGAAAATCGCCAATATTAGCCCTTTCTCGTAAAGTTTTGGCCCCCTTCGACCAGATTGCTCATGCAAGCCCTAGAAAAAGAAGGGGAAAAAACTAGAAAAGCCTTCACATTAGACCATCGTAACAACATCATAGAGCATCTAATTGTATTGTCAAGGTGCACCATCCTCTTAGGTTAGTGTTGTTCATTTGCATGTTTGTGTCTTGTTTTCAATATTTGGTTATTGGATGAGTGTTATAATTCATTTTGAGGTTGAGAAATTTGATCGTGAAGAACATTTGGATTAACAAAGATTTATAGGCACGAATTCAGGCATGACCTTATTTTCTAATCCATAGACCAACCAAAATTACACTTTTTATTTCATAATGTTAAAACTGATGAATAGAATTTTGTGAAGATATTACATCCCTCTTTATGACACTAGCAATACTTTTTACTTACGTGATATTTTGTGGTCAATTTACATATGGATATGGTTTGTATCATATGGATGTTTTAATTTAGCATATGTGTATGTAATGCTTATCATTAATTTTTAATGATATATGATTAGTGTTTTGTTTTGATGTATTGATGTTGATTATATGTTATGGGCTAACTATAGTTGTGGTTTCCAAGATGGATGTACGACAATCTATTACAAGCTAAGGATGTCGTTGCACCAAAAGATCAACCTATTAATGCCTGATACAACCACTAGACTTATAGAATCCATGGGAGGTTGTTAAACCATGTCGCGAATCCCCGCGAGGGACGTTGGCCCACTACCAACAATCCCCCTGCCAGCATCACTCGTCGCGGCCTGTGTGATTCAAACCTGTGACCAAGCTCTGATACCACTTGTTACAAGCTAGGGTTGTCATTGCACCAAAAGATTGACCTATCAATGCCCTATACAACCACTAGACTTATAGAATCCACAGGAGGTTGTTAAACCATGCCGTGAATCCCCGCAAGGGACGTTGTTCCACTGCCAACATGATCCACCCTACCCTCCAAGATAGAGAGGGAAAGCACCATTAGAGAGAGGGAAACAGACATGGGAATAGGCAAGCGATGCCATTTGAGTTTCTACACATAGTCATGTAGATTCCAAGTTATTTTATGGTTGAATCTTTGATTAATTACCTTGTGTCTTGTTAGGTTTGTGTTGGTTGAATTTATGTTGACCCTAGTTGTCAAACCTAGATCTAAGTGTTGGTTGTATTATCATGTGTCTAGAACATTACCCTCGCAATACATTAATTGCATGTGTTATTGATTGTCGATATAAATGCATGTATGTACATGCATACGTTCTTATACATGTATCGATGATTAATGAGATAAAGGCATATCTATGCAAATATATTGTACCTTGGAAATAAATACCAAGTGATTATATAACCAAACCTATGAGCTTTTTATGTTGTGTTTTTATGTCATCCAGCGAGTTGACTACGATGGCTTCATAAAGCCTTCCATTGAATTATTTTTGGATAATTGGTATATGCTTCATTAGCAGAATTTGGCAAAATAAGATATTTGAATTATATCTTTGGATGATAATGATATTATTAGTGGGTAACAACCCATGATGGCCTTAGCAACGAATACAAATTGTCGTGTCATTATTATAAAAATTAAGAATTTATGATGCTTAGATGTTGTTATAGCACAATAGGACTTTAAAGTCAAACAACTTATTTTCGCACTTTATTAAATGATAATAGTATTGAGTTGCAATTAATAGTTCTTGTTGCTAGGCAATACTAATGCAATGAGTTGCATTTTTTATACATAAATAGTTATTAAATAAACTTAATTAATCCAATTAAAAGCAAAGTTTTCTAAAGTCTACATGTAATTATTTTTAAGTTTATAAATCATGAAAATTATTTTTATGTGCAATGATTAGCTAATATGATTTGGGTTCTTATACACAATTTTTTTGTAAATCGGAGTATAAATAAACTTTCAGCACCTTTTTTAACCATTTTGCTATTTTTTAGGAAAATTTTCTAGCTCTATGTCTACTGAAAATTGAACTAGACCCTAATCAATGTGCATTCACAGGCATGCAAATAAACAGGTCAAGGAAAACCGTCTTTCCCAAAAGTATAGGAGTGATTAAACAAAAGCTCTCTGATATTAGGTTTTTATTAATTCACCCTACAGAATTCAAGCAAATTGAAGGTTATATGACTCTAGCGAGTATAAAAACATTTACAAGTAGCAAATTACAATCATAAATATAAACAATTTTTAGAACTCTTAAAATTTATATTTTATATCTTAAGAAAAATGAAAAGCATAAATGGCCCATAAAGAATATATTTATTATTAATTACATTTGTATAATGGAAGATATGTATATGTGTGTGTACATGTACATGTACATATACGTACATGTATACATGTACATGTACATATACATACATGTATACATGTGTGTATATGTGTATGTATGTGTATGTATGTATGTGCACACACACACACACACACACACACACACACACACACACACGCGCGCGCGCGCGCGCGCGCGCACGCACACATATATATAAATATACACATACACATACACATGCGCATACACATACACATACACATACACATGTGTGTATATGTATGTATGTATGTATGTATGTATGTATGTATGTATGTATGTATGTATGTATACATGTATGCATGTATATATGTGTGTGTGTGTACATATGTATACATGTATACATGTATATGTATATATACATACATATATGTATTTATATACATAAATATATACATACATATATACATATATATACACACATATATGTATATGTATACAAACACATGTATGTATGTACATGTATGTAGATATATATATATATGTATGTATGTATGTATGTATGTATGTATGTATGTAGATATATGTATGTATGTATGTATGTATGTATGTATGTTCAAATACATGTATGTATACTGAAGATGTGCAAACGTGAGAAGAGATAAGATGGTTAGATAAAACAAGAAACAAGCATAGGCACATAAATTACCAAAACCAAGTATACATTCTCAAGTTTGACACCTTCCTCAAATCCAGCCTTGGATGAAGTGAAGGCACCCCTTTGATGCTCCACTTCATTTGCTCTTAGATTCTATATGGTTGGCTCTCCAAAATGTGCACAAGATGGTTGATAGGAGGATGAAATGGATGGATAAATGGCTAAGTGGTGGATGAGTATGGATTTGGCTATAGTTTGGGTGCTTTGGATGATTATCTAAACTCAAATGGGTGGCATAAACTTACTTGATTTGGAGATGGAAAATGAAGGAGTGGAGTCTCTAATTTATAGGAGGAAGGAAATGGAGGGCTAGGATTGATCCAAGGTGGAGGGTCAAGATTGTATGTGAGCCCACACATGGATCAAGAGAAGTTGACAAGACAAGTGTGGAGTCCAAGAGCTATGCTATAAAGGCATTTCTTGTATCCACACTCCTCAAGGTTCATTGGGAAGACTTCTCAATGTGCCTAGGGAAGACAAAAGGAATAAAAATATTCCTTGGAGGATAAGGAGGAGGAATTAAAAAATTCTCCAAAAAGGGAGCATGGGGATTGGAGGAATAAAAAGGAATTAAAAATTCCTTGGATGAAGTGATACCTAGAGGAATGTGATATTTTTGAAAATCTCACATTCACCTAGGAAAAGATCATTTAAGGAAAGTAGTTGGATGGGAGATGCATAGAGAGATGTGAGGAAGTCATTTATGGAAAGTGGTTGGGTGAGAGAACAACGAGTTGACCTTTGTGGCTAATCATGAGGATTGGCCACTAGCAACCCATTAGGAAGAGATTAGAAGAATGATTAGGTGGGATTAGGGCAAGTGGGATATGTAGGAGGATTTGACTAGGAGAGAGAATGAGTGGAGGCAATTTAAAAATTAGAGGAATAATGATAAGTGGGATTAGGAGAGTTCCTAGAATAATTAATTAGGCTAAGTGAGGATTAGAAAAAGGTGATTTGTAGGAATCACCTAGGTTAATTAATTAACTAAGATTAATTAATTAAAGGGGAGATTTGAGAAGAATTAATTTTGGATACCTTAGAAGAATGGAGGAGAAATGATTTATTAAATAAATCAATTATTGGACCATAGTGACAATATTAATTAAATTTAATTTAATTAATACTGAGGAGAACAAGGATTAACATAATTAAATAGATTAATTATGTGAGAGAATTAAATTAATTTAAGTGTCTACATTTTGCCCCTCTTTTATGCAGCGACAAAAGTTGGCGATGGGTAAAATATAGAAGAAAGAGGATGCCCCGACGTAAAGCGCGGGTGGTGTATGCCCCCTCGAGATTTTTTTGGAATTTTTGAAAAAATATCGAAAAATTATTGAAAAGAAGAAGGAAGGAGGAGAAATAACAAATTAAGAAGAAAGAAAGGAAGGAATGATTGAGGAAATACAAGATGAGATAGAAGAAAGGAGGAGATGAAGGAGTGGGAGAGTTACCCCCATATAACTTATGTATTATTTTTTATCCTTCAGGGCAGACATTGTATCATGACTGTCATATTCATTATATATATATATATATATATATATATATATTGGAAGTGGTTATGCATACATGTACTTTATTATGGACATTATGGTGGGTTTTATTTCTTATTTTATGATTTGATGCATTGATGATAATTATGGATGTATTGTGTTGACCTATTTGTGATTCAGTATTAATTGTTAGATATGCCTATACTTATGATATGCTACTGACACTTTGATGGATGTAGGATGGTTGTCTATGTGGATGTATATGTTTTTGAGATTTTATGATACTTATGTATGTATATGCATATGATGTATTATTTTGGGATTTTTATGATGATTTGTGAATATACGATGTGATTAAATGAGTATGCATCACAATTTGAAATGTACCCTAAATGATGGATAAAAAATGAAAGATTAATGCCCCTATATGAATAATGCAAAATTTATTTGTGAATATGCCAATCATAATACAATGACCTTAATTAGGATAGAAGAATAGGGGGAAGGGAAATTGAAGACTCCGCGAGAATGTTAGATGGGAAAATTTTGAAGACTTGATGATAGTGCAAAATGGGAATGATGAGGGGAGGAATTGTGCACAAAATCAGTGGAGAGCCAACCTACTTTTGATATTTGTTGGCATTGTGTTGTCATTGATGTCAACCAGTATAAGAGTATTGTTGATATGCAGTCATTGATGTCAACTAGTATTGCAAGTCACCAGTACAGAAGAGAATATCATTCAAAGGAATGACCACTGGAGTCACCGGTACACAAGTTAGTGTTTAATGTGTGTGGATGAAATGGACAGGTTACTGGTACAGTCTAACACCGATAAGGAAAGTATGTCAATTGTGTAAGAGTTGTGTTGGCAGTGCGTAGTTGCCAAATGACAAGCTTATGACCAGTATACAAGAAGGATGAGCGAGGTGCTTGAGTTGTTGTTTGTGATGAAGACGCGAAATGTTACCTAAATCACATCAACACAGGAGGAGAAGGATGTACAGCTCACCGATATGTTGTGTGGATGTTGAACATCAGGACCCCCATCGGATTAAGATGCAGTCACCATGTGAAGAGATGAGTGACAGTGAATGTACCCCAACAGGATCACATGTGCCTATTTGATGATATGTTGCACAAACAGGGAAGCCACATGAGTGCATTGCAGGATGCAAATGACAATGATCCACTACCACTGGTAAGTGGAGCTTATCTCCTATTATGCAAAGTGTGCATCGTAGTTCTATGAGATAAGAAAGAAGAGGTAAAGGCAGATGTTTGAAGGCTCACACTGGATCTAATGGTGAATCAAAGGAATGCCTTAAGCGCATGAAATAAGGGATATGCACTGGATCGATAAAGAAGGCATGTTGAGTTGCCAGAATAGATGAAGTGTGATGGGTTTGTCACTTTGACAAACCGGTTGAGATATGGTCTGGGCTGATGAAGAAGAAGGCAAAGTGGAGTAGTTACAGACAGAGTATGCAACCGGTATGCAGATGCCTTAGATCGAATCAGTTGAAGGATGACATGGTGTCATCAAGATGGCTAATGGTAAGTATGAGAACTAGTAAGGAAGCAAAAAGGCTAAGTGATGTGCTCCTATATAATGAGAATGTGCATGTTATGGATAGATATGTCTAGTGACCAGTTAAGGTGTTCCACCGGGAGATCAACAAAGTGCAGACATGAAGGGTAACCGGTAAATTGTGAGATACCGACAGAAAGGAAGGACCAGTTGTGTGTTGATTGTCAGTGACCAAGTCTTGTCGACATTGAGACCTTTGTTGAAGTGGATATTGAAATGGATACCACGTGGAGTTGAAGTGGCAAGCTTGTAGAGGTCGGTGAAGTGTCATGTAGGGATAGGTGTTTCTACAATTGTGTATTTAATATGGAGCCTATGATTTGTGGATCGGATCAAAGGATTGTGGCTCGAGGAAGAGTGAATGACAGAGAAAGATTAGGGAGTTGTTGGCACTTGAATCGAAGTAAGGAAATTAGATTGCAAGAGGACCTCGAGAAGTAAACAACTGAGATATTTATTACATTTTGACATATGCAAGTCGAGATACAGGGTCGTGTTTGCTAAGTTTAGAAAACGTGTATTGGGAGGCATGTTAATGGTGATGATGTGCAGATAACTATCTTGGAGATCAGATCGAATGAGATTTGATTGGATTTGGTTTGCCTCAGGGTCGAAAACGAAACCCTAACTGCCTGAAATTTGAATTGGCTTTTGGCAGGAAAACCAGGTTATAAATATGCAAGCCAAAATCATTTAAGGTTGTTGTTGAAGAGGAGAGTGTTGCTTTTGTATGTGAGAGAAAATCAGTCAAGTACTCAATGAGTATCTGAAAAGAGACCGAGGGTGTGCAAGTGAGAATCAGGTTGAGAGGATCAACCGGCAACGGCGAGGAACTGGTAGTATGCAAGAGAGTCTGTGAGAGAAGTATATCGATGGTGACCAAACCACTAGAGAAGAGTTGTACAAGAGTGCAAAGTAGGCAAGAAGGAACCGACATAATATAGAACTAGTGGAGAGCAGCAGAGTTGTTGAGAGAAGAGACAACCAGTAGAGACAACCGGTAGAGACAGACAGAGAACTGACAGAGAAGGAGAGGAGGCTGAACCGATAAGATTGCAACAAGAGATAAGGTTGTAGAAGTGAGAAGATGTGTGAGAGAGAGAGAGAACCTACAGTGAACTGGATAGAAGATCTAGTAGAAAGATTTGAAGAAGAGTTACAAAATCCATTTGTAACAAGGCTATTAACTTGTAAATGATTATGTTATGTATTCACTGAGTAGGTTCTTAGTGCAGGGGTTGTAGCTCCTTTGGGTTGTAGCCCATAAATCAGTTAGGGGTTGGTGCTCCTTGGGGTGGTGCCCTAAATATTGTAATCAGAGATTGATTGTGAGGCTGGATTGGAGCAGTAGTCTCCAACAACATTTCTCACAGAGGTTTTTCCCATCTTGGGGTTTCCTCATATATGCTAGTGTTATGTGATGTCCCTCTTGTGTGAATGCATTTGTGATTAGTCTCCCCACTAATCAATAAGTCTACATTGAGTTAGATCTAATAACCGGTATACTCACATAGAGTTGTTAAAGGGAAAAAGTTGAGAACCACTGATTCACCCCCCCTCTCAGTGGTGCATTGTGTCTAACAATTGGTATCAGAGCCTAGGTTCCCAGTTAGATGAGTTTTCCCCGGATTGGGTAGATTCTGGCTTAAGGACACAATGGTCTGTTTAGTGTCAATCCCTACTCCGGTATTTGATGGCTCAAACTATTCTATTTGGAGTTGTAGAATGGAAGTCTACATATCCTCTCTAGGGTTTGATGTGTGGATGTCTATTGTAAATGGTTGCCCTAGTAAAGTCAGTCCTCCCACCGATTCAGATGCATAAAGAAGAAACCAATGTAATGATATAACAATGAAGGATATACTCTATGGTTTATCTGATGATGTTTCCTTATAGGTGGATAGATGCAGATCGACAAAAAGCTTATGGGACAGATTGAAGAAGCTCTATGGAAATGAGCCTACTACTGTAGGACCAACTTGTGAAGATAGAATGAGAAATACATCTCATGTATCTACAGATGATGATGACAGATCAACCTACAACTACAACATTGATGAAGAAGTAACTCACCTCTTCATGGCTCAAGAATCAGAAGATGAGAGGCACACATCTGAGAATGATTGTGTAGATCACCCCCATTGGCAAGATGTTCTTGGTAGTGATAGTGAAGGTGAAGAAGAAGAAGAAGAAGCAGAAGTTGATCTTGAAGGAGAGATTGTAAATGCACTTGAAGATCTTAGTAGAGTAAGAAAGGAATACAAGCTATTCAAGAATGCTTCTATAGTGGAGCAAAACTAGTTGATGAAATGCCTTGAAGAATCTGAGAAATGCATCTCAGAGATGAAGATTCAACAAGGAGACACTAAGGTGTGTCAATGTAATGATCTAGCCTCTAAGCTAGAAGCAAAAGATAAAGAATATCAACAACTGCTTAGAGAAATGGAGATTCTCTAAAGTGACCTTGAGAAGTGTCAGGATGAGCTCAAGGTAAGAATCCAGTTTGATGGCAGCAGTGATGCCTTGGATAAGATGTTGAAGAAGAAAAAGCATACCAAGGACACTGAAAAGACTAAGATGTGGTGTTGGTGAATGTTCCACCAACAAGAATGTCCCCTACAATGATATTATGTTTGTCTCCTCAAATGGATAAAACAAGGGTCAGACCTTCACAGTTAGAAATGCTCCCCGGAAGAAGGTTGACCTAACTGTAAAGCGGAAAATCAAACCCTAGGTGTTCCCCCCACTCCAAGGAGAGAGAAAGGAGGTCACTAGGATTGACGGTTTTCACTTAGGAAAGACTTTACATTCAAAAGAGGGGTTGAAACTCACAAGATCCAATCCCACACAATGCAAGATTGAATTCTAAATGAGTTTCAAGGGTTGAGACAACAAGGATACCCTCTTTTGTAAAGAATGTAGATAGAAGGATTGAACTAGGAGTGTATGTAAAAGTAGGAAAGATTCACTTGTAGACAGAGATAGAGACACGGGATGAAGCTACGGACCTGGAATTAGCAGTAAAATGTCAAGACAATGCTGTCCTACAAGTTTGAGCGAAAGTTGACGGGAGGATGGCGCCCGGAGTGCACACGGTCCTCCAAAAAATCCGCGAAACGAAGGGGGATCTGTTCGTCTATGCGAAGGTGTAACGATGTTGTATGTTGTATGTGGTATGTGATCTCCTCTTCAATGGTTGAATCCTTGTCTTGAATGCAACACCTAGCCTTGAATGGAGACCTAGAATGCTCAATTGCTTGAAGGAATGCTTGAATGTTTGAATGTTTGAGTGTTTGCCTATCGCTTCCACCTCTTGCACACATATGTTTTTTTCTCCTTTTTTCGTAAGGGGAAATGTAGTTTATATACTTGTCAATTAGTGTTATGAGACTGATTTTTCCAACCTTAGGCTGACCCAGGAACATTATTTTCCAAATTGAAAACTTGAAGACCCGATGCCCAACAAGAGACCGGGCCCAAAATAGGGCCAGGGACCAGGGCACTGGGCGCCATGGTCCCACCTCCCGAGATAGCAGGGTGTAAGGAGGATCAGGCCAAGGTGCAGAAAGATGCAGTTTTTGATGTCGTAAACAGGTTTCGGGGTCTCCATTCAGGTTCAGTGTTGCGCCGCCATCGTGAAGACCCAAATGCAGTTGAAATTGCAAGTGTCGCAATTTTACGACGCTACACTAACCACAACCAGTGAAGAGTTGTAGACAAGAATGAAGACCGGTGTTACAAGAAGGAGGAACATTGCAGATCCCAAAGGAAAAGGGAAGATGGGAGATGATGGCTTCACCAAAAGCACAAACATGACAAGATAGCAAAGAAGACCTCCTACCAGTAGAGGACAAAGGAATGTTACCACCCACAGGACAAAGCAAGTGTGGGAGAAGAAGAGATCAGATGGAAGAGCTGCAGAGAATGGACAACCTAGAATCCATCCCCAGAGAAGCAGAAATGGATATGTTAAATTAGTAAGATCTCCCCATGCATGGTAGAATAAATTTGTAAGTCATATGCCATCCTTTACTAGTTATTGCTTTGCATGTAATGGTTATGACCATAGGGAAAAAGAATGTAGAAAGAGATCTAGAAGGAATAATATAGGATCTCATATATATCATGCATATGAGCAAAATGTATCTAGGATAGATACATGCATATCCCCTCTCTCAGTTATGCAAATAATGTTTGTTATAACTGCAATGGAATTGGCCATAGAAGCTATGAATGTAGGAAGAAGAATCTATAGTCACATGGAAGTCAGTATAGCAACTATTCTCAACATAGAAATTGATGCAAAGCATATGGAAGTCGGAGCCCTGCATGGAACCAAAGTAGAAGTGTCCCTATAGGATCTAGAGGTCCACCGATTTCGGTTGTCAATCACAACAACATGACCAGAAGAATATGGTCAAATTGATATGTTAAGAGATTCCCCAATCATGAAGTTGGGATGGATGTTGTGTGCCTCTATAGCACTACTTTCGGTTGTGATGCAGAGTCCAAAAAAGAAAGGACCCATCAGCTGAAGAAGGCAAGACCTGCTCCCAAGATTGAAAATGGGAAGAAGAATGAGACCAAACGGGTGTGGAGGAAGAGGTCCATGAATCAGCAATGTGCATTTAATGCACAGGTGATATCTCCTAAGGCCTAAAAGGAGATGCAGGACCTCAGGGGGAGTAACATATTGACTAAGATCATTCACCCCCTTCGTGAAGAAAGCCACTTGGGAGAACAAGATGTTGTCGGTATGAAGGATTGAAATAAGAAGATAGGTGTGTGTAGTGACTGCCTTGGCTACATACCTATAGATCAGTGTTGGATCACTACTGCATGTGTCAATGGATGGAGATTATCAATTGAAATCAGATGCACGGTGACACAAAATGTCAAGAGTTACAGGAAGGTGCTCCAGTAGTAATGATGGACCAGTAAAGGAACCTGGTATGTGTAGGATGTTACTGGTATGAATGCTAACAGGTACTTGCAGGATATGTAAGACAATGAGGTTGGAAATCATTGCATTAGCCCCGGTAGCATGGAATGTGGATTTTATGTCTCAGGTGGTATTGGAAAAGACCTAAAAGACATATGTTGGCCCGATTGTTGATCATGTAGGCATGCATGTCTTTGGGCTAACCGGTTTGACTCTTGGCATGATGACGGCATTATCTGGAATTGTGAACATCCAATATCATGTCATAAGCTGTGGTGGATATAATGGAGTTGAAAGATCATCAGATGATCACATATGTACAACTCAACTGGTATATTGAAGTGATTGGAGCCCCGGTATTGGACCTAATCGGAAATGAGAACCTGAGATGTATGACTCAGGGGGAGTTCAAGTTCTTATGATGCAAAGACAACATGCTTGAACTTGTGAGTGTACTGACTACCTAAACTACAGATGATTGAAATTGTTGTAGGAATACCTAGGAGAATTTCATGATTAAGGTACTTGTAATTTGGTTGGTTGTAATCATAGTACAATCACATTTGATTCTAAAGAAATTTGGGATCAAATGGGAGGTAATGTAATCTGACCAATAGGTAAGTAGTATTCACTGACACATCCTTCTGCAATTGAGTGCTTTAACAAATGGTATCAAATTTGCATACTCAATTGGTGTCAGCTGATGGTTTGAGTCCTCCATCTCAAGTGTTGCTCCTTGAGAAGATATAACAAGTGGTATCAAAAGAGGACATGCATCTGGTAAATTTAAAGGAGGAGAAAGAATTTTGTCAGTGCCCAGTAGATACAAGGAGGAGTGGCATCCTGATAGTGCCCTTTCCCATTATTTTTTATTATGGGAAAAACAGGTTTTGAAGGGACCTCAAAACCCTTTACAATAGATCCTTAAAAGATAAGAGCATTAAGAAACAAGAAAAAACATTATGCAAAAAATGCAGCACAGTTGTGGGCAAAAACCAGAATAAAGCCCAACAAAACCAGCTACAACTAGCCAAAGTCGAAAAAAGACAAAAGACAAATTACTTAATGTTTTTTAGGGCATTAGCCAAAGTTTCGCTAATCCCTTGCAAATATTTGATATTATCCCTAAGCATTGGGATTTCCTTGGAAGATGCCAAAGCATCTTTTTTCATACTCGCCCTAGTCCTTTTTGCCGCGCCACCAGAAGCACTTTTCACATTCCCTGCCTCAATAGCATCCTCATCAACATCCAAGTCCACAACAAGTTTGGAATTGTTGGAGCCTTCAAGGAACTTGACAATTTCCTCCATATTCCTAGTTAGAGAGGTAAGGATATCTGGAATCATAACCAAAAAGTTCTTCATGGCTCCCTTTCCTTCCTTCGGCTTACTAATCTGAGCTTCCAACTTCTCCACTTTCTCCTCCATAACCTTATTCCACTGATCCTAGTTACTTTCATCTTTCTTTCCCTGCTCTTCCTGTTGCTTATCAATTTTTTCCAGATTCTTGATTCTTTCATATACCCACCTATCAAAACCCATTCAAGCCTCAAACTGGTTTTTGAGTTTATCTAGGGTAATCCCATCTCCATCTTTATCCTATTTAATGCTCATTTCTTCCTTATCCTTTTCCTGCTCCATTTCCATTTCTCTTTCCTCCTTATTAATCTGATTGTCCTGCTCCTCCATAGGCTTGCTATTAACATTACCAATACTCATGTTGTGGGTAGGGATATTCTGATAACATCCTTTGCTTCTCCTTCCTCTTCCCCCACTTCCTCTTCTTTCCATCTCTCCTCTCCGTTAGACTCATCAGTCTACATCTCACTTCCATTTTTGCCACTGTCCTCAGAATCAACCTCTGTATACTTTTGTTTACCCATGTCCTCTTGAATTTTCTCCACATTGGCTCTCTTAACCTTTTTGCCCTGTATTAGCACATCCTTACTAGGCCCACATTCCTCAATTTTCCTCTTTCCTTTCCGCAGTGAAACTGACAACCTTTTGTTCTCCTAAATAGCCAAAATCTTGCAATGCTCATAAATGAGCAAAATAAGGTCGCAATGAAGCACTGGAGAAATGGGGTTCTTACTATGCTTACTCAAAGACCGCGACAGAGACCTAAAGAGGTAATAGGGCAGAGAAATCCTCTTTTCATGTCTAAAGTGATTTAGGAGCACAAAATGGTAGGTGTGGACCCTGGTGAAGCGACCCTCCACAGTAATATATTGCATAGTTGCATTAAGCACACAACCCCAAATTTTTTGATGTTAGAAGAATCATAATACCCCCTGAAGCTTTTCCTAATTTCACTCTCTCCTTCTCTTTACGCAGAAAAAGCTTCACTGCATTATTAGACACTTTCAGGTCCCTAAAGAAATTAAGACTAGAATGTGGCATACATGTGACCGTAGAAATGAGGTCTGTGTCCAGCTTGAATCTAACACCATGAATTTTGAAGGAGCCATCTTTCCAGTTTTTAGTAACTTTGGTTACCACTAGGTTAACTATGCTTTTATCATAGTCTACCAATTTTTCCATGAAATGTGTCATGAAACCCTTCTCCCGCTTTGTCCATACCTTAGGCATCTCCTTCCATTTGGAAATATTATCAAGTTCCTCTCCTCTTAGATCCCCCCCATTTTAGAATTTTTTTTATGATTTCTCTGCTTCTGCAACTTCGGAGCTTTCTTCCAAATGACACTCAGCTTTTTGAAAATGCACACCCACAAAGCATGCAAAATTTTAATATTCTTGTTTAGGACTCTACCCGTCTGACGAGCAATAATAACCTTTATAAAAATTTGATTATTAACCATTAATACTTCCATGATTTACGTGTGATCCTTCTTTCCCCATAAATTTGTCCTTTCTAATGAGCTCTTTAATATTAAAGTCAATATTATCTTCCCCATTCCATATGCTTTGAGCTTCAGAAATAACGCTAATGTTAGCAAGGCTATTCGCTACCAAAAAAAATTCCTTGAAAGCATGCTTAATAATAATAGATTTAAAGCTTGAAATAATTTCTCTAGCTTTAAAATTAATATTTTCTATAGTCCACGTAGGCTCAACTTATCCCTTAAGACATTTAATAATGTTAAGAGAGTCTCCCTCCAACCATAGATTATCATGATTAAGATTTTTAGCTATAATCAAAGTGTTCAGTGCCGCCAATGCTTCAACATAATGACTAGTTTGGTTGCCTAAAGGGCCAACAACAACCACAAGGCAACTTCCAGCAAAATTCCTGACAATGCCCCCATAACCAGCTTTCCCAAGATTTCCCTTAGAAGCCCCATCAAAGTTGGCCTTGATCCATCCCTGGGGAGGAAAGCACCAGAAAAGACCATCCCTACCCTTTTCCTTCCTATTTCTATTATTGGAGATGTTCCATCTTTCATTAAAGTCTTCTTTAGCAGCTAAACCATTAGCAATTCCATATAAACATTCATAGATCCCTCTATACATTTTATCCACCAACACTTCAGGGTTCACACTTTTTTCCCTAAAAATCCTATTATTACGCTCGTTCCAAATGTTCCATATTATAATAGGGAGAGTAAGTTTCCAAATCTCAACATTCTTAGAATTGGAACTAGGGGAAAACCATTGCTGCCATAACTCCTTCAGAGAGTTTGGGAAAACCCAGCTCAACTTCCACCTATTAAAAATAATATTCTAAATTTCCTGACTAAAATTGCACTACTAGAGGATATGGCAAGCAAACTCCTCCTCCCTGCAGCAAAGAGAACCCTTGTTAGGAAAAACAAATCCACACTTATGGAGATTATCAAGATTTAGCACCTTATTTTGGATAAAAATCCCAAAGAAGATATTAATTTTGGGTGTCAACTTCTTTATCCACACTTTATCCCACACAAGGATCTCTTCTGGAACTTTGTAATGGATAGACACCACTGAAGACACAAAATATTTCCCATCAGAAGTTTCCCTCCAAATCAAATAATCCTTAGAATTCTCCAAAAAGATTTTGGAAGAAAGCAAGATCTCCAAAAAATTTAATCTCGGACAAAGCTGGCTGAAATCAATCCACTTCCCATTTCTCCAGTAGTCTCTAACAAAGTCTTCATACCTACTTTTGAACCAGTCTTTCCATTCCTTAAGAATGGGGATTTCCTCCAATGGTTTATCCATTAGCCATCTGTCCTTCCAAAATCTAATAATTCTCCCATTCCCCAATTTCCAATTTCCACTTTCTACCAGCTGCAACCCAAGCTTTAGCCGATTGAACTGCATTCCAAATTGCAGAGCCTTCTACGATAAAAGAGTTATCCATAAATTCTTCCTCAGATGGTTGCATGTGAAGGTATTTATTTTTCTAGATTGAATTCCATTCCCTTTCCTCCCCTTTCATTCTCCAAATTTGTTTTGCTAACAAGGCATTATTCATAGTTATAATGTTCCTTAATCTCAAGCCCCCAAAAGCCTTCGGAGTACAAATATTATTCCAGGCAATAAGGGAGATTCTATTTTTGTCTTCCACTCCCGACCATTAGAATTTTTTTTGAATTCTTTCAATGGCCTCAGCAAACTTCCTGGGGATTTTGAATAGACTAAGAGCATAGATAAGCAAATTTTGAAGGGTAGCTTTTAGCAAAGTCACCTTACTCGCTTGGCTAAGGAGGGCTCCTTTCCAACCAACCAGTGTGGAATTGAATCTATCAACCAACTTCATCCAGAAATTCTTTGAAGGCTTTAAGCACAAAGGGAGACCCAAATAAGTAGAAGGGAACTCAACAATTTTACATCCAAGGATTCTTTCAATCCTTCTTTGTCTATCCAAAGGGGTATTGATGAAGAACACATAACTCTTTTCCCAATTTATTTTTTGACCAGAAGTTGCTTCATAAGAATCCATAACACTCTTCATGTTTCTCTCCTCTTATGGTAGCTTCTCCCATAGTGAAAGAATCATTAACAAATTGTTCATGAGTACAAGTTAAGTTGGATGAGGAAGGTTTAAGGCCTTTAAGTTTCCCTTCTTCCACACTTCTCATAATAAATCTACCCAAACTTTCAGCCATAATAGTAAACAAAATAGGAGAGATAGGATCCCCCTATCTTAGGCCTCTAGAACTTTTGAAGAAACTGGAAGGGGATCCATTAATAATAACTGTTGAAGTAGAAGTGCCAGTCAAGTGAGAACAAAGCTAGATCACCTTTTCCGCAAACCCAAAAGCTTTCATAATTTTGAAAAGGAATTCCCAATTCAGTCTGTCATAGGCCTTGGACATGTCCAACTTAAAAAAAAAACCTTGTTTTTTAGCAGCAGTTAAAGAATGAATATTCTCATGAACAGAAATGATGGAATCCAAAATCTGTCTGCCAGGGACAAAACCATTCTACTGAGCTGAAATGATGCGCAACAGAATATCCAGCATTTTAGAAGTAAGAACCTTAGATATAATTTTGTAAATAGAATTACAAAGACTGATAGGTCTGAACTTATTGAGAGAGTCAGCTCCAGAGATCTTAGGAATAAGAACTATAAAAGTAGCATTGAGTTCTTTTAGAAGCTACCTTGAACCAAAGAATTCTTTAACTCCATTACAAATATCAATCTCCACAATATGCCAAAATTTTTGGAAGAAGAACATAGGGAATCCATCCGGACCAGGCAACTTATCTCCAAGAAAGGAAAACACAACCTTTTTGATTTCCTGATTCGAAGGGATCCGAGAAAGATTTTTGTTGTCATCCTCATTTAAAATGGGAGGGATAGCTTGAGCTAAAAGGTCTTGATTTTTGATATCCAGAACGTCCACACCTCCCAAAAGATTACTAAAGAAATCCATAGCTTCCTTTCTAATTTCATTTTCATCTGACAAAATCCCCCTAATGCAGGATAAACTGGAAATCTTGTTGGCCGCCCTATGCTTAAGAGCAGTCATGTTAAAAAACCGGTTATTTTTATCACCTTTCTTCAAATACAACGCTCTTGATCTTTGTCTCAAAAAGGTTTCTTCATTAGAGATAATTTCATGGTATTTAGTCAGCAATCCATTTTCAACATTCCTCAAATCCTCAGAAAGCCCTTCCACTTGAATTTTATCTTGAACTTCTTTAATATCTGTCTTAATATGAGCTTTCATTTTAAAAATATCTCCAAAAGTCTCTTTGTTCTAGATTTTAACTTTGGCTTTGATAATATTAAGCTTTTTGGCCACGCTAAATAAGGCAAAACCCTCAACCTCAGGACAATGATTAGAACCAATCTTAATGATAGATGCCAAAGAACAATTATACTTAGAAATCCAATCGGGAGAAATTAGGGATCTATCCAACCTGACTTGAATAAGATTAGAACCAGTTCTTCTATTGGTCCAAGTGTAATTAATCCCTTGGAAATCCACATCCATCAAAGCTTGATGATTAATAAATTCCATAAGATCTTGTCTTCCCTCCAGTTGCAAAGGAAGTCCTCCCATCTTTTCATCCTATTTTAAAGGGGTATTGAAGTCTCCCATAATCATCCAACTTTTATCAGAAAAAATTAGTCTATCTTCAGCGAGGCTGCTCCAAAATTTAGTTCTTCTAGCTTTAGAATTAGGCTAATAGATATTAGTGATTACCCAAACAAAGTTATCCTTAATATGCTCAAGCAAAACTGAGGTCCTATTAACCGCTGAAACTATTTCCTTACCTTTAATAGTATTCTGATTCCAAAAGATAACTGTACCTCTAGAGGCACCCTCTTACCCCAACTTGTTCCAATTACCCCATTACTTTTGAAAATTCTAATCATTTCCACTTTATCCTTACACATCTTAGTTTCCTGAATAAGGACTACATCCAGTTTATGATCTCTTACAATATTACGCAGCAAATCCTGCTTATGGGGGCCGTTCAACCCTCTAATATTCCATGAAATTATCTTCATACTTTAACCGGGGATAAAGTAGACTCAATGGAGCTATGTGTTCCATCAACATGATTCTTCCAAATTTCCCGTTCCCTCTGATTCTTTAGAGAGGGTCTTCCCTATTTTTTGCTATGACTTCCAACATCTGCCACCTTCTTATTCTTACTTCTGGTTGAAATACCTCCATTGGATCCTCCATTATTTGACTTGCCTTCTTTAATACCGAAAATCCTAAGATTTCCCTCAAGAGCCACCGTTTCCATACTTTTAGGAGGAGTTTTGCATTGGGATTTCAGGATCATATTTCCAGTCTGCTCAAGACTTCCATTGGTTAATAACAATAAAGGCACTATTTCTAAAATATTAGAGTCCTTTGCTTCATTAAAGTCTTCCTCATTTTCTTTATTATTAGATGAAGCAAAAGCATCATCATAGGAAAACTCATCAACTTTACCCTGGATGATAGGACCAACCTTCAATTCCTTTGATTCAGATTTTTCAACCTTTTCTTCTTTCCCATACTTTTTCTCCTTGTTACTTTCTTTTTGACTATTAGACTAGACACAAACTGTTTTTTCATTGTTATTATTCAAACCCGTCTTAACCTCATTTTCCATTTCAATCACTTCCTTCTCAGGGACAACCTCTGAGGGTGGATCATCATTCTTCCCTTTCGTTTGCCATTTATGCTTCAAATTGCTATTATTTTTACCATTCTTACCCTTCTTGGACATACAAGATTTCACCCAATGACTCGACTTTTTCTAATGAAAACATACAAATGAGAGAGATTCATATTCAATCACGTGGGTCCATTTCCCCAATTTGGACAAAATCTCAATAGATTGAGGCATATCCGTCATTTGATTAACATTTACACAAATATGAGCAAAAACCAACCTAGATTTAGCTGCAATCATCGGGTCAATTGATAGAAGTTCACCAAATGAACCCACAATCCCTTTAAAGACCTCCTCATTCCAAAATTCCAAAGGAAGGCCAAGAAGACATGTCCACATAGGCACTGACACAAAAAAGGAATCATCTAACGAAAGGTTAGGAGCCCATTTATGTAAAGCCAAGGTAGACTTGCCAAACATCCACGACCCTTCACAGAGCACTTTATTCTTGTCTTCTTCATTATAAAAAGAAAAGGAGAAAAATCCCCTAGGCAAAGCCGCCACATCCACTTGACCTTTAAGAACCCATTTTCTCCTTATAAAGTTTCTTACAACTTCGATGTTAGGTCTAAAACTAGCAAACTGTCCAACCAAGGTCATATCTAGGCCATACATAGTGAAATCAACCAGCTTATCTGGAATAGATATAGCAAAAACCCCTACCACCGGATTAGAAAGATTTTTAACTTCCAGAAGACCAAATTGGGTCAAAGGCCTCACTCCAAAAAGAGTTGACCATTTCTTTTCTTTACCTCTATCATGTGGGTCCCTAGTTTTGGAATCTTTATCTTCCATTGATTTGACTGTCGCCTTGTCCCCCTCAGTACCTTGAGATGCCTGTGGACCTGCATGATTACCAGCTCCAACTGCAGAAAGACCGCCATCCCCATGAGATCCACCATCCCCGTGTTTGAAATTTGAATTTCCCGCTCGCCTCTTTGATTGTCGCTCGTCTCTTCCTCCCATTATGATGATCACACAATTCTATCTAAGGCTTATGCCCTTCGCCATTGTTGTCAAAGGGGGAGAAATTTTTTGTAGTATGTCGGATACTACATGAGTTGACATCAATGTCAAAGGGGGAGATTGTTGGCATTGTGTTGTCATTGATGTCAACCGATATAGAAGGACAATCGGTATGGGAGTATTGTTGATATGCAGTCATTGATGTAAACTAGTGTTGCAGGTCACCGATATAGAAGAGAATGTCATTCAAAGGAATGACCACTGGAGTCATCGGTACACAAGTTAGTGTTTGACTTGTGTGGATGAAATGGACAGGTTACTAGTATAGTCTAACACTGATAAGGAAAGGATGTCAATTGTGTAAGAGTTGTGTTGACAGCGAGTAGTTGCCAAATGACAAGCTTATGACCAATATACAAGAAGGATGAGCGAGGTGCTTGAGTTGTTGTTTGTGATGAAGACGCGAAATGTTACCTAAATCACATCAACACGGGAGGAGAAGGATGTACAGGTCACCGATATGTTGTGTGGATGTTGAACATCAGAACCCCCATCGGATTAAGATGCAGTCACCAGGTGAAGAGATGACTGACAGTGAATGTACCCCAACAGGATCACATGTTCCTGTTTGATGATATGCTGCACAAACAAGGAAGCCACATGAGTCCATTGCAGGATGTAGATGACAATGATCCACTACCACCGGTAAGTGGAGCTTATCTCCTATTATGCAAAGTGTGCATCATAGTTCTATGAGATAAGAAAGAAGAGGTAAAGGCATATGTTTGAAGGCTCACACCAGATCTACCTATGAATCAAAGGAATGCCTCAAGTGCATGAAATCAGGGATATGCACTGGACTGACAGAGAAGCATGTTGAGCTATCGGAATAGATGAAGTGTGATGGGTTTGTCACTTTGACAAACTGGTTGAGATATGGTCTAGGCTGATGAAGAGGAAGACAAAGTGGAGCAGCTGCAGAGAGAGTATGCAACCGGTATGCATATGCCTTAGATGGGATCAATTAAAGGATGACATGGTGCCATTAGGATGGCAACCGGTAAGTATGAGAACCAGTAAGGAAGCAAAGAGGCTAAGCGATATGCTTCTATCTGATTAGAATGTGCATGCTATGGATAGACATGTATGGCAACTAGTTAAGGTGTTCCATCAATAGATCAACAAAGTGTATACATGAAGGGTAACCGATAAAGTGTGAGATACCGACATAAAGGAAGGACCGGTTGTGTGTTGACTGTTAGTGACCAAGTCTTATCGACATTGAGATCTTTGTTGAAGTGGATATCGACATGGATTCCATGTGGAGTTGAAGTGGCAAGCTCGCAAAGGTCGTTCAAGTGTCATGTAGGGATATGTGTTTCTACAATTGTGTATTTAATATGGAGCCTATGATTTTTGGATCAGATCAGAGGATTGCGGCTCGAGGAAGAGTGAATGACATAGAAAGATCAGGGAGTTATTGGCACCTCAATCAAAGCAAGGAAATTAGATTGCAAGATATAGGGCCGTGTTTGCTAAGTTTAGAAAACGTGTATTGGAAGGCACGTTAATGGTGGTGATGTGCAGACAGTTGTTTTGGAGATCATATCGAATGAGATCTGATTGGATTTGGTTTGCCTTGGGGTCGAAGAAGAAACCCTAACCGCCTGAAATTTGAATTGGCTTTCGGCGGGAAAACCAGGTTATAAATATGCAAGCCAAAATTGTTGAAGGTTGTTGTTGAAGAGGAGAGTGTTGCTTCTGTATGTGAGAGAAAATTAGTCAAGTACTCAATGAGTATCTGAAAAGAGACCGAGGGTGTGCAAGTGAGAATCAGGTTGAGAGGATCAACCGACAATGACGAGGAACTAGTAGTCTGCAAGAGAGTCTGTGAGAGAAGTATATCGGTGGTTACCAAATCGATAGAGAAGATTTGTAGAAGAGTGCAGAGTAGGAATGAAGGAATCGATAGAAGATAGATGGGTGGAGAGCAGCAAAGTTGTTGAGAGAAGAGACAACCAACAGAGACAACCAGTAGAGACAGAGAGAGAACCGACAGAGACAAAGAGAGAACCGACAGAGAAGGAGAAGGGGATGAACCGATAAGGTTGCAGCAGGAGATAAGGTTGCAGTAGTGAGCAGACGTGAGAGAGATTGAATTGATAATGAACTGGATCGAAGATCCAATAGAAAGATTTGAAGAAGAGTTACAAAATTCATTTGTAACAAGGTTATTAACTTGTAAATGATGATGTTATGTATTCACTGATTAGGTGCTTAGTGCAAGGGTTGTAGCTCCTTTGGGTTGTAGCCCATAAATCAGTTAGGGGTTGGTTCTCCTTGGATTGGTGCCCTAAATATGGTAATTGGAGATTGACTGTGAGGCTGGATTGGACCAGTAGTCTCCAAGAGTATTTCTTGCCGAGGTTTTTCCCATCTTGGGTTTTCCTCATATATGCTGGTGTTATGTGATGTCCCTCTCATGTGAATGCATTTATGATTAGCCTCCCCACTAACCGGTAAGTTTGCATTGATTTAGATCTAATAACCGGTATACTCACATAGAGTTGTTAAAGGGAAAAAGTTGAGAACCACTGATTCACCCCCCTCTCAGTGGTGCATTGTGTATTGCCCTAGGTAACCCGCACCACTGATTATATGAACTAGGATGCCATGAGAAACCCAAGGCATGGACTGACTTGCAGACAAGTGGGAATTCCCTACACACAATTATGCAAGTGTTGAGTAACACTTATACAAAGATGTGGGTACGTGCAAGGAAACCCTCAAACACACAGATATCTCTTGTACACGATAAGGTAAGTGTTGAAAAACACTAATACCAAGTCATCGGTTCGTACAAGAGAAATCCCAAACACGCCATACCATAAAAATATGCCCCAGTATACATCCATCGTAAACATACCAAGATATAGGGGATCCGGGCAATCATAGATAGGAGCAGTCAGAGGGCAAAAGATGCAAGTCGAAAATGAAAATCCAAAAAATTGAACAAGTCACTCACACATGACCAATTGATGCCTCTTGCCAAGAGAAGGATTGGGATAAAAGATTACACTGCCAGGTGAGGGAAGGATTCATCCTAAGGGAAACTCTGGACTAACATCAAGACTTGATGAAGCTCACATGGAGGCACAAGCTCAGGATATGGGGGAAAAGCTTAGTTTGATGGGATAAAGCTCAGTTTGACTGGGTGATCCTTATTCATGATTCAGGAAAAGACTCATCATCATGTGAGTGATCATTCTGTCAGGTGTGGGTGAATGCTATGGTAGAAGGATCGGGTAGTGGCGATTATGGATATCTGATGGGTAAGCAATGGGGACCGAGTCTGTCCTGATAAACGATGGATCCAGATTATTTACCTTGATGCCTGCATGCAGGTTTTCACCAAGGTACTTTCCCATAGTGCCACAAAGTGATTTTCACTGATGGACAAATTTATTTTTCTTTACTTTTTCCCTTTTTCATTTTTTTGTATTTTTCTTGATTTTTTTATTTTTTTGAATTTTTGAGATTTTAAGACAATTGGTGACTTTCTGAGGACTAGGCATAGAATATCTTCACATTCATTATGTTCATAGACTTCTCCAAGGTATCTCCTTCAGGAGTAGCCAACTGATATGCCCTTGATCCACACATTGTTGTGATCACATATGGTCCAAGCCAATTGGGCTCGAACTTGCCTTTCTTCTTGCTTTCTTGAAGGTTACTATGATTTTCCATGAGGACAAGATCAATCACTTCAAATACCCAAGTTCTGACTTTCTTGTTGTAACTTAAGCGTAGGCGATTCTAAAATAGCGAGAGATGGTTTAAGGTCTTGAGGCACCTTTTATCTAGCAGTTCTAACTCTTACAGTCTAGCAACTCTTTATTCCTCATCTGGGAGGATATTTTCCAGTGACGCCCTTAGGGAGGGGATCTTGATCTCAAGAGGGAGGACAACTTCAGAGCCAAAGATGAGGGAATATGGAGTGGAACTTGTGAGTGTGTGGATGGAGGTGTGGTAAACCCATAGAGCAGGATGGAGTTGGAGGTGGCAATTAGGACCCGCTTCTGTCTTTTTAAGAATTTTGATTAAGGTTTTGTTAGAAGCCTTAGCTTGATCATTACCTTGTGGGTAATAAGGAGTGGAGAAGTGGTGTTGGATATCAAATTTATGATAGAGCTCTTTAACATCCTAATTTTTGAAAGGTCTGTCGTTATCTATAATGATGATCTTGGGGATTCCATATCGGTAGATCAAGTAGTTCAGAATGAATTTTGAAATCTGTTTACTAGTGTTGAAGGTAAGAGGGATGACATCCACCCACTTGGTGAAGTATTCAGTGGTGGTAATGATGAATTTATGACCGTTGGAGGATGTAGGGTTTATTTTCCCAATGAGATCGAGCCCCCACTATGAGAAGGGCCATGGTGTAATAAAAGGTTGTAGATCTTGTGATGGAGCATGGATCTTGGAGACTTTTTGTCTCATGAGTTCATTTGAGCCATTTTGTGCATGCATCAGATCTGTCTTCAACATATCATTTTCATAACTAAGTCTTGTGTTTTCATTTGCAGCATCATTCAGTCTTCTAGTCAAGTCTTCTTCATTTTTCTTTCTATCTTCAATTTCTTTACAAAATCTCATAGTCATATCCTGCATCTCATTCTTTGTTGTCATGTTTTCTTGTTTCAACTTATTCATCAGATCACTGAGAGTTTCCTTTTCATCATTCTCATTTTGCATCTTTTCACAAAGTTCTCTTCTCTTGTTTCTTGAAATGGTAAGATTTTCTTGAAGTGCTTGAATAATATCCTATGCAGCTTTTAGATCATCTTCAAGTTTGATATTTTTCAATTTTTCTGCATCATAGTCTGAGAGAGTTCCTTCTAATTGCTTCATCAGGTTTTTCATCTCTACCGGTGTCAAGATCTTCCTCAAGCTGTTAGGCTTCTGAAAATAGAGGACTAGGCTCTGATACCAATTGGTAGGATTCCCACAGATACTGAGAGGGGGGGGGGGTGAATCAGTATCTAGTCGGTAATAAGATTTTCTTAACTTAAAACATGTAGAACATATTAATGCAGTATACCGGTAAACAAAAAGCAATGCAATAATCAGAGATAAAAGCAACCACATGAAAAACACACCATAACACAGTAGTTTAACGAGGAAACCCAGTGTGGGAAAAACCTCGGTGGGATTTGTGACCCACAATATTCACTTACTGACCAATAAGAGAATATTATAGCTACAAGAGGGGCTTGCACATGCAGGAAGGCCAAGTTCCTAGAGCTCACTACTCAATTACAAAATGGGAAGTCTCACTGACTTACAAAATGGATTATGTAAATCCAATGTCTTGTACTGCTTCAAAATAGCATCTACTATGCCAGATCTAGTACCGGTTTATAGTTCTACTTCTTACATAAACCCTTAACCTATATTTTGCACAATAGGTCTACCTTAATTTGCCTAATTACATTCCTCCATACATGCTTAATTGTTCTACAATAATCTCTTATATATATGAGTCATTTTACAATTTGCCAAGTCGACTTACAATGATTTTACAATAATAAACAAAATATATTATTAACAAAATTCCTGTTGGCCTCTATGCCGGTATGCTTCCTTTTACAGCCGGTGCCAGTGGTCTATGTGCCGATGTAGAATCTTTGCTAGTGCCAGTATAGGATTGTAAGGTTGCCATCAATGACAAAACCTTCAATCACCTACAATGTCTCATTGGAGTGTGCATTTGCCAACAAGCAACACGTATGTGCTACCTTCTCTAGTATCGGGAACAACAAACCTAAGCGCGTATGTGGTCATTTCAAATTTTAGAACCGCATATGCGTTGCTTGTTTTTCCATTTTTTTTTTGGGTGGTGTCCACTTTTCTGACCAACATCTTTGTGCACATACCGCTGTGTGTTAAAAAAAAATGCAAATCTCCTTGTAAATTCTTGTGGATTGATTGGAATGGAAGAAGAAATACCTGTTATTATTGATTTTGTGAAGCTTTTATCATATGTTTTCTTATAGGAAAGAAATGGTTCATTTCTCTACTTGTTGTATGTTTTTGTGCTCTTGAAAATCAACTTCTTGATTTACCTCTTCTATTTGGAATAGAATAAATTAGATTTAGTTTTTTGTGTGCTTCCTAGTATCTAATTTCCGAAGATTTGGGGTTTATGTTGGCAAAAATGGGTTATTGCCTTTTTGCTTGATGCAAGGAATTCTTCCTATGTAAGGAAGTAAGGAAATTTGATTTTAATCCTTCTCCTACCTGTTGAATTCTTCTATTGTTGCCTAAATCATTATCTATTGGGTTCTTGTGTGATTTTATTTCACCATATACCTTACTGGTAAATATCCCTTTGAAATTTGGATCTTGGCACTATGTGTATGGGTGTGCCCTTGAAATGTTTAGGGAATGAATCATTTTTATGTTTAAACGGTTTGGTGGCATTTTGATTTTAAATGCTTTGGAAGCAAGTAATTATTTATTTATGAACTTTACCTTACCCGTGGCGGGCTAGTCCCACCATGTGGGTCGATAGTGTCTGCTACCCGCAGGTAGCAGTACTACCGGTCGACAGTATTGCTACCAGCGGTACCAGTACTACCGGTCGGTAGGATTGCTACCAGTTGGTAGCAGTGTTACCAGTCGGTAGGACTGCTACCGGTTGGTAGTAGCACTACCGGTCGGTAGGCCTACTACCGGTCGGTAGCAGTACTACAGGAAGGTAGCGTCTATTGCCTCGACAACAACACTATTGCGGGTTGGCCTTGGCCCTCACGTGACCTTGTACCCTTCGCGGTACAACCGTTTATGTGCTATGAATTTAATTTGTATAAAATAGAATATTTTTATAGTCGGTTCTATGTTAAATATAAATGGTATTTTCCTAATGATTTTTATAATGTGGTTTAATAAATTTGTCTATGGAAATCAAGGCATGAATTAGTGTTTCAAATTGGTAAGTTTGGATATATTCTAGAAATGAATTAAATGTCTGTTAGGAATTCATGTTATATTCAGTTGAATGTTTAATGTGGGTTTCATTCTTGATGGAATATTGATTTGGAAATTGAATAAATGTGAATGTCGTATAAGAATGATTTATTTAATTTCCATTAATGATGTTGCAAGTGCTTATGATGCTGATTTTCTCAAAGATTGTCTGAGTGTGGACTTAGTAAAATTAGCTTTCCTTGTAAGAGTTATATTGTGTTATTTTTGGTCTGTGGTTCAGTCGTCCTGTGGTGGCATATTTGGTACCTTCGACCAAGTGATATATGATGACTTCATTGTCTTAACCATGTAGTGTCTTGCCTTATGGTTAACCAAGAGTCAGTATGTCCTTGTTTTCACCACTTGTTTTTGTATAGTGGTGTTATGGCTATCTGCTTCGCCATAGGGTCCTCGTGGAGTTACCATGTTTGTTTAGTGTTCTTTGAGAGAATGGCTTTCTAGTGGAGGCCGTGCCCAAAGAGGTTGGCAGGATAACCCATCAAAAGTCAGATAATAAAGTGATAATGTAATTAATTGATTAGGTGGGTAGTTCATAACATTTAATAAGCTATTGTACCTCACCCATAGGTGAGTTCTTGTACAGGGCTCATGATGTAGTGAGAAGGCTTGAAATGGAAAACTGACCACCTTGTCTTCACGAAAGGTTGGTAGGGTCCACATAAGTCTTAGTTGGAGCCGGAGGTTTGGGAAAGGTTACCAAGGTAACCCAGGATGGGGGTTGGGACCTATGGGGGCCGACCATGGTAACCATCATAAGCTATGTGATGGCGCTCTTTCTTTAGGTTCACTTGTGTATTTGTGATGTTGAGTCACCTAGATATTGTGGAGTCATTTTGTGCTATCATGGAGTCATATTGTTTTGTCGACCATGTCATGCTTTTGCTTGCTTGAGGGTCCTCTGCTATCTCCTTGCACGGTGGGGTGATTCCATTTTGGGAATTACATGGTCGGGTGGTAGTGCCACTTACCATCGGATGTTCTTGTTCGTACCTTCATGCAAGAATTGGCTTCGCAGGTGTTTCTGTGGATCGTGGCTCATGCTTTATCTTATGTTTGGAGATTATTGTTATTTGGAGACCTATGTGGTCATTCTAACATGATCTTTTGTAACCTTGTATTTGGTTAAGTTGTATCTTTATATGTATATTTAGAAGCCATGTATTGGAAGAGCAGTGTAATCCTAAGTTTGGGATGTTATTTATCAGTTTCCTTTATGATATGTGTTAATGCTTATTGAAGAGAAATTATATTGTATCCTTTAAATCTTTCAATGATGTAATCTGTTGTTGCAAATGGCTTCTTGTGATCATTGAGTTAATGATGGATTATTGGATTAACCTTAATCATGGAATTTATCTTTGGTTTTAATTCTTCGTCGGTAACCCTTAAGGAATTCTGGTGTAAGTCTTCCACTTGTGTTTATTGCACTTATTATGTTTATACTTAAAAAAAATAAAAAATTGTTTCACCCTTGTTGTGGGTTTTCCTTTGGGGTTCTTGGCAGGGCACTAAAGGGTTTTCCTAGGATCCATTAACCTTCAACAAAGAAAACAAGTCACCAGACTTAAAACCAACCCTTAACCAAAAACAAAGACAACAACAGGCCAGGTTGGGCCCTTGAAAACTACCAGCTTTCAGCCTGCCTAAGAGAAAAACAAGGCTCCCACAACTTGACAAAGGGATTTTCAAGGCTCCCAAAACCTGAAATAAGATGGTAAAAAAAAAATACAGAAATAAAGAGCCAGGCCCTGAAACATGCTCAGAAACTAGGAAACGAGAAACCCAGACCTTCCAGTAGAGACAACCATGAGAGAAAAAACAAGCAATATTGACCAGCAACTTGAACAACAAAAGAAATCAGATAGCTGCTTCCAACCATCTCCCCACCTTAATAGGAAATATGTCCACCTCAATGGAACAATAAAGAAGGTGAAAACACAACCCAAAGTACACAATAGCCAGCAGAAACCAAATCGATCCCTTCCACCAAATCTCCATCTCCATAGGAGAAAGGGTCACCTCAGACAGACAAGGATAGGAAAGGTCCAGAAGCCCATAAATCCATCTCATAGTGTACCAAAGAAGCAGCCCCACAACCACAAGAAGAGTTTGACCCAACATAGAAAAAGCCCCTGGAAACTAGAGGAAAAGAACAAAGAGAGGAGAGGCGACAAACCCAAAAAGGCACTGAGCAATAGAAACTCCTCTCTGTACAACCTCCTTCCCGCAATAGGAAAGTGCACAGAGTCCACCACCGAACATCTCCATGAGCATCTCCACATGAGTTGTAGCCATTAGGCTGAGCCAAGGGCAAAAACAGAAACACCAAACCCTGGTCGCACCAACACTAGCAGCATTGCAGAAAGCCCTATTATGGCTTCTCTAGGTTGAGAGAAAGACCCAGCCAAAGGCAAATAGAAAAGAGGAGGAATCTCACACCCACCCAAGACAAGACCCAAAAGCCCCGAAGACTGAGGGTAATGACCCTCGAACCAGTCAGTAGCGAGATCTTCTCCAGAGCTCAGAGAAGGACCTCCAACCCTAATGCACACCCCACCACACTCCCCAAGCATCCCACGACCCAACACTGGCCAAGCATCATGAAAGACAACCACAAAGGACGTGACCATCGCACGTAGACCAAGGGAGGAAGATCCAAAGACAACCCAGACACCACTAAAGCTACATAAGGCAGAAAGACTCTAGGTCTTTCTACTCCAAAACGCCCATGGAAACCTAGCTACTTCAACCACCAAAACACCGTCATCGGCATGGGGTAGAGAATCGCTCACTGGGGCCAGCGACCCAACAAGGGTATCCGTAACGAAAGGCCACCGAGCATCCAAACCTGCAGTACGAACAAACAATGGACATCCATGGACACCATCATCATTGTCGTCATCCGCCTCTCCATCGTCGCATTCACTAGAGGAAACCCTACCTCCTCCACCACTCTCCATTGTCAGGTGCATAAAAAACTAATGAGTGTTGGATAGGCTTTCAATAATAATGTTATGGAGGCAAGTTTTAACTAAATCTAGATTTTCAACTTGAAGAGATTCACATTTAGCTTTGTGTAGTTTCTTGATAGGGACTATTGGCTTCCTCTTCAAATCTCTTTGAAAGATTCTTTGATAATAGGCATGAAAGAGATTTATGAGATCATTAGAGGATTATCCAAAGGTGTATCGAGATCAACAACTCTAAATGTAAACTTCTTGAAATTTCTCATCTTTAACTCCACAACAACCACATCCACATCCAAATCAACCTTCACCTCCACCTCCACATCCACATCTACCTCCACATCCACATCCACATCCACATCCACATCCACATCCACATCCACATCCACATCCACATCCACATCCACATCCACATTTACATCCACATCCACATCCAAATCTACATTTTTATAGTAAAATAGAGGATTCCAAAAAAAAAAAACATGAAACAAGGAACTCTAGTCTTTACTTCATAAATAATCAAATGCAAAAATCTATCAAATCATTGGGAAGTTTTATTTGTGTAGATTTAGGTTTAGGGTTGAGTATTGTTAATTATAAGTAGGAAGTTTATTTCTCAATTTGAAGAAAACATATATGAGTGAATAAATTTTAGAATGCATCATAGGAGGAAAGGCTTAATGGAAGTATACCCTAAGTTTCAAGGTGGCATCAAGTTTGTGTATGAAACACTTTGTAATGGGTGGAAAATTGAGAATTAGGGTTTTAATTAATAAAATTACTAACAAGACAAATTTACCATTACATTGAAAGAGGAGTGATTCTAATAGATCTATCAACAATCCAAATAAGGAAAGGGCTAACATTATGATTAAATTCGTGCTGAAGTAGGAAAAAAATGGACTTAGAGAAGGGATGGAGATAGGACATGCTAAAGTAGGAGCACTAACATGAGGCATAAATTGGACTGATTATAATTTACGATGCTACACACTTAAAGAGTTATGCACATGGGATGTGCCTCTTTCAATGCAAATATACAAAACATACCTTTCAGATTTAATTATGCCTAGAACAACAAACTAAATGACCTTATAACATGTTTAATTTATCCTCTTCTACATTCCTAGAACATTTCTTAATACTAGTCACATGGAGTTGCTTGAATTCAACTTTTGATTATTATTTCACTTGCCCAGTCTTTGATTATTTTACAATAAGATTTTCATGGGGGCTTCACTTAGTGAACCTGGGTTATAGTACGCGTGTTCATGGCATACAAAATAGTCCCCTTATTTTCAAAAAATTATTTCCCTAAACTCCTTTTTTGTCATCCCCTCCTAATACATAGCTTGAATTAAAAGCCCCCCTATTTACACTAGATATTGATTTTTTTTCATAATTTGAATTAAAAATCCTCTTATTTTCACCGATGGGCAATATATTGGACCCCCATTTTTGATATATTAAACTCCCCAATATGAATGCACTTGATATAATATTGCCTATCCAATGAAGCCCCCGTGAAGATTTTTTAGTTGTAAAATTTACCAATGATTTATTTTGTGTGCCAAATTGAGATTAATGTATTAGATTGAAGTATCAATAATAAATTTAAGAAAGTTGAAAAAGTTCATTTATTTCTTGAATTAATATTTTGATTATTGAACCAAATCTTTATTCTTTCCACTATTTCTATATTTATGCCTACAATTTGCATATGTATCCATCTCATTATGACAGTCCAAGATTGAGCTTTGTGATATTAAATTCCTTTTCTATCATTTTTCCAACACCTTTCTTTGTGGAGGCATGAGTAATTAATTCAAACATGTAAATTCAAAGCCAACATCTATAATCAACTTGGAAGTTATTTTAGGATTTTTGGGATGTGGTGTCTTTTGAAAAAGTTTGGCAATAATTTTTATTTTAGAATATAATCAATTCTACTATTTTTCTTTTCCTTGAGAATATTTTATGTAACTAAGAAGTGGGTGTGACAAAAGGAGCACTAGAGGAAGTAGTAGAAACATTAGGAAAAAAATCTAGTTACCTCATGGGAGAGGAAGTGGTGAATGAAGGTTCCACTTTGTTGAGAAATAAAATGTTATGTTAAGATGAATTTGATTGATTAGCCAAAGAAAGTATAATCTAATTAGAATGAATTGGTGAGGAATATGGTTATGAGTGAGATGAAGATGAAGAATTAAAAACTTTGCCTCTCCTTTGTAGCATCCTTGGAAGTTGATTCCAGATCTCTCATACGAGAATAATGCTCATATCTACATTCTCCTCTCCACCTATGACTTGAGAATAAGGTAATGATGAAGAAAACTTAGTACAAGGAGGTCCTACTTACCTATTGTCTCCATAATCTACAATTCTCTTCACTTATAAGGATTTTGGGCTAGTCTTTTCAATAGTTTTTTCAAATAGAATAAGGTAAGTTTATCCTTTACCTACTATAAATTAAATGGTTGAATCTTGACCTTGTGCAAGCTTGTAAGCTTAAAAAACATATTTTTTATACTATATAATGATATTCATACTATTTAAGTTTAGTTTGTATTGTGTCAACTATATAAAGGTCAATTCTTGGAATAGACAATAAATGTATGGATTTTTCTAATGGCATTGATTATATTCTAGGGTGATTACATAAGGGGTATTATCTTTGTACTAAAGTTAAAAATACATGTTACATGTGTAGTATATTCTTGATATCTATAAGTTTTGTTCTATGGTGATAAATTCAAATATATATTTATATATGTATATATATCCATATGCATATACATATATATAAATATGAGTATATATGTATTTATATAAATTCTCATTACTTGTACTATTAAATTGAGATGCATAGGTATATAATTTTATATGTACCTGCACATGCATATAATGAAGTGTTCTTATGGACACACACACACACACACAAACGTATATAAGGAGTGCACATATGTATACATATATAAATATGAATCAATTTTTAAAGAGATTTCAAAAACCTTTACCATATGATTAGTAATAAACTCATGAAAATGCATTAGTAATTTGAATATTCCATTTGTTATCTCTTGACCTTCTTTAGGTTTACAAGTTACATATATATACATCTATGTACCTCTAATAAGGGTTATGCATTTTTTCTAACTATAGAGTAAAGTAGGAGTATTGGGTCTGCCTATCTTGAAATGTATTCTTCAAGAATTATTGATCATAAATTATTGGAAAAAAAAAATTACATTTACTTTGAGTAAGGTTATCCGAGCAATTCATAATCAAAATTGATATACTTGATTGATTTATGTATATTACATATGTTTGCAATAGAATGAAAATATAGGAAAGATGTGAATGGGTTTAGAAGAAAATTCACAATCAATGTTATCATTGATAGTTTTTTATATGCTTAGTATTCAATGTGAAATTGATTAATTTAAAAGTAATGATTAATCTTTTCATAAAAATAGGAGGAGATTTTCTATGTACTTGATCTTTAAGAGTATAATTTTGGATATTTTGTTAAAATTTTAAGTTTGGCTAAATACTAGGAATGTATAGAAGTGAACACTAGTAACATTATTTTACTAAATTAGGCTGGAAATTACTATATTGCATACTTTATTATGTTGGTTAAATTATGTTGGAATAACTTATTAATCAATTAGCCAAGCTTATGATACAAGGACTATTTGTTAGAAAATATATACTTATTCTTTTAACAATCCTTGAATCTAAAATAGTAACTTTTAATAACTAGTTTGAGATAGAGGTATGTAAACATATAGTACAAATATCTATTTCAAAATGTTTATTTTCATATGAAAAAACTTGTTCAAAGTAATACAAAATCAAGACTTGCATTATTAGTTCACAACATCTATTTATTTGCAAAATAGTCAAATTGTGGCACACTTAGCTAAAGGAAATATACACTTGTATGAAATTACTTATAATAAGACATAATAATAGCTCCCAAATGACATATTGAACTTGATGATTTCGTTAATTTTTTACACTTGTGAAGGGTAGGGCCACTTCTCGATGGAAGGTATGGAGGGATTGCTAGTCCATGGTTTGATAAAAAAAACTAAGATGATGCTCTCCCTCTTGTAGTTGAAGAATGTCAAAGCCTTCTTCAATTAGAGACATTATTTTTATTTAACATGTTTATTGTTACTAATGATATGTAAAAATATTTTAATATGCCACTATGATGTTGATGATACTAGTAATATTCACTTTGTATGATGGAGAATTTAAGAATATTGTAATTTTTTAATAAAATTAATCTTTAAAATGTCAAGTGTACATATGTTTATTTAATGCATTTTTTTTTTGTAGTCAGATAATTCTATATTATCCTCTTAGAAGAAGCCATGGGGTATTGAATTAAGTAAAAGGGAATCAGAGTGTTTTGTTAGTAAAATTTTAATCTATTTTTGGACAATGTAGAAGATGGTTAACCACAATAGGTTTATTTCATATTCTAAGTACATGTCAAAAGGTGATGCAACTTTGGAACTTCTAATTTGGTTCGATCCTCACATATTTTGACAATCTTGTCTTTATGTTACGCGTCTATTGAAACTAGATTTTTTGTTAGACAATTGAAGCATTCATCTTGGTTTTTTCATATTATATTTTCTATCTAGAATAAGATCCACATTAGTTTTTGTAAACCTATAGAATATTTCAAATATAGGACTCTTTTGAATTTGATATATAAAAGTTTTCATCCCTAATGATGTTGTTCTATCTCACTATATTTACTTTGGCATGCATTATTATGTTGCTTCCATATTTGGGACTACTAAAGATTTTTCACTATCTCCTCTACCCAATTTTTTAAGTTTTGATGAGAAATCTAGTTAGACAATATTAAAAATGAAGAAAAATGTAAAGTTGGCTAAGGTTGTTTCTAATTGTTCTTAGTCCTAACTTTGTTACATTCTGGGTAACTTGGTTGTTTCACTAGGTTTTGGACCCTATCGAAAACCAACTTTGTTAGTCCATGTGATATTTTGTTGTCTTTCCCTACAAGCATTTGGTTTTTTATATTTTTGCATGCTAATTTGTATGAGTTAGGACCCCATTCCACTTAAATTAATAAAAAAATTATTTACCTTCCAAGTTGGTTAGATCACAACCTTAATACCATTTTAGTGTCCCAAAAACATATTTATAAATACATTCAAATCTAAAATAAAACTATAGACTTGATCATGAAATACGAGTTAAAAAAATCCATAGAAAACTTCATAAATTAATATCAAATAAGAAGGAAATGCTAATTTACTTCAGAAAAATACCAAAAAGCTTTTAAAAATTTACACAAAAGAAACACAAATTTTACTAAATTCTACTACATATTTTGCACAAAATTTATAGACAAATGGGTAAGAAATTATAAAAACTCTATAGCCAAATATCTAAACATTAATTTTGGGAAATATCTAAACTACTGCATCAAATATTTGCTAAAATATTTATCAAATTTTTGCTACTCTCAACACCAATCACATAGAAATTTCACTTATATGTTAGATTGCTTTGCATAAATCAAATGTACCAAAAAATTATTTTATTATTGTGAGGAATGACAATAATTTATGAAATTATAAAACTATAGCAAACCACTTCTTGATTTTATTCATGTTCTATCTACATACATTGCATTTATGTCTTTATTTATCTTATCATGCTCCCCTCAAATGGATGACTTGTAAAATTTATATATGTAGTCTTTTATGCGGATATTATTTTTTTCTTAAATTCCAAAATGTTCTATAGAAGGTTTGTGTATGATCTAAAAATAATTCTTTTTTATTCCACATCTTAATCTAGGTCTTTATCTTCTCCTTACTCTTCATCTATCTTTTCTTTTTCAAGACATCCCACCATATCATTGCATGGCCTTTAATTTTTCATGCCAATTATACTTTATTTTCTTCTACCATATTTTTTCATTCAATAAGATAATACATACTATTCAACCAACTTATCAATTTCCCTAGTTTAAGACCATTCGCACAATCTAGAACATTAAACTTTATTCAATCACTATTTTCTTATAATTTTCAATCCTCCTCTATTTTATTTACTACTCCTAACTATCTTTCTTCATTTGTGCTATCCAAAAGTCTTCATCTCTATCTCTACCCTATAATAATTATGCTAAGATTTTCCACTTACCTTTATAGGCAATATATTTTGTTATTTATGTACACATAGCATCCATATCCTCTTTCCATCTTTCCTAAACCTTATGTTTGTACCTAGAGTTGATTATGCTTGAAAATCAAGTGTTGTAACGAAAAAGTTTAGAGGAAGAAGAGAAAACAAGAGTTCATCATAAAATACTCAATTCCTATGACATCCTCTTCATTACCAAATTATAAAGAGTCTCTAGTTTTAAATATAACTACCATTTGTCCATATTTTTGAATAATTTCTCTTCCAAATTCTTCTAAATGTTCTAAGAAAATAGTTGATGAAATGAAAGAACGTAGATTAAGCATGAAGCTGATGTTGAATTTGTTTTGTTTAAATAATTTAACATTTAAGCATAGGTGGACATAAAATTTATCCCCTAACCCCTACATAACTAAATGAGTATTGAGAGTGATTTCCAACTCAATACGATAATTTAGAATCAATTTATTTAAAAATAGTAAACTACAATTTTCAAACCTTAAATAGTTGAATTTGGCCTTGAATACAATCGAAACAAGTTATAATTTGATAGTGTTTGTCATGATGATGCAAATATCTCAATAATCTTTAAATTAAAATAATATATTCAAACAAATTCATGGATAAAACACTATTGTCACAATAAATTCTACATTTCAATTAATTTTGTATTATTGTTATCTTATTAGTATCTTCCCATAGATATACTATTATAATCAAAATCATTTAACAAAAAAACTATATTTGTACATATTAAGAAATCAAAATATTTTAAAAATCAATTATTTTTATTCATATTTGATAAAGAATTTACTTTTTAACACAACATTCATACTGTCTAGGTCATTTCATGATAATCTTGGTATAATTTTAAGTTGTAAATATATAATTCAAAATATTGAAATCTTTCTTTAGCTACTTGCATTTTTTAATAAGGCACAAATATGATATTTGAATGTATCATTAAAAAAAATTAAATGTCACAATGAATGCATGCATAAAGTTACATTAAGTTTAAAATCTAAAAAATACAATTACATTTTAAAGTGCTTGAAGTGCATTTCTTTGTTGTGTGTGTACACCACTCTAAACAATATTTCTAAGAAGGTTTTTTATAAAAAAATTAACCATTTCCTATTGAAACTATGTAAAATGGATAGGTATTTTGATTGACCACAATAATGTATTCAAGGACCTAAAAAAAAAGATATTAAAAGAGATTAGCATAAGGATTGGTATTTTGATTGATGACAATAATGTACTCAAGGACCAAAAAAATGATATTAAAAGAGATTAGCATTTTGATTGATCAGTAAGATATTTAATGTATTGATAAAGAAAATAAATGTGTATTTTGAAACATTAGTGAGTATTCAATAATCAAATACAACAATTGATATATTCATAACATTAAAATAATATAGAGATGACATAAATAAAACACTACTATGCCTAATTGTATTGATAACTATTGACTTCAAAAAAGGTTAACTATTGACTTCAAAAAAGGTTTAGATAAGGCTTCAAGCTAATAATAATACCTTGTGCATATATTTATTTTGGCAACATTAAAAACTTTTATAAAGATCTTGCAACTCCGTTTAAATTATTTTTAAAAATTAAACAATTGTAAAATATCATTATTTACCTATTATCTCTCCTTTTACTTAAATAAGAAATATATATTTAAAAACTTACAAACGGGAATAATTATAATTCTCAATTTCAAAAAACTTACAATTTGAAAACAAAAACCTTCATGAATTGTATAACCTATCAACAATTGTACGCAATACGCTCACACTTTTCTCTTCTTCACCCAACTTCACCTCTATCTGAAATCCCTTCTTCATTATTCCGTACCTCCTTAATACATATTCAATCCTTTGAAGATAATCCCTCCAATAAAAAGATGCTACCATCGTAATTATTCATTCTCCTTCACGCACTGTAAGAGCACGACCATAGAAGCGAGAGTAACGTGGAACTGATTGATTTATATCCTCAACTGAAGTAGAGCTATCAACCACAACTACCAAGCATACAATAATTGCGTGCAAAATGGACCACTTTGGATGAGTTTCTTGAATACCAATTTCAATCACTCCATCGACGCCAATGTTAACGTCACAAAATAGATCCTCGTTTAAATACGACTCAGCTCCATCCACTGCTCTTCCAATTAGAACAGTAGAATATGAGGGCACACTCTGAAATGACAGAAAAAAAAAATTTCAGCTCATCCACGGTAGATTCTTTTCATTTACACCTCAAAAACATTACTTACAAAAATATAGTCCATCTTATGAGAAGAAATGAGAAAACAAATTTAAAATGATATGTCAAAAAGAAGTATTGAAATCATTACCTTAAACTTCTGAATGCAATTCCGTATTAATGCGTTGCTGCAATAACTAAGTCTCATCCATCGTATTCCACGCAGCTTTTCTAAACCCGCTATCTGTTGATAACTAATGCTACTCTAGCATGCAGCTAGATTATTTTAGTTAATAGTTTTTTGTTTATTCATGCAAATAAAGCATGTACTCCAACATGCATTAATCTTTAAGACTATTTTTAGTTTTGCTTTTTGCATGAATTTGTTTTTAGTAAATAAAGCATGCTGTGCATGCACTTACTGTATTCTTAATTTAGGGATTGGTTTTCTTTTTTTAGTTTGAGAGCCTTAGTAGCTTTCCATGCAATGCTAGGAATATATTTAGAACTGCAGTTATTATTAATTCTTCTAGGCTACAAATTCTTTATATATACAGTCTCTATGTAATTTTTTAATTAAGCTTCAATAAAGATATTGGTGTGTGCAATTCCAAAAAAAACAAGGCACTTTGTTTTTTATTCTGAATTGTGATTTCTTTTTGCAATTTCTTCTTTTTGCTGTTATTGTTTGCTAATCAGTTGGTTCAGAGAGGATAGGTCAGGTTCAAAATTCTACAAGTGGTATTAGAGCAGGTAAAATTGTTTTGGGTTAAAGTTTTATTGTTGGAATTTCGCCAAAGTTAATCATGTCGAATTCTAACCATATGCCTGTTCCAGAATTTGATGGGAATGATTATGATTATTGGTGCATTAAGATACTGACCTTTTTGATTGGAAAAGATTTGTGGGAGATTATTGAATCAGGTTATGAAGAGCCAACTAATTGGAATACCCTTACAACCAATGAAAGAATAGCAAGAAAGGAAGCAAGGAAAAAGAATGCTCAAGCTCTATTTCACATTCAGATAGCTCTTGATAAGAGCTTATTTCCAAGAATATCAGGAGCAACAATTGCCAAATATGCCTGAAAGACTCTACAAGAAGCTTACCAGGGTAGTGATCAAGTTAAAGTGGTCAAGCTTCAGACATTGAAGCAAGAGTTTGAGAATTTGAAGATGCAAGAAGCTGAAAGTATAAGTGATTATTGTGTTAGAGTCAAAGATGTGGTCAATAAAATGGTTACACTTGGGGAAATTGTAAGCAATGAAGTTTTGATAAAAAAGGTGTTGAGATCTTTGACACCCAGATGGAATCATGTAGCAATAATCATAGAAGAAAGCAAGGATTTGGCAAAACTACAGTTTGATCAACTAGTTGGATCCCTGATGTCTCATGAAGAAAGATTGAAAGATTCTTTTGAAAGTGTAGAGAAAGCTTTTTCCTCTAAATTGCTAATCACAAAAAATGAAGATGCAAGCAGCAGTAGTGCCAAAATCAATCAAAGTCAAGGTAAAGGGCAAAGGCAAAATTCTTCAAGAGGTAGAGGAAGAGGTAGCTCAAGAGGAAGTGGTGGTTTCAGAGGAAGAGGTAGAGGCAGATTTGATAAGAGAAATGTTCAATGTTACTATTGTAATAGGTATGGCCACTTTGAAAGAGAATGCAGATTGAAAGAAGGTAAAAGTGCTAACTATGCTCAAGAAAGTAGTGAGAATCCTCTTGATCACTTATTTTTGTCTTATGCAAAGGGTGAAAATACTAGTAAAGATATTTGGTACCTAGATTCTGGATGCTCTAACCATATGACAGGGAATTAGAAGTTGTTCTCAACAAAGGATGTAAGTTTCAAATCCAAGATCTAGCTTGGTGATGATAAATCATTGGAGGTTGCTACCAAAGGAGCTATGGAGGTCCAAACAAAATAAAGAGTATTCATGATATTTATTATACTCCACAATTGAAGCACAATTTGTTAAGTGTTGGGCAGATATGTGAGAAAAATTATAAAGTAGTCTTTGCGAATAAGACTTGTACTATCTATGATAAGAATAAGGATAATAGGGTGATCACTGTTGTTTCTATGACAAGAAATAGGATGTTCCCCTTGAGGTTTGGTGAACATAACAACAATTTGACAAATATGGCTTATGAGGATTCAAGTTGGTTATGGCATCTCAAGGATGGGCATTTAAATTTTCATAGTTTGAAGTTTCTAACCTCACATGCATTAGTTTCTGGTTTGCCCAAGGTTGAGGAACACAAGGAGGTTTGTGAAGGTTGTGCTAAAGGAAAGCATGCAAGAGAAAAGTTTCCAAAGGGCAATGCATGGAGGGCTCATCACCCACTTCAGCTTGTTCATTCAGATATATGTGGTCCTATGCAGACTAAGAGTTTGGGTAAGTCATCATATTTCATTATTTTTATTGATGATTACTCACGAAATTGTTGGGTATATTTTTTGAAGGCCAAAGATGACGCCTTGGATACATTCAAGAAGTTTAAAGCCCTTGTGGAAAATGAGAAAGGGTGGAAGATCAAATGTTTAAGGACTAATCGTGGAGGAGAGTTTTGCTCAAAGGCTTTCCAAAGTTATTGTGATTTTAATGGCATCAAGAGGCAACTTACTACTGCATACACACCTCAACAGAATGGAGTAGCTGAAAGGAAGAATCGTACTGTGGTTGAAATGACAAGGTGCATGTTACAAACCAAGGGATTGGGCAATTATTATTGGGGAGATGGAGTTGCTACATCGGTGTACATCCTCAACCGTAGCCCCACCAGTACACTAGAAAAGATGACTCCTTATGAAGCTTGGTATGGTAAAAGGCCCAATGTTAATCATTTCAAAGTTTTTGGTTGTTTGGCTTATGTGCATGTACCTGATCAAAATATACAGAAGTTAGATGCAAAGAGTGAGTCGTGTATTTTTATTGGGTATAGTGAGAAAAGCAAGGCTTATAGATTGTATAATCCCCTCACTAACAAGCTTATTGTCTCAAGAGATGTGATTTTTGATGAAGGGGGAGTTTATGGTCATCAAAAAGGCCATGTTAAGAAGCCAAAATCTATTTTGAATGATGATATAATTCCTGATATTGATCATGAGCAGCCAACTAATGTTTCAATATCTAGTGGTTTAACTCCACCAAGCAGCCCTTCATCAATTTCTTCAGTACCAAGTTCAAGTCCAGTTTCTTCTCCAAGTTCTATAAGGAAGGTACGAAAATTGAGTGATATCTACTAGAGGAGTGGAAATCAAGTACATGAAGAAAACCCAATAGGTGAGACAGTGAATTTTGCTTTATTAGCCAAGGCTGATTTTGAACCATCATGTTTTGAAGATGCATGTACTAATGAGGTTTGGGTGAAAGCCATGGAAGAAGAGATGGATTCCATTCACAAGAATGACACTTGGGAGTTAACAGAACTTCCACATGACAAAAAAAGGATTGGCACCAAATGGGTCTGCAAGACCAAATTTAACAGCGATGGGAGTGTTGAAAGACACAAGGCAAGATTAGTTGCTAAAGGCTTCACACAGAAGTATGGAATTGACTATGAAGAGACATTTGGACCAGTAGTAAGACAAGAGACCATAAGAATGCTGATTTCATTAGTAGCTCAGAAGAAGTGGAGCATACATCATATGGACGTGAAAAGTGCCTTCTTGAATGGGTACTTAGAAGAGGAAGTATATGTGGAGCAGCCACAAGGTTTTGAAGTGGAAGGAAAAGATAATTATGTCTACAAGTTGAAGAAGGCTTTGTATGGCCTCAAGCAAGCACCAAGAGTGTGGTACAAGCACCAAGAGTGTGGTATGCTAGGATTGATGGATACTTTCAGGAGAATGGCTTCCAGAGAAGTAAGAGTGATCCTACCCTATACTACAAACACAAACAAGAAGGTATTGATATTCTCATCATAAGTTTGTATGTTGATGATCTTTTGTATATGGGTAGTAGTTTTAAGATGAAAGATGAATTCAAAGCTGCTATGATGAAAGAATTTGAGATGAAAGATCTTGGTCTAATGAAATATTTTCTAGGAATGGAGGTTTATCAAAATAAGGATGAGATTTTCATTTGTCAAACAAAGTATGCACAAGATATGCTAAAGAAATTTAATATGACTGATGTAACCCTGCCTCTACTCCAAGTGCTCATGAAGATTTGTTATGTTAAGATGATGGTGCTAATTTAGTTGATGAGACAACTTACAGAAGTATTGTGGGGAGTTGATGTTTCTAATCCACACAAGGCCTGATATTGCCTATTTAGTTTCACTTGTTTCAAGGTATATGACAAATCCATCTGAAATACATATGAAGGCAGCCAAGAGGATTTTGAGGTATGTGAAAGGGAATTTAAGTTTTGGTATTCATTACTACTCTTCTGAAAAGTTCAATCTAGTAGGCTTTAGTGATTCAGATTGGGGAGGTAGTATGGATGACCGTAAATCTACATCTAGAAATTGTTTTTCTTTTGGTTCTGGTTTGATTACCTGAAGCTCGAAAAAACAAAGTATTGTTGCTCTCTCATCTATAGAAGCGGAGTATGTTGCAATTACCTTAGCAGGTACATAAGCTCTTTGGCTCAGAAAAGTTTTGGAAGAAATTGGAGAAAAACAAATTCAGCCTACAATAATTTATTGTGACAATGTGAGTGCCATCAAGTTAGCCAAGAATCCGGTTCATCATAGTAGAACAAAGCATTTTGATTTGAAATATCACTTCATACGAGATTTGGTGCAGAAGAAGGATGTCAAATTGAAGCACATCAACACCCAGGATCAACTAGCAGATATATTCACCAAAGCGGTTGCGAAAGCTCAGTTTATAGCACTACGAGATAAGATTGTCAACCCTCTTAGCATCAAGGGGGAGTATGTTGATAACTGATGCTGCTCTAGCATGCAGCTAGATTAGTTTAGTTAATAGTTTTTTGTTTATTCATGCAAATAAAGCATGTACTCCAACATGCATTAATCCTTATGACTATTTTTAGTTTTTCTTTTTGCATGAGTTTGTTTTTAGTAAATAAAGCATGCTGTGCATGCACTTATTGTATTCTTAATGTAGAAAGTAGTTTGCTTTTTTTAGTTTGAGAGCCTTAGTAGCTTTCCATGCAATGCTAGGAATATATTTAGAACTGTAGTTATTATTAATTCTTCTAGGCTGCAAATTCTTTATATATACAGTCTCTATGTAATTTTTTAATTAAGCTTCAATAAAGATATTGGTGTGTGCAATTCCAAAAAAAACAAGGCACTTTGTTTTTTATTCTGAATTGTGATTTCTTTTTGCAAATTCTTCTTTTTGCTGTTACTGTTTGCTAATCAATTGGTTCAGAGAGGATAGGTCAGGTTCAAAATTCTACACTATCTTCTCCAGCTTCTCACAAGAGTCAATTACAATTGGGCTCAAGCTGCTCAGTCTGGCAAGACTTGACAACTCCTCAAGCTCAGGACAATCATAAATGTACAACACTGTAAACTGAAAGTTACCTGACACACTTTTCAAATTTTGACAACCCTCCAATTGAAGAAGTTTCAACTTCCCACATCCGTCAATTATAATCCTCTCCAGACAACTTGAACCTACAAAAGTTGGGATTTCCTCAAGTTCTGGACAGTTCCGAATGTTTAATTTTACAAGCTCTTCACAACCAAAATTTATTGTTTTCAATTTTTCACAACCATCCAACTCAAAGCATTTCAACTTAACATTACTACCAAATCTTATGCTCTCCAAACACTTCATACCCGCGAGACCTAAGTATTAGAAGTCAAGGACTAGACACTGACTAAGGTTCAACAAAACAAGATTTGTAAGATGAGATGTTCCTATCAATCTTTTGAGTTTCATACAATTTGTAATATGAAGACAATTTAATGTCTTTACCCCAATTAAATTCACTACCATTAGATCTTTTGAGGCTGATATAGTGAAGTTTACTAATTAATATCTTGGATATAAATTTTTCATCACTAATATCTAGCTTCTCAAGCCCACTCAAAGGGACCTTAACACTACTAGACATTTCCCCTTCTTCTAAGAACACATTTTCAACAAAATCTGGAAGCTCTTTTAGAGAAGTTTGAGAGATTTGTAGTTCTTTCAACTGAGAGGGTGCCTGAAATTCAAGATAATGTTGTATAAATATTTAAATGATAAGAAATAGTGTAATGAAAATGAATTTTTTGAGAGATAAGATCAAAATACCTGTACTCAATTTTTCCATAACGTTTTAAGTCGACCGCCTTTGACTTTCAAACACTGCAAATTTTGTAGAGGTACCCATGAAGGGATGCTTGGATGATCTATGAAGTTACCCTCAAACTGGAGCCATAGTAAGAAGCTGACATCTCAAAGAAAGTATCTGGTTGGCCCAAGAAGAATGTAACCATCGAACCCATGGTCTCATCGAAAGTGGAATGGAAACACTTGATATTGGTTTTGGCTAGAATAGTTTTGAAATCCATTGATTCCTGCATGTACAGAAGCAGCTCAGGTTAAGATTTGGAACATTACCATACTAACAAGAAATCTAAAGGAAAAAAAAGTATACGAAAGATTTCAAATCTTGAGGACGCCACAGGCGGTGAGGAGGGCTAAGCTCAATTACCAGTTCTCTTCCCAAGTCCCTCAGGCGGTCATGCATTCTCAATACAAATCCATCGGAACTTTAAACTTCTTTATTCTCTAGAAGACATTTATCTTTGAGTGTTTGAATTGCATTGTGAGCATTCCATCCTGATCCTTCCAATACTCTTCCAACCACTCCTGTTGGCTTGCCCACAAAAAAACAAGCAACATTCATCAAAACCTATTTTTCTTCATCGTCCAACGACTCAAAACTTATTCTTAATCTTTTCTTTATGTCCCAATGCAACATCTTACTAACTTTAATCAATTCTGACCTCCAGTAACCCTCACTCCTACCACGAACATGCCGACTTTGGGCCTAGAACCTGAAGAGATAGTGTAGAATCTAAAACTACCCCAGTTCTTATAGCTAGCTGATAAAGAAAAATATATAGCTAGCTGATCAAGAAAAATATAATAATAGAGAAAACAACTAACAACAATAAAAGTTGCAAAGATAAAATAAAACACAACTCGAAATTAAAAAAAATAGAGTTTTTAGTTTTTTAGAACAACACACACATTCTCTATTACTGTTTAACAAAACAATACAAAGGTCTGAATATAAAGTTTTCTGCACCTCCAAAAATATAAATCGAAGTCTCTAAACATAGAGCATGCAGTACTAAAGATAGAGCATGCTATGCATGCATTTATTTGATGGAAAAAATTAGACTAAAAATCTAAAATAAACTCCAAACTAAATTTAACTAATAGCATGCAAACCATGCTTTATTTGCATGAGAAATGAAAAAACTATTAACTAATAATATACGATCCAAAATTAAGTTAGTTGCATGCTAGTGTATGGTGGTGGAGGCTAAAAACAGTTATGAGCTGCATGCTCGAGCAACATCAGTTATCAACATACTCCCCCTTGATGCTTAGAGGGCTCACAATCTTATCTCATAGTGCTAAAAACTAAGCATTTGCAAATCACTTTGGTGAATATATCCGCTAGTTGATCCTGGGTGTTGATGTGTTTCAATTCAACATCCTTCTTCTACACCAAATCTTGTATGAAGTGATATTTCGTATCAAAATGCTTTGTTCTACTGTGATGAACCAGATTCTTTGTTAACTTGATGGCACTCACATTGTCACAATAAATTATTATAGGCTGTATTTGTTTTTCTCCAATTTCTTCCAAAACTTTTTTGAGCCAAAGAGCTTGTGTACCTACTGAGGTAATTGCAACATACTCTGCTTTTGTAGATGAGAGGGCCACAATGCTTTGTTTTTTTGAGCTCCAAATAATTAATCTAGAACCAAAAGAGAAACAATATCCAGATGTAGATTTACGGTCATCCATACTACCTCCCCAATTTGAATCACTAAAGCCTACAAGATTGAAATTTTCAGAAGGGTAGCAATGAATACCAAAATTTAAATTCCCTTTCACATACATCAAAATCCTCTTGGTTGCCTTCATATGTATTTTAGATGGATTTGTCATATACCTTGAAACAAGTGAAACTGAATATGCAATATCAGGCCTCGTGTGGGTTAGAAACATCAAGCTCCCCACAATACTTCTGTAAGCTATCTCATCAACTAAATCAACGTCATCATCTTTATATAGAAAAACTCCATGAGCACTTGGAGTGGAGGCAGGGTTACAATCAATCATATTAAATTTCTTTAGCATATCTTGTGCATACTTTGTTTGACAAATGAAAATCTCATCCTTACTTTGATAAACCTCCATTCCTAGAAAATATTACATCAGATCAAGATCTTTCATCTCAAATTCTTTCATCATAGCAACTTTGAATTCATCTTTCATCTTAGAACTACTACCCATATACAAAAGATCATCAACATACAAACCTATGATGAGAACATCAGTACCTTCTTGTTTGTAGTAAAGGGTAGTATCACTCTTACTTCTTTGGAAGCCATTCTCCTGAAAGTATCCATTAATCCTGGCATACCACGCTCTTGGTGCTTGCTTGAGGCCATACGGAGCCTTCATCAACATGTAGACATAATTCTCTTTTTCTTCCACTTCAAAACCTTGTGGCTGCTCCACATATACTTCCTCTTTTAAGTACCCATTCAAGAAGGGAATTTTCACTTCCATATGATATATGCTCCACTTCTTCTGAGCTGCTAATGAAATCAACATTCTTATGGTCCCTTGTCTTACAACTAGTGCAAATGTCTCTTCATAATCAATTCCATACTTTTGTGTGAAGCCTTTAGCAACTAATCTTGCCTTGTGTCTTTCAACACTCCCATCACTATTAAACTTGGTCTTGTAGACCCATTTGGTGCCAATCTTTTTTTTGTCATGTGAAAGTTTTGTTAACTCTCAAGTGTCATTCTTATGAATGGAATCCATCTCTTCTTCCATGGCTTGCACCCAAACCTCATTAGTACATGCATCTTCAAAACATGATGGTTCAAAATTACTAATAAAGAAAATTTCACTATCTCACCTATTGGGTTTTCTTCATGTACTTGATTTCCACTCCTCTGGTAGATATCACTCAATCTCCTTACCTTCCTTGTAGAACTTGGAGAAGAAGTTGGACTTGAAATTGGTACAGAAGAACTTGATGAAGGGTTGCGTGGTGGACTTAAGCCACTGGATACAAAAACATTAGCTGGCTACTTATGATCAATATCAGCAATTATATTATCATTCAAAATAGATTGTGTCTTCTCAACATGGCCTTTTTGATGACCATAAACTCCCCCTTCATAAAAAATTACATCTCTTGAGACAATAAGCTTATTAGTGGTGGGATTATACAATCTATAAGCCTTTCTTTTCTCACTATACCCAATAAAAATACATGACTCACTCTTTGCATCTAACTTCTATCTATTCTGATCAAGTACATGAACATAATTCAAACAACCAAAAACTTTGAAATGATTAACATTAGGCTTTTTCTCATACCAAGCTTCATGAGGAGTCATCTTTCCAAGTGCACTAGTGGGGCTATGGTTGAGGATGTACACTGCTGTAGAAACTGCATCTCCCCAATAAGAATTTCTCAATCCCTTGGTTTGTAACATGCACCTTACCATTTCAACCACAGTACGTTTCTTCCTTTCAGCTACTCTATTCTTTTGAGGTGTGTATGCAGTAGTAAGTTGCCTCTTGATGCCATTTAAATCACAATAATTTTGGAAAGCCTTTGAGCAAAATTCTCCTCCACGATCAGTCCTTAAACACTTGATCTTGCATGCTTTCTCATTTTCTGCAAGGGCTTTAAACTTCTTGAATGTATCTAGGGCTTCATCTTTGGCCTTCAAAAAATATACCCAACAATTTCGTGAGTAATCATTAATAAAAGTGATGAAATATGATAACTTACCCAAACTCTTAGTCTACATAGGACCACATATATCTGAATGAACAAGCTGAAGTGGGCGATAAGCACTCCATGCATTGTCCTTTGGAAACTTTTCCCTTGCATGCTTTCCTTTAGCACAACCTTCACAAACCTCCTTGTGTTCTTGAACCTTGGGCAAACCAGAAACTAATGCATGTGAGGTTAGAAACTTCAAACTATGAAAATTTAAATTCCCACACCTGAGATGCCATAGCCAACTTGAATCCTCATAAGCCATATTTGTCAAACTGTTGTTATGTTCAGCAAACCTCAAGGGGAACATCCCATTTCTTGGCATAGGCACAACAATGATCACCCTATTACCCTTATTCTTATCATAGATAGTACACGTCTTATTCTCAAAGACTACTTTATAATTTTTCTCACATAGCTGCCCAACACTTAACAAATTGTGCTTCAATTGTGGAGTATAATAAATATCATAAATACTCTTTATACCTTCTTTTGTTTGGACCTCCATAGCTCCTTTGACAACAACCTCCAACAATTTATCATCACCAAGATGGATCTTGGATTTGAAACTTCCATCCTTTGTTGAGAACAACTTCTCATTCCCTGTCATATGGTTAGAGCATCCAGAATCTAGGTACCAAACATCTTTACTAGTATTTTCACCCTTGGCATAAGATAAAAATAAGTGATCAAGAGGATTCTCACTACTTTCTTGAGCATAGTTAGCACTTTTACCTTCTTTCAATTTGCATTCTCTTTAAAAGTGGCCATCCTGTTACAATGATGACATTTCAAACATTTCTCTTATCAAATCTACCTCTACCTCTTCCTCTGGAACCACCTCTTCCTCTTGAGCCACCTCTACCTCTACGTCTTGAAGAATTTTGGCTTTGCCCTTTACTTTGGGTTTGATTGATTTTGGCATTACTGCTACTTGCATCTTCATTTTTTGTGATTAGCAATTTAGAGGAAAATGCTTTTTCTACACCTTCAAAAGAATCTTTCAATCTTTCTTCATGAGACATTAGGGATCCAACCAATTGATCAACATGATTCCATCTGGGTGTCAAAGATCTCAACACTTTTTTTTTATCAAAACTCCATTGCTTACAATTTCCCCAAGTGTAGCCATTTTATTGATCACGTCTTTGATTATGACACAATAATCACTTATACTTTCAGCTTCTTGCATCTTCCAATTCTTGAATTCTCGCTTCAATGTCTAAATCTTGACCACTTTAACTTGATCACTACCCTGGTAAGCTTCCTTTAGAGTCTTCCAGGCATCTTTGGCAGTTGTTGCTCCTAATATTCTTGGAAATAAGCTCTTATCAAGAGCTATCTGAATGTGAAACAAAGCTTGAGCATTCTTTTTCCTTGCTTCCTTTCTTGCTATTCTTTGATTGGCTATAAGGGCATTCCAATCAGCTGGCTCCTCATACCCTGATTCAATAATCTCCCACAAATCTTTTCCAATAAAAAAGGTCAGCATCTTAATGCACCAATAATCATAATCATTCCCATCAAATTTTGAAACGGGCATATGATTAGAATTCGACATGATTAAGTTTGGCAAAATTCCAACAATAAAGCTTTAACCCAAAACAATTTTACCTACTCTGATACCACTTGTAGAATCTAAAACTGCCCGTGTTCTTATAGCCAGCTGATCAAGAAAAATATAATAACAGAGAAAACAACTAACAACAATAAAAATTGCAAAGATAAAATAAAAAACAACTCAAAATTAAAAAAAACAGAGTTTTCAGTTTTTTAGAACAGCACCCACATTCTCTATTACTGCTTAATAAAACAATACAAAGGTCTGAATATAAAGTTTTCTGCACCTCCAAAAATATAAATCGAAGTCTCTAAACATAGAGCATGCGGTACTAAAGATAGAGCATACTATGCATGCATTTATTTGATGGAAAAAATCAGACTAAAAATCTAAAATAAATTCCAAACTAAATTTAACTAATAGCATGCAGAACATGCCTGAGAAACAAAAAAAACCTATTAATTAATAATATACATCCTAAATTAAGCTAGCTGCATGCGAAAAACAGTTATGAGCTGTCATGCTTGAGCAGCATCAGTTATCAACAAGAGGTAACCCTCCGCACACGTGTACGAATTGATCAACCAGCACCTCATACCTGCTAGGTAGAAAGGATTGATCGAAGGCATACTCCCATAATTTCTATTCATTCCCCTTAAACAATAACGGTCAGTAATTCCTGCATTTATAAGCACCCCTTCATCACGGGTTGTGACCAAGAATTTTTTAAGATATGCATGACTGCTAGAGCATTTAACTACTTTACATGATCGATGTCATCTACAACTATTAGGAATTTTAAAAGGGGGCTTCTTTCTAGCTGATCTTTGAGATAGCCTATTCCTTCTTCTACACTTCTAAAACTCAGATCTTTGTCAAAGATGTCTTTGAGAAGCTGCCGTTGCAAACAATGTAATTCGCTTCTCATTTCTGCTTTTCGGGTATCAAACAAAAAACTTGATTTTATGTAATCCGATTTCTTTCGGTCAAACAACTCTTTTTTCCCAGTCCACCCATGCCGAAAATGCCGACTCCTTTAGACTTATCCTTCCCATTCTTTAGCCTGCACTTGTTTTTAATATCTTCTACAAGTTCATCAAGGGAGCGCCTTTCAAATTCTTCCACAAGATTGTTAAGCCCGACTGGGTATTCAGCAACATGTAAACATATTTTTACTTTCTACTTCTTTTTGTACAGCTTCTACTATTTTTTGACAATGCCAGTCGCTGAAACTTTATAAAATAAGAGGAAGATACCATGAGAAAAATGTTAAACCAGATTTGAAGGCAAAATTATATAAGGTAAAACTACGAAAATTACAGTGATATTACCTCTTAAATTCTTCGCCGGCTATAAATGAAAGAGATTGAAGGGCTTCCATCCACGAGTTAAGTTTCTCCGTATATCTGCCCTTCTCTTCATATTTAAGGAATGCTTCAGCGTATGCTCCCCTCTCTATGTGTCGGAGGTCACTAGGCTTCACTTCATAAAACAAGGGGATAATTTTGGCCCTACTTTCTAACATGAGAAGCAGCTCAGCCAAACATCAAGGTTACTCTGCATATCTTTTGGAAAAGATAGATATGTGTACCTTAGCAGAGCGGATGGCCGTCAAAATAGTAGAAGGAAACGAATTTCCAAGTTCCTTCTCTTCTGAATCGAGAAACGCCCGTACTCCCAGCTGCTCAAAGGAGTCGTAAAGCTGAGTAGCCAAAGTTTGCTTGACATCGGGCCTCTGTGGTTGATAAACACATCATACAATGTTGAAGATTCAGAAATCTTCCTTCTTTTGCTGGCAGTTTCTACTCCAGAAAAAGCATTTAATTCCTGTTTTTTTTGGTTTGGTGATGAAGAGGACGCCATTAGTTCTAGTTCAAACACTAACAACCCATATTACAAAATAGAAAGGGAAGGAACATATGAGTAGGATCTGATTGCAGTATGTGTAATCGAAGATGAGTTCTTGTAGAAGAGGAAGACTAATTTCGGTTTCAATGCTTTCCCGTTTGTTTCGAGGAAAATTGCTCAGAAATTACACAAGCGCCAACATGTTAAAAAAGGCAGCTTGAAACACCCAAGGCAAAAATGAAAATGCATAGAAATTAGATATCACCAATCTATCCAAAGGACAACGTGGGTTCAGCCCTTTCGTCGAAACATTCAAGATAGAAGCGATATGCTTTGAAATGAGTTTGGATTTTGTCGGCCATTGTCTAAAAGAGAGCAGTATTTTATCCAATACCTGAGTGCGAAATCTGAGCACGTTTGTGAGTCTAAATAAAGCAGTGGCCACTTAAAGAAGACGCCTTGTCTTACCAAAATTCAATATAGTATAAAATTTATTTATTTATGGGTTAAATTATAGCCTTTATGATAATATTGTATCGAAGAAAGTATATCCATTGTATTTTCAATTTTATATTATTTTTAATAATAAGATTATATTTGTTAATTATTATTTGATTTTAGGTTTATCATATCAATGTTTAAGTCTCAAGGTAATATGTTAATTAAATCATTCTATAAGAAAATGTACCTATGCTTAAGACTTACACACATTCATATAGATTTATTATTTAAATATATTTCACAACTACATTTAGTTGTTCATTCAATGACGAGATTTTACAAAACTTATGTGTTCTACAAAGTTGGATATGGCACTCATATGCCACTATGAAAGGATTACCGTAGATAAACATCACAAGCATAACCTCAATACTGTCTTCCACAATGCTGTGGCAAGAAAAAGTGGCAAGAAGCTAGAGGAAACTAAATACTTGTAGATCGCCTTAGCAGAGACAATGAAATTTTTTTGCCGAAAAATGCTCATTTGAAAGTGGAAAAAAAAGTCAATGCCACATTCTCATTAAAATGGAGATGACACACATTAATTTCACTATCTCATCAAAAGATTTGGTAGATTTTGGTTTTTATTTATGTGCATTCAACATTAAGAACAAGGTTAAGTTCCATGCTCTCGTCAAGTAGTTGTGCTCGTCTTGGAGGTTGCACTAGAGATACTAACAAATATTGTTATGATATGTGTAAGGTCATCAGATGCATATGGTGCATCATGACGGGTTGATAACCAATGCCTAGTTTAGTTAGATGAAATGAATCTTCATAATATAAACTATGTGGAATACAAGATCAAAAGAGGCCAAAATGTACGAAAAGTGAAATGCACTAGGCCTACAAAATGTAAATGTTATGGTTGACACATCACAAAGAAAATATTATAGCTTTACACATGTCTTCCAATGCTATTTATTTACACACAAAAAAAAGAAGAAAGAAAACACTTGATTATTAAATAGTAAAAAGATGTAGCATTCACTACTTTCCCTTGGTTCCAAGTCTACAACATTATTATTGTTCACACACTTGCAATATTATGTTTGTTTCACAATCATCACAATGTAGTTTACTTGGAGTGCAAAATTCTTGTGACTTGTTTGCATCTACATTTGTTTACAAAGTTGAAATGTTACGAGTCATCATCAATGTTCACATAGCACTCTATTTTGCTCAAAGATGTTCTTATCACAATCTCATAAAAATAACATATCTTCTATTCATAGTTGAATTATGTGTATCTTCACTATCATTACTAGTATTGTTCAAGAGGTGAGTTTGGTATAGGAGAAACCGTAGTATTTTCATAGATCTTCAAAGACTAACAATGATAGGAAATAGTAAGTAGGATTAGATAGAGGACATGTTAGGCATGCCTGATTTGTCCAAATTGTGTAGCTACTATCTAATTTTGGTCCTTAGAGAGGTTCATTTCAATATTAACCATCTTCTAAGATTGATGTGAAATTAACTTGTTTGGTTCAACATAAATGACATTATGTAGGGGAAAAGCTATCTAGCTAGGGATTTTTAGCTTGATAAAGCAAACCTAAGAAACTTCATCTATATAGGAACATGGAGAGTTTTTTCATTATAAATGTAAATGTTTCTAGTCTAGAATGTAGAAATAAGTAGTAAAGGGGAGATAACATACTAGGGAGCATTCTTGGGAATATAATATTGGATGGCTAGCTTCAACAAACTAGAAAAGAAAAAGCCTTGGTGAACTTCTACATAGTACAATTAAGGTAGATTCCATGCGAAACCCAATCCTTTGTCACACATTCTTTGTGCATGCCTTCAACATAGATCCTACCAACAAAATCCTTATTAAAGTATATTTTTTAAACTAGTAACATGTATTATCAAACTTTAGAATGGGAAGAATCACATCTATAGATTTTTCTATAGATACATCTCTTGGAACACCTTGCAGACAAAATTTTTGTTTTGCTTAAGTGAAGGAGACATTATCATGTGACATCAAATCTTCAATTTGAGTGGTGCTAGCGGAGTTCCAAAAGATTGAGTCCATTTGAAATGGGTTAAAAGTGCTTGTAAATGTACCGGTTTAGAAGGTGGGTTGAAATAATTGTAACTAAGTAATACCAAATTTTAATTATAAGAAAAACAACATAACATCAAAAGATGCTAACTCAACTTTTTCTTTTTCTTTGATAAGTAATTTATTAATATGTCAAAAGCTCATTAATAAAAGTGAATAATAAATTGATATTATTTTTATGAAGTATAAAATTAACAACCAATATAAATAAGAGTTATGATAGATATAGAAAAATGAAGATATTTTTATGTAATTGATTGTTATACATGTATGTAAGAAAATTCATATTCATTTCAAATCTAAGTTCCCATTTCTCTTCGTACTGATTAGGGCTGCTTTATTATCCATACAATTTCTTTAGCTTTTACTTAGTCATCTCTGTCAAGTTAATCTGCTTTTACCACATACAATAAATTAGAGGCCCTAAAAATAAAGGAGAGATTAAGTTGAGTGAGAGATTAGGGAATGACTTAAATCACACACACTAAGCTTACATTTTTAGGTTTAAAAGTATTAAAAATATTCAGAGTTGACTGACATTTTCTAGACTTAATATGTTGTTTATTGTGTATGGTCACACTAAGACACACTTCTAGACTTAAAAATATTAAACACTCAGAACTTACTAACATACTCTAGACCTAATATGTTGCTTAGTGTCTGAGGTATAAAGCTAGCCAGAAATTAGAACTGCTAGTGTCCAAGATGTCCCTTATTGCGGGTCACCCACCGTCAAAATAATATAAGAAAAAGAAAGAAATGAGATGTGAAGCTCTTCCAGAGGTACGGCTACAAAATAAGATTCCACACCTACTTGAAAAATTTGAGCTTGAGCAATTATTGGTGAGCTAAATCAGACTACTTTATTCGTTTACAAAAGTCCAGCCTTCTTGTTGTAGCAGGCCGGTGCTGATTTATTATCCATATATTTTCTTCATCACCTCCAACAAGTTAACCCTGTTGGAACGTCTACGCTTTCATTCCTTTAGTCAAATTCATTTTCTTGAACTGTGCTTAGCATTATTCAATAACCTCTTTAATTTCATCTCATGGTAAATCGTCCGTCCTTGTGGAATTAAGCGTAATGGCCAAAGGAAGGAAAGTATCAAAAGCCTACATAAATATTTGGAGTTTTAATAATTTTTATAATTCATTTGTATTAAAAAGCCTTACAAAAATGAGTTTATTTTGTTAAAGCTAGTTCTCTAAATGTTATATTTTCAAGAATGGTCTCTATAATGTTTTCTATTTTTTACTATCTGTTTCCTCATTGTAGCGTACAGCCTTTGTCATTTTCAATTCTGAAGTTTAGTATCTTCCAATCTAGATGGAGTTTCTTGTGTTACCTTTACATATTGGAAATTCCTAGTAAACATTGCCTCATCCTACACAATGCCATCTATGTTGAATCGGACAAGTTCATTTCACCTCAACTCTTTTCTATGTTGAAATAATCCAACCTAGGGATCAAATGTAGTTAAAAGCTACATGATTTGGACAAATGAGACACACTCTAACATGCTCTCTATCTAAAACTACCTAATACTTGATATCTTTGTTAGTCTTTGAAGAACAAGATCAATGAGGAAGCTTTGGTCATTCAACACTCAATGAGCTAGATATTGAAGATGTGACCCTCTAAACCCATTTATGCTATTAATATCATGAAATATTTGAGATTTGATAGATCTCCAAAGGATGTATTGCATGCATAACACTTTGACAAAGATTTATAGGTTTAGACATTTTTTAAGTTGAGATTTCTAGGTCTTTGCTTTCTACTACATCTTATGTTATTTAGTAATCGGGTCTTTTTTGTGTAATAATCATGAAGCATTTAATGGTATAATTATCATTTCTCTCTCTCCTACATGGCTTCAATACTTAGTTAACTAAAGATTTGAATTCAAGCTATGAAAGGACATATTTTTTCTTCACATGATTATTTCATTCATAGATTTTATAAAGAATTATACACTACATCCATAAAATTAGGTTCAATCAAAATACTCTATATCCACTCAAGTTGCTATATATGAGTATATAACAATTACTCGTGTATGTGATAATATAGAAAAAGATAGAAAGATATTGAGGGAGTATCATTTTTATATCACTAATGAGCACACATTTTCTATATAGTTTACATAATGTTTGTTTCAAATGTTCATAGTACTATATATATATATATATAAAGATGAATATTCATTTCACGATTTTGGATAAAATAATAACCTATTTTTTCTGTATTGCCACCATTTGGGCCATCATGATCATGCTCTCATCCTATGGGAAATGATAGGTTGTATGGTCTCTACCTCTTCTTCATAGAAGAAGGGATTACCACATGCTAAATGTTTGGCTTGACTAGGGTTCTAGGTGGATAGTCATGAAATGGCATGACCCCTCCTATCTTGTGCAAATTATTTGTCCCTACCATTGAAATCATGCATGATAAAAAATTATAATATCATTGACGACGAAGTCACAATAGGTTCACAATAGAGTTTCCTCAAGAAATATTGTGGCATCTCATTATTGTTGCTTGGGTGATGCTACATAGCTCTTTACCAAGGTAAAAGTACAAAGTTGTATCACACTTTAATAAAGGAAATGACCAATGCTAATTCAAAATTTTAAATTAAAAGAGAAAGAGCATGCATGATTATGCATAAATACTAAAAAATCATGGAGCAACACATTACATCAATCATCATACAAGCATGTGTTTATGATTAGGTCATTCATGTCTTGTCTTGTTATTCCATCAACACTTGTGATCTCATTCAAATAGAATTACATCATCAACTTTCAATCATTTATAACAAATTTGAATTATATCATTTACCATTTACCTCAATATTTTAATTCATTTCATGATTTAATTCTGAACTTGGGGTTTGACCTAGGTAAACCCCTATTCCTAACATCTTTATCTTCTTTCTATATACAAGCGACAAATTTAGGAACTATAAATTCAGAATTAGGTAGAGTAGATAGAGACAATTAGATCTAGTTTTTGTAGGCACAAACAACAAAGGACGTGATCATTCTGCACACTAGAGTTTGATGAATTTTTGGTGAAAATTTTGGGGTGGATTTTGAGTGGTATTTTAATTTCAAATAGGTTAATTTCATCTACATCCAACATTCAGAGGTAGGGTCCTTTGGAGCTCCATTGTCCCACTTTTTAAGGTCCAAATTCTAGTCATAAGTTCTATTCATCTTCCTCATCTTAGATTTATGTTTATTATATTAAATTTGTAACTTCTTACTCATATTCATTTATGTGAATTTTCCATGAACCCTAGATCTCACATACACTTTATATCTTTCTAGTATCCAATTCAACTCTCACAAAGGGAGTCATCTGAAATCAATCAGAATCCACCCTTTAGAGATGAATCTATTGATTTCATCTCACCCTTCAATGGTAATCATTGTATGAAATAGGTTTATTCCTAGTTTACATAAATAAACTAGTGAATACCCTATTTCACTACCTTACAAAGCTATATTCAAATTATTCCTTTCTTATTGATAAAGATCATATTGTTTAAACAAATTAAGATAAATAAGTTAATATCATAAACTAAAATTTCCCTAACATTAAAGGTAGTGCAACAACTAGAACTACGGATCTACAAAGTTGGTATAATGTATTCCTGTTTTCTACAACGATTTGATACCAAAGATTTCAAAAAATTCTAAAACCTATAAAAATCGAGTCTCAAGATTACTATCGAAAGATTGAACATAATGCTGCGTATCAGTTTCAGACATAATAGCAGACATAAAACATGTTACTCTTATGCTGTCGTTTTCTTTATAAAATGGTATTTCCTTTCTTAACACAGCTTATCGGCCACCTCTATTTAGAAGGCATTGTAGTCTTTAAAATGACATAGCTAGTATTGCAAGTCAAATTTCATGCACTCGGCCACTTGGGCTGGCCATTACAAAATTCTCGAGAATAATTTTGATTCGGTCAACTTCTCCCTATTAATATAGTTTGATAGCTAAAGTTTAGCAGAGATATTCTCTATGTTATCTATCGTTCGTTATCATACTTAATATTTGTTTTTGAGAGTTTATGATATCAGAATAAAATTATAATAGTCATTGGAGATTTTCCATTTTCAATTTAAAAAACAAAACAAGCCATTTTAATATCTAGTAGGCTTGTTCTTTCTTAATGTTTATTCAAAATTTAATAAGCTATTGTAGATATAGACTTCCAAAAAATTTAATTAAAGCCACTTTTTAATCTAGGTGAATGTAATCCTTTTATTTTTTAATTTATTACATTTTAGCATAGTAATTTTAAGTTTTCAAGGGTACAACCTGAGTTGGTCTAGTGGTGGAGAACTTGTGCTCTTGAAAGAGAGGTCACAAGTTCAAATCCCATAGGGGGTAGGGTATGTACATCTTATCAGCTTCGGCCTATTACCAATAAAAATAAAATAAAATTAAGTTTTAAAGAGTTGTATTAATTCAATTATGATATACTCATCTAGAATTTGATCACATCATCCATCCTATCTTATTAGTGGTTTGATTGGTAGATGTCCTTAGGTACCTTTGTTTGCATATAATTTACCTTGACATAAAATTGACTTTTATTTAGATTATACTTATTGCACACATAACCAAACAGTAAAAATAAACTTTTAAAACCTTATATTTTCATTTTTTCACCACCTAGTAATAAATAGATGATAAATAAACCAACTCAAGAGATATAATGATAAGTCAGATAATAGGAATAAGGAAAAAAATAAAAAGTAGTGATAATATCTACTAATGTTATCTTATAGTCACCTTTAGGATAGAATATCATACTATTCTTTTTGTATTGGTTGAAATTCTTTAACCTAATTGTCCAATTCTTTTGTTGGCCATTGATAGTAATGTTGGAAACACGGTTGCCGTTGCACCAAAATATCAACCTGTTAATGCCCAATACAATCGTGTGACACATAGAATCCACAGGAGGCAGTTAATCCATGTCGTAAACCCATCACTTTCTCTGCACCAAACAAGGAGACCAAGGGCTCACACCTTGCAACAATCCCCGCTCCCTGCAGTGCAAGTGAGGGGTTTGAACCTATGACCAAGATCCGATACCAGCCGTTGCACCAAAATATCAACCTGTTAATGCCCAATACAACTACGTGACACATAGAATCCATGGGAGGTGGTTATGCCATGTTGCAAACCCGTGGCTTGCACTGCACAACACAAGGAGACCAAGGGCGCACACCTTGCAACAATTAATAATTCACTTGCTATTATATTTTCTGTTGCATGATGTACATACTCATTCCACAACTTCTCTCTATTATGTAAGTGCTCATGTAGCATGCATGTTAAGGGATGAACAAAAATGATGATATCTATGACAGGTCATTACTTTTTATGGACCTAATATATTTTTGTATCTCCAAGTATCTAGTTTAAATGCATTTATGTGAGTTCTCATTGATATTAATTTTTACATGCACTTCAAAGTGGGGTCAAAATTTAACAGCAAAATTTTCATACCCATAATAATTTGGATTTATTTTTTATCCCATTTTGAGAGTATCTTGATTCAAATAAATATTAACAAATGGCATATTAGTCTTGTGTGAAGCATGGAATAATTCTTTGATACATTATCCTTCCTCATTTACACATATTCTTAACTATATGAATATATTTTATCCACTTTTACAAAATGTCTGAGATCCTTTGCATTCAATGTATCCCAAATGTCTAGACATTCGTTCACTACATCAACATTACCTTTCACTTATATTAGGTCAATTCTACGACTACAAAATTGATATAAATTGATATTACACTCATAGATGTAATCCTTGGATTTCAAAATTAAAATTTAGATTTTGTGAAAACTCACACAAGTTTTTCCTACCATGAGCCAACTTGCTATGTAAATTTCACATGATTATTGTTCTAAAATAGTATCTAAAAGCATTCATTTTTGGACATTAAATGACATCCTTGAATAATCACATATGAGGAACATATGACTTATATTTAAGGAACATACACATGAATCAAAGAAAGATAAAGAATTCAACAAATTAGAAGAAAAAAGTATGTAATTTAGATCTGGAAAATGAGCCCAAAAGAAAGTAAACAAAGTATTTTAATTCTAAAAATAAAAATTAAATAAAAAATATTGATTTTAACTTGGTAACATCATAGTGTGATGGTTAAATCTTCGTGTTGTGGTTCTTGCCATGAAGAATCCCCACTTGAATCTTATAGTTGAAAGTTCATATGAAAGATGAGATCCCCAATTTGTAACCTTACTAGTTCATAGCTCCTATCAAAAGTGTTTAAACTTAATTAAAATAAATAAATCCATTTCTACTCTTTAAACAATCAAAATTTAAAATTACATCAAAATTATTTATCTCCATCATTATCTATTACATTGAATTAATAATTTCACGCCAAGGTCACTGGTCACATTAAATTTTTTTTTATAGGAGATGCTATACTCTATTTCTAGAGTCTAAAAATAAAATTCGGACCCGTTAATTTTATTTTTTTAATAGAAGTCACTCAATTTAGTAAATAGTAAAATAAATAAAGTATCGACAACTTTTAGTCAGATGAAATATGAGTATCCCCAGTGGAAATTGCGTGGAATAGAAAGGTCAAAACGTAAGAAAAGTGAAATGCACCAGGGCTGCGAAACCTGACAACAAGGGAGAGAATTTGGTATCCTTACACAGGTCTTCTAGGTGCTTTCATTTACAAGGCTTCTGCGTTTCTTCCTCACTATTTCACCCAATTATTAAATAGCGTGAAAGTGAAGCATCCACAGTTTCATCGAATGAATCCTTCCAAAGGGAAAGGAAATGTAAGAAGTCTCCCCTCTAACACGCTAAAAGATGCTGCGTACATACCGAAAATTCTCCAAGTGAGTCTTGACTTGACACCGAACACGGTCCGTTCCATTCATTCATTCAATCAAACAAACAAACAAAAGAATGAAAACGAATTGAAAGTTTGTTTTGCGGATGCCATTCAAACAAACAAAGGCTGCAAGTTGTTTGCCGGGGGACACTAGGCACTACCCTCTGAAAAAGTTACAGTCGCGACGTAGAAATGTTGGCACGCCAATTAGGTGTATTTTGTGGACTTGGATTGAGGAATCCTTATCGCTTCTGGTTGCATTATTAGTGGGCTTGCTGCTTGACCACAACTTCAATGTGCCTTTGTCTTGAGGTGTTCTCGTCAAATGTACAATTTCCTACCGCTCTTGTGATTGTCTGATGGGTTTCCGAAACCCATCAGACGGTCGCAATGGGTTGGCCCACTAATAATGCTACCAAAAGCGATAAGAATTCCTCAATCCAAGTCCACAAAATACGGTAATGGCGTGCCAAAATTTCTACGTCACGACTGTAACTTTTTCAGAGGTTAGTGCCTAGTGTACCCCGTCAAACAACTCGTAGCATTAACTTGCAGCGCAGGAGGCATGTGACTTGTCTACATCTGCATTTTCGTACCAAGTTGAAATGTTGTGAGCCATCATCAATTTTCACATTGCACTCTCATCTGCTTAACGCTACGCTAATTACAGGTAACAGTCCAAATTGGAATTGGAGTGGTATGGAAGGGCAAAAGTATGAAATGAGGCCGTTAATTTCCACACAAAAATGTTTTTCGGTATGATAATTAGATTTTGCAAATTGTGACAGACTATTATGCAAATTCTGTCATTCTAATTTTCATAATCTGTCTTTATAAAGCTGTTAAAACCTCAAAAATCCAAAGAAAAATCATTGTATTGTACAGATTTAAAACTTTTGCAGGTGTGCCATTTTATGTGGAGATTAACCAATGCTCCAAGAAAGACCAAAGACCAAAGAGCTTGAAAAATGAAACAAAATGAAATGACTTAAAAAAAAAGTCACATGATAAATCTCAGTTAAAATATGAATCTTTCTATATACTTGAGATTCTAATAAAACAATACAACCATTGTATGAAAAGTTACTAATAATACTTATTTCAAGAATACCTGAAACACATAAAATATGTCAACATTGATAAGATTGGAGATATCGCTATTATGTATTCAATAGTAGGGATAGATCTAATAATGTTTGAAAATATATGAAACACATAAAATACATCAACATTGATAAGATTCGATATATCCCTCTAAAAATAAATGAAACACACCAAATATGTCAACATTAATAAGATGAACTTCATAAGTTAAAAACTACTAAAGATACATAGTAGACTACATGAGGCATTTTTCCGCAAATAAGAACTATTTCTAGGTGGAATAAATGTAATTTAATAGGTGATCCATCTCATCTACCATTTCTCATGGGAAAATCTATCTATGCATTATACTCAAATTTGACAATACCATAGCAATAGTTTTCACATTACAAATAATATTATTAACAAGGTGATACTCCAACTCAAATCTATATTTTTGAAATATTATAAAATATACATAATGCGAAACTAACACAACATGATTGGGAATAATTAAGATAAAAGTATTTAGAAACTCAATACATATGTTTTCTATAAATGACCTAGTGAGATTGTATAATCTTTTTTCTAAAACATGTAAATTTTATAATTGACCTAAGCATTAAAATAAGCACATAATGAAAATCAAACATTGATGCTAATGGCAATCAACTTTCACAAGAACTCCTACTATACAAAATTCAACTTAATCACCCTAACAAAAAACTTATGGATTGAAGAAGAATTTATAACAATTCTCTCAGAGAAACCATAGGTATTGTTCACAATCTTTGTTTTAAATCACTAATTATACTAATATAGGTCATATTATGGATTATAATTGCCGGGAGCTACCATGGATAAAAAATAATGATCTAAATACTATACCTAAATTACCTATTTCACTTTATCACCATAAAAAAATACCACATTATCCAAGGCATGAACAATTATTTTTATATGAATGCCAAGGTTTTACAATATAGAAGGAAAAAATTGATATCCATAAAACATAAAGGTCAATCTTAACATTTATAGTTGTATATAGAGTCAAATCATTAAAAGAGCTTGATATTAAATCAACATTCTAACTCAATGAAATCTAGTTTATTTTTTTGGATTAGATTGTGTGTATTTTTTCCCATCGACGTTTCGAATCACACTCCGTGATTCATCATCAGGATGAAAAGAATTCCAAAGACATGAAAGATGTTGAGTTGCAGATTTGGGACAAAATATAAAGAGGAGTGCGGTGGGGGAGGGCATGGGGAACAAGGAGAAAGGAAAAGAAAAAGAAAAAAGACCACCAGAAGGATGGGAGACCAAAAAAATCCTAGGAATAATCACCCAAAGAAAAGAAAAAGGAAAGCCAAGCAACACAAACAAAACCATTAAAAAAAAAAAATGAATAAAAGAAATTAAGTCAAAAAATATATATCTAAATATATATCTAAATATATATATATATATATATATATATATACACACACACAATTACATATATGTAAATAAACATATACCTATACCAAAAGACAAAGACACAAAAACATATATGTATATAAGCATTTACATATACCAGTAGACATATGCATATATAAATATACATATGTATATATCTATATACGTATATATAATTGAAAATATACAAATATGCAAATAAACCAAAGGGGGAGAGGGAGACACACAAAGGAAAAAGAAAGAGGGGGAGAAGTCAAGGCGGGGGGCGGGGATGATACTGGAGGATAGAAAGAAGAGAGTGCCACGATATACTGAGGTTTAACCCATCATCTCGATTAAGATTGGAGGGGTGATGAATAATAGCAATGGCCTCTTTAACTTTCCTCTTGAAAAAGTTCTCCCTACACAATATTTGAGTGTCCTCCAAACAAATATGATGCTTGGTAGTTGACGAATGCTCAGCTAAGGTTGATTTGAGGGCCCGTTCATGCTTAATGTCGACACTATGCTCTTTTATTCTAGTCATGAACGAATGACCTATTTCTCCAATGTATGGAGTTCCACAGGAGCATACAATCATGTAGACACCTGACTCTAAAAAGGCATCCCTAGTGTCCTTAAGCGGAGGGGCATGCCTCTTAATGGTGGAAACAGGTTTGAAGGCGCAACAAAGACCTTTTTTCAGAAGGATTTTTGAGATCTTGGGAGATATGCCTTCAACATAAGGGAGAGAGACAAACAGGGCTCGAGATGGCAGGGAGGGCAAGGGATTAGAGATGGAAAGGAAATTTCATTTGGCTTGGAGTAAGGCCCTAGAGATCTGCTTGTTCGAGTAGCCATTCCATTTGAAGACTTGACGAAGATGGGAGAGCTCTTGGTCTAAGTTATCCTCATCACAAATCCGATGGGCTCTTAAAGCCAGGGTTTTGAGGATCCCAACTTTCTGGCTAGGGTGGTGATGAGAAGTCAAATGAAGCTATAAGTCAGTGTGGGTAGTTTTGCGAAACACCCGATGACCAATGGATCCATTAAGATTTTTACAGATTAAGACATCGAGAAAAGATAATAGGTTGTTGGATTCAAGTTCTTTGGTGAAGGCAATAGAAGGAGAAATGTTGTTGAGATGAGCATGAAACTCCTCTAACATGTCCAAGCCGTGGGGCCAACAAACATTGGTGTCATCCATATATCGTTTCCACCACTTTGGCTTGAGGGGGAAAGAATGTAAGGCCACCTCCTCAAAATGTTCCATGAATAAGTTGGCAATAATCGGTTAGAGAGGGGAGCCCATGGCTACTCCATCAACCCATTCATAGATAACTCCTTGGAAGGAGAAGAAGGTTGACCTTAAGCAAAGTTCCACCAAAGAGGAGATCTCCTCATTGACCTTAAGCTTGACAATCTCGATGGAGTCTAGAATAGGGACCTTGGTGAAGAGGGACACCACATCGAAGCTCACAAGAGTGTCTTCAGTGTCCAACTTGGTGTCCTTGATAAACTGGACAAATTGGTTGGAATCTTTGATGAAGGAGTTGGAGTTACCAAAAAGTGGAGAAATTAATTTGGCAAGAAAAGCGGCTAGCTTGTAAGTCGGAGACCCAATGGTATCAACAGTGGGTCTCAAAGGAATGTTGGCTTTGTGAATTTTTGGGACCCCATATATATGAGGGGTCACTTCCTTAGAAGGAAGAAGACGAAGTTTGGTAGAATCATCCAAAGAGGAGTTGGAAATAGCAGATCTAACTACCTTCAAAATCTTCGGGCACGGGTTACGTGACAAAAATTTGTAACCACTAGAATCCAAGAGGAGGACTTCCATTTTGGCCAAGTAATCTGGTTTGCTCATAATGATCGTGGCATTACCCTTGTCTTCTCTTGAGATGATAAGGTCATTATTGCGCATGAGATTATTAAAGGCCAACAACTCAGCTTTAGGGATGTTGAATTTAGGAGGTTTAGCATTACGGAGCGCCATAGCACAATCTTGTCTAACCTCTTCAGCAACATCAAGGGGAAGGGTACGCACCACGTTTTCAATCTTGATGAGGAAGTCAATGTGTGGAATGTTGCGGGGAGTCAAGGCAAAGTTGAGATCTCGCTTGAGGAAGTTAAAGGCGAGAGGATCAATGGGGGCGAGAGAGAGGTTGATGACAAGTTTGGACTCCCAATTACTAATAGGGTTGAGGATAGGAGCGTACCTAAGAAGAGTGTCGCAATCCAAGGAGAGGGATAAGGGAGCTGAAAAGGCATATGGACACGACTGCATGGAATGGGTGGAGTTCACAGCAAGGGGAGTGGTCAAAAAAGAGTTAGGTGGAGGTTGATGAGCTACGGGGGATGTGTCCACCTGTTCCATAGGAAAAGCAGGGTACGGCTGGACACATGGGCGTGAAGGATTAACCTCACATGCCTCAACTGGATGATGGGACATTAAAGGAAGGGCTCTAGGTTGGAAAATTTTGCAAGCCATGCAACCACATAATCAACAAATAGCAGAGCAATTAAAGAAGAAGATGTGAGATTGGACAGCAGAGGAAGAGGACAATGTACCATGGGTTGACCGAGGAGAGCCGTTGCTGAGGAGCCGTTGGAGTTTTGCAGGTTGAGCCATGGTGGTGGGTGTACCCAGAGGTGAGGCCGAGTCTCCAATCTCCACGGTGATATCTACAACATCCTCAGGGAACTTGACAAAATGATGAAGCAGACAAGAGTGGAGGGGAAGAATAGAAGACCACGAGATAACTGTTTTTGCTGAGTTGATTGACGACTGGGGATAATGAACACGGTGGACCACCGTATCAGCTTCAATCTCAATGATGATGCTGGCTTGATCCTCAGGAGGAGTCGATGATCTTTCGCAGTCCCCACGAGCCTGGCCAATGGATGCCTAAAGGTTATGAAAGAGGTGGGTAGTGGCTTCTACACTCTCATCCAGTGGCAGATTCGTGGCGGAAGAGTCAAAAAATGATGGGTCTGAGCATGAACCATGAGTAGAGGGAATCTGGTCACCAGAGAGGGAAGTAGGGGGCAGAGGAAAAGGGAAGGGGGCAGGCGAAGACATCGTAGCAAGGGGGTTAGACAGAGCTGGTGCGGAATGATGAGGAGTAGAGGAGGCTGGATAACGACTGCCAGACAGAGAAGAGGAATGGCTCTAGTGTTGTCAATGCTACAAATTGTAGAATTTTCTCTTTTGTCTTTTGATACACTCTTCTTTGTGGCCCGAAGCCTTGGCATACGAGGTCAATTCCAAGCGAAGCCACAGATCTGGTCGAAGAGATGAAGCAAGTTCTAGATGAAGAGGGAGTAACCTAGAATTTAAAAAATCAATAGACCTCCTTGTGGATTTCATGATTGATCTGAGTAATGAAAGACATGCCCAAGAGAATATGTGATTGGTGTAGGGACTCCAAAGATTGTGAGAAATTTTCACGAAGGAGGGGATCAGACGACAGTCTCTGCACCTTTTAAGAAAAGCCAAATCTGCAACTCTCTTTTCTAGTTTGATCCTTAGGAATTCCAGCTGCTTAGATTTCATAGATAATTCCCTCCCATGAAGGGTATCGATTAAAGCTATGAGATTTCCACAATCCATTTTGTATACCAATTTATTTTTCTAGATTCGATTATGTGTATTTTTCTCCCATCGACGTTTCAAATCACACTCCATGATTCATCATCAGGATGAAAAGAATTTGAAAGACATGAAAGATGTTGAGTTGGAGATTTGAGACAAAATATAAAGAGGAGTGGGGTGGGGGAGGGCATGAGGAACAAGGAGAAATTAAAAGAAAAAGAAAAAAGACCACCAGAAGGATGGGAGACCAAAAAAATATACCAATAGACATATACATATATAAATATACATATGTATATATCTATATACGTATATATAATTGAAAATATACAAATATGCAAATAAACCAAAGGGGGAGAGGGAGACGCACAAAGGAAAAAGAAAGAGGGGGAGAAGTCAAGGCAGGGGGTGGGGATGATACTAGAGGACAAAAAGAAGAGGGTGCAACGAGATACTGAGGTTTAACCCATCATCTCGATTAAGATTGGAGGGGTGATGAATAATAGCAATGGCCTCTTTGAGACCCATTGTTGATACCATTCACAAAGCCAACATTCGCGTGCTATTATTCATCACCCCTCCAATCTTAATCGAGACAATGGGTTAAACCTCAGTATCTCATGGCACCCTCTTCTTTTTGTCCTCCAGTATCATCCTCGCCCCCTGCCTTGACTTCTCCTCCTCTTTCTTTTTCCTTTGTGCGTCTCCCTCTCCCCCTTTGGTTTATTTGCATATTTGTATATTTTCAATTATATATACGTATATAGATATATACATATGTATATTTATATATGCATATGTCTATTGGTATATGTAAATGCTTATATACATATATGTTTTTGTGTCTTTGTCTTTTGGTATAGGTATATGTTTATTTACATATATGTAATTGTTTGTATATATATATATATATAGATGTAGCGTAGAAATTAGGAATCATCACAAGATAAGTAGATCAATCAAAACACTAGACATGATAACTCAATCATGAGAGCACTCATTGAAAACGAACCTAATTCTAAGCACACTCAATAGAGATATGAAAACAAAGCATTCAAAATGAAAGATTATGCAAACCAAATGCAAAATTGAATGCTCCTTCCATGCGGCTCCATTGTTGTTCTTTCCTCTTCAATGGATTTGTGGATCTCACCTACAAGTGCACATACAATTGAAAGCAAGATTGATGAAAAGCTCAAGAGTACTAGAAGCATAAGTTCGGTAGTTTGATAAGGATTCAGACCCAGGATTCGAAGGGCTTTGATTGAAAAAAACATCCAATTTATAGAAGAATTGGATAAATGACAAGATTGGCATGATGCAATTCAAATGGAAATTGCAAATCAATATGACAAATTATGACAAATTATGCACTTTCCATGCACAATTTGATTGATTGATAATTGATAACAAATTATGACACATTCTATGTCAAAATTGATTGATTATCAATTATGACAATTTCATGACAAATTGAAATGTCATTCCCATAGAATTAGGAGATGAAATAGGAGGGAAAAGAAATTAGAAATTTGAGAAATTAGAAAATTGAAATTGATGAAAATTAGGAATTAGAAATTGATGGAAAAATAGGAAAATAGGAAGTAGAAGAAATTAGGTAAATTAATTAACAATTTGTCATTTATTAATTAATTTACAAGAGGAAGAATAATTAGCCAATTAAATAAAGATTTAATTGTAAAGAGAGGACTTAGGATTAATAAATAATTTAGTAATCCTAGAGGAAGAAATGACAAATTAGGTTAAATGAATAAATCATAAAACCTTAGAAGATGAATTAGAAATGCGAAAATGACAATTAGGTCTTGATTGAAGATAATTTATGTCATGATTTTGAATTGATAAATGACCAATGCGACAAAATGATTTGATTGATAAATGCGCCAATTGATGAGGAACAATGACAAATTGATCCAAATTGACATAATTGAGACAGACAACGATCGATGACAAATCGGTTGAAAAATGACAAAATCGACAAAAGGACAAGAATCGATGACAAAATGGATTGCAAGATGACAAGATTGGAAATAATCACGATCAATGACAAATTGATCGCAAGAATGACAAAATCGAACATGACAACGATCGATGACAAATCGATCGCATGATGACAAGACTGAAAAGAGGACAAAACCCTAATTAGGATTGACGATGTCCAAAATGACAAAATTGATGATACGATTGATAAGATTGATAATACGATTGACAGGAGGAAAAAACCCTAATTAGGATTGACGATGTCCAAAATGATGACAAATTAGCACGCACATTGATGCAACAAGATAAAATCGATCAAAATCATGACTGGATAATGTTGTCGACAAGACCAAATTTGAGGACGAGATGATTGAAGAATGTAGAAGAATGACTCGATGTTCACAAATGATAAAGACCAAATGCGTGACATAGGAGAAATGTTAATGCGATGCAAAAACCTAAAATGAGGCAATGCGCAAATGTTAAAGTATGACCTCGCAAGCGTTTGACCATTTTTAGGTGTCTACACCATATATATATATATATATATATATGTATGTATGTATATATATATATATATATGTATATATATATATATGTATATATATATATATGTATATATATACATTTAGATATATATTTTTTGACTTAATTTCTTTTATTCATTTTTTTTTTAGTGGTTTTGTTTGTGTTGCTTGGCTTTCCTTTTTCTTTTCTTTGGGTGGTTATTCCTAGGAGTTTTTTGGTCTCCCATCCTTCCGGTGGTCTTTTTTATTTTTCCTTTCCTTTCTCCTTGTTCTTCATGCCCTCCCCCACCCCACTCCTCTTTATATTTTGTCTCAAATATGCAACTCAACATCTTTCATGTATTTGGAATTCTTTTCATCCTGATGATGAATCACAGAGTGTGATTCGAAACATGGATGGGAAAAAAATACACACAATCGAATCTAGAAAAATAAACTAGTATAAAAAATGGATTGTGGAAATCTCATAGCTTTAATCAATGAAATCTTTTAGAGGTATAAGTTCGTACTTTCTAATCACAAACTGACATAAAAGGAAGTTTGTCATCCCCATCAAATTTAGATTTTCTATACCTTATTAACATAATTTAAGACAATTTAGCTTATCATAGTTCACATTACATAGCTTTATAAAAAATTAACTATAAATTTGTGATTTTAGTTGAAGGACATCATACTCAATTTGTAGAGGAATAGAAATAATTACAAAGAAGCAATGAATGCTAGAGTTGTCTACTATTTAAGCTCAAGATTACATGAAAGAAATTAAGGCAAGTGATGATTAAGTTCAAACAATTCTAATAATGATATTACAAAAGAATCTTTTAAATGATTACACATTGATATACACTACAAATATATTGTACATCTAATTCATCTATTAATAAATTATATTCTTTATAATAAAAAAATTTAAATTATATAATATATTTCACCTTTATTTTTAATCAATGAAATGAATATTTAAATTTTAATATTATTAATTAAAAATATTATATATATGACTAACATTATGGTTTACAATTGGTGGCTAAGGACCATAGCCGAAGATTACAGATCAGGGAATTAAATTGGACATACCTATCAATGTCCTAAAAGAAAAACATGGGACCATAGCCAATGAAGAGAACATTGGGATTTAGAGAACTGGTAACTTGATGAATCTAGTTATGGAACCTACCAGAATCCAAGAGAGTTGGTGGAAGTGGGTTGAGCGTGAAATTGATACCCTCAAAATAGGGTTTAAAGAGATTATTGATATCTTCAGTGCTTCCCTTGAGCCCAACAAACCTGAGAAACTAATGATTATGACCCAAAAACTCTCCCAGGATGTTGAGGTGATGAAATGCAATCACGAACAAAGGATTGAAAAGGTGGAGGAGTCTATGGCTGAGATTAAGAAAAATCTCAAGAACCTGGTTGACAAAAGCAAAGAAGCCATGAACAACAACATAGAGGGGCTTGAAAAGATTAATGCCATGGTTGTTGATTACAAATCCTACCATAGCGAACCGGTGGAAGATCTTGGAGGGGAAGATATGGCTGCTGGAGACAACAAAACCACTGGTCCTAGTTCTAGAACTTGAAGCAAGAGCAGCAACAAGGGTACCTCCAGATTCATTATGGAGGAGCTGGAGTAAATCAATAAGATTTCCATCCAAAAGAACAAGGATTTGGTGCTCTCTCTTAATTGAGAGTTTTTTCTTTTGTTTTGTCTTGTTAGTCCGTGTTTCCTTTGTTTTCATGACTGCTCGGGGTTTCTCCCCTGTTTTGATGTTGGTTCATGTTTGTTTGGCTAATGGTCGGCTGTTGTAAAAATTTTGGTTTCGAGTCCATGTAAAACCCGTTTATCTTTATCAAAAACAATATGGTTTACAATTAACATAGCCATTACTTCCCACAAGTTCTTGTTTGGATTATTTTAGATAATTAATTTAGAACCTTTAAATGACTTTATTTCATTACAATTCCATATAGCTACTGGAGATGGGTGGAGTTGCGATGAAGCAGCCACCTTATTTTGGCCTTGAATTCTTATAGTGTTTACTAATTAATTTTTGTCATCGTACTGCTAATGTTTTTATAAAATAAATATCTTGTCCTTTCTTGTTTGTTTTTATTTTATTTATTTAAGTTATTTTATTTCAGTAGGGTTATAAAAATAAGTCTTTCCTCCTTTCTAGCAAGGATGGTGTCAAACCTGTTTTTTTTCTTTTTAAAAAGTAGTCGTTCAGATTTATCATCATTTTCCTTCTATTTGCCCTGAATTTTTCATTAGTCCGATTAAGAATATTCTTCCTCGATACATATCCATTGTTTTTGAGATTGGCTTACCTTTTTGGTTTCAAATTGTTAGAATATTCTAGATTTTCTGGTAATTTCTACTAGACTATGAAACTTCTATTTTTCTATTGTATTATAAAAGTTCTATATTTCTATAATTTATTTTAGTGATGTAATATTTAGGAAATTTCTACCACAGTCTAGTTAGTTAAATTTTTAATTATTTTCTTTTTCAATTATGTAAATCAGTTTGTCATTGAGTATTTTCTATAATTTTTTTGGAAATCAATCCATTTTGGAATTTTCTATACACCTCTATAAAAGATGTAACTGTAAAACAATTTTATGCAAGCAATACAATTAGAAATTTTGTGTAAAAATTTGTAATTACTTTCTATGTTTTGTTTTTGCCTCTGCCTAGTCACATGTGGTATCAAAATAGGTTGATCGTGAGAGAAAGAAAGTTTGTTGATTGTTTTTATTGTGGAGGATGAAGAAGATCCAAAAAATTAGAAGTATGACATCTAACATCAATTATGTACAACCCATAATTTTGTTTTTTAGTGGTAAGAATTATGATAATTAGGCAATAAAATTGATAACTTTATTTTAGTCTCAAGGGTTGTTAGATATATTTACAAAAGGATTTTTAGAACCAAATGATGAGTCCGAATTAAATGATAATTAGAGAAGAGAACTTCAAAAACATAGAGAAAGAGATGGAAAAGCTTTGCAGTTTATACAAACAGGTATGGAAGAGTTGATTTTTGAAAGAATTAAAAATACATTTTTAGCCAAAAATGATTGGGAGATATTAGAAACTACATATCAAGGTATATCTAAAGTTAAAATAGTTAGGTTACAAACACTTAGAAGAAAATTTGAAAATCGTCCAATGAAAGATTCAGATTCAGAAGATTAATTTTCAGCTCATGTCATGAATTTTGTTAATCAAATTAGGCTAAATGGTGATGAGTTATCTAATCAAAGAGTTGTAGAAATAAATCTCAAAAACTTATCAAGAAAATTTGATAGTGTTGTGGTAACCATTGAGAACTCTAAAGATCTATCAAAATTATCTATAGATGAATTGTTTGGATCTTTGCTACTTCATGAAAATAGGGTAAACAAGAATAACAATAATTCATCGGAGAATGCAATCAAGACATAGATGTCATTTGGCCAAGGAAGAGGAAGAGGAAATCCAAAATTTAGAGGAAGAGGAAGAATCAATTATGAAAGAGAAGGCCCAAGTAGTCCAGATCTAGGAGATAGGAGAAATCAAAATTACAATTCTAGAGAATGTAATAATAACCAGCCATCACAAAGTATGACAAATCTAATGTTCAATGTTATTATTGCAAGAAGTATGGACACTTTTCAAATGAATGTCAAAAGAATCAAGCCCCTCTTTTGAATATAAAGTTTCTCCCAAGTGAAAATCATCCTAGTGACTTCCTTTCTCTTTCCTAGGTGGGGAGTCACTAGGATTCAATTTTCCACTTTACATTTTGGTGAACTCGACGTCTTACACGTTAATTCTGATTTCTTATTGTTATATTTGAATAATTGCAATTTAAATTTTAAAATTTCATTTCCAAGTTTGATCATTTTACAAAATTTAGAGGGTAATTACATAAAAACCCTAATTTTTCATTTTTGACAAAATTGAGGTTGTGAAGTGTAGAATTTTAATTGCTGGTTTTAGATCTAATTTCTATTTCAAAATTGTAATTCAGTTTTGTCTTTTCATTCTGAAAATTAAGTGGTTACAAAGAAAAACCCTATTTTTTAAGAATATCCTATTTCGACCTTTAACTGCTAATTTGACCGATCTAGACATCTCCAAATCAGCTGGTATTTTGGATTCTGTAATAAAATCATAATTTCTATCATCCTTGAAAATTTAAAAAAAAGTTGATCGGACCGAGTACACTTTGCACACGGTCCCTAGCTTTTTCCCTGAAATTTCAGGAGTAGAAAGTTACCATTTTTTTTCTTCTTAAATCCATAAAATTAGTGTACTTTATCAATTTGGGCACCCCTTAAGGTTGAATACAAATTCAAATTTCCACACTGTTAAATTTTAAATTAATTTTCATAAAAAGGTCCTAATTTTAGATCTTCTTTTCAAGTAAATTAAGATTTTAATTAAGTGACTTGCAATGGCAATCAATGTGTTAGATTTATTTTTTATTTCACATATGATTGCATTGTTTCTAACATACATTTATTACAATCATGTGTTGGATAATGACTTCTTTCATTTCATGTTGCTTTTTTTCATTCATAGCACTTGGTCATATTGTGTTGCTAGGGTTTCAAGGTCATTTCCTTTTCAATTTGATCTCAAAGCTTTCATGTACCATTTTGTTGCATTATGGTGACGATATTAACTAAATTCATTTCATGTATTAATCACCTTAAGGATTTTGTAGATCCCAACCCTAGAGACTTTAATCCTTATACCTCTCCTAGGGTATCTTGTGTGAATAAGATGAGAGCTAATATTCTGACCAAATATCTTTTTAAAAAAGAGAAAGCACTGGAAAGTAATATGGAACCATCTTATTCTAATACACATACCCTTGAGAAAGAGGGGGAACATCAAACTATTAATATTCTTACCTATTTAGAACCTCCTTATTCTCCTAGGACCTATCTTCAACACCAAGGTATATGTAGAGAGGATGATGCTATGCATTTTATTCATGACCTTTCATCTCGCATAGAAATAAGTAAAGATGAACCCTTAGATAATGAAGATGTTCATCCCCAATCTCCCAAAAAAGGATAAGCCTGAAAAAGGAAAGAAGGTTATCCTTTCACATGATATTCCTTCTTCATCTAAAAAACCTTTTATTCCCCCTTACACATCAGATTTCAAAGAAATTCATGATCTTATTCCACCATCTAGTCATTTGCAACATTATTATAGCTGTGGCTTTAATATAATAACAAAACAAGGTTTTAGAGGATATGGATTGGGGAAATTTGAACAAGGAATTTGTGTCCCTATAAAACCTCCTAAGAAAGCTACTATAGAATGCCTAGGATGCAATACTCCTCTCTCTAAGGATGAATTCCTTAGGCTCAACAATTTTAAGAATTATCTTCAAAGAAAAAAAATTAAAAGAGCCTAAAAGAATGCTTCTTCTTTAAAATGTCCTTTTTACTCATTCCATCAAACCCATGATCATAATGCTGATGATTTCCCTGATTTTAAAAAATCTATTCAAGATGCCATAGACTAGCAAAATTAGAATCGTGGATGATAAACCTTCTTCTTCTAATAATTCTCCCCTTTCATGTCAAGAAAATGACTTAAAACACATTTATCATCCTAAAAGACTAGCTATGAGAATATATTGGAGATTGAAATATTATAAGAACATTTCCTTTCCTCCTAAAATCCAAAACAAGAACCTTAAGCAAGTGAAAGGTGAGGAATATTGCATTTTTCATGATTCATATTCACATTCTCTTGGGAAATGTCATGCATTTAAGATAAAATTTCAAAAGCAATATGATCATGCACAAATTTCTCTTTCAATAGATCTAGTTGTCTTCCTTGACATGACGATAGTGCCTTAGCACTTATTTTCTTTTCATGTTGCTCTTCACCTTATGACATAACTAGCCAACTTAACTATGGGCCCTTTATCATTTGTTTTGGTATTGTTTCAATTTAAAATACTTTGGGGTAGCAACATGAGGCTCAATTTTTCTTCTTCTTCAAAAATTTATCTTCATACATTATTAATTATTAGATCTCCTTTCTTGCATAAGGTTATGTGAGCATATAATTGTTCTTTGGTTTTTCCTCTTTGCTTGAAGAGGAGCATCTTTAATGAGTAATAGACTTGTTCTCTTGCCTTCACTCTCTTAGAAAAATTACCTCTCTTATGGTTCTGGTTATTCACAAGTATGATATGCCCCTAGCATGGAAGAGTCTCCTGTGAAGTATATGTCCTTTCCTTAAGAGGATTCATTCCATTAGGAAGGCATATCACTTGAAAGTAATCTCCATTAGAGGTTGTGTAATATTTCTCCTTGTTATTTTCACTTGGGGGGAAAAGATTTCACTCATTTATTTCCTTTAGGGGCTGCATTTTTCATATATGATTATCATTCCTTACAATGGTATGTTCTTATGACTAAATCCCTCTTGGGGAATATGTGATTTTCATTCTTTTTCTCTCTTAGAAGATTCCCACTTCTTGAGATATGCATATGTTCATTAAAGTTCATTGTGCATTTTCTTATGTTTAATCTCTCTCTAGAAGATTGTGTAGGCTCTTCTTATTGTCTCTACACTTGGGGGGCAATGATTTCTCTCTCTCTCTTTCTTAAAGGATCCACCCTTTCCTATGTTGTGGATGGTGTGAGTTTCATTACTTTATGTCATTCCTTATGTGAATTCAATTTTGTTTGCTCAAGGGTTATCTCTTATACAAGAGGTGTAAGTACTTGACTACAACCTCTTTTACACTTGGTAATGTACATCTATAACAAATTCACCCATCCATATTGAGATAAAAGTGAGTCATCCTTTGTCAAGAATCCCTTTCACCTAGCAATAGGAGGAAGGATTGCATTCTTGTTCTCTTATATGCTTCATTATAGAAGATGTTATATTTAGCTAAAACAACTCCTCTTGGAGGTAGATGTCTTTTGAACAAAGATCTCTTCCGCTCCAAGGATCTCCTTTACATTTATAGAAACATATCTCTTTTCAACTATCTTACCCTTGCTTGAAGAGTATACCCTCTCTTGCTTGGATTTATGGAATTTTTGCATAATGGATATCTTCTTAGTGTCGAGGGAAGGTATCCTTGTTCTACTTTCCTTAAGATATCAACATTACACCATGTTGACATCTTAAGGGAGGGTGAGGCACACTACTCCTTTTGTATGATATTTCTCTTTCACATTGTTTCCCTTATACAGTGGGTCATTCTCGGAACTAGAGCACAACCTCTTAGAGAAAGATGTCATCACTTTTCCCTCGTACAGTGGGATATTCTCAGAACCAGAGGGTAGCCTCTTAGAGCGAGATGTAGCCACTTTTATTTTATATAGGGTGATTATTCTCCAAACCAAAGCATAGTCTCTTAGAGAGAGATGTCACACTTTCATGACATTTGTACTATACATCTTATATAGGTTGTATCATACTTGACCATAGAATCCTATTAGGTGCTTCGAACCTCACTTTCACACATGCGCACGAGGTTGAGTGGAACTAACGACGTTCTCACTTTCCTCCCTTACATGGATCACCTAGATAGACTCTATGGGCTAGTTTTCCATATCCTTTTTCTCCATGGACCACCTAGATAAACTCTAGGGGCTAGTTTTCCATGTCCTTTTTATCCATGGATCACCTAATTATAGGGGCGAGATATCCACGGTTTCCTCTTGTTCACATTTCTTCTCATGGATCACAAAAGTGTGTATTCATGTCCTCTCTCCCCTTCCTCTTATGAACCCATAGTTTTACTATTGATGGTTCATGGATGATGTCAAATTTTATCTTTTATGTGATTATTGGTGTTTATGTGATGGAATTAGTCTTTGTGTTTCAATTAGTTGTTTGAGACATTTGTATTGAGGTGTCTTTGGCTAGTTTATGTATGGTCTTGTGTGTTTTGTCTTTGTCGTGTGTTTTTTGTGCTTTGTCTTGTTTTCGTTGGTTTTTTAATTTTTGTTTTGTGGGCTCTTGCATATGTTTGAGTGAGTTAAGATCCTAAGATTGGGGGCTTTGTTCCTCAAGATTAGTGATGTCTTATACTCCTTGTGGTATTGCTCCATATCTCTCATCTTCATCTGCCCCTCTTTCTTCTACTTTACCGATAGTATTGGCAAGAGCCATACTCCCGCTAAAGTGGGGGCTAAATGTAAAATCATAAAATTGTGACCCCCACAATTTCAACCAAATCTTAGGCCCTCACCTATGCGACTACATCTCTCTATTTGACTGAAACCTCCTTTTTCATGCTCATTCTAAAATTCTCCCATTTCAGCCCTTATATTGCCTCAAGACCTTGTCTAGGCCCCAAGATAGGGTAGAAGAGGGGCGTGGCACCCCTTTCCCCCTAGGATAGGGGTGTGGTTCCCCTGCCCCCCCTCTTAGGGTGGCCCTAAGATGGGTCTATTTGGACCTTAAGATTAATTTTCTCTTCAGGGATTTGAACTCTCATTGTCGGCCTTCGATGGGATGAAAATTAATTCTCTTAGGCATGTATAAAAGGAGATTCAATTCCCTCATTCGAGACATATAGGAGAATGATAAGGATAATAGGTGAAATTCAAGATGAATGAAGAAGACACATGAAGAAGAGAACTTGTTGAGTTCCCCAAATTTGGAAGGACTCTTACAAATTTGTCCCTCAAAGTCCTATCAACCATTAATAGTTAATCCAACCCCACCTCATGGTTAAAGACTTTCCATCTAACTTAACCCTCATCTAACTCAAGGGTCTCATCAAGCACTCATGGCTTTGACCCTAGTTGTCCTATCTAACCCTTTCACAAGAGTTTTTCCCTTGGCTAAAAGCTTTATCCAATGGATTACCCTAACTTAACCTTCACCCAGCCTCCTAAGGTAACCTTCATGTCTCCTTAGGAATTTTAATGCCTCTTGTTGACAATTGTCACCATTTCATTGGTGAAAATTGTAAACATGGATTGAGTAACTTTCAATCCTAGCCATTGTTAATATTATTGAATCTTAACCATCCATTTCCTATTTCCTCTATAAATAGAGCTCACATTTATCATTCTCCATATCCAAGTTTCATGCATCTACATTATAGTCTATTTGTATCAAACATTTTTAGCCTCTCTTTGTTAGAATATCATTTAAGCATTTAGAAGCATTTCATATCATAGTATATCCATGCTAGTATATCATGCTAAGATAATTTGTCAATATCTTTATCATATCACTATATTTCATCTTAGCTTAACATCATAGTTTGAACATATCATATAGGTCTTAAAATGCATTCATGTATATAGATCAAAATATCACTCATTCTTGGAGTTGTCATTCCTAAGTCATTTGCTCAATGATCTGAGAGCAAAACATTGACTTTAGGGATCCTATGAGATAGAGAACAATGGGACACACCTTGGGAAGTTAAAATAGTTTAAATTAGTTCATATTTGCACACAAGAGTTTCATTGGTATGTTGTTCTTTTGATCTCAATTCTAATGTTTTGATCACCACATATTCCAGCATATAGATACCATTTCCACCAAATTGTGAAATTCCAAGATACGATAAATAGAATGCAAACCCATAAAACTATGTGAGGGAATTTTACACCATGATTTTGGAATTTGCACACAATGAGACCTATTTAATGAGGTTTTTTCCAATAAATTTGGGAGGACAAACCATGGAATTGCTCTCAAAACTTCACCAGGTATCAAGAAATTTGAAGAAATGGTAGACAAGTTTGTATCTCAATACTCATATAATATTCAACACGAAGTAACCATGGTTGACCTATGCAACACAAAAGAAAAATGGTGAATCATTCCTTGGGTAAAAGAACAATGTTGTGTCACACTTTTATAAAGGAAGTGGCCAACACAACTAAAACTGTTTAACTTTGACCGCATAAAAGTGACATTTCTAAATTGAATTTCAAAATGATGTAAACTGATCAAATATAGAAATATTAATAAACTCTATGTCTATTATTTTTTTATTTTTATTTTTAAATTTCACATTTATTTTATATATTCAAAGAGATTTTGTATTGTTGAAAGATATTGAAAAATTAGGGGTTGTAGTCGGCATCACCAAACAAAATAAAGATTTTCCAAATAGAAGACATATATATGCAGTGTTAAAAAAAAATTGATGTATATTTTTCTTGTCATAATATGTTAAAGTACAACATAGCTAAATTTGGTATTTTTCATTCAGCGTCACCTTTTGTCTACGAAAGTTACAATTATTAAAAAAAAAACCCTTTTGGAGAAGATTCTCTCATCTAGTGAAAAATATTTTTTTAATTTTTTTAATATCACTTAATATTTTTTAATTTCTAATCAACTTCTATTTTTAGCTTAAAAATATTACTCATGACGTTTAACTAATAAAAAATATTAAGTTTCATGACTTTCAGCTCTACAAAAGGGTATTTTTTTATTTTTATAAAAAAATATTCTGGCTGAAGAAAAATTGAGGAGAAGTGAAAAGTTTCAAAAATATAGACAAAAAAGGTGACTTGGCTATCACATCACCTACCACACAGGTGAGTCCAGATGAACTTAGTCTAATCAAACTTAGACTAGTTGGACTGAGTTTAGCTAAACTATTTTGAATTGTTTTGAAAAATTCTAATCTTAAGTGCTCACAAAAATCAAGATAATGTAGCCAATAGTCCGACCAAACTCTTGGCACCACACCAACAACACGGGGGAACCACGTGGCTAGCTAGTAGTCTGAATGAACTACCCCTAGTTAGCCTTATGTGAGACACAACTTCATTCTTGTTACCCCTTTCCTTATTACAAAGATGGAGATAGTTATTTGTTAGATATCCTCATCCTATACCTGAGAAAGAAAAGATGAATATTTTCAATGATACTCTGAACAAGGAAATGAGTTATAGACTCCAATTACAATTTCCACCAAGTTTCCAAAAGATAATAAAAAATGGTCTCAAGATTGAGGAGTGTTGAAGCTCTACAAAGAAGGAGAAAATCCTTCCAATAATTATAACAACACCAATAATAATGATAAATCAAAATTTTGGACAAGAAGCAAGAACATTGCTAATGATGGTGTAGTTGATGCACATAACATAAAACCAAAGCAACAAATCTTAAACTTATTAGGTACTACACTCAAACAATCAATAGAACACTAGATCTTAACCAACACTTGTATGATATCAAAGAAAATTTACACCTTTGGCATAGTCACTCGAATCAGCATTCAAAGAGCTCCTTGTGAATAAACTCATAATGTTGCCATATACATGAGATTTCGAACCAAAATTCAAACCAGCATGGTGGAATGACACATATCATCATGATTTTCATACAAACAAAGGTCATATAACTAATGATTGCCAAACATTAAAACATTTAGTTCAAGACTTGATCGATAGAGGTGACAAAACTGTGGAAGGACACAAAACAAATGATGATCATGGAGCATACAAAGATCATCTTCCCAATTATGAAAAGGGAGAACCATATTCATCAAACAACAAAGGGAGTAAATTGAATTACATCTATGAAAATGTCATCAATCACATTTTAAAATCTGACAACCAAGTAAATGTCATCAAAATCAAGGATAAACAAGAATACAAATTGGTAAATGTAACCATACGAGGACAATCTAAATTTGTATTGAAAGGTAACACTTCTAAAACATCTACTATCCCTTCAAATAAATACAACCTAGTAGATCGATTGTGAAAGATGTCAGCATAAATATCCACACTATAACTTCTTAAAATCTCACTTCCACATAAGGATATTCTAGAAAGAGCTTTAGTAGACACCACGGTACCGAAATTTTTGGATGTCAATCAATTCCAAGCCATGATGTGATATTTAACCATGCCTCACAATCTATCATTTTTTGAGAATAATGACATCTCCTTGAGTCATCCACATCAAATTCCCCTCCATATCGAGGTTTTAATCTATAAATATTAGGTCAAATATGTATTAATAGATGAAGGAGCCGGTCTAAATATTTGTACTTTAAAGCTTATCCATGCGTTAAGTTTCTTAAAAAATGCTATAGATCATAAGAAAAAGATAACTATCAAAGCTTATGATGATGAAGAGAGACCTTCAGAAGGATTAGTATTGTCCATCAGAGTGGGACCCATTTAAAAAGATACAATCTACCTAGTCTTGGACGTAGACTTGTCCTATAACATACTCTTGGGCCAACCTTGGATCCATGAAATGAAAGCAATGCCATCTACCTACCACCAATGTTTGAAATTCCCCTACAATGGACAAGAAATATCCATCTTAGGATATTCAAATCCCTTCCAGTACTGCGATAATCTCAATGTAGTTCAAGATGTCTTTATACCATACAATAGGGAAGATCTTGCTTCTACTTCATCAAGCAATGAAACAAAACTCAATTATTTATCAATAGATTTTGAGAAAAATATTTACCTCAAAGATAAGAGTATGGGAGAATATTATTTTGAATATTCTTTATGTCTATCAGACTACCAGTTTCAGAAAGATCTCATGGAGTACCATCGACATCTAAACAACAATCTTCATATCTCATCAAAGTATTTGATGGTTCATTTGTTAAAGCAATAACTATAGTTGATGAATCTGATGATAAATAAATCCTACACTAGCTCTACAAGGATGAAGGAATCAAAAGAAGTAGCTTTAAACATCAAGATACCAATAGAACAATATGGTAATGGGTTTAAGATCATGCAAAGGATAAGATATGAAGGAAAAGGTCCTTCGGCAAATAAAAAGAAGGTATTATGGAACCGATACAACCTACCTCATCCAACACAAGAAACAAGCTAAGACTAGGGTTCAAAGAAGAGATCATAGAAGAAGCCACTTAGAAGGTTTCTGAACAAATTCTTAAATTACAAGCTAGTTCTGAAACAAATTCTAATGAATGGGAATATGATTCACCATTTTAAGAGTCTTGTGAAGCGAATGATGTTGATGTGGTACAATCATATGCACCAATACTCTATAAAGGACAAAGCCCAGGGTCTACACCATTTAAATTTGGACCACAACATAATGATGAATCTAGTGAGGATGATCAGACTCAAAATGAGATAGACAATCACTAGGAGAAATATTATTTATCTTCACTTGGTTATCACAAAACTCAACAATATTTCCATCATGATCCTTACTGCCTTAGATCTTAACCCACCAGATGATTCCTTACCATTGGTACATCCTGAACTCATCAACTGGGAGCAAAAAAAACCACTTAATATACCCATCTTTCAAGATGACAATGCTATTGTCCATCACCTTTGTTCAATGGATCGAAAAACATGTTCCACCAGGGGATCTCATAACAAATATTTTAACCAGGGAGTGCCAAGTCTTTTAGCTGCAAAATAAATCAAGCAAAAAATTGATCTAATGATGAAAACCATTTAATGATAGTGTTAGATCATAAAAAAGTAAAAAGAAAGGGTGCATCCAACAGTGAAAACCTCTTTGAAGTGCTGATGTATGAAAGACTTGACACTCTTCCTGAGCATTATCAATAAAGATCATCAATATTGATTGACCCAACACAATCAATAAACATCAACACAACATAAATAGTAAAGACTGTACATTTAGCTACATCCTTAACAGATCAGAAGAGACCAAACTTCACAAAGCTCTTCGAAGAAAAGCAAATCAATTTTGCTTGGTCATATGCTGATATGTCAAGGATAGATCTAGATTTAATCATGCACCACCTACCCATAGCTCTCAGAGCTAAGCCAGTAAAGTAGAAGTTGAGAAAGATGCATCCACATGTAGCACTTCTAGTCAAAGCAGAATTGAAAAAACTACTAGATGTAGGATTCATTTGGCCGATCAACTATGCATAATAGATTTCCCATATAGTACCTATATTAAAATCAGACAAGAGCATTCAGATTTGTACGGATTTTAAATACCTTAATAATGATTGTCCAAAAGATAACTTCCCTTTACTCATTATAGACACAATTATGGACTTAACAACAAGATACACAATGTTATCACTCATGGATGGTTTCTTGAGTTACAATTTCAAAATAACACCTGATGACCAGTCCAAAATAACTTTTACATGCCCATGGATTACCTATTTTTAGAATGTCATGCCTTTCATATTGAAGAATGCAGGAGCAACCTATCAACGTGCCATGACCACAATCCTCCATGACATGATGCACACATTAATGAAGGACTATAAAGATGACTAAATAGCCAAATCATTCACTAGGGAAGGAAATTTAGAGATCTTGGATAAAATATTTCAATGATTGGAAAAATTCATTGTATGGCTAAATACGAAGAAATGTGTATTCAGTGTTACATTTAGAAAACTCCTAGGGTATATGGTGTCAGCAAAGGCCATTGAGGTAGATTGGGCAAAAGTACAAGCAATCATAGAGATACCACCTCCTAGAAACATCAACCAACTAAGATTTCTACAAGGAAGGTCGCAATCAAGCAGAAGATTCATTGCGCAACTGATCAACAAATGTATGCCTTTCACTTATTTTCTACACAAGAATGTTCCTTTCAGATGGGAGGTAAAATGTGAGGAAGACTTTGATTAGTTAAAGAAATATATAATGAATCCACTTATATTGGTGCCGCCAACAATGTAAAAACCACTTCTTTTATACATCTTAGCAACTGAGGTATCCTTGGGAGCTTTGCTAGCACAAGAAGATTCAATAGGAAAAGAAAGGGATATTTATTACATCAGCAAAATATTGAGTGGTTATGAAATTAACTACATATTCATTGAAAAGGTTTTTTTGGTTGTAATGTTTCCATCTCAAAAGTTTGGACACTATATGTTGACCCACACAATCAAGCTTATAGCAAAGATAGATCCATTAAAATATCAACTCAACAAGGCCACTCTAAAAAGAAGACTAGCAAAGTGGGTAATGATATTGATTGAGTTTGACATTAAATATATGGAGAGAAGAGCCATCAAGGGCCAAACAATAACAAATCAATTAGATGAAGCACCATTGTAAGATAATCATCTGATGCATATTGAATTCATCGATATAGATGTCCTAGGTGTGTCCTAGCAGTTACAACACAACCATGGGTACTATGCTTTGATGGATCTTACACCCAACATGGATCAGGTGCTGGAATCCTATTTATAACTCCTCAAGGATACAAAATCCCAAGATCTTAAAGCTTGATGTTCCCAAGCACAAACAATATGGCTAAATATGAAGCACTGGTCACTAGCATCAAAGTAGTAGTGGAATAGAAGATCACAAAGTTACAAGTCTATGGGGACTCCCAATTGATCATTAATTAGGTCATTGATGACTATCAAACAAAGTACGACAAGCTGATGCTATACAAAAGAATGGTGGATGATTTTAAGAAATACTTTGTTGAGATGAAATTTGAACAAATTCCAAGATTGGACAACAAAGCTGCAAATCCCATGGTGACCATTGCCTCTCTTCTACAAATACTGAAAAAACAAAATTGTTATTAGTTCATGGTGAAATAATTCTTTTCCTTTGCCTATGACAATCCTAATTCCCAAGTTGTATGCCACCTAGCTGGTTCTGATTTTTTAACATATGTGAAGATATATGGGTCAGTGCAAGAAGCTGAGTCCACTTTTTGACCAAAAAGTGGAAGTGTTTTCCCTGATTTCCAGATTTTGTCTCATTTGAGCTTAAATTTTGAAACACTTGGAGATTGAATCTTGGAAAAAGTTAGTAATATAAAAGATAGCCCTCTGAGTGTACTTCCCAAATATGTAACTTCTTTTAATACCCACATAATAAAAAAAAACTTTTTGAATGGAGTTTTAAAAACTATGTGTAGTCACATAAATCTGTCCATTTTAATTAAATGAATATTTTCTATTTATTTGATTAAAAATCCACTAGCCAATAGTTAATTAAATTAATATTTAATTAATTCATCTTCAAACATTCTTCTATTAATTAAATAAATTATTCAATTTATTTTAATTAATTCATTAAACCAAATTCACAATCAATTAAATGAATAAATCCTATTTATTCAATTTAATCACCTTTCCTCTTTTAAATAAATTAAATAAAACATTTATTTAAATCATTAACCCCCCCACTTGCATTTTCCTAGAAATGCAACTTGCACCTATTTATTGAAATAAATGAATTTTATTTTAATAAAAACCCTATTTTCCCTCACCCACCAAACCCACTTGCAATCCTAACCCCCTTCTAGATTCTTCTAACCCCTTCCTAATTAGCCTAATTCATCCCGTAATTATTGTCACATTCCTAAGCAACTTGGAGTCACTTCTCAAAGACTTCAAAGTCTTTGAAAAGCATTTAATGCTTTGTGTGTTCAACAATTTAACCTCTAAAAATCTTCCAAACCATTTATGGCTCTTACATGACCATTAATGGTTAATTCCACTTGCACCCATGGTTAAGGACTTTGACCCCTAACTTAACCCTCATGTAACCCATGTGTCTCCTCAAACATTTATTGCTTTGACCATGGTTATCCCTTTAACCCTTGCACAAGAGTTTACCCCTTGGATAAAAGCTTTATCCAATGGATAACTCTAACCTAACCTTAAGCTTACCTCCTAGGTTAACCCTTAGGTCATGTCAAGCATTTAATGCTTCTTCCCTCTCCTCTCAACCCCTCTCATGTTGACACTTGTCATCCTGGGATTGGGTTGAAAGCCCTCACATGGATTAAATATCATTCAATCTCGACCCTTGTTGAGATTACTCAATCTCAACCATCCATTGCTCCATTTTTCCTATAAATAGAGCCCATTTCTTCATAATCTAGATCCTGAAAACTTGTATGCATTTAATCTATAGTAAATTTTAGAGAGCATTTAGCATTTACATTTACTCTTTTGGATTAAAATTAACACTAGACTAGATAATAATCTCATTTCTAGTTTGTTCATACTTACATAGCATTTAGAGTAATCATCCACAATCTTGAATCTCCATAAGCATCCATAGTGCAAAAAACTGCTGAGAGCTACACTAATTTGGAACTTGGAGAGGAGAGGAACAAGGAAGGAGAAGCTACAAGCATGGTAGAGAGCATATGGAGAAGTTTAGTTACTTTTTGTAGACTCCTTAAGCTTTATTTTTGTTTAGTAGTACCTTTCTTGATATGCTTTCTTAGGATAGTTTTTAATTGGTGATTTCTAACACTAACATCTAACAATTGATTTCTTTTGTTTCTTGTGTTGTGTTTTTTTATCCTAATCTAACACCTGTACATTTTGCAGAGCATCATTTGGTGAACCCGATGTGAATCCAACACCCAAACAACAAATTTTTTTCCAAACTAACTTTGCATTTGGACACACAGGTCGCGCTTTGGCGCTTTCGTTCGTGTTTCAGCACTACTGCAATATGACATTTTAGCGCTATTGTTCTTACAATAGCGCTATTGTCTCAAATCTAGCATTGTTGCACATTTTATAACACTTTTGATAGTTAACTAGCACTTTTTTCACTAGTGTAGCGCCTTTGTATTTTCTGTTTAGGAAACTTAATTAGCGCTTTCATCTATACTATAGTGCGTTTGTGTTAAGTAGCGCTTTTGTTTGCACACAGAGTAGCACTATTGTAACAGAACATTGTAAAAAATGACCATGTAATCGTAAAATAAATTTTCTTAGGCTTGTGGAAGCCCACCATATTTTCGGATTTTTCTAACTGGTCGTTTCATGTGCAGGTTTTAAACTAACCCTTTTGGTACTTAAACACTTCTTTTGGTGCTTAAAATTTATAACACAAATTTCATTCCTTGCAAGTTAGGGATACATTTTGATTTGGTGTTATAAAATTTACAACACAAATTTCATTCCTTGCAAGTTAGGGATACATTTTGTTTTTGGTGCTCTAAAACTCAACAAAAATTTAATTCCTTGCAAGTTAGGGATACATTTTGTTTTGGTTCTCTAAAACTCAACAAATTTGCTTTCATTGAAAGTTAGGGCTTCATTTTTCTTTAGGTGCTTAAAATCAACAAAGCAAAATTTATTTCTTGCATTAAACTAAAAATTCATAATCAACACTTTGATTTTGTGCAAGTAAAAAGAATAATCAACTTGTTTCAAATTTTCAAAACGATTTTACTTCACGCAAATGTGTTTTTCATTAAGTTGACCAGGATTTCAAATTCTAGTTTACTGAAACATATTGCCTTTGAAGTTAAAAGAACATCATGGATGTTGAAGCAACATCTTCAAATAGATAGAATATCATTGCAATGACAAGTTAAAAAGAACAAGTGTCTTTTGTGTTTGACACACTTGTGCACAAAAGTTTGTCAAGTGGTCCTACTTCTAACACACACTATCCTCTCCCTTGGCTCTCGTGGTCCTAGGTGCAAGAGAAAAGTGTTAGTAACACTCAAGTTTTATCTTTTTAAGAGAGGCCTGCCAAGAGATCGATCACTCTTGGGAACGACCTCACACGGTAAATCCTTCGAGCCGCTATAGAAATCAGGTGAGAGCTAAAGTTGTAGCCTTGGGTATAGCTGTTCCTATAGTGTAACTTGCCGAAAGGACAAATGGGCCCCACCACAAGTTACAAGGCTCTTAAGTGAGTCACTGCAAAATGAACTTATGTCCAAAAACATCAAAAATTACTAAACACCTTTAAGTAGTAGCCCACCCGTTCTATTGATTGAGGATATTTGTGAGAAGTTCAGTCCAAGAGCATAGATGGTTTTGCTCCCAAGATACTCACCATACATATTTCCTTGAGTAGAAACATAGCTTTTTGAAAATCCACTTGTGGCTTGATGAAAGTGGTGACTCCCCCATCATAGGGATCATCTATTTGTTATGCTCGTGCAAGACTTAATATATCACATCCTTACCTGCCACGATGGGATTCATAAGGTATGTAGTACCAAAGTCGAAGAAATATCAAGATGTGGGCTGAAATTATCAGAACTAGCCATTTGACCTTAGGGATAAAGAGTATTTAAAGTGTTTTTTGTTTTAGTCAAGACCAAGTGCAAACTGAGCCGACTTTAGGCTTTGGAAAAACACCTAAAATACACTTAAAGGAAAGGGTCATAAAAAGTTCAAAGATTGGGTTGATCTAGACCCACACTTACTTGTGCTTTTTGAGGCAACATTCTTGTGTTTGTGTGCTTGCTTTGTTTTCTTGTCAAAGAAACATCATAAAATCCAAAATCCAAAACAAGTATTCATCCAACACAAACATTTTCAAAAAACAAAAGAATCAAAACAAAGAGCAATAACAAAAGGTATCAAAATCTATGACCATTCTTCACATCTTGAGAAAGAAGAAAATTCATCAACACGTCAACTTGAAGATAATACCATTAAGATCAAAGGCTTTAATCAAAAGGAGGAAATTCTTCTATCTTAATTATCTTAATAGACAAATATTTTTCTCTCATAGAGCCTTCTTACGTCACATGCGTCTTTATCTTCAAGGGAAACCAAATGAGTTTGATCAAGAGTCATTAAACCACAAAGCTTTTACGCAATATCGAGCTTTGAGTTATCACAAGAAAAAAGGAGGCAAGATCAATCCTGACTTCTTTCTAGACATTTGCATCACATATAACGTAGCTCGGGAAGAACCACCAACTCCTAAAAGAGAAGAGGAAGAATTTGTCCCATATGTGACACAAAGCTTTTATTGAAGTTAACATTTCATCTATTTTCACATTCACCTATCATCAATCTATTCCAACTCTCAAAGCATCAAGAGGTTTTTGTCCTAAGTTCTATTTTTCAAAATTGCTTGAATCAAACACAAACACATCACTTTTAGAGTGTCTCTACATCTAGGATAAACTCATCCTAAGAGGCATTTCTATGCAGGTTAACACTAGTCTATGAGTGAATCCTCTCATTACTAGGTAGTTGGGTTTGTAACACATATCAGATCTCTCTATACCTTATCACATCAAACTTTGTCAATCAAACACAACAAGCAATTCAAGGAAGAAGTTTGGTAACATCTACCTTTAGTGCTAGAGATCCATATGCAAAACTTCAACAAAAACAAAATGGCTCATACCAGATCAAGATCTAGACAATAGGATATTGAAGAGGAAGAGGAGGAAAATATCAATGAATTCCAAGAAGCTCTTGGAGGAAATGTAAATGAGGAGAATCCAAGTACTCCTACTTCTGTAGCAATAGAAAGGGCACAACAAAACCCTCTCTTTAATCGACTGTTTGATGAAATACTCAAGAGCAATGCTAATGCTCACTTTTTAAGACTTGCTTAAGAAGGAGCCAATCTACCCTTTGACTTTGATGTTGCACAATTAAGACAAGCATCAGAACACCAAAGTCGTAATGAGGATGAATGAGGTCGAGAACACATCAGATACAACCTCCATCAAGGTAATCTCCCACCTCCTCCTCCTCCGAATGATATAGACATGTTGCGGCAATAAGTTGAAAATCTTGCCCAACAACTTCATAGTGGTGTGAAAACCAATCAATTTTCACTCAATGACATTTGTCGCTATCCCTTTGATAGGACTCTTCATATGCCACCTTTTCCACGAGGGTTTGAAACACCCAGGTTTGAAAAATATAGAGGAAAGGGAGACCCTTGCGATCATGTTAGAGAATTCCATTTAGCTTGCCTCAAAGTGGCATAAGAGGACACATATCTAATGTGACTTTTTCCCCAAAGCTTGGGAGGAAAAACCACATCATGGTTTTCCCAATTACCAGGTGGCATTAGGACCTTCGAAGAGCTAGTCTAGAAGTTCCTAGCACATTACTTACACAACATTGAATGTGATATTACAATGGCTGATCTATGTAACACTAAACAAAAACTAGGTGAGCTATTTTTCAGTCTTTCTGCAATGATGGTGTCAAATGTCTAGTAGACGTTCTCTTCAGTTACCTGAACAAGAAGTAGTGGAAATATTTATTTCCAACTTAAATGACGAAATGGAATTTCACCTAGATGCCAAAGACATAGACTTTTTCAATGACATGATCACCAAAGGCTTAAAATGTGAATGGGCTCTCATAAAAAAAGGGCTTATCAAGATATATAATGAGCCAAAGGATGGCCCTCACCCACGCTTCAATAGTGACAAGCCTAACTTCTAGAACAAAAATAAGAACGTCGTCAATGACGGGGTTGTGGATGCAAGAACTATCAAAAGTGCACAACCTGTGGTCCAATTTGTAGGACAGAACCCCCCACCCAAGAATAACACAGTTGCTCCTCCAAATCAAGGATGCAATACATCTCAAGAGGAACCCAAATAGCATCAACAAAAGTTTAAACCAAAACAAACCTACACTCCCTTAGGGGAACCTATTGAAACAGTGTTATGTCAGTTGGTTTCTCAAAATCTGGTGACCTTGCCCAAAACATCAAACTACGAACCTCAAGTCAAATCTTCATGGTGGAGGGATACTGAACATTGTGATTTCCATCAAGGGAAAGGGCATAAGACAAGAAATTGTCACAGATTGAAAGATCTTATTCAGGATCTTATTGACCACGGTGAAATCGAAATTGAAGGACACGACCCAAAGACAACAAACAATGATCATCTCATGTTTAAAAATCCACTTCCATCGCAAGATCAAAGGGGTCCCTCCACTTCAAGACAAAACACAACTACCACCAATTATACAATCGTTGCGTATAATTACACTATGAATTATCTATACAATGCCGATGAACAAATTGCATCTATTACCATAAAAAATCCTAGCTCCACTTGCAATGTTGTTACACGTCACGGGAAGATTACCATAAAAGAAGCTCCACAAGGCACCCCATCTATCCCAAAGTAGTATAACCTTGTGGAACAGTTGGACAAAATGCCTGCACTGATATCTATCTTAGAGCTATTGCGCCTATCTCCATCCCATAAAAAAATCTTGGATCAAGCTCTCCAAGAGGTGTCAGTCCCTGCAAACCTAAATACAGATTAGTTCCAAGCCATGGTTGGAAATCTAAGGTCATCACCTTGTCTCACTTTCTCTAAAAGTGACAACACATCCTTCCAGCAACCTCATAACGCCTCACTCCACATTGAAGGGTTTATCAACCAACATAGGATCAAGCGAGTCTTAATCGATGATGGGATGGGGTTTGGGATAGACTAGCTTAGTCTATGCTCTTGGATCCTTCCCTTGGATCACCTGGTGTTCTCTTCACACCCTAGGGTCTCTAAGACTTCACTTGCTTGAGGAATCCCCCGACCTTGCCCAATCCACCCACCAATGAGTTACAATGCTGCTCCTAAGGTCTCACCTACTCATGAGACTCAAAACCCCTTAGTATGGCTAATAAGGGCTAGGCTTGTTCCACACCTTCCAAGGTCTTAGAAAGGATAGGTCAGATCTCTAACAAGGTTTTTCCACCCATCCATGTTCCCCCAAGAGGTTTCAAGCTTCTAACCCCTTATCGATTTCACTGTTTTGTGTTTTTACCTACAAAATAGGGCTACAAGGATTTTGACCAATTAGGCCTCCTACCAAGTCCTTTAGGGATCCCTCTCACAAATGATGCACTTTCTTGTGAAAATTCCCAAAATACTTGCTATTCATTTGGCAAGGACTCAAGGATTTTCTAGGTTTTAGGCCTCCAAGTGTCCGTACACTGCCCTAGGTGGATTTTAAGGTTTTTGAGGGTTTTTAGGCCTGCCAGGGTCACAGTGAATGTTTTGTCTTTTAGCCACCTTTTCTAGATTGGTGGAGGCTCCTCCTTCACACCAATGGTTATTCAATCACCCCTTTGCAACTCCTCCAAAGGATTCCTCCTCCTCTGACCTTCCTTGCTCTCCAAGACCTCTGCAACTTAACCTCTCCTAGCCGGGCACTGTCCGGAGTGGGTCTTTGTATGGCCTCCTTGAATTTCCAAGGGCCTTGATTGCATTGAAATATGGTACAAGGTCTTCAATTCCATTCCTCATGGTTTTATGGTGATTCCACAATGGGGAACGGAGTTATGACTCCATTTGCACAAACCAGTCCAAAACTAGACAGTGAGAATGCAATTTACAAACTATTTACAAAAACACACAACCTACAAATAAAAACCCAATCTAATTGCTCAAAATGAAATTATTTACACCATAGAAGACACTCCACATAGTTTTGCATTTAAATCAATCCATTAACTTGCTCGGCAGCTTCATTCAAACTGACTGGTAACCAACAAAATAGTCATAGTCAATTCAGTTTGCTTGGGCCGTACAATGTCTGACATCCAACCCATCAACTTAGGGTTTGAAAATAATTATACTACCCTATCCTTGGTCTATGTTCCCTTATTAGGGTTTTCCATGCCACTTTAAGGATTTTGACCTCAAGGTGGAAAAGTTGCCATGCAACTTTTGCAACTTTTGAGCAACTTTCTCAATGTTGCTTCTCTTGATTCCTAGACCCATATTGGGCTAACCTAAGGACACCACCATGGTAAAAATGACCCCTAAACACCCTAAATGCACACATACCCTCTATTTCCAAGAAATCCTCAATTTTGACTCAAGACCCTAAGATCTCCACTAGGACCCTAACTAGGACCTATGAGCACATGGCTCTAATTTTAGACACAATTGGCTTCCAAAGAAGCATAACACGCACAAAACAAAGAAGGAGGAAGAGCTTGGAAGGGTGCTCCTGCACCAATTGACAATGGAGCAGGCCTGAATATCTGTACACTACAATTGGTCACAGCATTGGGATATGCAATTGAATCAGTGGATCCTCGCATGAAGATAACAATCAAAGCCTATGATGATGCTGAGCATTCATCCAAAGGAGCTGTGATGCTACCCATTCGAGTGGGTTCTGTGGTGAAAAACATCATCTATCAAGTTTTGGACCTTCTTTTACCATACAATTTATTGTTAGGAAGACCTTGGATACATGCCATGCAAGCCGTTCCATCCACCTACCATTAATGTATCAAATTCCCGCATAATGTTGTAGAAAGCACAATCCTGGGAGATGCAAACCCCTTTGCATATTGTCATAATATTAGTCATCAACCAGAAATTACCATTCCCAGCAATAGAGAAGCCATCTCCTCCACATCATACATAAGTCCAGCCTCTCTTGCCAGTTCAACCACCACTATACCCGAGTAAGAGAAGCTCAAAATGAAAATAGTAGAGGAAGGTCCTTGAGAGTACAATATAAGCCAACTCTTTTATGTTGGAAAAATGCCTACTTCTCCTAGAACTCATGGTAAACCTCACAGTTACTTCAAACACCACTGATCAAGCCAACATGTACTTTGACGCTCTTGGAAAGAGTCAAGAGGAAGAGACCAGAGATGAAGACTTAGCAGAATGGATCTATACAGATCCTATCACCATAAAAATCTCACAAGCTAAGCTTCCCACATATCAGTATGGAAAAGGCCTTCTCATTATGCAAAGAATGGGTTATGATGGTCAAAGTGCTTTGGGACCTTGCAAGCAAGGAAGACATGAACCGCTGCAGCCAGAATTATAGCCCAAGGATAATACAGGCTGAGGCTTTCAAAAATAGATCCTTCCTAAGCTTAGATTCAAAGGACAACCCAACCAACCTCTATATCAACCTACTACAAAGAGACCACCTTTTATTATAAAAGCAGCATCAACACCCATAACAACTGCCCCAATGAGGCTAAAAATCCTAGCAAAACCATCCATAGCACCGCCCATCCCACTTATCAAACTAGTAACCCCATTAGTAGTAGAAATCACATCAAAAGCACCCTTAGCAGTGGCAACTATATCAGAATTCCCAGCAGTATCAACAACACTAGCAATTCCAGTAGAAGCAGCAGAGTCAACACTACCCATACTCCCCGTATCGGATTCATTGATCCCCATAATCCTTCCTACAGCATCGATCATTTCATCTACAAAGATACATCAACCAATAACACCTGTAGTGTTTAACTCAAAGGATATCCCAGTATGGTACAGTAATCGACTACTAGAAAGTGACTCAGAGACCGACTCACATGAGAGGGAATTTGATTCCATACAGCTTAATACTTCAGATGAGGAAGACACACCACCACCACCACCTCGCAAAGACATCCTTGTTTATGGAGAAGCATAGATAATGACCTGTTGGGTTCCTGAGCTGGAAACTTCTTCCATAGACCCTACATCACATCCTACGCCTAATTCTGACATGGAGAGTACCATCAACGACCTTCACCATAACATTTTAACCCTCACTAACATATCTAATGAACTTAACCTAATCGATGAGGTAATGCCCATTATACATACTAAACTCATCGAATGGAACCAACCTAATCCCCCATGCCTTGACCACTTCCAAAATGATGAAGTGATCATTGAATTTTTAGAATTAAGGGATAACATACCAAGCGGGGATCACAAAGCTGGATTCGCCATAGAACTTACTAGCGCAACATACTTTAGAGCGGATGCCAAACCTTTTAGCTACAAAAATATAACAATAAAACATGGATCTTCCAGTGAAAACCACATTGTGGCATTGTTTGATCCCACAACAGTAAAAAGAAAGAGCGTATCCAATGGTGAAAACCTCTTTGATGCGCCTGAGGATGAAAAGTTTGACATCCTCCCCTCTAGTACAGAACAAGAACGATCAACAATTCTCATCGAGGAAACAAAATAATACAACGTGGGGACTCCTGAAACTCCTCACCACATACATTTGACATCTCTTTTAACTCCAGAGGAACAAACTAAGCTTGTAGAGTTCTTCCAGAAGCGCTAGATCAACTTTGCATGGTCATGTGTAGACATGCCTGGGCTTGATCCTGATTTAGTCATGCATCACCTCACCATAGCAGAAGGAGCCAAGCTTGTCAAACAGAAACTTCACAAAATGCATCCTCAGATTGCAGTATTAGTCAAAGCAGAACTCAAGAAACTTCTAGATGTTGGTTTTATTAGACCCATTGATTATGCAGACTAGATATCCAACATTGTACTTGTTGGAAAACCAAATGGGGGCATCCGTATCTGTACTAACTTCAGATATTTGAACAAGTCATGTCCTAAAGATGACTTCCCCCTACCAAACATCGACATAATAGTGGACCTAACAGCAGGACATGCCATGCTTTCACTCATGGATGGCTTTTCAAGATACAACCAGATAAAGATCACACCAGAAGATCAACATAAGACAACCTTCACATGTCCATGGGGAACATACTACTGGAATGTAATGCCTTTTGGTCTAAAGAATGCAGGAGCGACCTATCAACAAGCAATGACCACCATCTTCCATGACATGATGCATACCATAATGGAAGATTATGTTGATGACTTACTGGCAAAATCACTCACAAGAGAAGGTCATCCAGACATATTAGAGAAAATCTTTGACAGACTGGAACAATATCATGTTCGACTCAACCCAAAGAAATGTGTCTTTGGAGTAACCTTAGGGAAACTTCTAGGATACATTGTCTCAAGTAAAGGCATTGAAGTCGACCCAGCAAAAGTCAAAGCAATCATGGACATGCCACCTCCAAAGAACATCAGTCAGCTAAGGACATTACAAGGGCAGCTACAATCCATTCGAAGATTCATTGCACAACTGGCAGATAAGTGTCACCCCTTTACATACCTGCTACACAAAAACACCCGCTTTTAGTGGGATACCAGATGCCAACAAGCATTCCAGATGCTTAAAGACTATCTCTTGAATACACCATTGTTGATCCCACCAATTCCAAGCAGACCCCTATTACTCTATATTTTAGCAACAAGTACAACATTAGGTGTACTACTGGCACAACATAATGCAGAAGGGAAAGAGTGAACTATCTACTACATCTCTCGCACACTGGTTGGCTATGAACTCAATTACACCCCTATTGAGTGAGCTTGCCTAGCAGTAATCTTGGCAGCTACTAAACTAAGGCACTATCTATTAACACATAAAGTACAACTCATCGCAAAGATTGATCCACTCAAGTGCTTACTCAGCAAAGCAGCATTAACAGGTTGCTTGGCCAAATGGGTGATGATTCTAAGTGAATTTGACATCGAGTACGTGGACCATAAGGCTATCAAAGGACAAGTTATTACAGATCAGTTGGCCAATGCACCACTCATAGGCGACCATCCTCTCATTTCCAATTTTCTAGATGAAGAGATATTCATGGTCACAGTAGCACAACTATGGAAACTATACTTTGATGGTTCATACACTAGACATGGCTCGGGGGTAGGCATTTTGTTTATCACACCTCAAGGTGACAGCGTCCCAAAGTCTTACAGGCTCACATTTCCATTCACAAACAACATAGCTGAATATGAGGCATTGATCACAGGACTCAAACTTGCCCTACAATGGAAGTTACAAGAACTACAAGTATATGGCGACTCCCAACTGGTCATTCGGCAAGCAACAGATGAATATAAGACCAAGGATGACAAACTCATGCCATACAAACAAACGGTGGACAAATTAAGGGCATCATTTACTACTATCACCTTTGAGCAGATACCCAGTGATCAGAATTGAGCTGCTGATGCTATGGCTACTATCACATCTCTCCTAGATCTTCCACCAAATTCAACACACTATGAGTTCTTGGTCGAATAGCTTTGGATTCCCGCTTATGATATCCTCGGATCCGAGATGATATGTCACCTTGTTAGTTCTAAATCCCCAGGGTACGGTGAGTTCTAAACCTACCTCCGCAATCACACACTTCCTCCTAACCAATCAAATAACCAACATAAAACCTTCATTCGCCAAACCGCTCGATATACCATTATTGTTGAAACCCTATACCGACGCAGTCTTGATGGTACTCTCCTTTGATGTCTAGAATAGGATGAGATAAAAAAGGCCTTGGAAGAAGTACATGAAGGAATTTGTGGGACTCACTCAAGTGGCCCATCACTAGCCAAGAAGATCATATGAGTTGGATACTATTGGCCATCAATGGAAAAAGACTCCTACTATTTTGTTAGAAAATGCAAGAAATGCCAAATTCATGGAGACTTGATACATGCACCCGCACAAGATTTGCAACCGATCACAACACCATGGCCTTTTTGTCAATGGGGACTTGACCTTGTGGGTAAAATTAATCCATCCTCATCCAACGGCCATAAGTTCATTATTACCGCCACCAAATACTTCATAAAGTGGATTGAAGCTGTTCCACTTACCCAAGTCACTGGCAATTAGATCACATCATTCATCCTTAATTACATCATCTGCTGGTATAGTGTACCCATGTCCATCATCACAGATAATGAGCTTCCTTTCAAAAATCAGGATGTCCGTGAGCTCTGTGAGAAATTTCACATCCAACACCGCTTTTCCACTCCCTATTATCCACAAGTTAATGGTTAGGCTGAAGCATCAAACAAGAACATATTAAGAATCCTCAAGAAGACAGTCAATGATGTCAGTCGTGATTGGCATGTTTAATTGAATCCAGCACTATGGACATACCGAACTAGCATTTGAACCCCTACAGACGTAAATCCCTACTCACTGGTCTATGAAGCATAAGCTATCCTTCCTATCGAAGTTGAAATACCATCACTATAGGTTTCCTTGCATAATCTGATAGATGATGAAGCCTATAGGGTCTCACGTCTTCAAGACTTAGAGCTACTTGATGAGAAGTGACAAGCTGCATACAATCACCTCAAAGCCTATCAGCAGTGCATGAGCAGAAGCTATAATTATCGAGTCAGACCTCATACATTTGAGGTAGGTAATCTTTTTCTTCAAGAGAATCCTCATAACCAACCCAACTGAGAACATCAAGGAAAATTTGAATCAAATTGGCTGGGTCCATATGTTATCATTGCTGTATTTGGGTTCGAGGCATATTAGTTGGCTACATCAGAGGGAGAACCGCTAGCAGATCTGATCATCAACATGCACCTCAAACGATTTTATAAATAAGCTGCACAGAGCATTAGGCTCCCCTACATACCGGCAAAACACCAAAAACATTCAGATAAATGTCCTGAAGAAAATACAAAAAAAAATCAAAATAGTCAAGAAAAATCATGCATCCAACTGGTGAACAAACACTCCAGTGGCACCTTGGGTAAGTATGATGGTGAAAAACTTGGCAAATAGGTGCCACTCATAAAGGCTATGGCTCCATTGTCTTTCAGGCTTGTTGCGATCACATTCATTACATACACACATCCATCCATCCAAACCATGGCTTGTTAGTGATCTGCAATCAAGAAAAGTACTTCATGCGTCTTGCATCTCGCTTTTTCATAATCATGTGTAAAACTGGGGGCAATGCCCTTAACCTATCTGATGGAAGTGGATTCTACATTACTTGTGATTCATTTAGTTCTTCATTCAAAACTATCTCTCAAAATCCAAAAACATTCAAAACAATCACAAAATACCAAAAACATTCAAAATCACAAAAATCCAAAAACATCAGAAAACATCGAAAATCAAACAAAAAAATGGCAGCACCTTGTACATATGTTTTTCAAAAGAAGATACCAAACAAACATTGTGAAGTACTCCAACGATGGCCACTTATCCGATCAACCAAACAATCAACATCAACACACACACTGTCTTAAAAACAAGGATGCATCCTTTCTTAGCAAAACAAAGACAAGATGACATTTTTCTTTGACAAGAAAATTTTGTTTAAGCTATCAAATACTTGGTTGATTTGTGGGTTATTTATATATTTTAGGTTCCTACAGCATTGTTTGTGTATTTTCTACGAATCATTCTGATGAAGTTTTGGGGCATGTTCTAATGGTGTCTACGTGGGAAGTTCACTAAGCTACGTGATCTTATGCGAAATACAGTCATAGATCACTACTGCTTGCTGACTACAATGTATACCTCGACCATATGAGCATGAACCATTATCGAGGATCCATATTCTTTATTCTTTATATATATTGCCTACAGATACAATGCTCCATCCTTGGTTCCTACTACCTCATCCAAACTAGATAATGGTCTATCTCTGACTACGATATGAACTTCTCTCAGGATATGATTGGCAAAACATCAAGGAGGACGTTCCAAGTCATGCATAAAAATAGATAATCATTGTCTGTTCCGTAAGAAATACTCAGGTCAACTTGATCCATTATATCAAGTTGCTTGTATTAACTTACTATATCAAAATCCATGTAAGGCATACTCAGGTCATCTTGAATCATTATGTCAAGTTGCTTCTATTCTCTTACAACATTTTAAAAGCTCAATGATAAAAATAAAGCACTATGGATCATCATTCCATCTCATCCGTTTATATTGCATTCCGTTCCATATCGCCCATCCATCTCCTCATTCATTATTCAGATGCATGGTTTTGAATGCAAGTGTGAACAAAGTTAATATGAGCAGTTATGAGAACATTGAGTTGGTATTGAATACAATCGCAACAGAGTACTTTGATACATCATCAGTGCATCATGCAAAGTCTAAACAACCTTGCATTCATCTATCACAATCATAGTCATTACATTTAGTTGCATTTGCATCGCATACATTTTATATCATTTAGTTGCATAAAATTTCATATAGTTCATTATCATTTATTAACATTAGTCTTATTATATCATTTCATCATTGCATAATCATAACATTTTAGATTCATATGACAAAATTGTGCTTGATTGTATTAGCCATTATTATGCATTCATTTAGTGTCAGTTACTAATCATCATTTATCCTTTATCATCATTTATCATTTATCATTGCATACATGTATTTATCTATCCATTAGTTAAGTGAATTCATTTATCTATTTAGTATATTTTTTTATATATATACCCATTCATTTCATTTCATTTAGGATTCATTACCAACATGCATTCATTCTACTTTTTTAATTGCATTAAGGTGTAGTTATTCATGATTTGCATTATCATTTCACTTCATCATGTTTTTCAACATTTAGAAACATCAACAAAATCATTTGCCTTAAAAAATTGGTTCATACATTATCCATATGTATTCATTTAGAAATCATCATTTAAACATTTGTACTTTACATTTGTTTATCCATATTACACTCATCTGACAAAACCATCTAGATGTATTTACATATGTATTCATCATTCATTTAAATGCATTATATCATAAACATCATTGCATATCATCATCTCATTATCTTATCAAAATCCAAAGTACCCTCATAACCATCATCACATTTACATACATACATAATTCATTCCACACATTATATTGCATATCATTGCATTGTCTCATCAAAACTACAAACCAAAGTACCATTATAATCATCATTGCATTATGCACACATAATCATCATGGCATTACATACATAAGGCATTACATCACCGAACACATCATGCACGCATATATCAACCTGCATATACATGTTAGCATCATGTCATACAATATGCATATAAACATCATGTAAAAATAAATCATCATAAAAACATGCATATAGGAATCATCTCATAAAAATACATACATATAGCAAGTACAAAGTATCCATCTAAGCATAAAATCATAAACTCATCATCATACATCAACATCCATACATATCATCACAAAATATGGGATCTCCTCATATATCATATCATATCGCCAAAAATATACATGTATCAGAGTACAATGAAGTCCAAAAGAAATCGGCTACCAAGAGCCATCCACGACATAGTCCAAAATGATAATATACATGCATACAAAATGCTCTCTCAGATAACACTCTGACCAGATGCTGCATCACCTGTACCACCATCACCACCTATTCCTCCACTAGCTCCTGCACCACCTGATCTATCTCTCCGGGGAGGACCCATCACACCACCACTGCTTTGCATCCTCTGAGACCGCTCTGATCTCTCTCGACGCATCTATGAATAACTTAGTGCCTGTCAACTAGATGGAACCTCCTGCTCATATAGGCCCCACCAGTAATAGGCCCCGCCAGTAATCAACCTCTCCACCTGCTCTCCGTACCTCCCTCGCCAATGCCTCCACAGATGGCCCATGTCCCGGTACTCTCTCTAAAACCCTCACTCTCTCCTGCAATTGGATCACCCTGTCCATGGCCTGATCTCTCTCCAGTAGCACTACAGCCAACTCTGACTCTTGTGCAAACAACTGCACATCTCTAGCCGCCACCTCTGCCTTTAAATCCTCTACGCCAGTCTGCAAAAATCCTATCATATGATCTCACAGATCTCCACCTATAGCTCCCTCCCCCATATCCATAGGTACATCTCCAGTGGATCCCTCTCCCATGGCTCCCTCCTCTGTCTCCATAGGTACCTGTCTCTCACTTGCATCCCTGCCACCTAATCGTATACCTCCCTGCATCAAAGGTCCCTAAGATAGCCGTAATGGCTGACCACCTCTCCCTCTCCACTATAACCTACCACCACCCCCACCTCCACCTCCAAATCCACCACCTCCTCCAAATCCACCATCCCCTCCTCCACCATCCTCCCTCCCCAATCCACCTACTACTCCGCGACCTCCTCTCCTCCCCTGTCTCTATCTCCTCTCCTCCTCAAAATCTGGAATGGGCTCTGCTAGATCTGATAGCCACAGAATCAGATGAGCTACAATATACTACGTATACTCCTCTAACACTCCAACATCCACTACCCCCGACCTTATATGCCATGGTCTCACCTGTAATATGTGAAACTTTGCTAATGCTTGATCATATGGTAATACTGACCCCCATAAATACTTCTCTCGGACTACCCGTGCATACTCTCCTGAACCACTAGGCAATCCCTACCTCCACCCAAACTGTCTCAACACTCTGCCTAACAACTATCTCTCCACATTGTAGGTTGTCCTACCAATGAGAAATCGAGTCATGAAAACATACGGCAATGCCTCCGCATCATCCTCCCAGGGCTCACACTCAATGTATGGCCTCCAAATCACTGTATCCAAATCATCCAGTGCCCGTCGCCACCACTCTAACTTCCTTAGGTGGGGCTGACTCATCATACCACTATACATATATACATATGGCTGGTCCACTACTTGAAATCTCAGACTAACTGGTCAGGTAACTGGTAAGTTCTCCCACGCCCAGATATGCAGCAGTGTGATCCCTACTCCCAATGAGCCCCTCCTTCGGTATACTACATCATGAAGCTCCTAATATAAGTGCACTAGCATGCACGGTCCCCATGCGAACCGAGTCCTCTTTGTAATCATCTGCTCAATCACCTGCCCCCAACCAACGATAAGTCCATGAGATTTTCTATCTAGACACAACAATCCCCCAACAATCCCTGATAGCGCAATTGGTAAAGGCTCGTACAGAGCTACTATATCCTCCTAGGCTATCGATCCATCATCAATGTAGACATCCTCCTCAAAAAATCTCTGCACTACTGCAGTCCCCCACGCTCGGTCATATGTCACTAGCTCAACTCAAATAGGACTATGTAGGATGCACCATACATCCTCCAGTGTCACAGTCATCTCCCCTGTGCCAAGTGAAACATGCATGTCTCACTATGTCACCGCTCTGCCAATGCTGTAATCAAACCGCGATTCATCGAATCATAGGCATATACATCACATCGTACAGGCCTGTCGCTACAATGCAATCCACCTCAGCCTTTGTCAACTAATTGCGCAACACTTGTGTGGCGGGATGCCTCTCGTGCAACTGTAAGATGCAAAGATCCTCCTAAACATGTGCATCAACCATCATCATCATTTTTTTTGTTTCAAACTTTCTTAAGTTTAAACCTAAACTATCAACAGATACTTTGATCAAGTATCTTCGAGTCTCAATAGGTAAGCAATCATGACACACCTAGACTTCAATAGACATTTATCCTAATGACTTAAGTCTCATTAGAGCTGCTATGGTTCAAAACAACTCTCACCTAATCTGTCCATCCATCCATCATTGGCATTAGGAGATTTTTGTTCAAACACATTGGGGCATCTATCTTCCTCACAAACGCGCTATTTTGTACACAACAACGCTCATAACCTAACAAAAACGCTCAAACAACCAGGCCATAGCGCTCAAACAACAATAGCGCTACATTGACTATACAAAAGCGCTCATATCTTGACAATAGTGCTCAATTAACTACTCAAAAGCACTCAAACCACAATAGCACTACATTGGTTATGCAATCGCGCTACTTAAACAACAATAGCGCTCAATTAACTACTCAATAGCACTATCAATCTAATAGCGCTCAAACAAATAGGCAATAGCGCTAAGCTTTACAAAAGTGCTCAAACCACTACGTAATAGCACCATAGTGGCACAATAGCGCTAATTAAGTTAACAACAATGCCAAAAACACAGTTTTAGCGCTATTGTCTTGACTCAACTTGGGCCTAACTAAAAACCTATAAAAAATGCACAAAAATCAAAATTTCAAATTCACATACCGTTGGTCCGTAGTCGTCTGACCGTTGGAATCGACAGACTCACTCTAATAGGTGCTCTGCTATGGGTACCGACACCCTGACTGCTGCTTGCTCCTCCAAAAAGTCACTATCAGAGGTCAAATTTCACTATGACTGTGAATGCAAATGAGCCTGTTTTCACCCTTTTCCCCCATATAAACCCTTCGTCGTAACCCTATTTTTCCCTCGCTCACTGCCATGGTCCCCGTGAACTTCCCGAGCCTCTCATTTCTCCATTTTATCTCCGATTTCTTCTATTTTTTACCGGTATTACTAAAATCTTCTCTTCTACCATCTTGCCAATTTTCATTCTTTTTCGAGAGATCGCCCGATTTTTTGAAATTTTCGGCCCATCTCTCGAGGGGGCATACCACCCATTAAATTAACATTTTATGGGGCATTTCTTCACACCTATTTTTCTTTCTTTGAAACAACGTGATAAATCGCACCATCTCAAAGAGGGGCAAATGTAGTCACATAAATCTGTCAATTTTAATTAATGCATATTTTCTATTTATTTGATTAAAAATCCACTAGCCAGTAGTTAATTAAATTAATATTTAATTAATTCATCTTCAAACATTCTTCTATTAATTAAATAAATTATTCAATTTATTTTAATTAATTCATTAAACCAAATTCACAATCAATTAAATGAATAAATCCCATTTATTCAATTTAATCACCTTTCCTCTTTTAAATAAATTAAATAAAACATTTATTTAAATCATTAACCCCCCCCACTTGCATTTTCCTAGAAATGCAACTTGCACCTATTTATTGAAATAAATGAATTTTATTTTAATAAAAACCCTATTTTCCCTCACCCACCAAACCCACTTGCAATCCTAACCCCCTTCTAGATTCTTCTAACCCCTTCCTAATTAGCTTAATCCATCCCCTAATTATTGTCACATTCCTAAGCAACTTGGAGTCACTTCTCAAAGACTTCAAAGTCTTTGAAAAACATTTAATGCTTTGTGTGTTCAACAATTTAACCTTTAAAAGTCTTCCAAACCATTTATGGCTCTTACATGACCATTAATGGTTAATTCCACTTGCACCCATGGTTAAGGACTTTGACCCCTAACTTAACTCTCATGTAACCCATGTGTCTTCTCAAGCATTTATTGCTTTGACCATGGTTATCCCTTTAACCCTTGCACAAGAGTTTACCCCTTGGATAAAAGCTTTATCCAATGGATTACTCTAACCTAACCTTAAGCTTACCTCCTGGGTTAACCCTCAGGTCATGTCAAGCATTTAATGCTTCTTCCCTCTCCTCTCAACCCCTCTCATGTTGACACTTGTCATCCTGGGATTGGGTTGAAAGCCCTCACATGGATTAAATATCATTCAATCCTGACCCTTGTTGAGATTACTCAATCTCAACCATCCATTGCTCCATTTTTCTTATAAATAGAGCCTATTTTTTCATAATCCAGATCCTGAAAACTTTTATGCATTTAATCTATAGTAAATTTTAGAGAGAATTTAATATTTACATTTACTCTTTTGGATTACAATTAACACTAGATTAGATAATAATCTCATTCTAGTTTGTTCATACTTACATAGCATTTAGAGTAATCATCTACAATCTTGAATCTCCATAAGCATCCATAGTGCAAAAAGTTGCTGAGAGTTACATTAATTTGGAACTTGGAGAGGAGAGGAACAAGGAAGGAGAAGCTACCAGCATGGTAGAGAGCATATGGAGAAGTTTAGTTACTTTTTGTAGATTTCTTAAGTTTTCTTTTTGTTTAGTAGTACCTTTCTTGATATGCTTGCTTAGGATAGTTTTTAATTGGTGATTTCTAACACTAACATCTAACAATTGATTTCTTTTGTTTCTTGTGTTGTGTTTTTTTATCCTAATCTAACACTTGTACATTTTGTAGAGCATCACTATGTTTTAAAAATGCCCTTTTCAGGACCGTACCATGCATGTGTACGACCAACACTTTTTTACAGAATTAAAGTTATTTTCTCAAACTGTTTTGGGAAATGGTTTGTAACACACTAAAGATTGATGAGCATATTTTTTTGTATTTTTTTTAAAAATATTTTGTTTTTAATTAATTTTTTAATTACTGTAATTATCCTTTAAAATTTTTTATATGTACGACCCACATAATTTGACGTAAACTTAACATTTTTTTTTAAATAGAAAATAATTTTGTGTAGATTGATGACATAATTTTTTTAAAAAAAATTCATTAAAATAAAAAAGTTATTAAATTAACAAAATTAGTTAATATTTCAAGTTTCTGGACCCGATTTAATATAAATTAAATGAAAAATAGTTAAAATAATCAATTCTTAAATAAATTTACATATTTAGAATCTAGACAGTATAATCTGAAATGGGTTTTAATTTCGTATAAAAATTCTCTAATTACAGGCACATAAACTATTTCAGAAGTTCATATTTGTGCTTTCATTCATGGAGATTTGAATTTGCAGGTCCATGTCTCAGGTGTGGCCATCTTAGGCCTATCTCGGGCCTAATCCCAAGCCAAGTGGCAGGTTGCGGAATCAACTTCCACAAAATGGGGGCTCGTTTATAAAACGGGGGACCGTTCCTTTTTTTAACCATTGGATTTAGCAACGGGTCCTCGTTTTTAAAACGGGGGGCCGTTCCTAAATAACTGTTACCATAAATAAAAAGATAGATTGCATCAATTTACCACAATATCATTGAAATCTGTACTGACAAACATTTTTTACAACATTTGGGAGTACTTTTAAATATTTTTTACACAAATTTGTGAAGAACTCGGTAAAAAGATATTATTTTTTGAAGAGGAGTTTGTAAAGATGGGTTCTAAGCAACGTCAAAAGAAACAAAGGAAGACAATGATAGTAGACGAAATTCAAGCACAAAGAGAGAAGGAGGCAAAACGCCAAAGAGATTGAAGATCACAACAACAACAATTGAATAACACTTCTGAAGCATCTAGTTCAGTGCCCATTGTAGATGAGACCATTGAAGAGATCATGATGGATGCAAGAAATGTAGAACCAAACATGGGTATGCCTGTTGATGCAAATATTCATGTGGATGCGAATCCTGATATGTTTTTAAATCCCCAAGACTATGATGCCAATTAAATTACTGATTTAAATGAAGTTGGATCTAAATTTCATACACCAATACGAAAATAAATAAAAATTGAAAATATTACACCACCCTCTCTGAAAGAAAATGAATGTAATTTGTTTACTATTGATACCAATGTGCTATATAATCTTAATGGGTTAGTTTCTTGAAGACAAATCAAAATACATGCGAACAGATTATATAAACAATTTTTCTATAATAAAAAGTTAGGATACCAATGTCAATTAATGCTACAATTAATAAAAATGTTAAAAATGCATAAAGTCATGAAAAAAATATGTATTTATGCAAAACCAAAAAGTAAAGATGAATCATATAAGCAAGTTGTATCTATTGTTTCCAGTGCCATCGATTCTATCGGAAAAACAAGTCGATCTAAAGATAAGAATGTGACACAGAGTTATAACAACTTCTATAGTTGACAAAACAATTGATAGTAAAAGAATGTTAAGTGATATAAGTGGCTATTTAAACTTACATTGTAGAACCTTGTCAAGAGCTGCCAAAAGAAGAGACATAATTGAAATTGATCCACTAAACCATTGTTGGAGTTTTAATGGTAAACTTCAAAGGTCGGGCATGAAATTAAATGATGAAACTAAATAATTAATTGCAAAATTTTGGCTTGATAACACTAGAGTTTCATCAAATGCTAGAGATGTTTTAAAGTTAAGGGTGGGATCAAAAATTCGTGATCCTCATCCAAAACATCTTCTTGACATGACTCAAACTAAATTCTTTAAAAAACTTAGTGATGAATCTGTGTTAAAGAATTTATGAATTAGTCAAAGATCATTTGAAAAATGCAAACCCTGGTATGTTAAAATCAATAAACAAAGAATATATTGTTCTTGTAAAACTTATCTTTAGTTTCGTTACTATTATGATGTTGTTCGATATATACATTATATGTTGCATGGTAATGATCTTATGCAGGATTGTGATGTTTATGTTCCAACTGAAACTATAAAAGATTTTATTGCAAGTTTATTTTGTAAACCACCTAATGAGCAATTATTTCTTTCTAGTTCATGCATTTATGGCCTTTGCAATTTATGTGGGAACTATTCTTTGATAGGTGAATGTTTGCATGAACATGTTTCATCTGAGTTTGGACAAAAAATGATTGATGTTAGGACATTTAAAAATATAGAATACCCTCTAAATGATGGAAAGATGGGGAAATGTTTAGAATTGATTACAAAACATAATAGTGTGAATGCATTTATCAGTGAGTTTAAAAGTCATATTGTTCCAGAATATGTGAAACATTCCCAACATGCCCGATGGCTTGATGGACAGTTTCACATATGAAAGAACAAATTTCAAGTTGGAACAATAGTAATAGTTGTGGATTTTGCAGAAAATTATACTCTAAAACCACAAGAGGAAACTCAATCACAGTACTACAACTTAGTGCAAGTGGCCATATTTATGCACATTATATATGGACATGACCATGACAGTACAGAAGATAACAATTTTTTTTGAGGGAGTATCATTTCTATTTTAGTGATAATCGATTACACTCGTCAGAGTTTGTTCAACATTGCTTAGAGTTATTTCATGATAATCTTAAGGAAAGAAATATTGACATGAAATGACATATGATATGGTTAGATAACTGCACTGGACAATTCAAAAATGCAAGAATGATTTATTGGCTATGCAAAGTTCACAAGAAAACCAATGTCCAACATTTATGGAGTTTTTTTGAAGCAGGACATGGTAAGGGGGAACACGATGGAGCTGGTTCCTATGTAAAAAGAGCTCATTCTAGAGAACAATTGAAATTTGAGGATGCAGTGAAATTCAGAGATGCTCGTGTAGTTGTAGATTGGTGCAATTCAAAGTTGTCAAAAGGTTCAACTGAGAACTCCGCAATTCGACGTTTCTTCTAGTTGGTAGAGGAAGATAGTATTCCTATTCGGCATGATTGTAATACCATCATTGGATCAGCTAAATGGCATTCATTTAAGAGTTCTAATTCAAACACATGGACTATATTCACAAGGGAGTTGCTTGCTTTTTTCAGTTTTGTGTTTCCAGAGATTGAGAATTTTGTGAGAATAAAGAATGGGTTGAAGAATGGCAACAAAGATCATTGACACCCATAGATGCAAATGATTTGCATAAAAGAACTGATGAAGATATGGATGAGATGTTTGTATCAAATGAATATGACCACATTTCAAGTCTTATACAACAAGGTAAAATTGTTTTTGAAATTTGTTTTGATTTATTAAATAGTACATATATATGAAATCTTACAGTGTATATTTTTGTTTTTATTTCTCATTAAATATTAAAATAAAATTGTTTTGTGCACATGACATGTCTATGCTATTGTTGCACCAGAGGACAATGAAGAGGGGACAAAGTATTGGTTGGCTTGATGTGTAGAACCAAAACATAAGCTAACCACTCCTCGAGTATATGATGATGGTTATGACTATCCAACATGATCTATGGTTGTTGTTGGCACCTGGCTACGCAAATATCTAACAAGAAAGAATGGATTGCCCGCATTTGAAGATTATGAATTAGAGAAGAATATTATACATTACTTGCATTTGGTAGTGGCAACTAATATTAAATTGGATAGATATCGTGGTAGACCTGCTAAGAAACAATTATGGACTCTCTCTATGGAAGAGCACGAGACAATTATAGATGCTTTGCAAAAGATAGAGGATGCAGATGGTATAACAAAATGAATATCAAGTAAGTTATAATTTGAACCCTTAATCCACCTCCCTTTGAAAAGTCGTGATGTATATTTTATATAGCATTTTAAATCATGCATCATAATTATAAAATATAATCTAGTAATTTTGTTTCAGGTCTACCACAAGTAGAAGGCATCAATGAAAACCAAATTATTTGTGCATAATTTATGTTTGATTTTGAATAATTACAAGTAAGTTAAAGTTTTGTACCCTTTGAAGGGTCGTGATGTATGCTTTATTTTGTATTTTAAATTCAATGCATCCTCATTATAAAAAATAATCATATATATATATATTTTTTCTAGGTCTCTCAGAGTAGGCTTGGCCTCAATGACTACTATTGTTTGTGCATACTTTATGTTGTATTTTGAGAGATATAAATCCTTATTATTATAATTTAAATAGACTATTTTTATTTTATTTTAGATAGGTCTGCTTGATTACACTTTGTGTAATATACATAAATGAGAGACTATCGGTCAAATTTATGAATGAGATAATTATGTTTTAATCAAGTTTTATTCAATATATTTGTTTTGATACTTTTCTCTTATCATCATTATTATTTTTTTGATCGGTAAGAGTCTGAAGCCAGAATTTTATTAATCATTATTAAAATTTACATAACTCCACTCGTGCGAGCACCAGTAGGAAAGAGTGGAGGCAAGAAAACCTTCGGCCTTAGCTGGGACCATAGTCCAAATAATCTCTACATCTATTTACAAATAAGCACAGATTCTGAATAGTACAATAGCACCTCGAGCTAGGGTGAGCAGGTGGGAAGATATTTTCTTTCCCTTACAAGCCCATATTACATTTTTCAGATATCACTTATCTCTATGAGCTTTGTTTTTTAGTATGGGCATTGATTGCATATAGTCATCTTTCATCCTATTATTTGTTTGAAGATGGTATTGCACCTCCTACATGGTTACAATTGAAGAAACTTGCCCAGACTGTTAGTAAAATTTAGTATTCTATTTGAGGTAAAATTTTATCTTCCATGCTCGAAAACTTCCTAAGCCAAATATCCTTTTGGCCCTGTCATCCCAGAATTTAAACAGAGAAATGTAAACAGAACATTATAAGCAGCCTGATTTGACATCCTACTATGTTGTTTCTAAATTTTGACCTTAATTTTCTAAAATTATAAAGTAGTCGATATGACATATTTATAGGCAAAGTTTGTAGGTAATATCCCTATTTTGAAAAATGATCATCCAGAGTTATGAATCACCTATTTACCATCTCTTGTCTATGAACCTTGATGCTATCCCTGATAATGTATGATATCCAAGATGAAATTACAAAAGGGGGTTAATGGGATTCTATCACTCCTGAGTCCAACATAGAAGCTCATATGTGTGGATTAAACTCAGATGAGTTTCATGGCAAAATTTAACCTACCTACTTACCCAAAATATTGTGCATGTCTGTCGCTAGATCGCAATTTGAAATGCTAAATAACTTCATAACCTGTGATCGAGCGACTTAACCGTGTCGCATGATCGCCAGTTAAAATGACTTAACCGCGAACAACTGGCGACCTTGCGCTAACATAAAATCACACTGGCTCACAATATAACTTATTTCATCGCAAGCTCGCAACTCAAAAAATAAACCTGACTAAAACCCTTGCGATCTCGCGACAACAAGGCACTTAACCGCCATCGCTTGCTCGCAACTAAAGACTTGCCAACCCGCGAGCATGCGAGGACCCCAAATTTCATTGCAAGCTCGCAAATCGAAACTTGACATGACTTAAACCCTTGTGATCCGGTGACAACAAGGCTCTTAACCACTATCGCAAGCTCGCAACCCTTTTTGACTTAAGAGTTACACACCCACGAGCATGCGATGACCAAAAAGACTGCCATCGCTTGCTTGCAACTATTTAAGACTTAAGACATACCAATCTGCGAGCATGCGATGACCACCAATTTTATCGCAAGCTCACAAATAAAAAATGAAACATGACTTAAAACCTAGCGGTCCCGCGACAACATAGTACTTAACCGCTGTCGCATGCTCGTAGCCTATTAGACTTAAGACTTACCAGCCCACGAGCATGCGATGACCACAAATATCATTGCAACCTCCCAACTCGAAACTTAACTTAACTTAAAACCAAGTGATCCCGCAACAACAAGGCACTTAACCTTTATCGCATGCTCACAACCCTTAATGACTTAAGACTTGCAAACCTGCGAGCACACGATGACCATCAAACCGACATCACTTGCTTGCAACTTTTTTAGACTTAAAACTTACCCACCTGCGAGCATGCGATGATCACAAAATTCATCGAAAGCTCGCAACTTAACTTGACTTAAACCCTAGCGAGCCCGCAACAACAAGGCACTTAACCGCTATCGCATGCTCGCAACCCTTTATGACTTAAGACTTACAAACCCGTGATCATGCAATGACCACAAAACCACCATCGCTTGTTTGCCACTTAAAATGCTGAACAATTTCAAGACCTGCGAGAAAGAGACAAGACCAACTAAGCTGTGATACCAGCTACATCACAAGATCGTAAATATGACTTAACCATGAGCTTGCGACCGCATGACAACACGAACTAGTCGCAGCCTCGCAACATACAATGGTCAAGAGCAAAACAACTTGTGATGTAGTGACAACTAAGATCTCCCAGTACTCGCAAGCTCTCGACTTAAAACTATCTTAATGATAAAGGACCTGCGAGCTGGCGAGAACCATCTTAATCGCAAGCTCATGACTTACACTAATTTAATGATAAAGGACCCGTGAGCTGGCAATAATCATCTTAATTGCAAGCTTGCCCCACCTTTAGCGAAACCTCAAAGACTCTAACAAGTGGGCGGCAGCCGTTGATCTTCAACAAGCTCTTCAGTCGCAACCTCGCCACAACATTTGTTATATTTCTATACCTGCAAAACTAATATCATCACAAGCTTGCAACTCAGACCTAAACTTGACTTAAACCCTTGCGATCCCACGATGACAAGGCACCCGCCATCACTTGCTTGCATCTTTTAACTATCTAGCTTAAGACTTACAAACCCACGAGCATGTGATGACCATAAATTTCATCGCATGTTCGCAACTCAAAACTTAATCTTGACTAAAACACTAGCAATCCCATGACAACAAGGCGCTTAACCCCATCACATGCTTGCAACCCTTTTTGACTTAAGACTTACGAACCCACGAGCATGCGATGACCCCAAAATCAAACCAAAACTTACTTGTCACCAGATCACAGCTATAAAAGCTAAACCATTTCATAACTTGCGAGCAAGTGACAAACCAACTAAGCTGTGATACCAACTGCATTGCATGATCGCTAAATGAAAGTGACTTCACCACAAACAGCTCATGATCGTGCGACAACATAAAATCACACCCATTTGCTACCTCGTAGCATAAAATGGTTAAGTGCAGAACACCTCACAAGGTAGCGGCAAATGAACTCTCCCAGTGCTCGCAAGCTCACAACTTGAACTTACTTGATGATAAAGGTCCTGCGAGCTAGCGATAGCCATAAAATTTGAAAAACTGATTATCAATGACTCATGATAATTAACATCAAAAAACATGCACGAGCAGTGGCTCATAGACCATTAAAGACTTGGTACTTACTCGCTAACTCTCGCAGCTATAATGCATAGCATCAGCCCATTTGAGACCTCGTGACCATAGCGATTTCACTATCAATCTCCACCTCGCTAACTTGAAGTGATAAAATTCACAAGACTAGAGACCTCTCAATTTAAACCCAAACCAACACTCACTGACTCGCCTCTTAAATTGTTAAACATGAAATTTATTTGCGAGTCTGACCAACCGGTTGACCAATCTTGACAATGACATGGACAAAAAAGATAGAGAGGCCAACTCATATTTTCAACATAGAGATTTGTCTGAGGATTTATACGAATATGCAGGGGGTAGGGAGAGGTTTAAATAAGGGGCTTAAAACAGAGGTTGGGCGAGAGAGACATGAAGGGATGAAGGGAGAAACATGCTGACGAGCACTTAGGGCATGAAAACAAAAGAGGGGGTTACCTTAAGGTGGCATAGATAGGAATTTGATGCCATCGACTCCCATGTTGGCCAACTCATCCGCTCTTTTATTGCCTTCCCTGTAAATATGGTTGACTGTGAACCTGTCAAAATCATTGCAAAGGTCAAGAGATTTTGATAGTAGAGTGTTTAGTCTCCAATTAGGCATACTCCCTTTCCTCAGAGCATTGACAATGATAGCAGAATCTCCTTCAATATCCAAGCTCTTAATTCCTAGTTTCTTACATAAATGCAGACCCTCAACCAGGGCCATGAGTTCCGCCCAATTGTTGGTATTGATACCAACTGAAGAGGCCAAGGTTGCTAGTTCTTTTCCATCCCAATTATGAATAACACATCCTATTCCTGATTGCCCTGGATTACCACGGGGTGCCCCATCAAAGTTTAGTTTCACCCAACCTTCACCTGGGGGCTGCCATCTACATGCATCCCTTAATTGAAGACTTGCAATAGGACCATCTCCTACAAAGGGAGGAAAGGATAAGCCTTCCCAACATTTTTTCATCTTTTCATCCAAGTCAGTGATAGAGGCATTCTTCAAAGAACCTGATGACAGATGATTGTTCATTAACTCAGTGATATCTGACTCTATCCTGTTAATGATTCTAGGAACCTCTAGTTTTTCATTCTTAAAGAGACGTCTATTTATCTCCTTCCATAGTTCCCACATTATGGAAGAAGGAAGAGTTGTCCATAAACCTTCAAAGAGACAGCCACACCTGAGGAGAGGCCATGCCTTGAGCATTCCAGAGATAGTGTGGGGGAAAGCCGCAGACCAATCAAGCTTGTTGGTGAACCAGACCCAATATTTGTGAGCAAAGGGATAGTTAAGGAGGATATGATTGGTGTCTTCCTCATCTGCTTCACATAGAGGACATCTACTAGGTCCCTCATACCCCATTCTTCTAAATTTGTCCACAGTTAGGAGCTTGTTCTGAACCACAAGCCAGGAGAAGATACCTGCCTTAGGCAGACAGTATTTATCCCAGCAAAGTTTCAAGGGAAGCTCAGTCAAGGGTCTTAAAAATGATTTGGAAATGAGAGAGTACCCATCCTTGGAGTTGTATTCACCACTTAGGGAACCATCCCTGACGAGCTTGTCCTCATTCTGACCTAAGGTAATGTTCCTTGATTTAAGAATTGCCATAAGTTTTTGTTTATCCCTTAACGGGATATCCTCATCTTGCTTTTCGATCCACTACCAACCAGCCCCATCCTTTGAAGGGGAGATATAGTTTTTTAACATGGGTCCTCTATGAGATTCAAGAAGGATACGAGTAGCACCAAAGTCATGGATACTATCAATATCCTTGTATCCTCCCCATCAATTCGACCAGAAAAGAGCTTTATCCCCAGATCCTAGGTTCCATGTAAGTCTATCAAAGATAATCCTCCTGTAGTCTAACATAAAATTCCAAAGGTAGGACCCTCTGGGAGGGTTGGATTCTCTGAAGATTTGGATAGGATTCCCTCCATTAAGGTATTTGTGGTGCATCAAGTGGGCCCATTTGAGGTGGGGGGTTCTGAACATCCTCCAGACCAACTTGGCACCTAGGGCTTTGCCCTGGTCATGAAGGTTTTTTATGCCAATTCCACCTTCTTCTTTAGGTTTGCATATCTTGTCCTAGGATATGAGTGATATTTTACGATTGTCATTAGCTCCTTGCCAAAAGAAAGTCCTGAGATGCTTGTTGAGCTCTACAAGTTTAGAAGAAGAAAGATGTTGACAGGAGAGCTAGAAAATGGGCATAGCTGACAGGACCGATCAAACCAAGGTTGCTCTGCCTTCTGATGAGAGCAATTTTCCTTTCCAAGTGTTAATCCTAGACTTGATTTTATCCACCAAGTTGTCCCATATTTTTTAGGGTCTTCTACCCTTGTCTAGGGGAATGCCTAGGTATTTGCAAGGCAGAGTTCCTTCACTAATCTCCAGGACATTGCTGATCTCTTTCCCTAAGGAGGGGTCTATGTTGAACATAAAAACTGCAAACTTGGCCAGATTCACCTCTTGACCTAAGGGTAGTATATAGGAATTAAGAATGCCTTTGAAGGCGTTCGCTTCCCTCACACTTCCCTACCCAAAAAGCATCGTATCATCAACAAATTGCTGGTGGGTAAAGGAAGGTAGGCTGCTAGTAATGGGGATTCCTTGGATCCCACCTTCCTCTTTGGCCTTAGAAATGGACCTACCTAGGGCTTCGGCCATGATGATGAAGAGGAAGGGGGACATAGGATCTCCTTGCCTGAGCCCTCTTGAGCTGCTGAAGAAGCCTTCTGGGGAACCATTAACCAAGACTGAGAATTTGGGGGTGGATATGCATTCAAAGATTAGGTTGATCCAGGATTTGTAAAATCCAAACGTCTCCAAGCATTTGCATAGGAAGCACCAATCAATTTTGTCGTAAGCTTTGCTAATGTCTAATTTGACTAGCATACTTGGGGCCTTGTTGAGCTGGACCGAATGAATGGCCTCTTGGGATATAATAACCCCATCATAGATTGATCTATCTACTATGAAGCTGGTTTGTTCTTCACTAATGATAATGGGGAGAAGATTCTGGAGTCTAGCTACTAGGGTTTTGGTTAGGAGTTTGTACAGAGTGTTGCACAAGGCTATTGGTCTGAAGTCATTAAAGCTTTCAGGATTCTCTTTTTTGGGGATGAGAGCTAAGAAGGTATTGTTGATTTCTTTGAAAATATTATTAGAGTTCCTAATACCTTCTAAGGTGTCCGTGATCTCTGCCCCCATGAAACCCTAACATTTTTGGAAAAAGATAGTAGGGAAGCCATCCGGGCCTGGGGCTTTGTCAGGATTCATCTTCATAAGTACAGATTTTACCTCCTCCTCAGAGAATTTCTTTGACAGGATTTTGTTATGGTCATCGTTAATGAGTTTTGGAAGATTCTTGATAATATTGAGTTGGCCTCTGAGGTTGGAGCCATCAGTATTGTTTAAGATTTTATCAAAAACTTGGCTGCCTCAGAGGCAATATCATCCGGTTCAAACAAGATGGAGCCCTGGCAATTCTTAATATTAGAAATTTGATTGACCCATCATCTCTGCTTAGTACTATTGTGGAAAAACTTAGTATTTTTGTCCCCGTCACTCAACCAGGTCTCCCTCGATTTTTGTTTCCAGAAGATCTCTTCATTTGAAAGTGTCTTTTCATACTTAGAGAGTAGAGCCTTTTCTTTGAGGAAGAGATGTTCATCCATCCCCTTCTCAAGAACCTCAATGTTAACATTCTTAAGATCATTTTCCATTAGGAGTTTTTTTATCAAAAATATTTCCAAAATCAGTCTTGTTCCATTCTAAGAGCTTCCTTTTGATAAGCTTTAACTTGCTTGTGATAATAAACATCTTTGAGCTAGAGAAGACAGACCCTCTCCACTGATTCTCAATTAGGTTTAACAAGTTATCATCTTTGAACCACATGCCCTCAAATTTGAAGGGACATTTTTTAGGGGGGGGGGTCAGATGATAAGATTAGTTGGAGTGGGAAATGGTCAGATCTTGCTAGAGGGAGGAGATCTGCACTCAGGGTATAGTTAAGCTCCGTGAGCCCCCCATGGATAAAGAACCTATCTATTTTCTCAGCAATGTTACAAAAGCCAAGCCTTCTATTATTCCAGGTGAAGGCATTATCTACCGTCTGGATTTCCAATAGGGAGTTCCTATTGATCCAATGATTGAAATCTACAGCCGCTGGAGGAAGTTTGTTGCTACCCCCTCTTTTATCTATTGTCTTAGTGATAGAATTGAAATCTCCCCCAATGATGCATACACCATTTGGGAAACTTCTGAGGAAAGACTCCAATTCAACCCACACCCTAGCCTTATCCCTATTTTGGATAGGACCGTAAAAGTTAATCAAATTGAATCTTAGGTTATATTTATAACTTACCACTTCTCCTCCCATCCAATTTTGCTTAATTTCTAAGGGTGTAAGCGAGATGAATCTAGAGTCCCAAATGATGGCTAAGCCACCTGAGGCCCCTGAAGAAGGGGAGTGCTGTAGCTGTCTAACGCCTAGTTTTTTCTCAAAAAGGGCTATCTCAGAGGAGTTGATTTTGGTTTCTTGGATTAACATTATATTTGGTTTAGATTCAGAGATGCAATGCTTTAAGATGCGTTGTTTGTTAGGGGCATTCAGACCCCTAACATTCCATGTTATGATTTTCATGGCTCTCTGGGGAGGAACTTCCCCTCCCCTGCATTAAAAAGAGTAGATATTTTAGCCTGACCCTTGGCATCTCCACCCTTTAATCTTAATTCAGCAAGGGATTTCCTACCTCTTCTCTTGCTATTTTTAGGACAGTCAGGAGAGTCCTTGCTTCTATCAGAGCTAAGAATGCCTATAGTATTTGGGTTATCATTTTCTAAGTTATCTAAAGCTATAAATAGTTCATTTGTTTCTAGGTCGATTTTAGAAACATCCATTAGATTTTTTATTAGAGATCCCTCTATCTTTCGAGCTCCTCATCATCACAAATTTCATCAACCAATTGATCCACAAGGTCGTTTACTACTTCTTCCCCTAAAAAATTGGCAATGATATTAACTTCCCTAGCAACTCGATCACTGTCAGATTCTGCAATTGAGTCTGAGACAGCCATCTCAGATGGAGGATGGACCTCTAACCCTTCAAAGGTCTTATATCTAGAGACTTGAGAGATTGGTTGACCCTGGTTAGGTGCCATTCCTAGGTTCAGGGGAGGCCTATCCCTCTCTGATTTCTCAGAGGAGGAGGCGAGTTCCTTTAAAAGGGAAGACCTCAAAGGGCCATGCCTCTCTGGTGGGATGAGAGAGCTAGAGGATGGCAAATTATTCAGTCTGGGTTGTTCTTTCTGAGGGAGCACCTCACTAATTTCACCTTCTTCCAGGTCTCGATCCCAAAGAGATGAGTCAGCTATAGGTGGGTTAGTAAATGGCAATGGAGGAAGAGGTGGGCGAGGTATCATAATAGGGGAGCTGTGAGGACGTAAGTCCTCAGTGAGATGATTAGGGTTGATATTAAACTTATAGCCTTCAAAGGTAAAACCCCCTCCTGCCATAAATCTAAATGGGGTGCTATTAGGTTTGAGGACCGATTCGGAGAAAGGTTTCTCAGAGGTGATCTTCCTTGGCATAGAATCTTCGAAAGAGCCATTATAAAAGGGCAATTCTAGGGTAAAGCATAGATGATCACATTTCACTGTTATGGGCTCTAAAGATTTTATGTTAATATTCATATTAACAATCAAAAGCTGGTTAAAGAAGCTTAGGGCTGATTTTTTAACTTCTACAAATTTGCCTATTTTGTTACCTATTATTCTTAAGTACTCATTATTTCGTAGTTCTACAGGGAATTTATCAAGTGAGATTGCTCTGTTAACCATACAGGAGTTGAGTTGAGATGGAAGAAAGAGGGGTTTCCATTCCCAGCAACCAAACACAAGACCTTTGAATGTTAATATGTCCCTATTTAGCAAAGAATTTCTCAAACTTTGATTACCACATTCAATAGCTAAGAAATTATCAGGAAGGATATCAATTTTTACCTGGTTATTGAGAGAAGTCGGCCTTGAATAAGCAATTTGATCAGATGGGATTCCCCAACCTTTCCATCGAGCAAAGAGCATACGTTCATTGCAGTGCATTTGATACCTGATCTTAGTATGGGTGTCAATTTCAATGACTAGCCTATTAGGATTAGCTGGAGGATTTGAAGGTGAATTCGGCTTAGGATGCTTAGCCTCCTTTAAATTGTGATTATTCATAAAAGAGTGATGGCTCGGGGATACCAAATTTTTTGAGAAATTACCCAAGGACCTTTGTGGAGGAAAGATATGGTGAGTGGAGGAGATCTTTGATTGGTTAGGTTTTATAGAACCCTTCTCCTGACAATGAATGGGATTCCGCTTGAGGTAGTTTGGTTGCCCTAATGCTCTGTTGTTTTTGCGGCTCACCAAATGCCAATTCCGATCCTATCTTTTGCAGAGAGGAGGGGGAGCCCTAATCGTGTTAGATAGAAAATATTTAGTTTTTGCAAAGAAGGCTGCTTGATCGCAGGTCCATGATGTAACCTTACTAGGTTCCTCAGTCTCAAAGATACTAGCCAGAATGGCGAATTGATTTACAGAGCCTCTATAAATTCCTTGCCGCGGGTAAGAGGAGGTCGATGCATTGCATCATTTTTTTGCTCGCTGAGACATTTTCGCACCACAAATTTGAATTCAAATCGCATTTCGCACACAGAGCCGTTTAATTTTGCATGACCCTCTTATCATCATTATTATTGTAATGGTAATTATATATTTGATTATATATTTTGCATATCTATGATGATTAATACTTTTTAATTTAGTTTAAAATATGTTATAATTATAAGATATGTTTTGATACTTTGGTCTTATCATCATTGTTAGTTCATGGTGTACACCTTTAGTTTATCTAATCACAAGTTATTTAAATAAAATTCCATAAATAAAAGTTCAAGTCCACATAATCCATATAATATCTAATCCATATATATATATGGTAACATGATGAACTCCGCATAATATCTAATGTGCATAAAATATATAAAGTATGCACAAAATATATATATTCTAATCCTATTATGCAACTATCCATATATTTAAAGTATGTGCACGTCCAAGACAATATATACAATGTTAAAAAATAATTACATGTGTAAACAAATGTGTAAAGTCCATAAAAAATTAAATATCATATAAAATAGTACATTTACATCATATCAGAGCCAAATAAACAGTAAAATCTAAGTGCTATCATCAATAACATCTCGTGGTCTCTTCTCCCCGGGATGTGGACTAGATCCACCCGTCTCATGTTGTACAAGGAAAAAATAATATTAAAATACTTGAAATTAACTATTAAAAGATAATAATTTATCAAATACAATTGGAATTCATAAGTTAAGTTACAAACTTACCATATGTGTGTGCACATCAACTCCAGTAACTTGTTATGCATGTACTAGATGCTCGATAGTTGTGCCATCCTATATACAAGATAAGAGAGATGATATAATGAACATGAGCACATACATGTGTTTATTTTTTTATTAAATAAAAATGAACATTTATAATTTAATTTAAAAATAATCATATAATAAAATATGGTACATAAGGTTGCTCAACTCCTCTAGCAGTATCTCCTCTAGTAGTATCTTGTGCAGTATCAATGCCAAATGTAGTGCTAGCTAAGTCCTGTACAAGGTCAAATTCAAAGTATCCAATTAAATCTTAAATTAAGAGTCAAAATAAGATCAAATTAAGTATTACATATTAAGACCTCAAAGAATGTTGATGTGCGTTCAAATTGGCTCTGATAATAATGATGAGGATAAACTATCCTGATAGTAGTGTCCACCTGCAAACATGCATTTAATGAAATCATATTTATTGAACATATATATGTGTATTAAATAATTTCAAGTTAAGTTACAATGTTGTAAGAGTTCACATTTAATTTACGAATTCTAAGATACAAACAATAGATGGTGTCACAATTGTCACACCCTCTTCTCGATGTGATGTAGAGGGTCCCTCATGACTTGAAGCTTGGAGAAAGAAGAATTCAATGTATCCACATGAAAATTTATATATTATACGATGATAACATATTAACTTAAAAATATAGTACAATGTCTAGATAGAAATTGATACTATACCCCATAAGGTGTGCCAAGCTATGTAAGAGTAGATGCAATATTGACTCTAACATTTGGTGTAGTCCTTATCTACATAAACCAAATTTATTTAATGAAGTATTAGATTGTATAAAAAAAAGACATGCACTTAATTTATACCTATATTTAATGAAGTATTTAAAGATTGACATGTACATGTATATATATCTATACCTACTCAAGATGATCATCAGAGAAAAGAAAATCCATATATGATGTCATCATACTATCATTTGCTGCATCATGCTCATCTGCAACTGAAGCAGATCCTGGATCAGCAGTAGGACCTACACACATCTGATGACAACTCAAACAGATACGTGGCATCCATTGAGGAGTGGATGCCATGTGACCAGCTTGCTCATTCAGGTTACGTGTGAGGGAAGTCAAAGCATCTAATGTTGAAATGATTGATGTATTATGCACATTTGCAGGAATCGATGGAGAAACAAGTGGAATTATGGGTGGATCTGGTAGGGAATTATTACTCCGTGCCCCTAATCTATGTTGTGGCATTCCACGACCAACACCCTCGAATGACTTACTATCAAAATAATTTGGTTTTTGGTGCATTACAAACTCACAGTATAATTTCTTCAAAAAATATAAAGGGACCTCATAATTACGACGTAGTGGATAATAAAAAACCATCCACCATCTATCCCAAAATATGTACATAAATGAGCTTTGGTTATTTTGAGATCAGTGATTTGCCTATAAGTTAAACCATCAACATAAAAATCACACAACTCTTGTTGTCGTCTTTGAAATTGATCTAATTGAGAATCAACAAATCTAACTAACTCGACAATAGTTTGCATTGATTTTGCAAACTCTAGAAGATGGGGTGGCCTGATTGGCTCATTTTGGATAGCAGTAATATTTTGTTCAATCACTTGTAGGTTTTCATTAATTCGTTCTCTTAAATGAATTTCATCCAATCTAGGGGGTGGAGGTAGAGGTGGAGGAGGAGGGGGTTGAGGTGGGGGATTTTCACCTAATAATTCATCTATATCAAAAATATGCATGATAACAAAGAGCTCCTGCATATATAAAGATATACATGAATTATATACAACTCTATGTCAAAGAAGAATTTATTTTAGTTTTTAAAAAACATTTATAAATAATAACATTTCTATTTTATTGAATGAGATACACATGAAATATAATATAATATTGAACTTAAAAACAATATACATGTACATACTATTGAATCTTTAAGTATAAAATTTGTGCACAAAACTTAATAAAAAATTTCAATGAAACTTCATAAATCTATTATATATTCAATTTAATGCATTCATTTCTTGTAAAATGCATCAACTATTAAAATCAATATAAAATATTCCACACATGAACTTGTAAAAAAAGTAAAATAAGATCAACATATATAAAGTAATTTATATAATAAATAATCACAATTCTAGTAAACCTATTACATTAGTACTTTGTGTTGGAATAGTACTAATATATTAGATGGTAACCTCTCTAAGTGGTCATTTACTAAGTAAACATGTCAAATTAGTACTTCAGCGTTGGAGATGAATTAGATGATGAAGTTGGCAGTTTGAGAAAATCATGTCATGTCATGGCTTAATAGGTCCTATTATGGACCAATTATGCCATGATGGCGTAATAGGTGAACTATTATGCAATGTTAAATAGTAACATTTCTATGTTATTGAATGACATACACATGAAATATAATATAATATTTAACGTAAAAAAATATACATATACATACTAATGCATCTTTAAATATAAAATTTGCGCACAAAACTTAATAAAAACTTTCAATGAAACTTCATAAATCTATTATATATTCAATTTAATGCATTCATTTCTTGTAAAATGCATCAACTATTAAAATGAATATAAAATATTCCATATAAGAACTTGTAAACAAAGTAAAATAAGATCAACATATATAAAGTAATTTATATAATAAATAATTAAGTCATAGTTCTGGTAAACATGTTACATTAGTACTTTGTGTTGGAATAGTACTAATATATTAGATGGTAACCCCTCTAAGTGTCCATTTACTAAGTAAACATGTCGAATTAGTACTTGAGTGTTGGAGATGAATTAGATGATGAAGTTGGCAATTCGAGAAAATAATGTCATGTCATGGCTTAATAGGTCCTATTATGGACCAATTATGCCATGATGGCATAATAGGTGGACTATTATGCAATGTTAAATAGTAACATTTCTATGTTATTGAATGAGATACACATGAAATATAATTTAATATTGAACTTAAAAAAATATACATGTACATACTATTTAATCTTTAAATATAAAATTTGCGCACAAAACATAATAAAAACTTTCAATGAAACTTCATAAACCTATTATATATTCAATTTAATGCATTCATTTCTTGTAAAATGCATAAAATATTAAAATTAATATAAAGTATTCCATACATGAACTTGGAAAAAAAGTAAAATAAGATCAACATATATAAAGTAATTTATATAATAAATAATTAAGTCATAGTTCTGGTAAACATGTTACATTAGTACTTTGTGTTGGAATAGTACTAATATATTAGATGGTAACCTCTCTAAGTGGTCATTTACTAAGTAAACATGTCGAATTAGTACTTCAGTGTTGGAGATGAGTTAGATGATGAAGTTGACAATTCGAGAAAATCATGTCATGTCATGGCTTAATAGGTCCTATATTATGCCATGACGGCGTAATAGGTGAACTATTATGCAATGTTAAAAAGAAATATTTCTATGTTATTGAATGAGATACACATGAAATATAATATAATATTGAATTTAATAAAATTTGCATGTACATACTATTGAATCTTTAAATATAATATTTGCGCACAAAACTTAATAAAACTTTCAATGAAACTTCATAAATCTATTATATATTCAATTTAATGCATTCATTTCTTGTAAAATGCACCAACTATTAAAATGAATATAAAGTATTGCATACATGAACTTGTAAAAAAAGTAAAATAAGATCAACATATATAAAGTAATTTATATAATAAATAATTAAGTCACAGTTCTGGTAAACATGTTACATTAGTACTTTGTGTTGGAATAGTACTAATATATTAGATGGTAACCTCTCTAAGTGGTCATTTACTAAGTAAACATGTCAAATTAGTACTTGAGTGTTGGAGATGAATTAGATGATGAAGTTGGCAATTCGAGAAAATCATGTCATGTCATAGATTAATAGGTCCTATTATGGACCAATTATGCCATGATGGCGTAATAGGTGAACTATTATGCAATGTTAAATAGTAACATTTCTATGTTATTGAATGAGATACACATGAAATATAATATAATATTGAACTTAAAAAAGTATACATGTACATACTATTTAATCTTTAAATATAAAATTTGCGCACAAAACTTAATAAAAACTATCAATGAAACTTCATAAATCTATTATATATTCAATTTAATGCATTCATATCTTGTAAAATGCATCAACTATTTAATTGAATATAAAATATTCCATACATGAACTTGTAAATATAGTAAAACAAGATCAACATATATAAAGTAAATTAATATAATAAATAATTAAGTCACAGTTCTGGTAAACATGTTACATTAGTACTTTGTGTTGGAATAGTACTAATATATTAGATGGTAACCTCTTTAAGTGGTCATTTACTAAGTAAACATGTCGAATTAGTACTTGAGTGCTGGAGATGAATTAGATGATGAAGTTGGAAATTCGAGAAAATCATGTCATGTCATGGCTTAATAGGTCCTATTATGGACCAATTATGCCATGATGGCATAATAGGTGGACTATCATGCAATGTTAAATAGTAATATTTCTACGTTATTGAATGAGATACACATGAAATATACTATAATGTTGAACTTAAAAAAATATACATGTACATACTATTGAACCTTTAAATATAAAATTTGTGCACAAAACTTAATAAAAACTTTCAATGAAACTTCATAAATCTATTATATATTCAATTCAATGCATTCATTTCTTGTAAAATGCATCAACTATTAAAATGAATATAAAGTATTCCATACAAGAAATTGTAAAAAAAGTAAAATAAGATCAACATATATAAAGTAATTTATATAATAAATAATTAAGTCTACATGTAGAATTAGTACTTCAGTGTTGGAGATGAATTAGATGATGAAGTTGGCAATTCGAGAAAATCATGTCATGTAATTGCTTAAAAGGTCCTATTATGGAACTATTATGCCATGATAGGTGGACTATTATGCAATGTCATGGCATAACAGGACCTATTATGCCACGATGGCATAATAGGTCCTATTATGCCATGACATTATATAATAGGACCAACTATGGACCTATTATGCAATGTCATGGCATAATAGGACTTATTATGCCATCATTGCATAATAGGTCCTATTATGCCATGACATGATATAATAGGTCCTATTATGCCATGACATGGCGTATTAGGTCCAAAACTAGTCCTATCATACTATGTAAAGATGTCGAATTAGAACTTCAGTGTTGAAGATGAATTAGATGATGAAGTTGGCAATTTGAGAAAATCATGTCATGTCATGGCTTAATAGGTCCTATTATGGACCTTTTATGCCATGATGGCATAATAGGTGGAATATTATGCAATGTCATGGCATAATAGGACTTATTATTCTGTCATGGCATAATATGTCCTATTATGCCATTACATGATATAATAGGACCATGGACCTATTATGCAATGATGGCATAATAGGACTTATTATATCATCATGGCATAATAGGTCCTATTATTCCATGACATGGCAGAATAGGTCCATAATTTGTCCTAACATTCTAAGTAAACATGTCGAATTAGCACTTCAGTGTTGGAGATGAATTAGATGATGAAGTTGGCAATTTGAGAAAATCATGTCATGTCGTGGCTTAATAGGTCCTATTATGGACCTATTATACCATGATGGTATAATAGGTGGACTATTATGCAATTTCAGGGCATAATAGGACTTATCGTCATGGCATAATAGGTCTTATTATGCCATGACATGATATAATAGGACCAACTATGGACCTATTATGCAATGTCATGGCATAATAGGACATATTATGCCATGACGATAAGTCCTATTATGCCCTGAAATTGCATAATAGTCCACCTATTATACCATCATGGTATAATAGGTCCATAATGTATCCTATTATGCCATGACATGGTATAATGTGTCCACAATTGGTCCTTTTATACCATGACATGGCATAATAGGACCATAATAGGACCTTTATGCCATGACATGGCATAAACCTAAGCCTAAACTTTGATATCTAAAATTTGAAGAGTAATGTTAATTAATTTTAAGGTTATACTAATAGTGGTAACTTTTGTATTTCCTAATGAGGATTAAGAACAATTTTGGTACATATGTTCAATATAAGGAATTGGAATGGTGGCTTGCTAGAAGTGGTTAAATTTTTTCATTTATTAGTTGAAAGGCCCAATACCTAAAAAAATAATTCCTAGAAACATTTAGCGATCCTATTGTGCCATTTCATGGAATAATAGGACCTATTATGCCATGTCATGGTATGGCATGACCAACTATGGACCTATTATGCAATGTCATGGCATAATAGGACATATTATGCCATCATATTATGCCATAACATGGCATAATAGGTCCATAGTTGGTCCTATCATACCATGACATGGCATAATAGGAACATAATTTGCCATAATGGCGTAATGTGTCCTATTATGCCATGACATAGCACAATAGGACCTACTATATTCCTATTATGCCATGACATGCCTTAATATGACATGATGGCATAATATGTCCTATTATGCCATGACATGTCATAATAGGTCGATAATTGGTCCTATTATGTCATGTCATGGAATAATAGGAAAATAGTTCTCAAATATATAATAATTTAACTATGTCAATGGTTAATTCTTAATTAATATTTCGTTTTGGTTTTGGTTTTGATACATGGGTAAATGCACAAAGTTGGGTCCCAATCCCGCGAATGTCCACAGGTTGGGAAAAGAGCCCACTAGAAATGGGTGCCCGATTTTTACAAATTGGGCAGCTTCGGGTGCCCGAGCCATTAAAAAATAGGCACACGTTTTTCGGAAACGTGCGCTCGTTTTGGTTCGGGTGGCCGAAGCTAAACGTGTGCCCATTTTTTTTCAAATCGGGTGCCTATTTCGCTTTCAACAGTACAAAGTGAAACGAGCACCCATTTTTTTAATTTAAAAAACAGGTGCCCGTTTGTTAAAATTAGGGGCGGGAAACAACCTTTAGCATTGTTTTTTGCTTTGGGATAGGTTTGGTCCCACCAAGCCTATGGTTGGACCTCCAAAAAAATGACTAAGGTAAAACGACATTAGATTTCTACCTTGGCCTAATTTTTTGAGGGCCTTTCTGACTAAATTTTTTGATGAAACGAAAACCCATTAGAGTTTTTAGCATCCTAATTTTAGAAATGTAAATTTCATAGTGATAAAATTACTTTTACTATTTTTGTATTATTTATTAATCAAAAGTGGAACCTAAACCTAAAATACCAAGGTTCACTAAACCTTTAATAACTTTTTTGTTTTTTGGATTTAAAAAAAATAAATTATATGACATCGATCTACATACAATTCTTTTGAATATTAAAAAAAAATTGAAAAATATGAATTTTTCATCAAATTATGGTGGTCGTACATCCGATGTTTTGAAAATATACTTTATTGTCAGTTAAAAATTAATTAAAAAATATGTAAAAATATCCTCATCAATATTTGGTGTCTTAGGTATCGTTTCCCAGAAGGATTTGCAAAAATTCATTTCTTTTCATCAAAAAAGGGTGGTCGTACACATGTGTGGTATGGTCCTCAAACAGGCATTTTGAAAAAAGTGTTTTTAAACATGCCTACAAAAAACTGATTTCTACCATGTGGGTATTAAAATAAATTACATATTTGAAAAGTAGACTCCGAGCACTACATTTTCTATTATTGAAGTTTTTTGAGATTCAATCCTTAAGTGCATCAAATTTTGACATCAATCGATAGAAAATTTGAAAAATAGAGAAAACACTTCCACTTTTTGCCCAAAAGTGGGACTCAACTTCTTGTAGCCACCCACATCCATTTAGTTTTGGTTTGGTTTGGATTTGGTTTTGATTTCCATTTAGTTTCCGTTTTGTTTTGGTTTTCATTTTGATTTCCATTTAGTTTCGATTTGGTTTTGGTTTTGGTTTTGATTTCCATTTAGTTTCGGTTTTGTTTCGATTTGGTTTTGGTTTTGATGTTTCTGAGATATCTTGTACCTTGTAAATTTGATATTTTGTTTTGTTAACTATCTAGATTTGGTTTTGATTTATAAATTTGTTGATTAGGGTTTAGGGTTAACTGTTGTAGAATATTTCAGATCAAAATTAAGAATTTACAAATGTAAAAACAAATTTATTTATAGTCCACTGAAAAAAAAATAAAAAAAATTACCAAAAAGCTCTAAATAATACTAAAAAAAAAGGAAAAATATACAATAAAAATTACAAAATGTGAACCTGGGATAGTGGTGGAGGCTTGAAATAGAATCCACAACACGAGGGCCCATTTTTGATCTCCTGTTCTCACTTCAGTTCCAGGGTGAAAATGAAAAAATTCGCCCAGAAAAAAAGGTTAAAATACGATTTAGAAACGAGGGTCCGTTTTTAAAAAATGGGCCCCCATTTTGTTTAAAAGTGGGCCCTCGTTTTAGAACAAAATGGGGGCCCATTTATTTTTGCTTCGGGCCCCCATTACCTTTCGGCTTGGGGGCCCGAAGCATAAACGGGGCCCCATTTTCCAACGCACGGACTTCTACAAATTTGTGACTCATTACCTTGCACTTTCCCATATCCATATCTGAAAGACAATACCCTTCCACCTGACCTATCCTAAAATTAAAATATAAACTTAATCCATCAAGAAGCCCATTACACCCTAACAACCGATACACTTTATTGAAGAGGTCTTAATTCTACTCTCCTAAGGTGTCTGGAAAGTGACGAATTTGAAATTGCCTTGTGAGAGGTTAGGAAGGTATTTGTGGTACACATTCAAGTGGTCCTACTCTAACCAATAAAATTTTGAGAATGGGATTCTATTGGCCAAACATGGAAAAAGAATCCCATCAATTTTCTAGAAAGTGCTAGTCAAATCCATGGAAATCTTATACATGCATCGACACAAGAGCTACAACCATTCACAACATCATGGTCGTTCTGTCAATGGGGACTCGACCTCGTAGATAAGATCTATCCATCCTCCTCAAATTGACACAAATTCATAATCATAGCCACTGGATATTTCATAAAGTGGATTGAAGCAATTCCATTAACCACTGTCATTGGCAAGAAAATATCCTCCTTCATTTTGAACTACATTATTTGTCGATATGAAATTCCTAGTTCTATTTTCACCAACAATGGAAGACCCTTCAAGAACTAGGATGTGCAAGAACTTTGCAAAAGATTTCACATCTAGCATCTTTTTTCCACACCATATTATCCTCAAGCGAATGGCCAAGTAGAATCTTCAAATAAAACCATTTTGAATATTGTAAAGAAAATGGTGAACGATGCTAGCATGATTGGCATGTCCAACTAAACCCTTCCTTGTGGGCATATCTAACTAGCATACACACCCCTACTAGAGTCACACCATATGCACTTGTGTAAGGATCAGAAGCCATTTTACCCATTGAAGTTGAGCTACTTTTAATTAGAGTATCATTGAAGGACTCATCCCAAAGAAGGAATACCGGGTATCCAGACTACAAGAATTGGAGCTTCTAGATGAACACCGTCAACATGCTTTTGATCACCTAAAAACATATCAACAATGAATATGCAGAAGCTATAACCACAAAGTGAGACCAAGAATGTTTCAGGTTGGTGACTTGGCACTAAAAGAGAATCCTCGCAAGGATCGGGAAAAGAAGGGAAATTTTGAAGCAAAATGGCTAGGTCTGTTTATCATCATAATATCATATGGTTCCAAGGAATATCATCTATCTACACTAAAAGGGGACCTATTTGATGAGCCTATCAATAACATCTCAAAAATTTCTACACTCGAGTCATCCAATGCACGAAAAATGCAAAAAAAATCATAAAAAATAAAAAAGGTGCAATAAAAGCAAGTAGTGCAAACTTGACAATAGGTGCTACTTGTGATAGATTGACTCTTCCATCTATTGTTACATATGTCATGCATCCATTTTTTTGCCATCACTATGCATATCCATAACAAAACTTTGTGTACATAATCAGGAATTGCAGCAATGTCTCACTATGGCTTGGTGATCATTGTATCTATCCATAATAAAAGGTTGAACATTCTATATTGGGGGCAAATCATGAACCTAGTTAGGAAAATCTTCTTTGAACTTAAACAAACAGGCCACCAAACAAAACGACATACAATGCAAAATAAAATCATGAAAACCAATAGTGAACATCAAAACAAAATCCCCAACACCACACCTGAAATCAAAGCAAAGAAAATTAACAACCAACCAACAGGATGATTTTATCTGACAAATAACATGAAGAAGCATGAATATTCATACGTGGTATCTTAATTTTGTTATCATGTTTTCTAAGCAACTCAAGGATGTCATCGACTAGAGGAGCAATGAAGGGGAATGATATTTTATTTGTTTGCTATTTGTGAGTTGATATTTATACATCTATGAATAGGTACAAGGACAAAATTGACAATAGGATCATCAAGGACCTTTCCAATTCACATATGGAAATGATTGAATCTTGTCTGTTTAACACAAGCAATACTAAGGTCATCTTGGTTAATCATACCTAGATGCTTGTAAAACATGTAAAAATCAAAATCCATGAAAGAAGTATGCAGGTTATCAAAGCTCAGTTATACCTTGATGTTTGTACTATCTCCCAACATTTTAAAAGCTCAATTATGATAAAAAGAACAACAACATGATCAAAAGAATGACTTTAGTTGCATACATTATCAGGCTTGCATTCATCTAGATTAAATTACATTTGCATTGCATGTCATCAAATAGATTTTCCACTGCTCATATCATGGGTTTGTTATTATTCAAATATTTATCTTTAATATTGACAACTTAGTACACTTAGTATCAACAAACATGTTCATTCAATCGTGATCATTCATCTAGGTTGCATGTTCATTCATTTAGATGCATTGCATTTAAAATATTTCCCTTAATTTTCATCATACCCTTTCATTTAGTTGCATTTTTCATCATTAATAATTCATTATAGCATCATGTCATTGCATCCATAATCATTCATTTAATCATTCATTTAATAGCACCATCATTACATCTTAAAATTGCATTCACAACATCATTCATCATTTGCAATTGCATATGTAAGTAATCATCACATTATCATCTTCATAACATGATAACATAAGCATAGGCATAAATAAAACATCATCATTATACATGCAATCCAAGGCATAATCATCATATAATCATGTCAAAGGAAACCAAATGCATACATAATAATCAAATAGGAATATTTCCATCACTATATGATCTTTTCGGTTGTTGTTAATAATACCATACTTAATACAATTTGCATTCAGAGGTGTATGTAGAGGGACATTCTGCAAGTGTTTATTATAGTGTTTCTCTCTTTGGTCTTATTTATCTTCTTTGATGTTTGAATTCATATGAAATTGGTTTTGATGTTTGATTGGAGCTATTGTGATCATTATTTTGTGATCATGTGTTGTCACGTTTTCCTTTGGTGATTACATGGAGGTTATTATTATCTGTTTCCATTGCTAGGTATGAATAACTTGAGAGAGCTTCGGAGACATGATGTGAGAGATGTTTTGGCAACAATTTTGTTTGAAGGCTTCACATATCATTGTGGATGTTTATTGGTACTACATGATATTTTTTAACATATTCTATATGATACTATTGGTAGACTTGATACACCCTAGTTATTTTTAGATTTGCATTACCATGCAGTGAGAGTTCCTAGATATGTATGTTCTTCATTGACAAGTTTACCCATGGAGCTTGATTGCATTAAATAGGTTGGATTATTTTTTTATTGGAATGAGTTTATTGATGTTATTTATTGAGTTTATTTGTTCATCAATTGTCAATGTTGAGAGACCCTTTTTCTATTCAATGGCGATCACTATTGCATCAAATTCAAAGGGTGCATTTCTAAGGATCTTCTCCACAATCTTATGCTCTTCCATTGCTTCTCTATTTGTCCTTAGCCAGTTTATCAAATTAGAGAATCTTGTTTGGAAATTTGATATTGACTCACTATCCTTCATTTGGAGAGTCTCAAAATATCTTTAAATCACATGGAGTTTCACAAATATAATTTTATTAGTCCCCTCATAACTTCTTTGGAGGATTTTCCAAGCCTTCTTTCCATAGTTAGCTACTAATATTCTTGGAAAGATTGCCTCTGTCAAAGCTACGTCTATCAAACTTAATGTCTTAGCATTGTTTCCTTCTTGTTTCCTTTAGCTGGGTCTCATGATTATTTGTGAGGGCTACAAAATAATCTACATCAGTCACATCTATGCGCCCATTGATAACTAGTTCCCATAAGTTATTTGCAACTATAATGATCTTCATCTTCTTTGATTAGATATAGTTGCCTTGCCAATTATATGTTGGTGGTTTCTATGAGCTTTTATTGCCTTCTCCAACCATGTCTTCAACTTAATGAAAACTTCAACACCCAAAAAATGTCTAACTCACTTAATACTTAGGGCCTTCAAGCTTTGATACCAACCAAATATTAACTTCACTAGAAAAAAAAAATCTACTATTGTGACCTCAAAGGAGAGAGAATGGATGAAGATCCAAGGAATATCTTTAACAAATGGCTACTAATAGGTAGGTTCTTGTAGGAGGGCTCATGACAATCATTTTTCAACAAAAATATCACCAATAGGATTTAGGTTCTTTCAAGGAAATACAACTCTGGCTAGATCTACCATGGAATTTATTTGCAACAACATTACTAGTAGTAGAGTAAAGAAAATAATAGTTCACCAAAAATCACAACCCATACAAGTCATAGGTCATTGATCACATAACATTAGTGTTTATAGCCTACAATTAACATTATACAACTTGTAGCTAATCCACATAAACTACAACTCAATCATTAGCATGTGTAAGAATATTGGCTATGGGAATTTGTTCTATGTCACCATCGGAGGCTTGAGATAGTCTAGTATTGTAGCTAAAGCTTGAATCATGTTGGAACCCACTTATCACTCTTGCAAAAATCATAGTACATAGCTTGAAGTGAAAGTAGAAGAAAACATCATTTAGTCACACCAAATGAAGCACTCAATACCTCAAGGATTTTTCTTGTAGATTATCAGTCACCAATCTACCCCCATAGCTATGTTAGCATGAGAAGAAACATACAATCATAGTGAAATAAACACAAGCTTAAAACTATTGTTTGGAGCACATAGACATCTTCTTTCATTTTCAATTTATAGAAACATATATGACAACTTTATAGGATACACATTGCAGAAGTTTGGTAGGAATTTATTATGCATCGATGAAGATAGGTGGTGAATGGTGTAAGTGTCTTGTTTATGTCAATAGATAATTAATTTACTCTTAACACTTATAATAGCTATATGTATGAGATGTTGTAGGAGCTTCAATTTCTTAAAAAGTAACAAACATCTTATTCATTAAAAAATATCTTTTGTGACATGAATGGTATAAAGTTAAACATGTAATTTTACACTACAACTTGTTTCATATAGTCCAATCCATAAACATCATGATGTAATCCAAAATAATAAAAAACCTAAAAATATATCAATCTATACATAGTTAATTGAATTAAATATTACAACAATATCTATCATATATAAACTCAAAATGGTATATGCCCATACTTCTACCCTTAAAAATGCTACTTAATAAATTTATTTATCCAAAATAATAAAAGTGCACAATTACAAATTCAATCAAAATATGAGAAAATTTATTAATTAATTGGTTGAATTAGTAAGTTGGAAATTGGAACAAAATTAAACATATTATGACTTTTGGACAACATGAATTGACAACACTCTAATCTACTCAACCTTCTCATCATGTTAGTTGGCAATTAGTTTTGGTTGTTAACTAAATTCTTAATTTGTGTGCGTCTTTGGATTTTGTTACTTTCTCACATATCCCTAGGGAGTGGAATGGAGTAGCAAATTGTTTAGCCAAATAGGCTTCTAATCAAATGCAAAACTGGAATATTGTGGATAAGGGTCAATTACCCCTGGGTTTGTCACAGTAGTTAGATCAGTTAGTGGAACTTGTTAGGACTGGTTGATGCCCTTTGTATTTCTTCTTGTTTGAATAAATTTTAACCCCTCTTATTTTCTAAATATATTATTTTTATCACATTAGAGTATACTTGTTGTCCCAATAATTATCTGAGAACCATATATTTACTTGTTTGAAAAACATGGCCTTTCACGCTTTAATAAAATACTACAAAATAGTATAATATATCGTTTCACTCAATTAAATATATCAACATAAATAATCATTACAATATTATAATTTTTTGAACAATACATAAATAAAATACAATTATTAAGAATGAAGACTTTTTTTCTAAAAAGAATTTTTTTTTAATTTTACACAGAAATATTTACAAAACATAAAGAATCCAGAACCCAGCAAAAAATTACACAGATTTATCCTCCACTACTAATCGTTCCAACATATGAACTAAATACATAAGCAACAAACATACATTACAATAATAATAAATCTACACAAACAAATCCAAAAAAATAAATAACTTGATGCAAAAATTTCATGAATAATGAAAGTTCCATAAACCTAAATCAATTACCACATTATAAAAAGCATTATCCTTCTGAAACTTATAATCAACAATAACAGATTTTACTGTGAGTACAGTTGATTATAACCAACAACAGCAGATTTTACCGTGAGTACAGTTGATTATGATCAACAACAGCAGAGTTTACTGTGAGTACAGTTGATTATAACCAACAACAGCAGATTTTACCGTGAGTACAGTTGATTATGATCAACAACAGCAGAGTTTACTGTGAGTACAGTTGACCATCATTTTCCTAGAAGCGCAAATAAGCGTTGGAAAGCCTCCACGCTGCTATTTTCTTCCCCGCTCAAAAGAAATCCTTTCTCCACTTCCGTGACTCCATTTCTTTCATTATCTTCAATATCTTCCCTGTCGGATTGGACCTCTCGTCTTATGTTAAAATACAGAGAATCGAGGGATCTTGAATGTTGTGTAAACAAAGCTATCACTATAGCTTTGCCCTCGTCCAACCATATTACAGACTCCTCGTGACAATTCACAACTACACGGAGGGACATGCGAGGAAAGCTACAGTTTATAAGCAAACATAGCAGAAGAGAGCTGTCAGTAGAAAGATTGCCTACCGCTGCATATTTGGACTTACCAAATGACCGAACGACAGACAGATTGGGAAAGGCCAACAAATTTAAAATTGGCCTCGCATCAGGGCCTGCCGCTGTACATATAATTATATCTGCTGGCCATTTCTGCCCAGAAAGAAAAACAATGTATAAAATATAAATGACAAGATGAACATGACTGGAATTTTATATTTCTAGAATAAAAGTATTACCTGTATTGTCGTAATGAAAGGTTCAATGGCTGATCTCTTCTTTACCACTAGTTACACGAGCTTTAATTTTTGCGCATGCTCTAAATTACTTTCCATTACCGGCACCTCGCAGCAGCTATATTCTACCACCAGCATCTCCAATGATTTGCAGTGTTGTAAACCTTCTATCTTCTCTACATTGTTACGACCTTTCAATTCAAATACTCTGAGAAAAACCAAGCCTGCAAAACTTGGTAGGGAATGTAACTCTGGACACTCACTTATCAATAGTGCCTCCAATAATCTGCAGTGCGGTAACCTTCCTATCTTTGAAAGTTTGTGGCACTCTTTCAACTCAAGTTTTCTTAGAGATGTTAATTTTGACAAACCTGGAATCGCTTCTAGCTCTGGACAGTCTTCTATCTTCAGTGTTTGCAGGTTTGACAAACCAGCAATACCCTTTATGTTTCTGAGTATTTTACAGCATTCCACCTCTATGAACTTCAGTGCTGTTGGCAGAGTCTGGACCTTCCTTAATTGCTCGCTATGTGTAAGCTTTAGTGTTAGAAGGTTAGGACAACACTCTGTGGAAATGAAAACCTTTGAAACTCTTGTCCAGGCTAAATTTATTTGCTTCAGCTTGCAAAATGATGAAGAAAACAACTTCCGCCCAAAAGGAATTACATTGATTGGGCAATTGGATATTTTAATAATATGCAGATTAATCAGTTGTGTGAGTGAATTTGGTAAATATTGCACTTTCAAACCCTGTAATTCCAAACGCTCTAAAAGATTCAAACGCCCCATAGACTCTGGTAGAAATTGAATCTTACATGACCCTATCTTTATTACTCTCAACTTTCTGAGTTGACCAATGTTAGATGGGAGCACCCTTATTCCGGTATCTTTAATGTAGAGCTCTCTCAAAGAGACCTGATTTGTGATGTTGTGAGGCAAACATTTCAATTCTGGAAGCATTGACAAATTCAAATACTCAAGCTTTGTTATGTATTCCAGGATGTCTGACTCTAAGGTGAGCTTATAACAGCGATCTATACTGAGATGCTGCAGAAGCCTCAGCTGCTTAAATGAAATCGGCACCTTCGTCAACATGCAAGAGGACAAATCTAAATGCTGTAGGTCTGTCAAATCACCGAAATTGTTAGGCAGTGATGACAGCATGTCACAATTACTTAGCTGCAAGTGCTCTAGTGATTTCAGAAGGCAAAACTCGTCAGGCAGACTCCTCAGTTTGACGCTATGATCCACAACTATCTTTCTCAAATGCTGCAGTAGTCCTAGTGATTTTGGAAATGTTTGGAATCTCCGGCAGCCACAAATGCTCAACTCTCGTAGCTGCACCGGAGCCTGCATCAATTTTCGTGTTTTTAATATGGGAAACGACAGCACAATTGTAGTGATCTACAATAAAGAATTTAAAATAGCCTTAAAGCCAAGATACTTACCTCAGCGCCATTCTTCCACAATTCTTTTAAGTTGTCAGAGTTCTCAAGCTCTAAAACTCTTAGATTTCTTAATGGTAGCCCTGATGGAAGATATTTATCATCAAATTTAGCACAGCTAAACCAAGCCAGTTCCTTTGATAATTTATAGGTGTATTTATTCAGACACTTTTCTCTTACGACTAAAATCTTTAATCCAAGGCGGAAAAGAGGTCTTCGGTGCCACCACCGAAACCTTGAAAGCCCTGTGCTCACATCGAACAGGGAACTAGGAAATTTGAGAGCATCATTGGTTTCTGCAATCAATATCATTCCTCGAATCTGGACTCTTTCCTGATCACAGTAATACAAAAGCGACAAAGATTAGAAGAGGGAGCTATAGAGAAAAACAAAAGAAATTTCCATGCAATTGTAAGATTACAGAAAATAAAGTATTAGATTCACCTCTAGTAATTTCTGAATGCCCGTAATCTGATCTGGGGACCATAGACGGAAGGGTGACTGAGTATTTGCTATTTCTCTTCCTAAATCTCTCAAGTGATCGTGCATTGTTATGCGATTGGCATCATCTAAGTCAACAAAACACTTATTTACAAGTCTATTCCAACCATATAGACCATTCCAGCCCGATTCCTCCCATACTGCAATGGCGCTTCTGTTGTCTTTTCCAATAAGAAAACAAGCTATGTCTAAGAATATCTGTTTCTCTTGAACATCTAAAGCTTCATAGCTCACTCTTAGGCAAGTTTTTATATCTAAAGGCAATATTTTAGAGATCTTATTCAGTAGATCCCTCCATACATCTTTGTCAGAGCAGCCATAAAGTTGGCCTCCAAGTACCTTCAAAGATAAAGGTAGTCCATTACAGAAACTCGAGAACATTTCAACAAGTTTCTCAAACCCCAACCGTGGAAAGGGTTGCAAAAACGCATGCCAGCAAAAAAGCTGCTTAGCATTTGACAAATTCATTGCTTTCATTTTATAAATGGAAGAAATACCCCAACATCGGAGGACATCCTTCTCCCTTGTTGTGACAATGATTAAACTCCCCAATCCGAGGTTATTCTTTGTGGGCAACAGAGCATCGAGTTGATCTATATGATCCACATCATCTAGAATGATGAGCACCCGATTAGATTTTAAATGATTTGAAAGAATGCTCTTGCCTTTTTCTATATTTTCAAATACTTCACCTTGGAAACCAATGTCCCGGAGGAGTTCTATCTGTTTTTTATATAATTCATTTTTAGCTGCAGCATCTCTAATATCGAAAATGAAGCTGAACTTTTCTACAGATAAATATTTCTGATTATATAATTCCTTTGCCAGAGTAGTTTTTCCAGAACCACCCATACCCCAAACTCCTACAATTTGAACTCCGGATTGAATTTCTGCACATTTATTTGCAATCATTTCAAAGTCTTCTACTAGTTCTTGAAGACCCACAGGATGCTTTGCTACCTCTAATGGTACTATTTGCATAACTTTCAATATATGATTCACAATAGTCTTCAACATCATTTGCTCCTCACTGGACATAAGTGAAATATGGTTTTTAAAAATTAGACGAAACCTCACTAAACAGTGGTGATTATGTCGAAGGTAAATACATGTAGAAAAGACAAAAAAATGCATGTAAGGGAAGGCAAGAAAAATGTGTACATGAAATAGATTATGTATTGCTTACTCAATATTATCGATGATTTCGCCCTTAAAAAATGAGACACTGTGGAGTGCCCTCTTCCACTCGTCGATCTTTTCCAAGCTGTATCTACCGTTTTCTTGATGCTTTAAGAAGGCTTCGGTATATACTCCTTTCCCTTGGGTCACCCATCGCAAATCGGAAGGCTGAACATGGTAGAAAACAGGAACAATAGTTGCGCCAGATTTGAGCATAAAGGAAAGCTCGGCAAGACACCATGGCGATTCTGCATAGGTAGGAGAGAAAATTGCCACATGAAGGGAAGCACTACGCATTGCTTGTTCGAGTGCTGTAGGCAAGAAGTCCCCCAACCGAGTCTCCTCAGAATCAAGAAAAACCCTGAGACCCGTGGCATGGAGGGCATGGTAGATAGCTCTAGCCAGAGTGTGTTTGACATCAGGTCCACGATGATTAAGGAATACATCCCACGACCGTTTTTGTGATGGTCTTGAGGAAGTAGCAGAAACTGATGTAGATGCAGATGGTGGTGCAATTTCAGAAAAAACATTTATAATTTCCGATTGACGACCTGTGGAGGAAGTAGACGCCATGAAATCTGGGTTGCCTGTGTGTGAGAGAGAGAGGAAGGGAAGGAGGGAGGAGCTCTGTGGGTCGTGCGGCAGTCAAAATGCTCAACGTCATAAGCATGGAGTCGGTGGGGGTAGGCGGGAAATTAAATAGGCAGAAAATGAGTGGAGGTCGTTTGCGTGACAAATCGCTTGGAAGAAACAAAAGAATAGTAAATGAAAGCGCTTAGAAGAACTTGCATAAAACAGCTGTTGTTACGCTATATCATTTCATCGATATATATAGATGAATAAGAGTCTCTGTAATTATTTATAGAATAATATTTACATATTGAAGAGGATGGAAGAAATCACACGGGTCTAAAATTCAACCGATGGGAACTTCTGAAAACAACATAGAAATAGACCATATACAGAACAAGCTGATATACAAGAAGGATGAGAGGGGTTTTGATCAACTAGTGTACACTGGGGTCTAGAGTGTCAATGTGAGGCTCTCAATCATCATTATCATCATAATCTTTCCTTTATTCGGTAAGAAGTTGAGTGTTATGAATATACAATATATTAGGAGTGTTTAGCTAGCTATCCAACCCATTGCTAGGAGCCTAGGGAGAAGAAAAGTAGTGGCGAGTGGGATGAGACCATCCTCCCTAAGATTTGTCAATATTTATTCTTATAGAAGGCTAAGGAGAATGAGAATGCGCATCATATTCATCATAAGTAAATTATCTATGTCATTAACAACACCCACAAGGTGGAGAGTGGTCTCGATTAGAGCCAAGATTTGAAGAGACTTTGACACTAATAAATTAAGCACCCAAATTTGCATAAAGCACAATCAAATGAATTAATGATTTAATATAAAGTGATAAATTAGAATTAATTGATTTTCTAGAAAATATAGTAGAAATCCTATTCTTTTATATGTTGAAAATAATTTCCACATTGAAAACATGCCAAATGTTAAAGTATATTTTGTAAAAAATCTATACCAGTATTCTGGTGAAACCATATGCCATGAGAATGAGTTAGACTCAAAGGGTTTTAAGAAGTCATGAATCCAAGCCAATGTAGCTTGAGTATTAGGAAAATTACTAAGTTGAGTGTTATTCTTATTTTGGCTTTGTTTTACTTTCTTTTCTTTGAATCACTAAATTTATTGTTTGTAGTTAATATAAGCAATTTAATAATAATCATTGCATTTTAAGTGTTATCTTTATCATTGTCTTTCTAGTGCTCCCTTAATGTCCTATGCTACTCTTTAAGAATTTGCTTGCACATTAAAAAAGAATTGCTACCTTAATATATAAACATATTAACCACATATTAATATTTATTAACATAAACATATTAATGTAGTGGACCACCATATTTCTTGATTTAAATAAAGAATTGATTTTAAAGCATTCTTCTGCCTTTACTAATTGCTGCTCCCAATGTTGTTGTTCATGTTCATTGTAATTGCTACTTTAGATATATCTCCATCTTCTAAATCATGAATGAAATCGCTCCATTTGAACGTTAGTCAACATTTCTCATGTTTCTTATGTAATCAACTTTGTCAAGAATCTAACTGACATCATGGTTGTGTAGTTTGTGGACTAGCAAGGAAGTCAGCTACCTTGGAGAATCAACCATATTAGAATTGTTGATATCCATTATATTTTAAGCATAATTGTTGTATGAATATATTTCCTATTTATTATTGAAGGAGTCAGTCAGTATGTAATTACTTCTTCTCAACTTGGGTAATCAAGACATCCATATATATACTTTTTCCTTAGAACCCAAATCATGATGGGCCAAACATAGATATCATATAAAACATGCCTTTATAATACTTAATCACTTTCTCATTGACTAGTCATTGTATATTGCAAACTTCAATCGCTGCATTTTTAATAAAATTCTAAGGAATTCCATCAGCATATATCAATATTAAGTGGGCTAGTATGTATAAGGAAGTTAATCATCAGAGACATCTCATGGGGCTCTCTGAGACTTGTTGCTCAATATCCCTACCACTCTTGATCTCTATATCTGTTACATACTTTGCAAGACACTCAACTAATAAGGAGCTCCAATAAGAGGTTCTTTTAGGATCATGATGGCCTCACAGGTTGATCTATACAAATTATTTATAGTTAGTTCTAATTATTTTGATCCTTATTACAAATGTACTCAGCCCCAATTGTGGTTTCAATGAATACCTTGAGATGTATGTTTAGTGGGTTTTGGCCCAATAATTTCTTCATAAAAAATATCTTTATCAAGCAATCTCTTGACAACAATTTCTTTGACATCACTGATAAATTTTAACTCTTGACATCAATGACAATATTTCTAACACCTATGACATGGAAATGAGCATTGAGGATCCTTGATTCTAATATTGGTTAATCTATAACAAACTAGTAGGCCTTGGAAAAGAATACACTAGCAAAAATGAGCAAGTTTCAACTCTGAAACAATGAATAAGATAGATTGAACCCTACACTATTAACTGCTCAAAAAGGATTTCAATAACCATCTCTAGTTTAAAATGGGAATCATAGTAAAATGTTGAGAGAACCATAGGTATCCCTTTTTATACTTGTAGTTATTAAATGGTGTCTTAGGGCACCATTTCAAATAATCCTTTATAGAAGAAAATAATGAACCCTAGTCTCCAATAACAACTTAAAATGTTTTGAGGTCATAGTTTACAATCAAAATTATCTCTAGCTTCAAGCCATAATTTTTTTTCTCTTCTCGGCAATGAAGTATTAGGTTTCATGGAATTAGTCAGTTTTGGATGAGACACAAGCAATAGTGAGCTTTCAACAAATCAATCTTTAGGCGAACTTTGACAACAACAAGATTTTTTAGCATCATTTGTCCTTTATTAGGATAACAACATAATGACCAAGTCAAACATGTCAACATATGTGGCAAGATACACTTATAACTTGAGGATTTTAGTTTTTGTTGGTGTGAAGTCTTTCATTTTTTTTTTTTTGATTTGATCTTTTGTGGTGACATGCCTTTTAGCTTTTTTGTGATGTTTTTGACTAGAGATTTTATCTCCAAGTTGTCTTTGAATAGAAAGGGGAGGATGGGGTATGCTCACCTATTTGTTGTTTGTGGATTGTCTCTTAGTAAATACTATGGCTCATCCAAGGATATGAGGACATTGTGAGTCTAGTGTGAATTGGGCCATTCCTTGTTTGCGACTGCCTGATTTCCATGCAAATGATACAATCACTATCTAGGTTTAACCTATATTTGGATGGTCACAATACATTTTCCATAATAAGCTCAATGATGATAATAGGACAGGAAGATCATTTCACCTCCATATCTTCTACCTTCCATTCCCCTTTCCCATGTGTGATTCATTATGCTTCCTTGAGACCATGTAATCTAGAGTCATACAATTGAGTATAATGACACACAAAAATTATTTTCGTTTCATATAGCGATCATCTACATAATCATATGTTAGTATGCATCATACATATTTTGATGGATAAAAAACATGCCACATCCATCTTGCATATCCGTGCGTTAGTTTGCATATAATCACATCATATGCATGCATATAATAAGATCACATCCTACACACCCCTATTGTTAGCACATCATATAAGCATAGTGGTCATACATGGATCCATTACAGATCATTATAGCATAGAATAATTGCATCATAAATGACAACATTCCATCGTTATGCATCACATAAGCATATAAAATCATTTTAGTACATCACATCTGCATAATAGATCATACAAAGTATCATGTAGAATAAACATTATCATCATTATAGGAACATTACATCATTGTAAGCATATAGAAAATTATATTGCATCCATCATATATCATTATCGCATAGAATAACTACATCATCATAAATAAAATGCATCTCATAAACATCACAAGGCATATAGTCACATATCATAAGCATAATCACACATTCATCACATAACATCATAAGCATATAGTCACCACCGAAATAGATCATCTCATATCTATATCAAAAAATATTTTGTCATGATACAATGATGTCAAAAAAATCAAATGACTACAACTATCCCAAGTGTCTATATCATACAAAAAATCGACACAACATGGACTCAAGAAGGCTATGATGAACTGCCTCCCTCAAAGCCACTAGGCCTTGGTGGAATCTGATCTCCTAATGATAGTCTAGCCCCCTATCCCTGGTGATGAAACCCCTACTTGAGATTAAACTACAAGAAAATGCAACCACATCAACATCAACTCTATCAACTTTATCATCTTACATTAAGCTTTATCATCTTTTTTCCCTATCTTGTGGCTTCATCAACTTGAGCAGTCTACTTTGCAACGTATCTTGCTAGGGTACTCACCAAGTTTCATCAATCCAATGGCTTATCCAATATCTACTTTGCAATCTATCCTACTAGGGCACTCACCAGATTTCATCAATCTAATGAATTATCCAATATATATCTTGCAATCTATCCTACTAGGGAACTTGTTAGATTTCATTAATGCGATGGCTTAACCAATTTTCCATTCCTGTTTATCACAACGATGGCCTATTTTGCCTTTATTTCATCTCCTTCTTCATCTTGGTTAGCCTTTTTCTAGCGTTTTTCTTTTCAAGAGATTGTGTGCAGTAATTTTTGAAAATTTTCACCCAATCTCTTAAGGGGGTATACCTCTCTTATACTAGGGAAAAATTTGTATTGGGCTATCTTATCTTTTTTGAAATAACCTGACAAGTTGCATTGTCTCAAAGAGGGGCAAAATGTAGACACCTAAAATTGTCTTAGCGTAATTAAATAAATATTTTATTTATTTAATTGGTCTCACTTCTTCTATTAATTAAATAGATCTTTATTTATTTAATTAATCCATTATCTTTTTCCCTCCATGACACTTGTCATTATTTATCTCTTAATTTGTCTTTAACCACCCCATTCATATTTATCATTTTCTATACCCACCCTTTTTTCTTAGCTGACCATTTTTCTTTTCACCTCTTAATCCCATCCCTCCATTTCTAAGGTGTTCTTTATATAATAGGATTCCTTCACCCTTTCATAATCCTAATGTGAATCCTAATTAATGTGTTTAATTAACTTTCATGCGATTAATCACTCAAGTATCTATGAAACCACAATTCGTTCTTTGCTAAGCTCTTGTGCACAATACAAAATCTGAAAGCAACCATATCAAGCAAGATCAATGGAGATAGGAAACAATGAAGATCAAACCCTACTAAGTATGTGAATGGTATAATATTTCATGTTTTTGATATTTTGAATGTTTTAAGTTTTTCATTGGTGTATGATGGTTTTTAATTATAGAACTAGGGCTTTATGTGGTTGGATCTTTATTTGGTTTTACAATAGTTATCATCCCAATTCCGCTGCATACAATTTCTATTCTCTATGTTATAAAAATACTACTTAGACCTTATATACATTGGTAAGGATTTTAGCTACATCACACCTCTTGTTGATCTTTACTTCTTTTCATTGTGAAAAATATGTTCTTATGGTTTCGTACTATCCTAAAACTTTATGGGAATAGACTCCTTGATTAAAAAGCTAGACCATTTGCATGGATGAAAAAGGGAACTGATTAATATTAGGATGATTGGAAGTGAATTAAAGTTAAAGATAAAATTTCCTAAACATAACTAGATTAAATAAGTACTATAAGTCAAGATGAAATCATAAAAAAATTAAGAAATTATATTTACAAACAAAAATGAATTGTTTGCATCTATAGAATGTGTTTATTTCTTCAAAAGTAAAACATTCACTATGCCAACCCACTACAAGGAAGGGTTTAACATGTCATTGAGAAGGCAAAAATCATTCTTTTTTGCATAAATTGAGAACATGGATATTTGGAGAACAACAAAAGATACCCAAAAAAGACACAGATATAGTTCTCAAAGGTTGACATGTCACTTTACCTTGCAGATATAAATAGATGTGTATACTTTATAATTTGTATCATGTAGCCTCATGAGCTAGATTATTGAATTGGTATAAGACTTGTCATGTAAAAACATCTTTTAGATTTTGGAACCTAGAGGATGTTACCTACACTATTAAACTTAATCCCAAAGAACAAAAAAGACTAATAAATAATTCAAAATAAATATAGAAATAAATTTTTTAATCCCACAGCCTTCATTCTTGAATTTTGTCAATCTAAATATTATCATCATCCCCAATTACTTTCTTAAAATAATATTTATAATTTTCTATATTATTGATCTTAACTTGTTCAATTGATTTAAATTGATTTATATTTAGTTCATATATGCTAATGTGAAGGAAACTTTATTTTCCTTTATAGTTATATCACATGAATTGTGAAATAAAAAAGTTTCTAACAGGGATTCAATTTTATTTTCACAAATGAAAAATTGACTTTTTGTTTTGACACAAAATGACATCATAGGTAGAATGATTTTGAAGAGTCTAATGAGGCCAATAAATTGCCACACCATTTAGTTTCAAAAGAAAAACAAAATAAGTAAAATATGAATGATGGCTAGTTGAATTAAGTTATTTTTTTGATTTTTCACTGACAACAACACATACAATCCACATCGATGACTTATATAAACCTTCATTTTATCTCTCACTATAGAAAAGAGTGATTGTATTATTAACTAGCAATTGCACCTTGGTGTGCAATAGGTACACAACACATTAATAAAGAGAGGGGAGAGGGGCGGAGACAAAGAGATGAATAGAAAGATAAATAAATAGAAGTGCATATAGGGAGATATAAAGATAAACAAATTATAGAAGTGGATATAGGGAGATGGAAAGAGAAACAGGGGAGATAGAGAGATAAAGATATATGGGAAGATAAAGAGAGATAGATAGTTATAGATAGAGAGGAGGGAGATAAAGAGGCAGGGAGATAAAGGGAGAGAGGGAGAGAGGCAAAGAGATGAATATAAAGACAAATAAATAGATGTAGATATAGAGAGATGGAGAGAGAAACAGGGGAGATAGAGCTCAATGGAGATAGAAAGAAGGAGATATAAAGATTATATGGGAAGATAAAGAGAGATAGATAGGTATAGATAGAGGGGAGGGGGGGGGAGAGAGAGAGAGAGAGAGAGAGAGAGAGAGAGAGAGAGAGAGAGAGAGAGAGAGAGAGAGAGAGAGAGAGAGAGAGAGAGAGAGATCTCTCCCCCCCTCTATATATATTGATGGGAAGGGAGAGATATAAAGATAGAGGGTGCATAAGTGTGAGAGAAAGAATGTGATAAAGATAAGTAATAAAGACAAAGGGAGAGATATATAGAGGGGCGAGGATGTAGAAATAGATCTATAGAGATGGGGAGGGAGAAACATGGAGTGTTTGTGCATATGATATGGAGATAGAGAGGAAGATAGATATATACAAATAGATAGAGATGGAAGCAGTGAAATGGAGATAGGAAGAGGGATACAATGAAAGAGGGGGGGATGAATAGATAGAAAGATTTATATATAGAAGGATATAGCAAGAGGTAGATGTCTATATATAAGGAGAAAAAGGGAGGCACAAGAGTGAGAAATGAAGACCGTGATAGCGATAGGGGGGATGGAGAAATAGAAGGGGGGTGGGGATATTTTTCTTCTTTTTCTCTCCCACTTTGTATCTCTCTTCTTCTCTTAGGATTTCTATCTTTCTCTTCCTCTTTGTATGATTTATTTTCTAGCTACATAAAGTTTATTCTTTTGATAGATAAAAAATGGAAAAAAAACCAAGTCACATAAGTCACTATTTGTTGGTATCCTCACACTTTTACAAATCAAAATAGTTGTTTCTTTGTTTAATTGACTCCAACCCTTCCATTAGATAAAATGATAACATGAGCATCTTCTAGAAATTGATACAAATTAGGTTTAAAAGCATAAATCTAAGAAAAACTCTTCATCTCATTTGAACACTCTAGATTTGTATTTTTCCATATATTCATATGTCAAAAGTAGACTCAATTTATTATTTAAGTTCACTTAATATTTTAAAAATAGATTTTATTATTTCTTATTATTTAAAATTTGCTAAGTAGAAAAGTTGATCACCTTTAAACAATAATTCTAACTCTTTGCTTGATGACTCAACTAAAAATAATTTAATATATATGTTTAATTTCAGTTATTTTTTTTTTCTTGTATCAATTTTGTAGCATCGTAAATTGTACGCACTTGCTAGGATGGTACAATTTCACACCTAGTTTAGCACCTGCCTTGGTGCATTTTACATTTTGCATTGCATTTCTCCTTTAGCACTTAATTAATCAAATTAATTAGGTCTAAGGTCCTATTTCATCGTCCTCTGCATCATAAAGTTGGGCCCTTTCGTTAAAGCGTGCCCTTTTCATTTTATTCCTCCAATACATCACTCAATCAAAAACCCTAATTAAGTCCTATTTTGAGCTTTGGGGCTTGGTTTCGGGGGTCAAAACATCTTGAAATCACCTGTAACTTCGGGATTCTCTCTAAAATCATCATATCCGACGGCCCTAAAAATTTGGTGAAAAGTTGTCGAGACCATGGCGCCCGGAGTGCACATGGTCCCGGACATTTTTCCCGAAATTTTAGGAGCACAATCCAATCATAAAATAAAGCTTAACCCCAAGAAATTGGTGGGAAATTCAATCTCTAGGTCGGCCAAAAGATGAAATTATGATCTAGGGTTTCATACATAAGAGCTCTCTTTCTTCATTTGAAAGGATCCGATTTTTGTTTTCAGGAACCTCATATGTAGCGAAAGAGCAGATCTTTGAAGACTTCAACAACATTCAACATCCCTCTATCAAGCATTTATCAATTTCATTCATCCATTTAGGGCTTGGAAGACATTGAAGAACAATAGGAGATTACCGACTGAAGATTGGTTTGTACTCCTCCCTTGGGGGTTGGGTATGATTTCATGTTGTTTTCATGTCTTTGCATAAGCTTCAATATATCCATTATTCATGCTTTAGATCACTTTGCATCTTGATTTAGAGCATTTACATCATCATTTACAAGCAATTAGGGTTTACTTTCTAGGTTGCTCTAGTTTGCTTGCTTGCATTTTAGGACCTTGCACACACACTAGGTCTGCACACACAATACATTTTACAATACAACTTGGCTATTCGTGGAGGTGGAAATCACCGAAGCGGGGGTTTGAATAAGGCCAAACCCTATATAGCCCCCCATACCCTTTTCAGATATAAGTGCAAGTTTCGAAACTCGGACGACGCCGCAGGTGACAGATCCGGGAAAAGCAGGTTGAGACAACACTCCACACCAAATTGCAAAGCAAAAGACCTGGACAGGGGTGTGGGGCACCCTGGTCCTGCCAGGACAGGGGCACTCTGGTCCTGCCAGGACAGGGGCACTGGGTGCGCTGGTCCCTGGGATAGAGGCGCTGGGCGCCCTGGTCCTCCTGACAGACAGCATTTCCGATAGTTTCCAGAGTGCAAGATAGCAGTTTTAGGAGCAGTTTCCGGCACTGTATCAGAACAGTGGTGCCCGCGCCCCTGTCCTGAACATTTTCAATCAGATTTTGACTCCGGGTATGCATCTGCATTCTTATTTCATCCTTGTATTTATAGCTGTTCATTGTTTAATCTCAATTCTGCAATCTTGTTATTCGTTTGTACATGCATTTTGGGATTAGGACTTGAACTTGCATCATTTTATCTTTCAATTTCAATGAAGGAATAAAAATCCTAATAGGTAGCCCATGGCTCTCTCTTTCACAAGAAGAAGTAGCCAATTGTGTGATACCTCTAGGCTCTTTCGTATTCCGTAATGTGTGTCAAAGGGTAGGATTGGGGCATGTTAACCTAGTCTCGCTTTTTCCCCCACACATTTTGGTTAACCCGACGTGAATCTATCATTGCTTCCTCTTGCATTGCATTTGTTAGATCTAGATCTAGATTTAGTGTGTTTTCATTTCATTTTCATTAAAAAGAAAAAAAAAAAAAGTGTGTTTCTTTGCATTGTGTGTTTAAATTTTATGCAACCTTTATTTCAAAATGTCAGATTTTTATTTGCAAAATGTTCATGCTTTTGATGTTTATTATGAGTATAGCCAAGATGAATTAGATGAATCTTTAGATGAGTTTTTAAACCCTAAAGATGCCAAACCTTCATTTTACCAAAAACTCATAAACCTTGTTACTACGCCATTTAGGTGTGATGAGAAAGATAAGTCGAATGGTTCCTCTCAAGGGTACATTCCTATCAACTCTTCCACTAATTCTAGTAACATGGTTGTGTTCAATAATCCCCTCTATGAGGAGATGTCTCCTTTTGAATCAAAAGATAAACCTTTTAATCGATATGATCATGCTTTGTTGGATGATGCTCTTGATGACTTTGTGGCTTTATCGAAATCTTTAAATAAGAACAAGACTTCTAAATTGGTTAACATGATCAACCTGAATGAACATAATAAGCCTCTCTTTGAAGTCCAAGGTGCTTATCCTTCTCCCACCTTTCAAGTTCCTAAATCACCTCTCCTTACTGTCCAAGGAGGGTATGATCATGATTCCTTTCGTACTCCGAATAAACCAATTATCACCGTGCAAGGAAGAAAACCTATAAGTCCTTATAGTTATGCCAAGCAATTAACTAGAGAGAGTTATCATGCAGTTGCCCATACTTATCACACCAGATATAATAGGCAGCCTAATCCTCCACCTGTTATTCTAGTTTCTCTTCCTAATCCTCAACCAATACTTCCACAAGCACCCCGTATTTCGCAAGTTATGGGTAAGGAATATGATCTCATAGAACAACTTAAAGCTACCCCTGCTAAGATATCCCTTTGGGATTTGATTCAAACTTCTTCCGCTCATAATGGAATGTTACAAGATGCCTTGAAAGATTTGAATGTTCCTCCACCAAATACATCTAGTAATATAGCATCTTTAGTTAACTCTGTGATGAATCCTAAAGCTCAAATTGTGTTTACCCAAGATGAGTTGCCTACTAGTGAAATTAAACAACAATATGATCCCTTGATGATTGTGGTTATCATGAAAGACACTGCTATAAGACGAACACTAGTAGATAATGGCTCTGGCCTTAATGTGTGTAGCATTAATCTATTGCATAAAATGCATGTGGATACTGTAAAGCGGAAAATCGCAATCGAACCCTAGTTGGTCTCCCCTCTTCCAACTCCGAGGAGAGAGAAGGGAGGTTCGCTAGGATTCGATGGTTTTCACTTAGGGGAGAGACTTTACATTCAAAAGAGGGGTTGAAACTCATAAGATCCAATCCCACACAATGTAAGATTGGATGCTAAATGAATTTCAAGGGTTAGGAAAGCAAGGCTACCCTCTTTTGTAAAGAATGTTGTTAAGGAAATTAAGCTAGGAATGCATAGAAAGTCATAAAGATTCACTTATAAACTGAGTTCGGGTTATAGGATGAAGCTGCGGACCTGGAATTAGCAGTAAAATGTTGATACGGCGCTGTCCTGCAAATTTGAGCAAAAGTTGTCGGGATGATGGCGCCCGGCGCCACGGTCCTTCGAAAAATCCGCGAAACGAAGTGGGATCTGTTCGTCTCTGCACAAGGATTCCAGATCTTCAATCTCAGCCGCGTACCTGCAACCTACACACAGAAAAGAGAAGACGATTGGGGGGTTAGGGATTAGGGGTTTGCCTTTAGGTCAAACCCCGGTTTTGGAATTAACCAAGAAATGAGCAAGTGCTGTAAATGTAAATGACTGTAATGTAAAACAAGTACTAATACCTTGTTCTAAGGATGTTTGTATCCTTATGTGCGAAGGTTTAGATGTTTTTGTTTGTTGTATGTTGTAGTAGCATGTAGTAAGTGATCTCCTCTTCAATGGTTGAATCCTTGACTTGAATGCAACACTTAGCCTTGAATGGAGACTTGAAATGATCAATTGCTTGAATGCTTGAATGCTAGAGTATAGTTTCCACGCTTGTACACATATCCTCCTCATATCCCAAATGAGAGAGAAAATGTAGTTTATATACTTGTCAATTAGGGCTGATAGACTGATTTTCCCGACCTTAGGCCGACCAGGAAATATAATTTCCAAATTGCAAACAAAAAGACCCGCAATCTCCCTAGGAGACCGGGCCCAAAATAGGACCCAGGGACCAGGGCGCTGGGCGCTCTGGTCCCACCTCCCGGGACAGCAGGGTGCAAGGAGGTTCAGGCCAGGGTGCTTGAGAAATGCAGTTTTCAGTGTCGTGAGCAAGTTTCGGGGTCTCCATTCAGGTTGCGTGTTGCATCGCCATCATGAAGACCGAAATGCAGTCGAAATTGCAAGTGTCGTAATTTTAGGACGCTACATTTAGCCCCCACTTTAGCGGGAGTATGTATACTCATACTTCCGGTAAAGTACAAGGAAACAACATTGAAAGACTTTCACCACGTCAAGGAGGCAAGACACACCAAGCCCCCAGTGGACTAAGGATCTTACGACTTCGATTGACAAAGTAAAAGGGAAGATCACGAGGGAGAACCATGATTGTCAGTAGTAAGGTTCCCTCACTATGAGTCATGCAAAAGAAATACCAAAAATTTTCAAGGTAAAGCTAAGTTCGCCAAGAGATTTTCAAGTATTTTGAAAGGATAGACAGGGTGTATGCCCCCCTACGTTAAAGCGATCGCACACGCCTCAACGGGGGTGATTGTTTTAACGTAGTGATACACAAAAGAAATGAGAAAGGAAAGGAGCACGTTATCGCAAAGATTTAGCCCCCAAGTGTGAGATAAACCCAAGGATAATAAACACAAATACAAAGCACAAGGTGACTTCGCTTTCCTCGGGGTCAGTATGCTGTATGATAAGTCATGTATAGATATCATATGTATGTATGCATAATTGTTCTTCATTCCCCAATCAAGGAAGGTCACCTAGAAGAAGGGAACACATGTGTCTTTTGAGTCAACATGAGAGAGACCAAAGAGATCTCAATGCTTTGCATCGTCCTCAAGTAGACAACACTAAGGACTACAAATAGAAGAATGAGAATAACATATAGAAGAAGTAACAAAAGAGAGGGGGAGAGAATCTACTATGCTAATGTAACTAGTTTAGCACGTCATCTACCCCCCGATCTTGTTGATCAATGTTTCGGGAAGGCAGGGAACACGCTAGAGGAGGAACATCCAACACAGCAGATGGAGCTATCACAAGATCCAAACAAGGGCTATGTTCATGTTCCAAGCCACGTTGTTCTTGTCTAGGAGCTAGGATAAGTGCTTTAGAAAATTCATTAGATAAATGGTTATTGTTGGTGTAAATAATTATTCATCATGGATATTATTACACTTACTTAAGTTTACTTAGGATAATGCATTTCATAGTAGTTTGGATATGAGACACTTGGGTGTTTGTGCCACATTGGGATAGTGTGTGTAGGAGAAATTCCACCTCTTATGGTGTTGATCTTGTTATTACACTATCATATCCACTTATTGTGGAGTGATAATTCCACCTTCGGTGGGTGATCCACCTCATGTGGAATATTATATTATTTCTCCTACCTACCCACACCTATTTCCTACCTACCCTTGTTTCTTATTGAGCCACATGTCATGTTTGTGTGCTCATACATATCCCTAGCCTTGCCTATATAAGCAGGCTCATCTACATTGTATGTAACAAGTTATTGATCATTTTCTATTGATGAGAATACAGTTTATTCTTGTCCCATATTATGTCTCTTTCATGTACATTTCATTGATCTCTTGATCTTGGCAAAATCCAACAGTTATCAACAAGTTCATATTCACTATTAGAAGCAAGAGGAGTAACATTTTCATCATGAATAACATTTTCATCTATATCATCATCAAGATTTATAAAAATAGGATCTTTAACTCGCACAGGATCAAGACCATCATACATCTTATGTTTAGGAGATTTAGGCTCAATATCCGGCTGAGGAGAAAATGGAATAATGCTTGTTGAAGGTGTTTTTGGAGATTGCAAAGTTCGAGAAGCAGCTGCCTGAGCTCTAAGGCGACGCTTTCGTCGGCGTTAATGTGCAGAATGATTTCATCTGGTCTTAGTAGGAAGTTGAAAAGATTGAGGAGGAATCTTCTCATCGTTAGCACTTGGGTGTTTAGGTTGTGGTCTCTTAGGCTGGATAATAGGAGAAGAAGAAGGTCTCTTCTCTCTATAAAAAGAAGGAGGAGGAACTGCTCCATATAAAGGAGGAATTTTTGGTTTAGGGAGAAGACCAAGTCCATCATGACGAGGAGGTATAGGTCCACTCTTAGGAAGTTTATTAGGCATAGAAATAGTCATATCCATAGGGATGGGTTGGGAATCTTCTTGAGGAAAGACATTAGTTTTATCTTTCAGAGGAAGAACTTCCTTCTCAAGAATGATAGGAATATCAAGTTTAGGCGTTCTAGGTTCACTTAAAGATAGGATCATATCTGTTTTCCACTTTTGATAAGATTTGAAAAGATGATCACTTCGCGGAGGAAGAGATTGGAATTGTTTAGGCCAAAAGTAATCAATAGGAACGCTAGAAGTTCTTTCAGCTGGTTTAAAGAGACTATGATTGATAGTAACAACTTCACCATTATGGGGAAATTTCAAACACTTATGAATAGGAGAAGCAATAGATTTCATGGAAGACAGCCAAGGATAGCCAAGCTTCACACGAAATTGTTTGGAAGATGGAATAATAGCAAAGTTCACATCAAGAGATTTGTTATGGACCTCAATAGGCAATGTAATAGAACCAATTGCAGGAGAAGAAAATGCATCAAATAATTTCACAATCACATCTGTTTTGTCATAGATCACTTGATTCAATTGCAAAGTAAAAAGAAATTCCTCAGTAATAACATTAACCATGCATGAAGGGTCAATAAGCACTCCACGGCAAGGTGTATTCTTGACTTTTGCAACTATGTATAAAGGACCATCAGGTGCCCTAATGGTTTCACTAGAATCAAATGTGATGGAAGGTTCTTTAGGGTTTTCTTGCTGCTCTACAAAGTTAATCACATTCGGAGTCATAGACACAAGACCATCAGATGAGAGAGAGGAATCATTAGCCTCAATCGCATTAGAAGTATGAGAAGGTAATGGATCAGTAAAAATCTGAATATTTTGGTTAGGAGGAGCTACAGATGTGTTGCCTTTATCATTCACTCCAGAAACAGAAATAGTATTATTATCAATCAAATCTTGAATTTTACCCTTTAAAGAAAAACATTTTTCAGTATCATGACCAGGCTGACGGTGAAAATGACAAAAAGCTTTATGATCAAAATAGGGTGAAGTAATCTTTGCAGGATCAATTTGTCTTATAGGAGGAAGAGTAAGCACATTTTGTTCCAATAACTTATTCATAATACCATGCAATGATTCATTCAAAGGAGTATACTTTCTTTCTTTCTTGAAAAATTTAGAAATAGGAGGCACACCTGATGCTGCATTCACATTGTTGTTGATGATGTTTTCATTGAATTTGATGGAATCTCTGTTCGGTTTAATCTTCCCAAATGGTTGTTGACTGCTATCACCCTTATCACTCGGAGCCATAGGATGTGATTGTTCCATTTGACTCACAGTCAGTTGATAATTGTGAAGAGTGGCACACAACTGGTGGAAAGAAGTAAACTCAGAAAACAGAAGTTTGTCTCGAATATCTTTTTGCAAATTAGAAATAAAGATTCTTTGAATATCATTATCAGGCACTGGAAAAGAAATTTGAGCATACAAATGCTTATATCTACCAATGAAATCAGTCACTTTTTCTTTAACACCTTGTTTACAATGCATTAAATCAATCAAAGTAACTTTAGGACTTATATTGTTTTGAAATTGTTGAATGAAAGCATTTGCAAGTTGTTCAAAAGAAGTAATAGAATAAGAAGGCAACGAGCAATACCATTGTAGGGCTTTGTCTCTTAATGTTCTAGTAAATAGTTTCGCAAGCAACCTTGGGTCATAAGCAAAATCAGTACAAATTGTTTGAAAAGTCTTAACATGTGTTAGAGGATCTCCTTTACCATTATAAAGCTCCAAATGCGGGATTTCAACATGTTTAGGAGGGATAGCTCGAACAATGTCAAGAGAAAGTGGACTCGCAACATCAAATGTGGGCACACTAAACTTAGATTGATTCATAGAGGCAATTTGTTGCTGTAAAGAAGAGACAGTTTGTGCAAGATTATTAATGGTCGCTTCAGTCGAAGAATTCATATTAGGTGTGTTAGATTGAGATGGAGGTGTTATGTTATTGAAAGAAGGTAGAGAGCAAGGTGGTGGGACCCTATGATAGTCAACCGTAGGGGATGATTGGATAGGAGGAACACTACAAGGAGGAATGGAATGGTTAAATGAATTGCCCCCTTGCGTCATGTTCATTTGTGAAGATGTAATAGGAACACTCATTGAAGGAATGAATGAAGAAGTCGGATTAAATGAAGGAAGAGGATTAATTGAAGAAGAGGGATTGCCCCCATGACTAATAATCACAGGAGGAACGTCTTGTATAGAAGTAGCCATGATGTTTGATGTAAAGGTAGGTATACTAGCAATAGGAGTTGTCAAAGGAATAGAATGATTGACTTGTGTAGGAGGTTGTGTATAACCTAAAGTTTCGGCACAACTCTTCATAGGCATCACATTCGAATTCACAATGTGTGAAATACCACGCAAAATATCAATTCCATTCTTATCACTTTGAAGCATACGTTTTAGACCCTCAATTAAAGGAAGAGCTTGACTATCAGGGTATTCTTGAGACATCCATTGTCGAAAATCGTCAAATTGGTTATCCAATTTCGAAAGTTGTTCAACAGAAACCTCATGGAGAGCTTCTTCATCATTAGGAGGATTAGAGGAATTACCCATGTCCTCGTTAAAAAGGCTATTCAAATTAGGTTCCATCTCCTCGGTAGTTAAACCTCGGAAAGACTTAATTCTACAGCTTCGTCTAACGGGAATAGTGTAAGTAGGGCTTGTTGTTGCAAAACTCATGCACTAGAAAGAGGGAAAAGATTTTGATTTTAGAGGTAGCAATTTTCAGTAAAACCAGCCAATCTTCCAGATTTAAGCTGTTAAATGTAATCATGACAGTCTCCCGAAATTTCGGAAAAAATGTTCGGGACCGTGGCGCTCGGAGTGCAACACGGTCCTTGCAACTTTTTTCGAAATTTGTAGGGATGAAAGGTATGATGATTTTAGAGCTAATCTGAAAAAAATTGAGGGATTTTACGATCTGTAGATAGGCCAAATTAAAGTTGCAATCTCAAAATGGAACCCTACCAAGATTGTCGAAAAATGCAAAATTTGAATTTTTGAAAAAGAGAGGGAAACTGAAATTTTGAATTTTATGATTTTAGAGGGAATGTCAAAAGCAATGCAAATTTTGAATTTTGAAAAATTGACTCAATTTCACGCAAAATTCAATTTTGAAAGCGGAAATTAAAGTTGCTGTAATTAAGCACTTAATTTCAAAAGTCACAAATTGCAAGAATTTGAATAAAGCACTAAAATTTCGGATGAATGCAAACACACTTTTTAGATTTAGGACAGTAAGAACATAATTGTGACACAAAATTTCAATTTCGATAATTTTTGAGTGATTAGAAGCCCTAAACCAAGCAATCACAAGACCAACTTTGACTGTAAATTTGAAAGTGTTATAATTGATAAAATCGGCCAAAATTCTGGATTTTAGCAGGAAAATACAGTAAGATCTCGCTCCCGAAATTTTGAAAAAAATGTCAGGGACGATGGCGCTCGGCGCCACGGTCCTCGCAACTTTTTTCCAAATTTTCAGGGATGAAAGATATTGTGATTTTATTGCGGAATCCGAAGTTACAGCTGATTTGGAGATGTTTTGATCAGTGAAATTGTCGGACAAAGGTTGAATCAAGAGAGTTTCAAAAATTAGGGTTTTGACAATTAACCACTTAATTTTCAAAATTAAAGCACAGATATGAATTGATAATTTGTAATAGAAGGGCAGATCTGAAACAAGCATTAACAATTAAACATTTCGCAAGTTCAATGTTCAAAAAGAAAATTTAGGGTTTTCATGCAATCACTTCTAAAATTTTGCAAAAGATCAAACATGGAAATGTAATCAAGGAATCAATTTTCAGATCTAAGCATGAAAAATAAGAAAGGATGTTCACGTCAGGTTCACCAAAATGTAAAGCGGAAAATCGCAATCGAACCCTAGTTGGTCTCCCCTCTTCCAACTCCGAGGAGAGAGAAGGGAGGTTCGCTAGGATTCAATGGTTTTCACTTAGGGGAGAGACTTTACATTCAAAAGAGGGGTTGAAACTCATAAGATCCAATCCCACACAATGTAAGATTGGATGCTAAATGAATTTCAAGGGTTAGGAAAGCAAGGCTACCCTCTTTTGTAAAGAATGTTGTTAAGGAAATTAAGCTAGGAATGCATAGAAAGTCATAAAGATTCGCTTATAAACTGAGTTCGGGTTATAGGATGAAGCTGAGGACCTAGAATTAGCAGTAAAATGTCGATACGGCGCTATCCTGCAAATTTGAGCAAAAGTTGTCGGGACGATGGCGCCCGGCGCCACGGTCCTTTGAAAAATCCGCGAAACGAAGTGGGATCTCTTCGTCTCTGCACAAGGATTCTAGATCTTCAATCTCAGCCGCGTACTTGCAACCTACACATAGAAAAGCGAAGACGATTGGGGGGTTAGGGATTAGGGGTTTGCCTTTAGGTCAAACCCTAGTTTTGGAATTAACCAAGAAATGAGCAAGTGCTGTAAATGTAAATGACTGTAATGTAAAACAAGTACTAATACCTTGTTCTAAGGATGTTTGTATCCTTATGTGCGAAGGTTTAGATGTTGTTGTTTGTTGTATGTTGTAGTAGCATGTAGTAAGTGATCTCCTCTTCAATGGTTGAATCCTTGACTTGAATGCAACACTTAGCCTTGAATGGAGACTTGAAATGATCAATTGCTTGAATGCTTGAATGCTAGAGTATAGTTTCCACGCTTGTACACATATCCTCCTCATATCCCAAATGAGAGAGAAAATGTAGTTTATATACTTGTCAATTAGGGCTGATAGACTGATTTTCCCGACCTTAGGCCGACTAGGAAATATAATTTCCAAATTGCAAACAAAAAGACCCGCAATCTCCCTAGGAGACCGGGCCCAAAATAGGACCCAGGGACCAGGGCGCTGGATGCCATGGTCCTGGGGACAAGGGCGCTGGGTGCTCTGGTCCTGAGGGACCAGGGCGCTGGGCACTCTGGTCCCACCTCCCAGGACAGCAGGGTGTAAGGAGGTTTAGGCCAGGGTGCTTGAGAAATGCAGTTTTCAGTGTCGTGAGCAAGTTTCGGGGTCTCCATTCAGGTTGCGTGTTGCGTCGCCATCATGAAGACCGAAATGCAGTCATAATGGCAAGTGTCACAATTTTAGGACGCTACAGATACATCTCTCATTGAGCCTGACTCTCATCCCATTCGAGGCTTTGACAATGTGGCTAAGAATTCATTAGGTATTATCACCTTACCTCTCACAGTAGGACCTGTTACTTTGCCTACTCCTATCCATGTTATGTCGGGAAATTTAACATACAACTTGTTATTAGGGAGGCCTTGGATTCATAGTATGCAAGCTGTCCCCTCTACATTGCATAGACAAGTTAAATTTATCTATAACAATAAGACATATACCTTGATAGGTGATACTAATTTCCAAGCTTGTCTACAAACATCTACTTCCAAAGGGGGTTCTTCTAAGCCATCCTTGTCTAGTGATGACTCTTTAAACAAGATACCTATCGATGAATCCTCGCTCTCTGATGATCAAAATTCTTTGGACGAGTCTGGAGCTCCTGAGGAAGATTCTTCTCGACTTGAATCTACATATAAGAAGGATTTTGATCCTGAGAAGGTTCTCGCAGAAGACGATTGGGGATCTCTTGATTTCAATCCCACCTTTGTAGGTGAGTATAAGGTTCCTTCTAGAGAGCTTAAAGTTGAAAAGAAGGAAGAAGCTAAAAATCAATCAATCTTACCTGAACCTATGAGTAATAATTTTGTGGCCGCTTCTCAAACTTCTTCTCCTCACACCTCTAATTATGAAGAGTTTGATTCTTTGTCTTCTGAAAAACCACCTTCTCTTTCTGAAATGGCTGATCGTTATGGTCATGGTTTTCATATTTTTGCTAAGCATGGGTATCAGGGAAATGGTTGTGGCGGTCATGAACAAGGGATAAAAGTTCCTCTAGAGACTAATTTTCACAATTATGCCTTTGGACTTGGCTATAATCCCTGCAAACGCACTAAAGCTTCTAAAAGACCATGCATTAGTGTTAATGCTATCTCTACATCTCTATCAATGCAACACCCTAAGTATATTGATGGGGATCCTTCGTGTGCCTATGCTTTCGATGTCTTCCCTACTGACGATGCTTTAGCTGAATTCTTGGGAGCCTATGGCACTCTTCCTCGTTATCATCACAATAGGGGACTCCCTTATTGTTTGAACATTGAAGCCTATTTTGGAAAAGAGATCGATAATGATGAGATTGTGAAAGAATTCCCTCAGTTAAAGGATACTCCTCAACAAAGTAATCTTCTTATAAGTGACACCACTGATATTAAGGTGGATCCTTGCAATAAAGAAAAAGTCATTAAAATTGGAAAATGTTTGGATGAAGAGGAACAAAAACAATCTGAAGATTTATTGCATGGATTCCCTGAGATCTTTGCTTGGACATACTCTGACATGCCTGGTATAGATCCTAAGATTGTCACTCATAATATTGTCTTAGTTCTTGATGCTAAGCCCGTGAAACAAAAGATTCGAAAAATGAATCCTAAGGTGGCTCTGCTTGTTAAGGCTAAGATTGAAAAATTATTGGAGGCTGGATTTATTCGCCCTATTGATTATTCCCCGTGGATTTCAAATATTGTCGCTATGGCTAAAATAGATAATAAAATAAGAATGTGTACCGATTTTTGAGATTTAAATAAGGCTTCTTTAAAAGATGATTTCCCTCTTCGAAACATTGACATGATAGTTGATTCTACGATAGGACATGCCTTGTTATCCTTCATGGATGGTTTTTCAGGATACAATCAAATTTTCATTAACCCTCAAGATCAATTCAAAACCGCTTTCACCACTCCTTGGGGTACATTTTGTTGGATAATGATGCCTTTTGGACTTAAAAATGCCGGTGCAACTTGTCAATGAGCGATGACCCTTATCTTCCATGATTATATGCATAAGATTTTAAAGGATTATGTTGATGATATTTTAGCCAAATCCATTCTTCACATAGATCATATTAAAATCCTTCGTCAAATCTTTGAAAGAGTTCGTAAATATCACATGCGCTTGAATCCCCGAAAAAGTGTTTTTGGTGTGGATAGTGCAAAACTATTAGGATTCATAGTTTCGCATCGTGGGATCGAGGTGGACACTAAGAAAATAGATGCTATTGTCAACATGCCACCTCCTAGAAATGTGTCTCAACTTAAAAGCTTACAAGGAAAGATTCAAGCTATTCGTAGGTTTGTATCTCAACTTGCGGATCGTACCTTTCCTTTTATTCAACTTCTTAAAAAGGATATCACTTTTCAATGGAACGAAGATTGTTAGCAAGCATTTGAAGATTTAAAAGTGTATTTGGCTAGTCCTATTCTTCAACCTGCTGAACCTTCTAAACATTTCCTTCTGTATACAGCAGCTTCCTCTCATGCTCTCGTAGCATTGTTGGTACAACATGATAAAGATGGTAAGGAATGTCCGGTTTATTACATAAGTCGTACCTTACTCGATTATGAGACCCGATATTCTGTGATAGAAAGACAATGATTGGCCTTGGTGTTTGCAACTCAGAAATTGAGACATTATCTTTTAAATTCAGAAGTCCATGTCATGGTAAAGTTTGATCCTTTGAAGCATCTTTTCTCTAAAACTGATTTATCAGGACGCCTAGCTAAGTGGGTTATGATGTTAACTGAATTTGACCTTAAATTTGTTTCACAAAGAGAAATTAAAGGGCAAGCATTGACCGATCACTTAGTTGAGGCCCCTTCACCTTTCTCCTTCCCTAATTCTGAGTCTTTCCCCGATGACTTCATTCTTTCTATAGAGAAGGATGAAACTTGGGAATTATACTTTGATGGTTCTAAGTGTCGTACGGGATTGGGGGTAGGTTTTGTTCTGATTTCTCCTACAAGGAAATCTATTCCCTTATCCTATTGTCTAAATTTCCTGTGTACCAATAACATTGCTGAGTATGAGGCTCTTATAGCGGGAATAAAAGCAGCCTTAGCTCTGAACATAAAACACATACATATTTATGGAGATTCGCAATTGATTATAAGACAAGTAACGGGAATGTATCAAGCAAAACAAGACAAATTATCACAATATAAAGATCTTGCTATCTCTTTATTACAAAAATTTGATTCTTATACCATGGAACCGGTTCCTCGAAAAGATAATTGACATGTGGACGCAATGGCATGTGTGGCCTCTCTTGTATCTTTAGAGGACCCTGTGGTTGATCTTAAATTTGTTATTCACAACCTTATTTCTCCAGCTATTGTAGACGATTCTAGCTTGGTAACATGTTGTGACTTTGTAGATTCAGACGAATGGTATTCGCATATCGTAAGATATTTGATCGATGGTACCTTTCCTGATTCCGCCAATAGGAACACTCGGGCTAGAATCCGCAAGCTGTCTACTAGGTATATCATTCTTTCTAATGTCCTTTACCGAAGGGGTTATGATGGTCTTCTCCTTCGCTGTCTTAACAAATTGGAAATCCCCATTGCTCTTGAAGAGGCACATTCAGGTGCCTGTGGGGGGCATTTCGGAGGCAAATCCTTAGTTCAAAGTTTACTTCGTATGGGATACTATTGGCAAACTATGCAGAAGGATTCTTTTTCATTTGTTAAGAAATGTCATCAATGTCAACAACACAATAATCTGATTCATGCTCCTACCCAAGAACTTCGTTCTCAAGTAGCTTCTTGGCCTTTCTCCACATGGGGTTTGGATCTCATTGGTAAAATCTCTCCTCCTTCATCTCAAGGACACACCTTCATTATAACTACAACAGATTACTTTACGAAGTGGGTAGAAGCTATTCCCCTTTGCTCTACTACTGCTGAAGTGATTTGTCAATTTCTTCTAGAAAACATCATTTCTCGATTCGAGATACCTTCCACTATAATCTCAGATAATGGGACATCATTTAAGAACAAGGACGTGAAGAAATTCCTTGAGAAGTATCATATCAAACATCGATTTTCTACACCATACTATCCTCAATCAAATGGTCAAGTCGAATCATCCAATAAGATAATTGAACAAATTCTTCGCAAAACCGTGAATAAGCATGGTAAGGATTGGAGTAATCAACTAATCTATGCTCTTTGGGCCTACCGAACGAGTGTACGAATTGCTACAGGAACTACTCCTTATAATCTTATTTATGGTGCTGACGCTATTATGCCTTTAGAGTTAGAGATTCCATCACTTAGGGTTTCTCTCAAAGGTATAGTAGATGATGACTCTTATAGAGAACAATGACTTCAACAGCTTAAGATGCTTGATGAACAGCGTATAAACGCTCTTGAGCATATTCAAGCGTATCACAAAACTCTACAACGAAGCTATAATGATAAGGTTATTCAACGTTCCTTCTCAGTAGGTGACTTAGTCCTCTATGAGAATCAACGCAATGTGAATGCCTTACCTGCAGAAAAGGGAAAATTTAGTCCTAATTGGCTTGGAACATACATCGTTATTGAAGATTATGGATCAGGTGCTTACAAGATAGCGGATGTAAACGGTACGCTTCTTAAAGAACCTATAAATTCTATGCACTTGCGTAGATATTATGCTTAATTCTTCATTCCTTATTTATTTTCTTTTCAGTTCTTCAACATTGGGTAATATGTTAGTATCTCCTAATTAGAGAAAAATAGAATTAAGTGTTATGGTGTTTAATCTATATTGCTTCGTTCTTGACAAGCGTGTCTCCTTACTTTATAGTTTGTCTTGAATTTATTTATGTAAATTGTAAAAGATTTACATTTCCATTATGCTAGCATATTCCACAATGTCTTATGTGTTAAGTGGAATCGTATCATGTTGTGTTTAAGTTCAAAATTAAATCACATTAGTTATATGATTCTCAGACTTAATGCATATTTCTTCCCTATCATCAATGTAGTACTTGATTAAATATTTTAATTAAGTCACACATGTATCAATTTTTATCATGGAGCATTGAGAAATCAATCACATGGAAATTAAATCCTGAACATACATGTACATCTACCAAATGTATTAGATTTAATCAAAGAAAAATATACATTGTTTTAAGCATTAAAGATAACACATTTGAGACAAAAGAGAAGCATGTATATATATATATGTGGATCGTATACAAATATAGGTCACTGTACATCCAAAATGTGACCTATCCTACATCATAAAATCATCTCCTATCCCTAGGGCTGGTGGCTAGAGAGTGACAACTAGATGCTCCCTCCTGATCTGGCTGTGCAGGTGGACCCATAGGTGTATAGTGCGATATAGACCATGAGTGACTCCGAGAGGAACTCCTACGATCCCTATCCATAAGGATCGCGTGAGAGGAGGTAGCCTCGGCATGAGCAGCTAGTAGATCTCACCGTGCCCAGTGAAGGTCCTCTGATAGGACTCTCTCTCTCCCTCCATATGTCTACCTGCACTCAGAATGGGGAAAACAATTCCTCATGTCGACCCGCATTCCCCTGAGGCCTATAAGCAATCTCTGAGGAACTGGGGATCTGTGCCATCGTGGAAATGTCTGTCACTACTTGCTGAATCAGGGAATGCCACTCCTGCACATTAGCTATAGCAGTAGAACAGATTTTTGTATTAGTACCATTCTATATTATCAAAACATTAATCAATCAATATAAACCTACTATACCTGGATCTCCCTCACACCAATAGGGATCGTGATATGGTAGCATCTATGACTGGGAACTACTAGGCTCCCCTCACTCGAATAATCTATGCACGATGGGTGTAGGCTGGACAGTACTAGAAACAGGTCTCTGTATCACCTCATGTTCCCCCTTTTGGGGAATAAGAGGAGGATCCAGAGCTATGGTATCATCTCCTGAATGGTGGGGAGCTGCATCTGACCCCTCCTCATCATCTCTATCCTCCTCCTCCTCCTCCTCCTCATCATCATCCTCATCCTTGTCTGCATCCTCACCTGCATCCTCCTCATCCTCATCTCTATCCGTGTCCTCCTCCTCCTCCTCCTCGGCACTAGGCTGATCTCCTGTGGGTGGATCAAGATCTCCTGCCTCCTCATGACCCTCTCCCTCCTCTAGCTCCTCTAACCTAGATCCCTAGTCCTCATCTCGGTCTCCATGTCTCCATGGGCCTGGATGGCCTGTCGGGTGATCTGGTGGAAAGATAGGCCTTGGGTAGGATCTCATAAACCATGAGACATACCTGCGCTGTGCTCCAGGCTCTGCAGAGTAATCGGTAACCACATCCTAATCAGATCCCTCTATATCTATAGTCTCGATGTCATCTATCGTCGGTCTCGCTACTGCTCTAGGTCTGGGAAGGACTCGTGAGTGTCGAGTATAGATGGGCACATCGGCTGGAACACACTGCTCTAGCCCAAACTGCCTCCATACTCGGTCGAAGTAGAATGGGACTATGATATGTGAATATCATCCCTGCAGTAGGCGGTTCCTCTGTAAGCATGCTAACTATCTCTCCATCCCATCCCATCTGTGCATCTGCAGATAGGGTCTCCATATGGTCACCTCGGCTGTCAATCTATCAAAAATCACTCTCCAATATAACAGATCTCCAAATCTCCACTCGCTAGTAAGTGGATAAGAAAACACCCTAGGTCGCTCGCTAGCCGTACTCATCGAAAAGACGACAAGCCCGGTGCATGTGAAGTGCTCAAATATCCACACCTGCAGAAGTGTGCATGTCATCAAGTTGCAACCCTGTCCAAACACATACTCCTCAAGGTCGTGATAGAGATGTGCAAGCATACTCCAACCCCAAGCATATACTCTTCTATGTCTCTCCATAGCTCTGATGCACCATGTGAGACCCCCATGCATATGCGTACCTCACCCATTAGGGCAGACGGCTAGTGCTATGATGGCGATCATAAGGCGTCTCACAAGGGGCACCTCTCTTGTAGGATGTAAGAGCCAGCTGACCATGATGCGACCTCTCGTCTCGCTTGACATGACTCTCCTTATGCAATATACCTGCTCCCTCTGATGGTCCTCTGCTGACCGATCGGTCGCGTATGTCACAGTAGCTCCTCTGATAGGAAGACGGAGTATGCGGTACACATCCTCAAGTGTAACTATCAGCTCTCCTACTGGAAGATGAAATGTGCATGTGTTAGGATCCCATCACTCCATCAGTGCCATTAGCATCGCAGGATGGAACCGAATGGCTAGCATGAGGATCGCATACCATAATCCCACGATTGACAATGTGTCTCTCTTTGCCTGAGTCAGCCGCGGAATCTGATCTCGCAAACTGCGAAGAATCTGTCCCGCCGTATGCTCTCTCATGTATGGGAGACCCTGCAACACAAAAACATAACTATAATCAGTACTCAATCATCAAAATCATTTATGCAAACTATCAAACATCGTATGCTAACCCTGATATCTCTCGCCAAGCCTTGTCAGGGACCATGGCGCCCTGAAGGGACCATGGCACCCTGTCAGGAACCATGGCACCCTGAGGGGACCATGGCACCCCACAGGGACCATGGCGCCCTGGGTGGGGCCCAGGGTCAGACTTTAGGGCCCGCAAACGATCACAGAAAGTCAAAATGCAGAAAATCAAAAGTCAACGTTCAGTCAACTCACCTCGTCCAGTGGCTCGTCGTTGATCACCACCTGGCGCAGGATCTCAATCCTCGTGGGATTCTCTGATTGTTGTGAAGGCATGATGATGGCTATGTGGGCTCCACTGCAATGAACAGTATTCCGAAATCAACAAAGTGACAAATGCAAATGTCACTTTCAAAGTATATACTTTCATTCCTTTACCTTTACTTTCGAAACCCTAATTTTCCTCTATCACTCATTTCATCATAACTTGAGTTTGAGAGATGCGATTTTCGAGCCATTTGTTGCATGGGAATCGTATTTTCATTCCCCTACTCTCGAGATGTTCCAAAAAGTGCTCTGATGAAGCCTATTCAGTGAACATCCCTCATCAATACTCTCTTACACAATTTGTCGTAAGTAAACATGCTACCCTATTTCACCTCCCTAATAAGCAAGTCGAAACAGGGGGGGGCATATAGCTACTCACAAATTTCATCACTTTCCTTAGTAAGCATTAGGTGATTTTGTGATCTAACGTGTGTTTTGTAGGGTGCGGTTCCTAACTGTGTACTGCAGATACCGCTGGGGGCTTCGTCCGACAACTTATGGATATATCCTTTTTCAAATGATGTTTACTTTTCTGTACTTTAGCTTGCATATGCACGTAGTACTCATATGACCGCTAAAGTGGGGGCTAAATGTAGCGTCGTAAATTGTACGCACTTGCTAGGGTGGTACAATTTCACACCTAGTTTAGCACCCACCTTGGCGCATTTTACATTTTGCATTGCATTTCTCCTTTAGCACTTAATTAATCAAATTAATTAGGTCTAAGGTCCTATTTCATCATCCTCTGCATCATAAAGTTGGGCCCTTTCGTTAAAGTGTGCCCTTTTCATTTTATTCCTCCAATACATCACTCAATCAAAAACCCTAATTAAGTCCTATTTTGAGCTTGGGGGCTTGGTTTCGGGGGTCAAAACATCTTGAAATCACCTGTAACTTCGGGATTCTCTCTAAAATCATCATATTTGACGGCCCTGAAAATTTGGTGAAAAGTTGTTGGGACCATGGTGCTCGAAGTGCACATGGTCCCGGACATTTTTCCCGAAATTTTAGGAGCACAATCCAATCATAAAATAAAGCTTTTTCCCCCACACAAATTTTAAGAAGATAAAATAAATATAATTATAATATTAAATCATATAAATAAACTTATGTAAAAATACACTTAAACATATAATTTAATTATTTTATATTCATATATTTAATACTTACACTATATAAAAATAAAATATAATATAATAAATAGAATTATATTATAACATTATAAAAAAGTTTAAATAACAAATATATTTAGATATATGTTTTATTATTATAATATTTGTTAACATAAAAAAAACAAAATTAGAGATCCAAAGCATAAACATCATAGGAATGCTAGAGACCATTAGGTGTAGAGTAATTGAAACCATGTTTGGGTATTTTAAGGTTTATACAATGGCTCTTTGTAAAATAAAATATTCCAAGAGGACTACAAATTTTAAATAAGTTATGGAAGGGGAATTGGGCAAAATTTTGATATTTGTTTGCATACATTTGTGTAGTAGAAAAGGTCAATTGGTAAGCCATTTAGAAAATGATATCGTTTGTGCAAAATAGGTCCAAATGGAGAAGTGATAGATTTAAATAAGCTATGCATCCACTTACAAGGATATAAACATGATTGAAACAAAATCTTTGAACCAAGAAGATGATTAGCCTCAATTACCAACAAAATCATGTTATGTTTGCAACAAGGAGAGAGAGAGAGAGAGAGAGAGAGAGAGAGAGAGAGAGAGAGAGAGAGAGAGAGAGAGAGAGAGAGAGAGAGAGAGAGAGAGAGAGAGAGAGAGAGAGAGAGAGAGAGAGAGAGAGAGAGATATGGAAAAATAGAAAGATGGGCATAAACAAAGTGAAAGAAGAAATATGGAGAGATAAAGATAAAGAGGCAAAAACATATAAGTGTAGATGTCTAATAAGATGGAGGAAGGAAGACATGTCTATAGATAGAGGGGTACAAAGGAAGATAACAAGAGAGAGAGAGAGAGAGAGAGAGAGAGAGAGAGAGAGAGAGAGAGAGAGAGAGAGAGAGAGAGAGAGAGAGAGAGAGAGAGAGAGAGAGAGAGAGAGAGAGAGAGGGGGGGAGGGGCACTATGGATAAAGAAAGATAAAGGGAGGAGTGAAAGGAAGATAGAATAGGATAAATGAATTGAATAAGGGAGAGAGAAAACATATGAGGGATCAAAACATAAAATATTTGCAGCTACAAGATTTGGCATGCCATTCATAAATATACTAATTGGTATGTTATTTCTCACATTTCTTGTTTGTACTTGTTTCTCACCTTTGGAAGTCTTAAAAATTACACCATGCCATGTTATTTTCCTTATGCCCATACATTTTTTTGCTTTAGTTTCACATACAACTTGATGATTATGAAGATACTATTCAATGTGTTCTTCGATATTGATATATTATAAGGTCAAGTCCTCTTGAGGCATACAACCTCACATTGTTCTAATGACTTTTGTATATTGACAATCACATTTTAAAATAAATTAGCATTAGTTTTGATTTTCTTTCCAATAGACATATTGAATTTAATTTAATCTAATTTATTTAATAATATATACATTATAAAAAATTGATTATTAGTTAAAGTAACTATTATTTTTATAATTACAAAAATATAATTAAATTAATAAATAAATAACTACAAAGCAATATTAAATTAATTTATTATTTATTATGTAATAAATTGTAATAATCTAAATTTGAATAAAATTATATGTAAAAATATACTTTCAGGTAAATAATATTTATCATTGATTTGTAATTTAAATGTAATACTTTAATTTAATCACCAATAGTTATTTAAATATATACTTAATAATATAGAGGTCAAAGTGATTTTACTAAATAAAGATGTTCAAATGAGTGAAAGAAGGAAAATAAAAATATTTAAATTAGTGAAAAAGGGAAAATAAAAATAGTTAGAGTGCATCTTTCTACAACTACCTATAATTAGTGGTGGTGAAATGAAATAAAATTGAATTAATATCTATCTTGATTGTAAATATAACTTTTTTTTTTAATTGCCAATCAATATACCTTTTTATTACTAGTAATGTTGTGAGGAAATTCTAAATTCCAAATTACTGTGGGAGACAAAATAAAATGACTAATTAAACTAATTAAAAAATTTCAAACAAATATTTATGACACATTTTCACTTTGCTCTAGTATGAAAATACATCACTTATGACAATGTAATGAACAATTTAAAAAAAATAATTACTTCTATCATAAGTAAATGTGAAAAATGGAATGTCATTGTTATACTCTTTATAATTGTCACTCACAACCCTCATTCCTTCAAGGAGAGTAATAGGATATTACCATTTACATAGTGTTAAATAGTGATTGCCAAAATTTATCAAAAAATCAATTATCCAAAGATCCTATCACCGAGGGATTTTTGTCTCATAATGCAAGGTACATGAAGGGAATCTATGGGGTGCAATCTGCACTCCTGAAATCACTGAATGTAGGATTTGGGCTACTAAGTTGGTTCTTATTGTAAAATTTCTAGTGTTCTTGATCCAAGGACAGATTCTCAGAGCAAGCCACTTAAGACTTTAGTTGAATTTAGCGGTGCACGGAAGGCCCCCACATACGTTGAATTCACTCAACACTCTAGCCACCTGACCAGTATATTTATATAGCGGCCCGAAAAACCCACTCGAGAGTACGCTGGGAGAGATGATATCCCCAACGCATCAAAATTCAAAGTACCTATGTGGAGTGATGAAATTCATAGTCAAAGATACCCCTCACTACTTGAAATAAAATAAAATTGGACATTGTTGTCACCTTCTCCCTTTCTCCCAAGACCCTGAAGGTGGGTGGAAAGGTAGTTAATGCAATAGTAGGTTCACCCCAAACACAATAAAAAAAAAATTCCCTTTAAAAAAATGAAATGTGAGTTAATCTATTGAACAACTTGATTCATGTTCATTTTTAAAACCCAAATTTAGGTGTTAGATAAGCATGTCAATGTCAATTTTAAAACACCAAATTGAAATGTGAATGCATGCATGTCAATTTTAACCATGTTTTATTTTAAGCCCAAAACTGAAGTGTGATACATGCATGTCCATTTTAACCATTGTTTGTTTTAAGCCCAAAACTAAAGTGTGAGAGAATGAGTGTTTATGATTCAATAATAATCCGATCCTCTCTATAAATTTTCCATAGGCTACAAACAGATAATTAGTAACCTAATAAAACCCACAGAAAATAGAGAAATAAACTATGACCAATACAAATGTGTGATGATACCTGAGCGATTGCATGATCCTGTATGGTGGATTGCGTAATTCTATCAGAGTGATTGTGTGACCCTGTCAGAATGATGGCGTGATCCTAACAAAGCGATTGTATGATACACAGACAGACCAAACAAAAAATGAAAAATAAAGCTAATTCTCATCTTGAACTTGCAAAACAAATTATGATGCTCTAGCAAGATCTCTCATCACTGATTCTATATTAAGCAAATCATATTTCACCCTATATGAGAGAACTAGGCTATTATATATGTCGATGGTTGGTTGGTCCTCTAGATCTTGTATCTTCTTTTCTACTTTGAGGATTTTCTGATAGCATCTGGCTTGTCTTCTTTTCTCCTTTGTTCTCTTGGGACCTGAAATTTTGAATTGTACCTTACGTGCCATAAAATGGCATAATTAAGCATGCAATAAAAGTAAATCGTATTCAGATTTACCTGATTTCATACAAAATTTGACAGAACAAAGAGCAGAAAAATAAAAAACAAAAAATTAGCAGAACAACAATATTCCTGACGAATGTGTGATCCTAACAGAGCGATTGTGTGATCCTGTAAGGGCTTTTGTGTGATGGGTTCTGCATGAATGCGTGACCCTATCTACTTGATTATGTAATCCTGTCTATGTGATTGCATGATGATGCAAACACAATTGTGTGATGATGAGATCTACTTTGGAATCCGTACAAAACCTGCAAAAAATGAAAAAAATCCATACGACCTGCAAAAATGACACAGAAAATAGAGAAGGTTAATTAGTTGTTGTTTCACATTGAGTTCACCAAAATGTCATATGTAAAATTCATCATCAAATCAATTAGAAATCAAAGGAAATCACAAATCCCTATCTAATCAAAGAATTCTAAATAAAAAATGAAATAACACAATCTATCAAATAGGAATGTAAAATAAATCAATTCAAACTCCCTATTCCAAGATTGCATATTGCTTCCATTGTTCTTGTCTTCTTTGTGGTATATGATGGCTCTTAGATATTGAGCTAGCAACCTGCAATTGACACAAAGATTCAAAATTCATGATTCAAAGAGTAATTGTGAGAGGATTGAAAATGGAGATTGAATGCTCAATTTATAGATAATTGGAGAGAATTGATTGAAGTGTGGAACAAATTGATCAAGAGGTGGAACTTAGGTGAGCTCACATGTTGATTGATAGTTGAACTGCTGATTTGGAGGTGGAATAGAATAGATTGAATAGATTAATAAGTAAACTGATTGAGAAAAAAGTTGATTGAAAGATGAAAAAGAGTGATTGGAGGAAATGAAGAGGAGGAAATAGTTAACTGATTGAAAGCTGATTGAGAGCTTTATTTAGAAAAAGCTAACTAGAAGATGATAATAGGAATTGGAGAGATAATTGAATTAATTAATTGATTGAATTAATCAATTAATTTAGCATGTGCTTGCACTTTAACTTGGATTTTCAATTTGATTCTTGCATGAGATTTAATTCAAATAATGAATTTATTTTAAATTCAATTTAGTATTTGAATATATTTAGAACTTGACTTTGATTTTCAATTTAATTTTTGAAATCATGCACATGTATTAGAAATTAGAAGAAATAAGAAGAAATTAAATGAAATTAGAAGAATTAATGTAATTAAATGAAATTAGAATTTGGGGACTTGGAATTGGAATTAGAAGAATTAATTAGCTAATTAAATAATTTAAAGAAACTATTTAATTCTTTAGAAATGAACTTTAATTAAATAATAAAGATTATTTAAATTAAAGGAATTAGATCAAAATTAATTAAATAATAATATTTAATTAATATTTAGAAAAGTGGTTAATGATTAATTGAATAGAGATAGAAATTGAAAATTAATTTATTTAAATAATAAAAAATTATTTAAATTGAGGGATTAATCAGAATTAATTAAATAATAAATATTTAATTAATATTAGAAAGTGGTTAAAATGATTAAATGATGACACAAATTGGAAATAGAATAATTACTAAGATAATCATTTAATCAAGTAGAGGAATAATTAGTACATGATCAATGAGACATTTTTAGGTGTCCGCACTTTCATTCTGGATAGCACAATTATTTTAAGTGATGGTGTTTCACATATCATGGAATACATTTTAATGGTATTTGAGGATTAAATAGTGTTGCGAGAATTGCTTTTCAAATTCATGTTCAAAATTAAGCTCTCTCTGCATGCGAAATCGCAAACTCTCTATGTGGGTTGAAAGTTCCATCTAATGCTATATCTAGTATGTCATCACTAATATTAAGTCATGTGAAGTACTTGTTTGATGATATACAAAGCTTTCTTAGTAAACTATGTTTTCTTTTCTCTTGCATTCCTTTATTTTTCACTTAGTTTATGTGACATCTACATAGGAATTTCACTCTGCTACTAGCATACCACCTTGACCAAACAAGTCACATGAACCCTAAGCTGCCCCTGCATAGTTGTGACCCAATGAAAGAGACCTTGGAAGGTAGGACTTTCTGAATTGCTATTCTTTCTCAGGAGAATCCCTACTTTGTAGATCTTTCATGTTAGGTGTTTTAAAAAGCATATCAACAAAGGATATACCTGCAAATGATCTTACTGATTCAGTTGTGAATGTGGTGGATGAGGGTGATCATTCAAACATGGTAGATGGTTGAGAGGAAGATTTAAAAGATAGCCTTAGTATTCCCTCATAGCAAAGACAACTGTTATGTTTGATGGAGGAAGCTATGTTCCATGGCATTAATTTAAATTGCCAAGAAGAATAGGGAAATTTTACATTCCTAACTCCAACAGCCACATGTCTTGTGTCTCAAGTTGTACATTATTATGTTGATTGTGGGCAACATGATGCAGCTCTCAATGAAGATGCACAAGTTATTGATTATGGAATTCAATTGAGTAGATATCCCTAACCCTTTACAATAGGTTACTGAACAAATCTATTGGTGGAGTAGGAAAAAAGAAAGAAAGAATTAGAGGAGCTCAAATCTCGAATAAAACAACAATTTCTAGGAAAAATGGTAGATATATTGTGGCAAGATAATTGAAGATACAAAAAAGACAAGGAGATAATGTGCAAAGAAAAAGAGTTGAAATTTGCAAAGAAGAAGGAAAGACGAGAACAAAAAGTAGAAAGAGAAGGTTCGAAGGGAACATGATAGGAAGGAAAAAGAGCTTGAGATTGCACAAAGAGCTCTACATTATAAAAAATGCTTGAGCATTCTAGTGGACCCCTTACCAGAAAATACACCAATGAGAAAAGATGCTTGAGTGCTACAATGAAATCCTTACCAAGAAATCACACATTTATTTTAGGAGTTGGTGAATGTAATTACTCTAGGTTATTCTATTGGATTGAATTGTTCACCACTCACCTCGTCACAAGTGACTGCACTTATTTCTCAAGTCCAAGTCCATGTTCAAGCCCAACGCTTACAATAAATGATAATGTTCCTCCCCTTGCTGCCCCATGCACCACTACAACAACATCTGTCACCTCACCAACGCAATCATTTCCTATCTAGTTTGATTGACATTGTTGATCACCATTGAAAATTTTTTGTCGATACTTAAAAGCAATCTACATTTTATGATACTTACAATTACTTCCAGTTATGTTAAATTGTTGATACATTCAAATCCTACACATTTTGATGATGGTTACAAGTTTTGGGCTCCTAGATTGTTTGGATGGTTCCTATAGAATTGAATAAGATGGAACAAATTTAGTAAGGTTATTGAATAGTAATGTATTTGATTGTTGATAGATTAGAGTCTATACAATTTGTTGGTAGTTATAAGTTGTGGACTCCTATATTGTTTGGATGGTTCCAATAAAATTGAAGCAAATGGAATAGATGTACTAAAATTTTTGATCAGTTATGTTTTTTAATTTCATTTGTTTTGTTTTGAATTGTAGGTATGTTGAACTCTTGATGTGTCTTGAGACACATTAATGCCATGAGAACTATATGTGTGCCATTTATGAACACTTTATCTTGCAGGTATGTTGCCATTAATGTGTCTCGACCTTTGCAGAAGGTGGTGGGCTGTTTAGACGAGACGTAGGCAATACCACATGGATGACAACCTTGCCACGCCATGCTTAGGTTTGTTTCTTCCCGAGCCTACAGAAGGTAGCACGTACGTGCTGCTTTTAGGAAAATGAGTGCGTACGCACTATGGCCTAGGAAAATAAGTGCGTACGTGCTACTCATAGGAAAATGAGCGCGTATGTGCTAATAATCCAAATATAACCACATACGTGTTGCTTGGTAAATTTTTTTTTTTAAAAAATAACTGGGTCTCATTTACCCATGAATAGCGCGTTTTGACTTCATTTTTTTTCCATTTCCTCTCCTAAACCGCGAACGGGGTGCTAGATTTGTCTTCCAAGCTATGGATCAAGGTTTTTTATTTTTATTTTTTGTCTTTCTTTCTCGTTTATTCAATTTGTTTTTACATTTTGAATTTAATTTCATTAATTTTGATTAGGTTTTTTTTTCAAAAACCAGATTCTTTTAATCTAGAACAAGAACAACCAAATGCACCTTTTGAAAACACACACAAGAACAACCCCCCAATTCCTCCTTTTGACCACACACCTGAAACATAGGAGCAATTAATTAATAAGTTAGGACAAAATTACGTCTAAAATCAATAAACCGATTGTTAAATTGAAAACTTATGAACTTGACATCATCAATCCCTCGCCACTAGCCTACAAACATTAGCTAGTGGTGCAATAGTTGTTTCCGCACAAATTACCAAATGGGGAAGCTTTAGGGATAGGTGTCGTCAATTCTATGTCAATGGGCTATCATACGATGGAGTAAAAAACCAAAAATATTACTAAAAAACAAATATGTGCCCTTTTCATTGATCCCAAAACTGGTCAATCATTAGCTCTTAATGCAAAGAGGTTTTCCATACATTGGTGTACCAATGTGCAGATGAAGAATCATTTTTGGTAGAGGTGGTGGATGGTCTTTGATGATCCACCTTGTAATAATTATTAGGTGGCATTATATTTTTTGAGAAAAATGTATTGTGAGTTTATGCTCAATGTGCGCCCACACTATTTTAACATGAGAGAGTTCCATGGTAGAGATGGTGGCTCTGCCCAAGATAGACTTGGAGCCCGTAGGCGATTACCCACAGAGATTCGCCGCCCCCTAGAACCCAAACCCAAGGTGCATCAGGTTGTCACAGTAGAGATGAAAGAGTCGATGGAGCTACAGACTCTTCAGGTGGCCACAACATTGACTGGTGCCATCATCCAGAATGGGACATCATTAGTACACCCTATTGTATTGGATGATGAGCCATTAGAGGGCAACAGAGAGCCCATCCAACATATGTGTGTCAGTTGCTCAGGGATATGCTCGAGGATAGATGAAGAAGCTAGTGCAGATGGATCCTCATCTCATTTGTGCATGATTTGCGGTTGTAGATGTTAGGCCCACACGATTGAGGATGTCATACTGACAGATGAGTTGATGGACATGGTGTTTGCCCATGAGCCACAGACATAGGTGTGTTGATTTGAATTCATAGCATTTTATTTATCAATTACTTTAAATTTGTAATTACATAAATGAATTTTCATTTATACATCGATTTAAATTGAGATAAATAATATGCATTTCAGGATGCAGCAATGGTATCCCATACTCCTCCCCTAGTTACTATAGCTACAACTTTGATGCTTGAGGTATAAATTTTGTAACATGTTAAAATAGAATAGTACACTTTGAATTCAAAAAAATACAAGACATACTAACTATCTTTAATGCTTGGTCCAATTTCTAGTTTGTAGGTGTTGACAGGGGACGAAATGTCTCACATTGATGACATCATGCTCTCAGCGATCGATTTTGGTCTACAAGGCTATACGGTATCATATTTTGTGCAACCCTTTTTATGTATTGTTTTGATGGAATATGCAAGTCATTTCATTTTAGATTTTAAAATTATGTTTAATTTATTATCTGTACTAATATCTCATGTTAATTTTGTTTTTTTAGAGTATCCCCTTCGCATCTAGGGCTCGTCCTAATAAAAAGAATTCCTCGAAGATGCCAAAACATGGGAAGAAGGTAATTAAACATATTTTTAGTTGTACAATTGTTTGAAAATGTTGAAATCAAGTATTAGTTGGGGTTTGTAGATTGATTAGTGTTTTTTGTCTATTTTACATGTACAAACGACCATTGAGCTTTGTTGATTTGTTGAATGCACCTAATTCGCTCGTGGATCAAGAGAGGGCGGAGGTATGTATCTCTATTTAATTTTCTTGATTTCATGATTATATGCACGCGTACATGTGAACTTGTGATATATTATAATCGTATAATTTTTTCATATAGGAAATATCCATACCTATTTCATCAATGGTGAACCCTCCTCCTTGCACTGGAGAAGCATCTCAGGATCTGGTACACTTTTGTTTGATATGTAAAATTAATTGTTTTTAACCTTCAATACTTATCATTATATTAATTGTATTTAATCTTTGAACATTTTTTTAATAGGTAATAGCGACAGTTTCTACATCGATGGTGAGCCATCCTCAGTCCATTGGAGAAGCATCTCAGGCACAGGTACATCATTGTTCTCTATATTATAGCTTTTAAGTGTTTTTGATATATTTATGTTAGTACATTGTATTAATTGTACATTTAATCTACAATAGACCCCTTCGCGGTATGACCATAATGTGGATCCATTTAAGTATGTCTTCAAGAAAACTCCTAAGAGTGACAAGGAGAGGAGAGCGAAGACATTAGCTCCTAGATCAGCCGATGAGGTAATCTACATTTCAATTGCAAAGGAATTAAAGTTAAATGCATAGTTATGTTGTTAATTGTGATCTATTTTCTACAAAAGAATTCTAACTTGGCTTTTGAATTGTGGTTTTCTAGCCATCTACAGAGCCGCATACTGCATCGAAGAGGCTTGATTTTGATGATCCACCACAAGTTTAGGATCATAAAGTGTTAGTTTTGGTCATAGAATGACCAATACATGTAGATATATTCTACATTTTTATTGTATATCGATTTGGACATGGCATATGCCACATTTTTATAATACTTGTATTGACTTGGCAGACATGCCTTTTTCAATATATATAAATATCGATATTCAATCCAATAAATGTGTACTGAGTTCATTATTTTGTATTCATTGTATTTTGTGGTTGTCCTTTTATAAATTTAAATGAATATTTGCATATGTAATCAACAATATGAATATAAACAACAAAAAATATATGATATAAAACATTGCAATCATGGAATATGATTTGATAAAATTTCTACAATGTTGAATTAACCTTACAAAAAATCGTTGTATTCAGTTCATTATTGTGTATTCGTTGTATTTGGTGGCTGCCCTTTTATAAATTTAAATGAATATTTGCATATGTAATCAACAATATGAATATAAACAACACAAATCGACAATATGAATATAAACAACAATATGTGTTTGGTGCGTGAGCACCCCTCACGCTCGCAATGGTCAAATTTTGTTCATCATGTGCACAAATCGACATCGTGAGCATGTCCGAGTGGGCAGGTTTACACTAGGCATGCCCCTGCCATGCATCCCAAAGTGCTAGAACGTCGAGAGACATACCGTACCGGTGCGATCTCTCAAGTGTCGTGAGTCCAAAAAAATGTCAAAATTTGACGGACTGTTTCTTCAAATCCAGGACACATATGGTTGATCTTTTTGAACCCATGGGGTCATATGGGGCTCCTCTACAATGACCTATCTCAGTTTTTGACAACTCAGAGCCATTTTCAATTATTAGCATTTTTTCGCCTGCTGCAAAAAACCGTCAGTTGCATGTAATGCAAAGTTGCAAGATTGGCTAGAATTGATTTGGTTCATCATGTGCACAAACTGATGTCATGAGTGTGTCTAGGTGGGAAAGTTTACACTAGGCATGCCCCCTATTGTGCATCCCAAAGTGTCAGAACGTCAAGGGTCATACCATACCGGTGCGATCTCTCAAGTGCCCTGAGTCCAAAAAATTGTCAAAATTTGATAGACTATTTCTTCAAATCTAGGACACATATGGTTCGATCCATTTCAACCCATGGGGTCATGTGAGGCTCCTCTACAATGTCCTATCTTGGTTTTCGACAACTCGGAGCCATTTTCAATTATTAGCATTTTTTCACCTGTTGCAAAAACCGTCAGTTGCATGCAATGCAAAGTTGCAAGATTTGCTAGAATTGATTCAGTTAGTAATGTGCACAAACCGACATCGCGAGCATGTCCAAGTAGGCATGTTTACACTAGGCATGCCCCTATCATGCATCCCAAAGCACCGAAACATCGAGAGTCATACCGTACAGGTGTGATCTCTCAAGTGCCCTGAGTCGAAAAAATTGTCAAAATTTGACGGATTGTTTCTTCAAATCCAGTACACATATGGTCGATCCATTTGAACCTGTATGGTCACATGAGGCTCCTCTACAATGGCCTATCTCAGTTTTTGACAACTCGGAGCCATTTTCAATTATTAGCATTTTTTCACTTGTTGCAAAAACCGTCAGTTGCATGCAATGCAAAGTTGCAAGATTGGCTAGAATTTATTCGGTTAGTCATGTGCACAAATCGACATCGTGAGCATGTCTGGGTGGGAATGTTTATGCCAGGAATGCCCCTATCATACATCCCCAAAGTGCCAGAATGTCAAGAGTCATACCGTACCAGTGCGATCTCTCAAGTGCCCTGAGTCCAAAAAATTGTCAAAATTTGACAAACTGTTTCTTCAAATCCAGGACACATATGGTCGATCTGTTTGAACCCTGTGGGGTTGTGTGAGGTTCCTCTATAATGGTGTATCTCATTTTTTGACAACTTGAAGCCATTTACAATTATTAGCATTTTTTCGCCTGCTACAAAAACCGTCAGTTGCATACAATGCAAGTTGCAAGATTGGCTAGAATTGATTCGGTTCATCATGTGCACAAACCGACATTGCGAGGGCACTTGGGTGGGAAATTTTACACTATGCATGCCCTTTTCATGCATCCTAAAGCGTTAGAATGTCAAGAGTCATACCGTACTGGTGTGATCTCTCAAATGCCTTGAGTCTAAAAAAATTGTCAAAATTTGACAAACTGTTTCTTCAAATCTAGGACACATTTGGTCAATCCATTTGAACCCATGGGGGTCATGTGAGACTCCTCTACAATGGCCTATCTCAGTTTTTGATAACTCAGAGCCATTTTAAATTGGTAGCATTTTTTTGCCTGCTGCAAAAACTGTCAGTTGCATGCAATATAAAGTTTCAAGATTGGCTAGAATTTATTCAATTCATCTTGTGCACAAACCGACATCACAAACACGTCTAGGTGGGAAGGTTTACACTAGGGATGCTCCTATTGTGCATCCCAAAGTGCCAGAATGTCGAGAGTCATACCGTACTGGTGTGATCTCTCAAGTGCCTTGAGTCCAAAAAAATATCAAAAATTGATAGACCATTTCTTCAAATCCAGGACACATATGGTTGATCCATTTGAACCCATGGGGTCCCATGAGGCTCCTCTAAAATGGCCTATCTTGGTTTTTAATGAGTCAGAACCATTTTCAATTGGTAGCATTTTTTTGCCTGCTGCAAAAAACCGTCAGACATCAACAAAATGAACCAAAAATAATACTTGCAAAAAAATTAACTCAAAAAATCACCTAAATCCACTAGGTGAGATACATGGTCAAAATCCACCAATGTCTCCATCTGGCTCAATTGTAGTGCTTTGGGAATTTGATATGAATCAATGGGAACCGACGGTCTACAAGACCATTTATCAACCCACTCTTGTGATTCACACTCTTCCCAAAAACAATACATGCATGAAGAGAAAAAACATACCATCTGTCTTGTATAAATTACTAGTGAACTTGAATTTGAACTCATAAATGAGTGCATGTCACTCAATCCTGCAACTGTACAACAATCTAGATAGTTTTGAATGTTAGATTTAGTGATCAACCAAAAATATCTATGAACCATTGATGTACCTGGATTACTTGGACCCATCATAGACTTACACCATCGCACAATTGTTTCTACATCTACCAACTCACCACCACCCTTTGTACTTCAATTCTTCCCTAGCTAGGGCTCTTTTCACACGTGCTCCTACACCATCATTCTCTCCCTTACCAAGTCCAGCCGCAGTGAAATTCCAAAAATGTTGTACACCACTTGTCATATGCATCCTTGTCAACCAATAAAACATCCTTGCATTCTTGAATTGTGCAGTGCAATTATCTGACCATATTAAGTGTCAATTGTATCGTATGTTCCTTTCCCTTAAACTATCATAGAAAACTTTAAATCATCCTTTTACAAACTCTGATGAATGAGTACAATCATCACTTATGTAGAAGTGATACTCTCTTACAACCTTTCTATCCTCCTCTATGCTATCATTTGCATGCATGAATGCTATGTGTACAAAAATAGAAACTTGTGTAGAGTGATAATACATGGTTTGCACTTCATTTTGAGGTTGTAGTGTATAATTTTCAGCGAAATCAACTATAGAGACAATGGTACCAAGAGGAAATGTGTCCTTACATAACTGGAATTGCTCATCTATCCATCGAGCTCTATGTGTATGCATTATGTACTCATAAACTAGTTTCTCTTGAAACATTTTCATAAATTGAGCTACACATATATCATTTTTCACTATCTCACATCTCTTCAAATCTTTTCCATCTTTAACTCCATATGTGACTGTCTTTTATTTTCTGAAAGAAACTAGTTTCGTACCAATTTCATGTGTGCTCTCCAAATGTACGCATCTTGGTAAATGTTGCAAACCACCACATATAGCACAAGAACCTTCCAAACAAGGCATCTTATAATAAATGCAACCATCATGTCTATTACATAGCACACTTGAAATAAATTATCTTACCGACTTAGGAGGTGCTTGTATATTACATTCTTGCAAAACATCGTTAGTTTGCAAAGTAGAACAAATATGACGAAAAATATCACAATGCATGGAAAATTCAATATGCATCTACAACAACATGTGGTGCATACAGGATTAATCTTAATATAAAAAGGTTTTTCCATTTCAAAAAATCTTTGAGAAATTCTTATTTGAGGAAACTTTTGAAGGAATATTTCATAAAATTTAGTTTGATTCATATCAAAATAGTGTTTGGCATGTGGCTCACAATTTGTATACCCAATTCACCTTCTAACAACATCTCTTTGGGTTGGGCGATACTCTTGTGTTGTCATGCCAAAATTTTTCAATTAATGTTTTTAGTGCATCAACAACAGCCTTGTCTTTGCGTGATAGTCTACTTGAGAATGCCCAAAGAGAATTATTGTTAGGTTCCTCTATTTGTTCCCACCTCTTTAATGCTTTACTTAATGTTTTTCTACTAACGTTTAATGACTTACTTGTTTTTGCTTATTCAAACAATCTTTTTTTATTTTCTTGCTCAATATGGTTGATGTAATGACACATTGAGTAGCATTAGAATCTTTAGTACGTGATTTTGAACCAATAGATTGATATGCATCAAATAGATTTCTAACAATAGTTCTTTCACTGTTACTTTCATATGATCTTAGGCCTAGAATTTTGATTGTCTCCCTAAAATTCAAATTTTTAATCATTTGAACAATTAATTAACATCTTGTGGTTTGATTTAAGTTTTGAAAATAGTTTTTCCATATTCTTTTAACAATTCTCCTACAAGTTCGTTCATTCATTTTATTGGGCATTGGCTTCAATATATTCTCATCAATGTCAATTAGATAGTTTGGTTTCCTACGAATGATTCTAGGAGGTGTTAACATCGGTGCATTATGTACATTCAATTCATCAAGTAGAGAAGGTGTAATATGTTCATCATTTAATTGATTATTCAATGCGGTATCTTCTTCAATTGCATTAGGTTCAAATGGTAAATTATCAAATGTCTCTTCTTCAATTGCATTAGGTGCATTATATTCATTTGGCAAATCGAATTGAGGTGTTGAGGATGACATACCTTCTTCTCCCATTCTTCTTATGTCACGCAATTTCTTCATACGCTGCCTTTGTCTTTCCTTTTGAGCCTCTCGTTGTTCCATCATTCCTCGCTTGTTCTTTCCCATGGTTGATATAGGTTGTCCTAAATAGAATCATGTTACATATATATGTAAACAAAAGTTCATAAACAAACAAATAACCATAAATATGCATCTTATCACTATTTTTTGGAATCAAACTATTAAACAATCACAATTCAATCATTTCAAATCATACAAAAACAAAAACTAATAAAAACAACAATTCAATCATTTGAAATCATGTAAAAACAAAAAATTCACTTACTTTTATGTATAAAACAATGATAGAAGTGCAGACACAGTTCCAGTGGGGCCTTCAATGACCTCAAAAAATTATTTTGAGGCCATTGAGGCTCTTGGGCAACTAAAACTATGTCTATAAACCATATACACACTACATTAATAACCGCGTATGTGTTGTTAGACCATAAAATGTTCACAAGCCCAACGGTATTCTTTTTTCCCATTTTGGACTGATAAATAACATGTACAAACTCTTACACTTAAAAATTGTAGAGGAGAGAGGGATGGAGAGGGGGGGGAGGGAAGGTAGAGAGAGGAAGAGAGGTAGGGGGAGGGAGAGAGAGGGAGAGGGAGAGAGAGGGAAGGAGGGAGAGGGAGAGATAGAGGGGGAGAGGGAGAGAGAGAGAGAGAGAGAGGGAGAGAAGAGGGGAGAGGGAGAGGGAGAGAGGGAGAGGGAGAGAGAGAGGGAAGGAGGGAGAGGGAGAGAGGGAGAGAGAGAGAGAGGGAGGGAGGGAGAGAAGAGCGGGGAGGGAAGGAGGGGAGAGGGAGAGAGAGAGGGAAGGGAGAGAGAGAGAGAGAGAGAGAGAGAGAGAGAGAGAGAGAGAGAGAGAGAGAGAGAGAGAGAGAGAGAGAGAGAGACGAGAGAGAGAGAGAGAGAGAGAGAGAGAGAGAGAGGGAGGGAAGGTAGAGAGAGGGGGGAGAGGTAGAGGGAGGGAGAGAGGGAGAGAAGATGGGGGAGGGAAGGAGGGAGAGGGAGAGAGAGGGAGAGAGAGAGAGAGGGAAGGAGGGAGAGGGAGAGAGAGGGAGAGAGAGAGAGAGGGAAGGAGGGAGAGGGAGAGAGAGAGAGGGAGAGAGAGAGGGGGGGATGGAAGGTAGAGAGAGGGAGAGAAGTAGAGGAAGGGAGAGAGGGAGAGAAGAGGGGGGAGGGTGGGAGAGAAGAAGGGGTATGGAGGAAGGGAGAGGGAGAGTAGGGGGGAGGGAGGGAGAGGAGAGAGATATAGACAGACAGAGACAAAGAGAGAGAGAGAGGGAGAGAGGTAGATGGAGGGAGAGAGGGAGAGAAGAGGGGGGTGGGAGAGAAGAAGGGCTATGGAGGAAGAGAGAGGGAGAGTAGGGGGAGGGAGGGAAAGGGGAGGGGAGAGTGAGAGAGAGAGGGGGGAGGGAAGGTAGAGAGAGGGAGAGAGGTAGAGGGAGGGAGAGAGGGAGAGAAGAGGGGGGTGGGAGGGAAGAAGGGGTATGGAGGAAGGGAGAGGGAGAGTATGGGGAGGGAGGGAGAGGAGAGGGAGAGAGAGAGAGGGGAGGGAGAGGGAGAGAGGGAGAGAGGGAAGGAGGGAGAGGGAGAGAGAGGGAGAGAGAGGGAGAGAGAGAGGGGGGGAGGGAAGGTAGAGAGAGGGAGAGAGGTAGAGAGAGAGAGAGAGAGAGAAGAGAGAGAGAGAGAGAGAGAGAGAGAGAGAGAGAGAGAGAGGGGGGGGTTGAAGGGAAGGAGGGAGGGAGGGAGGGAGAGAAGAGGGGGGATGGGAGAGAAGAAGGGGTATGGAGGAAGGGAGAGGGAGAGTAGGGGGGAGGGAGGGAGGGAGAGGAAGAGGGGAGAGGAGAGAGAGAGGAGAGGGAGAGAGAGAGGGAACACCATATGGTGTTGTTATGGGTCATTGGTGTCCTGAGGGGTCTTAAGGAGTCATAGGACACCATATGACCTCTTAGGAAACAATACGACCTCTAATGACACCTAAGGGGTCATATGGTGGGCTAATAAAATGATATATTAAATTTAAAGTTATGAATAGAACATCATACAATGAGACTCCAAGTGAACAAACAACGAGGCTTCGCTAAAAAGAAAGTGTAAGAGCTTGACCTAACCCTAAGAGTACTGCCTAAGTTCTAAAATATATGATGCTATTAAATTTGCAAGGTTATAAGACTGATCTCGATTGTGACTATAGGAATTACACACTCGATTTCTTTCATGGGAATGTACCGTTCCAAGTTGTTTGACAAGTGATGATCATCATATACTACCACTGCCATGCATAAAACAAACTTTAATTTCTTTAGGTGACAGACATTGTGTAGCAACATGGGAACTCTCGCATACCCACCACTATCATTCTACAGGACATCATCTATGTTACTCTCCCTCTTTCTCTTCCTACTTGTTGTTTCCTTCTGAAAAACATATTGTAGGTACTTTGACTCATCATGTTGCTTTGTTGACATTATTTTCCACATCTTCTGTGCTCATTAAAAACACATTTGAGAAGAATATTGCTATAGGTTTCCTTGTTTGTCATGGTAATACACCCGTGGTTCAATTTCAAACCCTATTCCTCCTATTCAATATACACACACAAATCCATCAGTCAATTTTCTTAGGAGAGCATACATGATAAAAATCAAAGAGGAAGTTATAGACAAGAAATAAATTCACTTACAATACACTTACATGTGTATATATATGTTTAATATATTATATATTATATGTATATAAACATATTATATATAATATCATATTATACACATATTATATATTACATATATTATATGTATATACACATATTATATATTACCTATATTATATGTATATACACATATTATATAGAATATCATATTATACAATAGCACGTATGCTCTGTTTATAGTAATAATAGCACATACACGCTTCTTACACCGTACATACCCCATACGCGCTTTTTAAACCATAAGTACCCTGTACACGCTTTTGAATGTTTAGGCTTGGAAATAGACTTGGACGACAAAGCTACGGTTTGGAAGTTTGATTTCCCTCCATTTCTCTCATTTTTGACATGTTTTATTTTATCAACTTGATTTATCGACTTTGTCATCATTAGGTTTACACTTCATCAAGTGGGTATTTCTAAAATTGCCACCATATTTTCACCCATCTTTTGAGCTTTCTAATCATATGATTTTTTTTCAATTTGAACAAAAAATAACATATTATTATTGATTTTTTTACCAGTGTCTCCATAGTTCTCACAGACATAGGTGCAACATTTTTTTGAATAACTTTTGATATACTTATCCAAATATAAAAAACTTTATATATTATTGTAGTGCACTTGATTATTTACAATTTAAAAAAAAAATTTGTATTTTCGATTTGTTTAGTGCAACTTATGCTTTGCGCACGAATAGGTACCTAATTTTCAAGATGTGTTCGATTGGAAAAATCATAAAACAAAAAATACTCAACAAAAAATTACAAAAAATAACACATCTTCTAGTGCTCACTCTTAACTATCTTTCTATCAAAGGATTTGTCAAAATACTAAATCTAACTATGATTTTTTGATGCGCATGTCAAACACTATGTTATGTTTTTAAAAAAAAATCAGGGTTAGTTTTTTGTGCATGAAGGATTTGACCCCCTTAATCTTATCCAATTTTGAAAAAGTTTAGTAGTTTGAAAACTATATTTAGAGTAATACAATATTTTTTCTTTGATTATCTTCATATCTTGAGTGGATGACTTTCAAAGTTTGCCTCCAAGTTCAGGTTCACCCGATTTCAGAAAAAAGTGTCCACTTATACCCCCTTTTTGACCACCATCTTTGTGCACTTACCCATATAGAGGTTGAAAATGAAGACACTTATCTAATGAGACTATTTCCTAAAAGTCTAGGAGGCTAAGCCTTGGAGTGGTTTTCATATTTACCACCAACTATCACATCATGGGGTGAATTATTGCTAACTTCTCACATAACATTGAAACCCCAGTCACTTTGATAGACTTATGTGCCGCAAAATAATATGAGAATGAAACATTCACATCCTTCATACAATGATGGAGAGCTCTCTATAGGAGGTGAAATACTATTATTCTAGAAATAGAGCAAGTTGACATGTTCACATAAAACTTAATCCCTAAGATCAAGTATGCGATACAAATGCAATGTTTGACCACATTTAAACAAATCACTGAAAAAGCCCCAAAGTGTGAGAAAGGACTAGTAGAACAAGGTCTCATAAAATATGGCAATAACAACAATGATAAATCCAAATTTTGGTTGAAAAAAAAAAATGTGACCAACGATGGTGTTGTAGACGACCGTACAGTGAACAAAACTCAACCGATTTTGTCTTTACAAGGTCCAGGTCAATCATTTAGTCTGCACATAGAGAATAATACTGTCTCGACAAATGTAAATGTTGCACAAATTATGAACACAAAATTTCCAAGGGTAAATGCTCCAAGAAGGAATTACACACCTCTAGGGGAACTTATTCAATCAGCATTAAAAAAGTTGATACAGACAAACATGATCACTTTGCCAGAAGTAAGAGTATATGAAGCAGGTCCTTTCAAACCTACATGGTGGAATGATAGTGATTTCTATGATTATCATCATACTAAAGGTCACAAAAATACAAGTTGCTATAAATTGAAAGACTTAGTCCAAGACATGATCGATCAAGGTGACATCACAATTGATACCAACAAAACGTCAGCAAACACAAATCACATCATCTTTAAGGACCCATTTGTCAAAAATGAAAAAGGGAAGGTATCTACTTTAGGAACACAAGATAATATAGCTAAGTACACAAAAGTGTCATACGACTACACTATTCATGCCATTAGCTTAGGAGATGTAATAAACAATGATTCACAAGAAGCACTTGATAATAATGAGAAATATCAAGAGCCTCACAACAATGATAACCAAATTCGCATGCTATCAGAAGCACCAAAATATGATGAAGACAAGAATCTTTGTCTTATGGATTAGGGTAGGGAAGAACCATTTCATTTGGGATGGTTTGAAGATGAACTTATAGCACATATCATGGATGTCAGACTTGCACATGATGACTATTGAAAGGGATATGACATAAACCTTGATAACACAATGTATGTTACAACGGTTCCTTCAAAAGAGATGATACAATGGCTATAATCATGATAACTCCCAGAGACAGAGACTGTGCAGTAGTTCCTCGCAGATCTAAAGTAACTTTACAAGGAGTACCATCAAGCCCACCACCCACAGCAGGGACTTATAATGTTGTTGAGCAACTCAAGAAAACCCCAACACTGAAATCACTCTTTGAACTATTACGTATATCACCAACTCATAAAGCTATTCTGGACAAAGCACTACAAGATTCAGTAGTGGACAAAAATATAGATGAAAATGCCTTCCAATCCATGGTGGGGAATTTGATCTGACATAGGGTACCCGCATTGCATTCATAGAACATGATATTCCTAGTGATAGAATTCTCCATAATGACCCACTACATCTAGAAGCTTACATACATAAGAGAAGAATCAAAAGAGTACTTATAGATGGAGGAGCCGGTCCCAACATTTGTGCATTAAAGCTGGTTAAGGCATTGGGATATTCTGACCTTCATATTGATTCTTCAAAGAGAATAAACATCAAATCATATGATGATAAAGAGTGTCCCTCAAAAGGTACAAGTGCAAATAGGACCTATAACGACAGAGGTTACTTTCCAAGTGCCGGACAAAGAACTAGGGTACAACATGTTACTGGGCCACCCATGGATTCATACCATGTAAGTTGTACCATCAACATTTCATCAATATGTAATATTCCCATACAATGGCATTGAAATTACCATAAAAGGTGATCCAAATCCATTCCAACATTCTAATCACTTAAAGGCAAGTGTAGATAACCAGGTACCAATTAATCACTAGTAAAAGTACAAACTTGTGTCACACTTTTACAAAAGAAAAGGCTAACACGAGAATAACTGTTCAATTTCATCGCCATAAAAGTGTCATTTGAATTTTGAATTTTGAATTTGAAGATGATGTAAACTAATTAAATGTGTAAATTTTTTTGAAGTTTAAGTCTACTATTTTTCAAAAAAAAATTATCAATAATTTATACGTTTTTTTAAGCTTTAAAGTCCATTTTTTTATTGCTGAAAAATAGGGAGTTTAGTTCCCACCTTGAAAGAAAATGTAAATCAACTTTTTTTTTCCAATTTGATATCCATTATAGATCACATATTTATACATTGCATGAAAAATTTAATTTAATTTTTGATGTATATTTTCTTTGTTATAGAATTTGGAAGTCAAATACAGCAGAATTTGACAGTTTTTGTCTCCCACTACAATTTGTCTATTCAATTTATGATAATAAAAAAACTAAAAATACCTTTTTGGAGAAGACTCTCTCTTCTAGTGAACCATATTTTTTAATTTTGTTTTGAAGTGATTCAATATTTTTTTTTTTTTTTTCAAAGCAGCATGTTATCGAACAAAAGAATACCTAGTTGTAGTATTTTTAATTTTTTTTTATATTAAATGTAATCAAAATATTATAAAAATTATATGAGTATAATCATGACTTCGATCTATACAAAAGGGTATTTTTAATTTTTTTAATAAGTTTAATTTACTTATTGAATTTAGCTGTAGAAGTGACAAGTTTGAGAAAATCATCATTTTTGTTGATGTGGCTACCACTTGGCATTCCACATAAGCTGTTCTGGCTGGAAACATTCCTACCCGAACTGTGAGGGCCGACGCGACCGATCTATTGAACCACATATAAAAAAAAAAAAAGCCAATTAAAAAATCCAAAACAATCAAAAGCGAAAATAATAAGAGTTATTTTTGCAAAAAAAAAAAAAATCTCAAATAAAGTGGCATTTTGGAGCGAGTAGGAAGATTATAAAGGGGCAAATATTTCTAATTTTATAAAGGGGTGAAGATTTTGATTTTTTTTTGGAAGGCATCTACCCTTTCCAAGTATGTTATTTTAAATTATTTTTTCAATCATGCTAAATTTACAATATTAGATGGTTTTTTGGAAATTAAATATTTTTTAGATTAAATTTAAAACTTTATTTTATTCTTCGTCAATTGCGCTTCAATCATTTATTTTCAATTATGTTATCTTAAATTATTTTTTCAATTATTGATATTAAATCATGTTCATTGTACATTGCATAGTCAAATGTAGAATCCAAGTAAACTTAATTTCTTACTCTTTAGATCAATGCTCTTATTTCTTGAATGTTGTTTTTTTATTTTCTAAATTTTAAAAATTGGAGTTTAAGACAAATGATCTAAAAGGATAAAATTTACACATGTTTCATTTATTCAGTTTAAAAAGTTTAAGAAAACAAAATTACTTATACATTTCATCAATCACATTTTGTTTGTTAAGAACAAGGAAAAGTAACTAGATATAACTTATTTACTATATGAGTAGATTAATTCTTATAAATTTACATACTTAAAATCTAACTAAATATTGATTTTGTAAAATATATTTAAACACTATAATGAAATTGAGTATATATTCAACACTATTTAGTACTGAATTATATTATATTTTATTTCTTAATACTTGACTCAAATTCTTTATATATTAGCTAAGTGATTTCAAGCAATTAATGTTATTAAATCACATTCATATGTACATTGCATATAGTCAAATGTATCTAACTGAAGTATACTTAATTTCTTACTTTTTATCAATGCTCTTAAATTTCTTGAGCCTTATTTTTTCATTTTCTAAATTATAAAAATTGGACTTCAAGTCAAATGATCTAAATGGATGAAATTTACACATGTTAAGTTTAAGAATGTATAATTATATTTTTTTTGTTAAGAACCAAGGAAAAGTAACTAGATATATAACCTTTTTAGTTCAAAACACTAAATTTTGAAGATCTACATATTTGCATGTTTTTGTTTTTAGGTTCAAAGCACAAAATTTTGAAGATCTAAATATTTTTTGCAATGGGGAATAAGAGGACTAGATCAAGGTTGTATGATCGTAAAAGGGATGATACGATGGAAGCTCATACAAAACGTAGTCAACAACAATCCGTTGTTGTTCAAGATCAACATGATGATGTTCAAGAAACATCTACTCAGGTACGAGATGATTTTTTTTTTTCTGGTATGGAAAATTTGATGGAAATGGATGAAAATAGTATTTTCAATGAAATTCCATCTAAAGATATGATACCTAAAAGCACATTAAAATTGAATTGTAAGAAATTGTGGGATGATTATTTTAAAAATAAGTCTATTATTGGAAGAGCACAATTATTTGCTAAGTTATTTAGGAAAAGGGAAATGAAACCTATTTTGGAGTTGTTGGGTGTTGGTAATAAGAAAATTTTTCTTGATACATTATTAAAAGAAACTATAATTGAAAATTTAGAAGAAGCATTGAATTGTATTGACAACACAAGTCAAGGTGTTGATTTAAGTGTTCCATGTAGAGCATTGATGACTATGATTACTAGTAAGAAATTAACTCGTAGAAAACAAGTTAATGCAATTTCTCAATTAATGCATGTATCTAGAAGAACCATTCAAAGATACATTAGGAAGAGAAATATGTTGGATGAAAACATTGAAAAGAATTGGGTAAATATCTGTAGGGTTCCTAGAAAAGACATAATTTCTGAAGATGTAAAAAGATAGGTCATTGATTATTAGACCAACCAATCTCATGTTTCTTCCAATAGAAGGGACACTATATAGATGATACATGAAGATGGTAAAAAGATTACACATCCAAAAAAATTCTTAGATACAACACAAAGTGAATTGTTTGAGGCATTCAAGCAAGAATTTTCAGATGTAAAGATTTGCCAAAGGATGTTTGAGAGATTGTGTCCTTTCTTTATATGCATAAATAAGGTATGTGAAACTTGTTGTTGTCGAAATCATGTTGAATTTCATCTACACTTGCAGTCATATAAGAAGTTCATAGCAACAATTAATCCAAATCTAGTCGTTCCTACAAGTACAACACAATTTGTGAAGTCTATTTTATATGATAAATTAGAAGATTCAGATGAGTTCAAAATACAATGTATAAAAGGTGAATGCAATGATTGTGGATTTTTGAGTAAGTTTGTGTTGCAAATTGGGAATATTGATATTCATGCACTAGTTATATGGAAGAGATTTGAATATGAGACATACCAAAGTAAGTTAGGAACTGAATCCAAAAAAATTATGTTGAAAGAGAGTGAATTTCCCTACATTCAGTTTATAGATAGATTTCACAATATGATATATCCACATATCCAACATTGTCATGGTGCAAGATGGTAGGTTAAACAGTTTTGTGATTCAAAGAATTTTTTTCCACTAGGTTGTATTCTTTCAATTGTAGATTTCTCTGAGAACTATACATTTAGTCCTCACATAGAAATTCAAAGTCAATATTATCATTTTGATCAAGTTGCAATATTTGTACAAGTTTTCTATAGACATGCACAATTTCATGTGGATGGTATAGAGAGTATTGGAAATGAACCCATTATCATCAAAGAGGTTCATTTCTATATCAGTGATGATACGTGTCATGATAGGAGCTATGTAGCACATTGTTTTGGAATGTTTTTTGAAGATATTAACGATCGTGGGATAAAATGTACAAAACATTGGATTTGGTTAGATGGATGTGCTGGTAATTACATTAGATTTGAAATTGATTATTTAAGTTGATTTTTTTCTCATATATGATTTGATTGTATATAACAGGTCAAAAGTTTATATGTGTGTGTGTGTGTGTGTGTGTGTGTGTGTATGTGTGTGTGTGTGTGTGTGTGTGTGTGTGTGTTATTCATGTCAGGGCAATTTAAGTCTGCAAAATCTTTTAACTGGTTATCCCTACAACATGCTCAATGTAGCATAAAGTTTTTGTGGAACTTCTTTGAGAGTTGACATGGAAAAGGAGAGCATGATGGAGCATGATCATGTGTAAAGCATGCATTTTGCCAACATTAACTTGCAGGCAAATTCTCTTCATATTTGTGTACAAATTTAATTCTCTTCATATTTGTGTATAGTTTTAATTCTCTTCATAGATTAATGTATATGTATGTACATGGGTTGTCCAATTTTCTAAAGCAAGAACTTCTGTACAGGTAACACCATATGTAATTCTAATGATATTATTGAATGGTACAAAAATCATTTTGTTGGTCATGATACAACTTACAACAAGCATTATGTTTGGGAAGTTAAAGGTATATATATATATATATATATAGATATATATATATATATATATATTTGTAATGAGATCAAAATCAATCGAAATAATAATAATAGATTAGAAATAATCAATAGCGAAAATGCCTCTGCGTGTGAAAAAGTGATGCAATGCATCGACATCCTTTTTCGAGCGTTCTTATCTACCGCGGGGAAATTACAGAGGCTCTGCAAATCTATTCGCTATTTCGGCTAATAACTCCAGGACTGAGGATCGTGGTAGGGTCATATCACAGAACCATGATCAAGAGGCCTTCTTTGCAAAAACAAAATACTCTTTGGTTAATGCGGTTAGGGCTCCCCCTCCTCTTTACAAGGGCTGGGATCGGGATTGGCATTTGGTGAGCCGCAAAAATAAAAGGGCATTAGGGCAACCAAATGGCCTCAAATAGAATTCAAATCATTGTCAGGAGGAGGGTTTTGTAAAACCTAACCAGTCAAAGAGTTCCTTTGCTCGCCATATTTTTCCTCCATGAAAATCCCTGGGTAAATTATCAGAGGATATGGAAACCCCTGGCTATCATTCTTTCATAAATCATCACAATTCTAAGGAAGTTAAGCACCCTATGTCAGATCTACCTTCAAATTCCCTAGCTACTCCTAACGGGTTGGTCATTGAAATTGATAATCATACCCAAGCTAGGTATCAAATGCATTGCAGTGACAAAATGATCTTTGCTTAGTGGAAAGGTTGGGGGATCCTGTCTGAACAAATTGCTAACTAGATGTCGTCTTCCTTCAATAACCAGGTAAAAATTAACATCCTTCCTGATAATTTCTTAGCTATTGAATGTGGTAATCAGAGTCTAAGAAATTCATTTCTAAATGGGGATATATTAACATTTAAGGGTCTAGGGTTTGATTGTTGGGAATGGAAACCTCTCTTTCTCCCATCTCAATTCAATTCCTACATGGTTAATAGAGCAATTTCACTTGATAAATTTCCTGTAGAATTGTGAAATAATGACTTTTTAAGAATAATAGGCAACAAAATAGGTAAATTTGTATAATTCAAAAAATCAGCCCTAAGTATCTTTAACCAGCTCTTAATCGTTAATATGAATATTAACATTAAATCTTTAGACCCTATAACTTTGAAATGTGATAAATCTTGTTTAACCCTAGAATTACCCTTTTATAATGGTCATTTTGAAGATTCTATGCCAAGGAAGATCCCCTCTGAGAAACCTTTCCTTGAATCATTGCTCAAGTCTAATGGCGCTCCATTCAAATTCGTGGAAGGAGGGGGTTTCACCCTAGAGGGCTATAAGATTGATATTAACTCTAATCATCTCACCACGTACCTATATCCTCATAGCTCCCCTGTTAAGCCCTCTTGTTCCCCTCTTCCTCCACTTCTAACTATAAATTCACCTATAGGTAACTCTCTTCTTAGGGATTGAGATCTAGAAAATGGTGAAATCAGAGAGGTTATCCCTCAGAAAGAGCAGCTCGGTCTGACAAATATGTCATCATCTAGCTCTCTCATTCCACTAGAGAGGTTGAGTCCCTTGAGGTCTCCCCCTTTAATGGAACTAATTGCCTCTAAGAAATCAGCAGAGATGGATAGGCTTTCCCTGGATCTAGGATTGGCATCCTTGCAGGGTCAACCAATATCTCTAGTCTCAAGATTTGAGGGCTTTGAGGAGGCAAAGGTTCACCCTCCATCTTTGAAGGCTGTTACTAATACAATTGTAGAATCTAAGAGTGATCGAGTGGCTAGGGAAGTTAACATCATTGCCAATTTTGTAGGGGAAGAAGTAGTAAATGACCTCATGGGCCAATTGGTTGATGAAATCTGTGATGATGAGGAGTTGGAAAGACAAAGGGATCTCTATGTCAAAAATCTAGTGGATGTTACCAAAGTCGACTTAGAAACAGATGAACTCTTTATAGCATTAGATAACTTAGAAAATGATAACCCAAATACTCTAGGCATTCTCAACTCTGATAGAAGTAAAGACTCTCCTGATTGTGCTAAACACTATAAGAGAAGAGGTAGGAGATCCCTTGTTGAACTCAGATCAAAGGATGGAGATTCCAAGGGTTAGTCTAAAATATCTACTCTTTTTAATGCAGGGGAGGGGAAGTTCCTCCCCACAGAGCCATGAAAATCATAACATGGAATGTTAGGGGTCTGAATGCCCCTAACAAACAGCGCATCTTAAAGCACTGTATCTCTGATTCTAAACCAGATATAATTTTAATCCAAGAAACCAAAATGAACTCCTTTGAGATTGTCCTTTTTGAGAAAAAAACTAGGCGTTAGACAGCTAAAGCATTCCCCTGCTACAGGGGCCTCAGGGGGCTTAGCTATCATTTGGGACTCTATATTCATCTTGTTTACACCTTTAGAGATTAAGAAAAATTGGATTGGAGGAGAAGTAGTAAGCTATAAAAATAAACTAAGATTCAAATTGATTAACGTTTATGGCCCTATGCAAAATAGGGATAAGGCTAGGGTGTGGGTGGAACTTGAGTTTTTCCTAAGAAGTTTACCAAATGATGTATGCATCATTGGGGGAGATTTAAATGCTATCACTAAGGTAGCAGACAAAAGAGGAGGTAGCAACAAACTTCCTCTAGCAGCTGCAGATTTCAATCATTGGATCAATAGGAACTCCCTGTTGGAAATCTAGACGGTAGAGAATGCCTTCACGTGGAACAATAGAAGGCTTGGTTTCTATAACATTGCTGAGAAACTAGATAGGTTCTTCATCCATGGGGGGCTCTCAGAGCTTAATTTCATCCTAAATGCAGAACCCCTCCCTTTATTAGGATCTGACCATTTCCCACTCCCCTAAAAAATGTCCCTTCAAATTTGAGAGCATGTGATTCAAAGATGATAACTTTTTAAACTTAATTGAGAATTGGTGGAGAAGCTTTGTAGGTTCGAAGATGTTTATTATCACAAGCAAGTTAAAGCTTATCAAAAGGAAGCTCTTAGAGTGGAATAGGACTAATTTTGGAAATATTTTCGATAAAAAACTCTTAATAGAAAATGTTCTTAAGAATGTTAACATTGAGGTTCTTGAGAAGGGGATGGATGAACATCTCTTCCTCAAAGAAAAGGCTCTACTCTCTAAGTATGAAAAGATACTCTCAAATGAAGAGATCTTCTAGAAACAAAAATGAAGGGAGACTTGGTTGAGTGATAGGGACTAAAATACTAAGTTTTTCCACAATAGTACTAAGCAGAGGCGATGGGTCAATCGAATTTCTAAAATTAAGAATTTCCAGGGCTCCATCCTATCTAAACAGGATGATGTTGCCTCTGAGGTAGTAAGGTTTTTTGATAAAATCTTAAACAATACTGAAGGCTCCAACCTTAGAGGCCAACTCAATATTATCAAGAATCTTCCAAAACTCATTAACAATGACCACAATAACATCCTGTTAAAGAAATTCTCTGAGGAGGAGGTTAAATCTGTCCTTATGAAGATGAATCTAGACAAGGCCCTAGGCCCGGATGGCTTCCCCACTAGCTTTTTCCAAAAATGTTGGGGTTTTATGGGGACAGAGATCACAGATGCCTTAGAAGGTGCTAGGAACTCTGGCAAGATTCTCAAAGAGATCAACAATACCTTCCTAGCTCTCATCCCCAAACAAGAGAATCTTGAAAGCTTTAACGACTTCAAAAAAATAGCCCTTTGCAACACTCTGTATAAACTCTTAACCAAAACCCTAGTAGCTAGACTCCAGAATCTTCTCCCCATTATCATTAGTGAAGAATAAACTGACTTTGTAGTGGATAGATCAATCTATGATGGGGTTATTATTGCCCAAGAGGCCATTCATTCGGTCCAACTCAACAAGACCCCAAGTATGCTAGTCAAATTAGACATAAGCAAAGCTTACGACAAAGTTGATTGGCGCTTCCTATGTAAATGCTTGGAGGCCTTTGAATTTTCCAAATCCTAGATCAACCTAATTTTTGAATTTATATCCACCCCCAAATTCTCTGTCTTGGTTAATGGTTCTCCAGAAGGTTTCTTCAGTAGCTCGAGAGGGCTCATGCAAGGAGATCCTATGTCCCCCTTCCTCTTCATCATCATGGCTGAAGCCCTAGGTAGATCCATCTCTAAGGCCAAAGAGGAAGGTGGGATCCAAGGAATCCCCATTACCAGTGGCCTCCCTCCCTTTACCCACCAGCAATTTGTTGACAACATGATGCTTTTTGGGCAGGGAAGTGTAAGGGAAGCAAGCGCCTTCAAAGGCATCCTTAATTCCTATATGTTAGCCTCAGGTCAAGAGGTGAATCTGGCTAAGTTTGCAGTTTTTAGGTTCAACATAGACCCCTCTTTAGGAAAAGAGATCTGCAATGTCTTGGAGATTAGTCAAGGAACTCTTCCTTGCAAATATCTAGGCATTCTCCTTGACAAGGGTAGAAGACCCTCAAAATTATGGGACAACTTGGTGGATAAAATAAAGTCTAGGATTAACACTTGGAAAGGAAAATGGCTTTCATCTGTAGGTAGGGCAACCTTGGTTAGATCAGTCTTGTTAGCTATGCCCATTTACCAACTCTCCTTTCAACATTTATCTTCTTCCAAACTTGCAGAGCTCAACAAGCATCTCAAGACTTTCTTTTGGTAAGGTGCTAATGACAACTGTAAAATATCACTTGTATCTTGGGACAAGATATGCAAACCTAAAGAAAAAGGAGGAGTTGGCATTAAAAACCTCTGTGATTAGGGCAAAGGCTTGGGTCCCAAGTTGGTATGGAGAATGTTCAGAACCCCCCACCTCAAATGGGCACACCTGCTGCACCACAAATACCTTAATGGAGGGAATCCTATCCAAATCTTCAGAGAAATCAACCCTCCTAGAGGGTCTTGCCTATGGAATTTTATGCTAGACTGCAGTTGAATTATCTTTGACAAACTTACTTGGAACCTAGGATCCAGGGATAAAGCCCTTTTCTGGTCTGATTCATGGGGTGGATATAAGGCTATTGAAAATATCCATGACTTTGGTGCCTCTCATATCCTTCTTGAATCACATATAGGACCCCTGTTAAATAACTATATCTCCCCTTCAGAGGATGGGGCTAGATGGTATTGGATCAAGAAGGAAGATGAGGATATCTCGGTAAGGGATAAACAAAAACTAATGGCAATTCTCAAATCAAGGAACATTGCCTTAGGTCATAATGAGGACAAGATCATATGGGATGGCTCCTTAAGAGGAGAATAAAGGATGGGTACTCTCTCATCTCCAAATTTTTTATAAGACCTATGACTGAGCTTCCCTTGAAACTTTGCTGGGATAAATACTGTCTGCCTAAGGCAGGTATCTTCTCCTAGCTTGTGGTTCAGAACAAGCTCCTAACTATAGACAAATTTAGAAGAATGGGGTATGAGGGCCCTAGTAGATGTCCTCTTTGTGAGGCAGATGAGGAAGACACCAATCATATCCTCCTTAACTGCCCCTTTGCTCACCAATGTTGGATCTGGTTCACCAACAAACTTGAATGGTTTGTAGCCTTCCCCCACACCATCTTTGGAATGCTCAAGGCATGGCCTCTCCTTAGGCATGACTGTCTCTTTGAAGGTTTATGGATAGCTCTTCCTTCTTCCATAATGTGGGATCTATGGAAGGCGAGAAATAGACGTCTCTTTAAGAATGAAAAACTAGAGGTTCTTAGAATCATTAATAGGATAGAGTCAGATATCACTGAGCTCATGAACAACCGACTGTCATCAGGCACATTGAAGAATACTTCTATTACTTATTAGGATGAAAAGATGAAAAAAAATTGGGAAGGCTTATCCTTTCCTCTCTTTGTAGGAGAAGTACCTATTGCAAGTCTTTGATCAATGGATGCATGCAGATGGCAGCCCCTAGGCGAAGGTTGGGTGAAGCTAAACTTTGATGGGGTATCCCATGGCAATCCAGGGCAAGCAGGGATAGGATGTGTTGTTCATAATTGGGAAGGTAAAGAACTAGCAACCCTTGCTTCCCCGGTTGGCATCAATACCAAAAATTGGGTGAAACTGATGGCCCTGGTGGAGGGTTTGCACTTATGTAGGAAACTAGGAGTTAAAAACTTGGATATTGAAGGAGATTCGGCTATAATTGTCAATGCTCTGAGGAAAGGGAGTATGCCTAATTGGAGACTAAACACTCTCCTGTCAAAATCTCTTGACTTATGTAGAGATTTTGACAAGTTTATAGTCAATCATATTTATAGGGAAGGTGATAAAAGAGTGGATGAGTTGGCCAACATGGGAGCCGATGGCATCAAACTCCTCTCTATGCCACCTTAAGGCCACCCCCTCTCTTGTTTTCATGTCCTAAGTGTTTGGTAGCATGTTTCTCCTTTCATCCCCTTATGTTTCTCTTGCCAAGACTCTATTTGTCTCTTATTAACCCCCCTTTTTAGACCTCTCCCTACCCCTTGCATATATGTATAATTCAGTTAAAGTATGCCCATATATCTATTCTCCCAGACTTTAACTCAGGTAGTTAGGCTCAATCCATTGTCTGGTATAATCATTAAAACACAAATCTCAATCATATATTTTTATACCTCTCCTTCATACCCATCTAGTCTTTCATCCTTTAGCCCAAGGAGAGGCTCCTTGTCTAATATTTTTGTATATACTTATCTGGGAATTTTCATTTATAGATTCGCACCTTGATTCAGGCATTATATATATATATATATATATATATATATATATATATGCAGACATAATCTCACATTCTTGCAGCCCAGGACCCTTTTATAAATTATCTGGGACAGATAAGCACTCTCATCCCCGATGCATGTATTAATATTCTCTTTACAGATATATAGGTATTATATATATATATATACACACACATATATATATATATATACATATATATATACACACACACATATATAGATATATATATTTATCTTAACACCTATATTAAGATAGATCCTTGATCCACATTTATATGTATATATATAGTCATATATATACATATTTATATATATATATTTATTGATATTTATATATATATTTATTAATATATATACATATTTATATATATATATATATTTATTGATATTTATATATATATTTATTAATATATATATATATATATTCTTATTAGTCTCTTGGGAGTATACTGATCTTTATTCTTACTTTCAGATATTGAGATGCATGCATTTTTATAATTTTTTATTTTTCATCTGTGAATATCTTCTTAAATCCTTATTTTATCCATCTCTTCATTTATATGTAGGTATTTGTGTCCTTACACATTTTCATAATTTCTTAGAGTCTTACTTCTAAATATATATACATTTATATATTTTTTCTAGGTATATTTACTCTTCCTCTCCATATCTATATTCATAGGTTTTAGATTTATAATTAGATATTTAGTTATATATATATTTATGTATATATATATACATATATATACCTACACAGATATATATATATATATATATATATAGTTTTTTACTTTCTTTTATTTATACTTATATATATTTACATATATATACTTATATATATATATAGCCATATTTATTCTCTTATTCAGATTTATCCATCTTAGATTCAGATGTTTAAGTATTTCCTCCTTATATTTGATCACTCCTAAATTTAGCTTTTGTAGTCTTGTTGCTCCGCTAGGATAAGATTTAAGACTAGAAGGAGGCAATACCATACATTAATGAGCATAGGTATATAAACATGCTGGCATATTTCACTCCTGGATATATGTGATCATGGATATATAGGTATTATTATTCATGTAGATATTGCCTTCTTTTAGGACTAAAACTTACCTAGCTATCCTCATCTCTATTTTACCTTTTCGTTCCCCTATATTTGGCGAGCCACAGCAGACGTGTGAGACGTAATGGTTGGACATCTCACATCAGCTCTCTTTCTCGATCAATTCATCCTGATGGCTCTTAGCATAGTCGAGGTAATGTTGCCTCTTTGATGTGATAGTTGAGGTACCCTTTGCCTGATGGATTTAGGTAGTGGCAATAATGACCTTGATTCTTGAAGATTGCACTCTTGCATCATATCAACTCATCATGTAGTTGCTCATTATGATGCATTAGGAGGGTGAGATATATTTAGAATGCCAAGCTGGTCCTCTTTGTCATTTCTCAGTTAAGCTCTAATGGATACCACTCTCAGGCTTCTAGGGTTGAAACACTAGATGGCTTTCGTAGGCAAGATCAAGGATGAGAGAATGAAAGGAATTATCATCCAATAGAGCCCTCTGATCTCTGGAGTGGTAATGAAATTTTTAGGTAAGGAATTCATTATGAATGAGGACCGAACGAGAGAAAATTCAGACATTGCAGCTATGTTTCTAGCCCTCGCAATGTACTTCGAGAAAGATAGGGATATAGTGCTTAAACTATGCAAGAGGGTCTTCATTAAAGATATCCTCGGTGAATTAGAGAGGGTGGTGATTAACATTGATGAGGAACTCATAGTTCCCAAACCTCGGGACTATGATACCCTTATCAGAATGAATAACCCATTTCCACGCTTTCCCATTCTGGAAATTGGCGACCCTGTGGCCTTTGAAACTCTTCGTCCTATTAGAAGCAGAAATCTCCTTGTCCTCTCTTGGATTCTTTATGTTAAGAAACCTCCTCGTGAGAAATGGTTGACTAACTATTTGGAGGTGGAGAATATCAGGGTTATCCCTGATAATGTACCTATCCCACGCACCCCTACCGGCCCTTCAGCATCAAAGCTAGAAAGCTCTAGCTCCAAGCCTTCCCACAAGCCAGGCAAGATAGGTTGAAGCTCTTCGGATGGCATGTTTCGAGGTTTCTGTTGGGTTATCAAAGAGCTTCTTTTTTGTTGTTAGAAGTAACAAAACTTTTCATATGGAAAATTTTACTTAGTTTATAAAACTCTGATAGATATGTCTCATAAATATGTTTATGCTCTGCTAATACTTTCTTGGTGATCTTCAGGCGGTATAGCCTTGCTGCCGCTTCTTAAGATTGTTATATTTTGAACATATATATACATGCAGCCATATATCCATATTTTATAGATATATGTATATATGCTTATATATTTAAAAATATCAATCTTTCAATTTATGTTTCAATGTTGTTTCTTCTCTGTTATTTCCAGCTTTTTCAGACTAGGCTAGCTTAGATGGCTCTTTTTTCATCTACGCATTTTTGGGCATGGAAGGATCTCTGTTTAATTCAAAATCTATTATGAATGATAGCCCATTGCTCTATCTATGCTAGAAGGACTGAAGATCCCTTTGGAAGGTTAGCAGCCAGGTCTCTGCATTCGGGGATCTTTATGAGTAGTTTCGATCTTTCTTGATGGTATGTCTCTTGTTTTGTTCTTAAGAAGTTTCAGGCTATAATGTCTCTAAGATGCTTTAACTTAGCTTCGTAATTTTGTTAAGTTGTGTTTATGCTTTGCTTCATCCTCTTCCCTATGTATGATATGTCCCAGCCACCTTCAGGCTCTCTAGGCCTTCCATGGTCGCAATATATATATGTATATGTATATATGTATATACATATATACATATATACATATATATGTATATATATATACATATATATGTATATATATATACATATATATGTATATATGTATATATACATATATATATGTATATATATATATATTTGCATATATATATATATATTCACATATATATATATATATATATACATATTCATATATAGTTTTCTAATTTCCTGCCTTTTCTCTCAGTCTTAAGTTAAATCAGACTCAGATGCATATGTCAATACTCCTCTTTCTTCCCAATAATCTCCAGCATTATATTATTAGAATGAGGTTCGATCTGATAAAATTTTATCTCATCTAAAGCTTTCCCATGACACTCAATTAGGGCGTGGAAGGCTCTTGAATCAAATTCTTTAAGATGGTAGCTCCCCACGATCTCTTTGCAGGAATATTTATGGAATTTGCCTCGTTAATGTTTATTGAGTTTATGATCTCCGATGGGTAATCACTCCTTGCATTATGTTTCTGGAGATTTTTTGAGACTAATATCTTGAGTTGTGTATCCTAACAGGGTGACCATATAGGCAGGTATGATATATTGTATAAGCTAACCTTTGTTTGGTTTTCCTTTTCCTAACATTCTGGTGAGAGATTTTTCAAGATTTTGTGCAGCATAGGGAGCAGAGCATGCTTAACCCTGTGTTTCAGGAATAGCAAGAATTGTTGCCCACAAGTAGCAGGATCACCCCAAGAGATGGGCAATCTGCTGCTCAACTTTACACAGAGGATTTATACATACAATCTTCATTATTTTGGACAAGATCCCTTTGTGATCTTTTATCTCCATTTTGTAACTCAAATCTTAATTTTTTCTGATCCTTGAGGGATCTGGGCTAGACCGGAGGTTTTCTTCCCTCCATTCTTTCCTACCAGTGCCCACACTGAATGGAGGTGTAAATGTAAATGTAACCATTTTTTAAATTAATAAAATTCTTTGGCCTCGGCCTTTTATCGATCAAATATATATATATATATATTCTTAAACATTCAAGTGTTCTTGATTTATTTTTAAAATTTGTGTGTATATATATATACATGCATATGTGTGAAATGAACTAAAATTGACTAAATAATTTGTATTATCAGATATTGATCGATCAAATCCTTATAATTGTCAATCAATTAATGCTATTAGAATTTTTCATCAAGTAATGACTACGAGATTTAGCAAGCCTCGTGTTATTCTTGAAGAGGAAAATCATGCTTTTGTGTTGATTTCATTGCGAACAACAAAGATACTCATTGTCAAAACATTGCTATTGGATATGTTTTGCAATGGGAAATGAAAGAATTTTACACAATGCCTCCTTACAAAGATAGTGACATTATTGATATTCATGATCCTCTATATTCAGTTGATTATGAATGTGTTTCTGATTTAGTTGTTAAAGGTGCGTGCATGCATATTTTGTAAATTATATGTGTACATGTACAATTTTTTAAATTCTTATTTAATTTAATATTGTTCAAAATTAATTTAAAAATGTATAATGAACTAATATTGCTTGAAATATATATACATGTGGTCTATTTTCATAGGTGATATTTTTGCAATGATTATTGATCCTGACAATAATGAAATTGTAGATTATTATCTACTGAGATGCACACAACTAGAGTGCAATTTATTGAAATCAGTTAGTGATGGTAATGGGCAACAATATCCCACTGGTTTAGTTGTTTTTGAAGGCACTTATTATCAACAAATAAAGATAGATACAAATGGTGTAACATTCATTGATTATATGCCTGGCCAAAAATTTCTACACTACAGTCACTTAGTAATAGTGAAAAGATTGTAGTTGGAGACATTGCCAAAAAGAGGGCATGGAAACCAAAAGTGGAGGTTGCCTATTGAAGATCATGACAATTTTATAAAAATTATAAAAGATAGGGAGGATCCAAATTATATGTACCATGAGCTTTATGTTCACTTGTCATGTTTGAACAAGTAAATTATATTAGATAGGTCTTATTTTGATAAACTCATATATATTTAGATATTTCTAGACATGTGTAGCAATTTGGATAACTTGTGGAAATTTAGTTTTGTTAATGCATTTATTTTATGTTTTGTACGTTGATTTTACATGTTTTATTCTTAAATTAAATATTTTGTGTCTATGCATTGAACATGTATACATATTGATTTTAATTTTTAATTTTATTTTTGTGTATGGATTCATTTCATTACATGTTGTCTTAAGGGGTCATTTAAACACATGTATGGATTAATTTATATTTGTACACATGCATGGATTCATTTTATTCATCTATGTATTCATTTAATTATGTTGTGTATATAGTTATGCATGTATATATAGTTACATAGGTAGCTTGAATTTTCAATGTGTTAATCGCCTATTAAATCATCTTTAAATGTATGTATACATGTATCGATTCATTTATAGATATGCATGATCCAAGAGATCATCTATATATATATGTTGTCTGAAGGGGTCTTAAGGGGATATTTGTGTCATGGATTCATTTATATTTTTACACATGCATGCATTCGTTTTATTCATCTATGTATTCATTTTAATTTATATTTACACATGTATGGTTTCATTTAATTATTTTGTATGGATTCATTTAATTTTGTTGTTGTAAGGTGTTTTAAGTGATCTTAAGGGGATTTAAGGGGATATTTGCATCATGGATATAAGTTCATTAAATTTAAATATATAGATATAAGTTCATTAAACATACATAAACACTTAACTCAAATTAACAACTAAATTAAATTTTAACAACTAAATTTGAATGCTTAAGGGGATTTAAGGGGACTTAACTAAAATGAACAACTAATTATGTTGCCTTAAGATGTTTTAAGTGGTCTTAAGGGGATTTAAGGAGATATTTGCATCATTGATTTTTTTATATTTTTACACATGCATGGATTCGTTTTATTCATCTATGTACATTGATTTAATTTATATTTACACATATATTATTTCATTTAATTATGTTGTTTGGATTCATCTAATTATGTTGTCCTAAGGTGTTTTAAGTGGTCTTAAGGGGATTTAAGGGGATATTTGTGTCATGGATATAAGTTCATTAAATTTTTTAAGTTCATTCATTAAACATGTACATAAACACTTAACTAAGATGAATAAATAAATTAAATTTTAACGCCTAAATTTTCTTAACATTGAACAACTAAAATATACATAAACATTTAACTTTCACATACACATACAATTAACTAGAACACTTAACTAAATTCAAATGACTTTGAGATTCTATCATTTAAACACTTAACTTTCAAAAATGTAATGTATATATATATATATAAACGTGCAAAGTAGTATGAAATATAGATCTATCTAACACATACACATATATGTCTATCTATCGCATGTACACATGTATTAAATGTCTAGTACACACACACACACATGAAATATGGAAAATAAATATTTAGTACACATATGCATATGAAATGTGTATAGTGCGCATGTATGAAATGTCTATTACACATGTACAAATATGAAATGTCTAGAAAATGTATGCACATGCACATATATATAAACAATGGGTCACTCAGGGTCCTGTCCTGAACCATGTCCCGATCCATGCGCCTGCAATAGAGTAAGTATGCATAAAATCATGCATTAAACATTTAATTCATGTACTAGAATAATTTTTTTTAAGTAACATAGATTAAGAGCATTTGCATGTAGAAAAACATACCTCTAAAGAGTCTCTAACATCACCACTATGTACATGTAGGATTCTAGGATGTCTATGTGATGAGGAGCTAAATCTATGTGATAGTGGTGCATCCTGCATTGTTGAAATTTTGTTAGATATACATACACATATATTTATAACTTGCAACCTAACCCTTTAAATATAGAACTTAAATATTTAAAAGAAACAATTAATTTAAAGTTATAATGTATACCTATGTCTCCTCATGAATAAGGCCAGTGGCAATGTGCAAATACTCAAAGATTGCCCCATGCGCTTGCAATAGAGTGTGCATGCATAAAATCTTATATTAAAAACATTTAATTTGAATACTAGAGTGAATTTTTTTAAGTAACATATATTAAGAGCATATGTGCAGACAAACATACCTCTGAAGGGTCTCTAACATCACCACCATGTGCATCCAGGATTCTAGGATGTCTATGTGATGAGGAGCCCAACCTACATAATAGTGGTGCATCCTGCAATGTTGAAATTTTGTTAGATATACATACACACATATTTATAACTTGGAACCTAACCCTTTAAATATAGAACTTAAATATTTAAGATTGAATTAATTTAAAGTTATAATGTATACCTGTGTCTCCTGATGAACAGAGCCAGTGGCAATGTGCAAATCCTCAAACATCACCCCCTGCGCCTGTAATATAAATTACACATGAACTCACATGTACATTATTTAAACATTCATTATTAGGTTTTGTTAATATATATATATATATAAAATTTATTTTAAAGATCAAATCGAATCTACTTGAACATGGTTGTAGATAAACATACCTCAGGGTCTCTAACACCTCCATTGTGCACATGCTAGACTCTAGAACGTTTGCTCGATGAACACATGCGTGACCCCTTGTAGCACAATTTGGTATTATGTGGTCCTAATAGGTCCTAAGGGGTGCACATGTGTCATAAGGGGCCTTCTGTGGTCCTAAGGGGTCACCCATGTGTTAGAACACATGCATGACCCCTTAGGACCACAAAAGATCCGTTGCGACACCATTTGGTCTTATGTGGTCTTAATAGGTCCCAAGGGGTGCACATGTGTTGTAAGGGGCCTTGTGTGGTTTTGATGACTATTTTGACACACTCACCAACACTCAGGTAGCCAATGTCAACACTCATCACCTCTCCTCAAAAGCAATAAGTTTAGGAAAACTAACTACTCCAAGGTATCTATAGTCGGGTCAGAAGCCCAATGGTTGATGTGGTTGTACCTGTTAAGGGGGCCTGCTGGTTGAAACTAAATCCCGTTGATCGTTAATGACTTAACTTCCTCTTTTTCTTGTATTTTTATGATTTAAGATTCTCTGAAAAATAAAATTGCGAAAGATAAGGAAACATTAAAACAATAATGAAACCAATTCAATAACAACTTAACAAGATACCAATCAATTCCCTATAATCCAAAAATTATCAGATATTATTCAAATTAGCATTCAACAATGGACCTCCAGTAAACCTGCAAAGTTAGCAACTTCACAGACTCATAGAAATAAAATCACCAATAATATCATCTACCATAATAATTCTCATACACCACTTACATGCCTATGATTCATAAAGCAATAAAAAGAAGATCAAACCATGTTGCTAATTCCAAATAATAGACATTATTGGATCACAAATAACTTCGTAGAATATATGTGTAGATCAGGCAATCTACAAGCTTCTTCTTGTATTAACTTCAAAGAATGTGTAACAAAAATAACTCAAGTTCATAGCAATCTACAAAATAATCTAAAATTTCTAAGTGGGCCTCAAATCATCAATTTATGGATGCTTACAAATGAATCAAACTTCTCAATTTATAGAGTTTTCTACCCTACTTTCTAGGAAATAAATCTAATCTAAATTAAGAACTCAAAACTAGGAGTCGCAGTTAACTTGCAAGTTTCTACATCGAGACTCTAGTTAACTACTATGAAATAGAGGTTTAGTGAGCACTATGAAGAGCATATTGTATGAGCCAATGCTTTCATAGTCATGCAAAATTTTGTTCAAAACTAGAGCAGGAGTTGGAACTGCCATCATAGTGCTAGTGGGGAAGTCATGCAAAATCTCTTCTCATAAATCCTTCTATCTTTAGCAACTGTAGGTTCATCTTCTACTTCTTTTTATAAGATTCATAATTATTAATAATACATGTAACTTCTTCAGTGGGAATATCAACAACATGCTTGATTATAAATTTATAGTTTTTCAAAATTTCCACTGCCTTCTCTCTTTTCTTTTCCAATTCCCCTATTGTTTTTGCTGCCTCTTGACATTGGGTGATCAAGTATGTGTATTTTTCCATCAGCGTGACATCAAACTAAGCTGGAGGTTGCAAATGTTGGGCCTCATATGCATCCCATTGATTCAATACTTTCTCTTCCTCTATGACCCCTGTATACATTATTCATAATCCAAAAACTCTGAGTAGGTGCTTTACAAAATCCTCATATTTCAAAATTACCTTGAGGAGAGGAACTCTGATGTCTGCCACATTCTTCACATACTACTAAAGCATCTTGATCTTCAGTTCCAAAATGTATGCATAAGACTGCAAGTTCTTACAACTATCACCACCCAAAAGGTCCTCCTCCATTATTACCTCCTCTCCTAAATACAAAACTTTATTCAAAATCCAAAATTGTTTACTAAACATTTTGAGCTTTTTCTCCCATTGCTGAGAAGAAGAAGATAATTCTCCTCCCACCTCTACCACCTCCTTATACTCCTTCATAGTATTCTACAAAAATAATCTAATTTTTGAGGCATTTATTTGGGCCCATGACTTTGTTGTAGCAGCTGCCTGTCTTACCTCCATTAACGCTTTTACCTCTCCCTCTGGGAGTGATGAGGTTGATGGTAGATTATCATTACTACAAGTATCTAATGGCTTGCCCATCTCTATCAACAACTATTTGTACTTCTTTAGATGTGTTTTAAGCTCTATGTGGGAGGTATGTTCTTTCTCTATTTGTCCCTTGACGACACTAGTGGCAAGTTCCAAAGTATCCAACTCTCCCCACTTTATTTGCTTGCCCAATTTTAATTGAGATACTTGGTATTTTGGGGAGGATTGACCCTTTGTGTGAAGTGGAAATGCCACATCTACAACCACTTCACTAGAACCTGTTCTCAATAGATGATGGACAATCTTAGGTTTCTTTACCTTTATAGGTTCCTCCATGATTACTTGTTGTAGTGTAACTTTAGGTAGCTCTACTTTCCTTTTCTTCTTCTCAAAAGTGCATTTGAGCCATTATGGTATATCTTTATCCTCGTCACCTTGATGTGATAGTATGTCAGTAGTTAAAAAAAGGATGCCTACCTATTCTTTTGCTTCATCCCTCTCTTCTACTTCTATCAGTTTAGGATCTTGAGGTGAAGCAACTTGGTGGGCCAGATTAGTTTGGAGAGAAATATTAACATTCAACTGCGGTTGCTTGTGCAACTCTCCCAACTTATCACTGACCTCTTCTCCAAATGTCCTCCCCTCCTTATCTATTTATGTTGTACCTTTCCTAACAACTATATCCTTAAGTAGGTCTTCTTGGTCTTGAGGGGTTAAGACTAATATTTCATTCAATAAATATACCACCTCATTTCGTTCTTTCTCCCCTCCCATTAGTTGTTGTTCTTATCCCTATTCTTCTTCCTGATCTAAAACAGTCTCAATATTATGGTCACTTGCAGTTTCTATGGTAGGCCTAAATTCCTATGTCCTAGGTGGTACTATGGTTGCATCAACCAGTGGTGGCTTAGGAGCATTGGTAATTGGGACCTATGTTGTAGCTACTGGAGGAGGCTGAGTGGGCACATCTTCATCTATTTATGTTTCTTCTTCTTTCTCCTGAGTACCTTCTCCTGTAGTATGTCTTATAGCTATACTTGGTGGAAGAATTTCAGAGAGTGGCACAACTCCTAATCCATCTGTTACTCCAAGGTCTGTAGCCTTCTTCAATAATACAAATTTTCTTATTTGTACATGAAGCTTTTTCATCAAATCATCGGTGCTATCTTCGGGCCTAACTGCTTCATCAGGGCCAGTGGATGTATTCTTTCGAGCATAGTCCTTATAACCCCTTGATTGGGGCACCCCTGAGATGGACTCTTTCTGCTTCCCCTTTGAAGCACTTGGACTAACCCTTATACTGATCCACTATTTAGTCGTATTAATGACCGCTTGGGAGACTTTGTCTATACTAAGATCTTCATGCGCAGACCATCTTATAAGGGAGAGCATTTTTATCAATTTCTTTCTCTTTGTATGCAACATCAAGCAAGTCTCCATCATCCCTCAGGTCTTTAGGGAGATTAGTTTCAATTTTAAAATCCCTTATTTGGGGTAAAGACCATCCATTGTAATTCTTCTCCCTCACTTCAAAACTATCCTGGAGGTTTTCCCCAAAATCCTCCAATCTAGGCTTATGTCCCTCATATGCTTTAGGCATAGTTTTCTTTAGTTTCCCATAGGGATAATAAAATTCCCTACCATAATCAAACTCCTTTAAGTTCAAATCTTGGAGCTCTTGTGCCACCATCTTTGCTACCTATATCTTTAAACAAGAGAAATACCCAATGGACACTAAAAAATAAATCCTTGTTTTATGTTTGGATGACAGGAGGGATTGAAGGGATAGCAGCTACCTAACATACTCTAACAAGATGATTTTATCATTGCAATACCTTGGCAATAGCATTGGGTTACCTATAAACCCATTGACCCTTATGTAGGTGGAGCATTGGTTTTGAATAAACCAACACACCCATTCTTGGATGATGGCCATGGCCTCCAGGCTAATCTTGTATCCTGTGTCTCCAGTTAACTTAATGGTTATGGGGAAGAGTAAGGCATCATTAATCCTTTCAAAGTGTGCCTTTTCTTTAGTACAGGGGAGTTGGGTATAATATTCCTAGACCTTCCACCTATAGCCCTGGAAATTTACCCGCTCTTGCAACCACCCAGATGACATAGGAGGTGAAAAATAACTTCTTGGTCTGGTGGACCTCCTTCATCTATCTGCATATATTGTTAGAAAGGATTTGGGCCCAATCAAAGTATTGTTTCCCTATGAGGATGGTGGTAATGAATTGAAACATCCAGGGGTGAAGGTGTTTGTAGTCAAGTTTGCCAAAGGCCTTGCTCAACATGATGATTGGGTCTCTCTGAGGCTCTTTGAAGTCTGCCCTCAGTATTTCTATGGCCTTAAAACTTGTTTTCCTCTCCTCTTCTACCAATTTTCATTCATGTGCCTCTTGTTTTAGGTCACATTATCATTCCATACACTTAGGGCTTCCTCTTCAATTGAGAGGAATATCTCATCTCTCGTGGGGATACAAAACACAAATCCCAGCATATCTGGGGACAAATCTATTACCATTTTACCTTGTGCATCTGAGAATTTTGTGGTATCAGGGTCATAGAATTGAGCGATTGTCATAATTAACTCTGGAGCCTGTACCGAATACGAGAAGATGGTAGCCTCCACTAGGCCTAATCTCTTTATCCTTCTCACTAGGTTTCCAACCTTGGTTTATCCAGCTGAGTCTTAATGTCTTCAATCTCAATGTGTCTGATCTCGATATATGTAGCCCATTTGATGTGGTCATCTAATTTTGAAACATAAACTTGCCCCTAGTAATGGTACTTCATGGTTGCAGGGAATCAGTCAATGTCTTTGCCTCTCTTGTTGGAACTTGGGTCCATCTAATCACTTAAATCTGCAAGAAGGAAACAAGTGTTAATCCTGTATACACCTAAAAATGGTATGAAGATAATTAATTGAACAAGAAATTATTTAATTAATCCTCCTCCCCAATTTAATTGAATTCATCAACAATTTGATTAAATCCCCCTTTTTCATCTACTTATTAATAAATCTAAGGATTTATTTAATAGGTTCATTTCAATAATCCACTTTGATTAATTAATTCTTCCCCATCAAAATCATTTCTTCCAATCCTATAATTAATTAAAACAAATCAATTATGAGTTGTTGAAATTAATTAGTCTTTTCTTATTATTTGAATTTTTAAATTCAAATTCTCCTAACTTTTAACCACCTAACCCAATCCATTTACCCACATGTTCCCTTTCATCCAACCTCTTCTAGAAGCTTTATGACACTTGTCACTAAGTGTTCCCTTTCATCCAACCTCTTCTAGAAGCCTCTTGACACTTGTCACCATAGAGATGACAGATGTTCCCTTTAATCCAACCCCCTTTGCCAACCTTCTCTAATTTAACCATTGATATCATTAGATCAATCTTGATCGTTGATTCCTACCACCTCACCCCTAGCCTTGGAAATCCTATAAATAGACCTCATTTTGGAGCACAAAGGATCCCATCTCATTTTCATCTTATGCATTGTTACTATAGGCATCTAGCTTCTAGTTTATCATTTTAGCAATGTTGTCATGTTCAATTTTAGCTTAATTGCACCTTCATTTTAGCTTATTTTCTAGAATAATCATGAAATTGTATAGCTTAATCATGCTATCATTGCTAGATCATGCACCTTCATCATTCAAATCCTCCATCTAAGTGTAGTCAAGTCACTGGAATTTGCATAACAAGATCTGAGAGCAAAATTCATACTCACATTTACTAGGAGGCAATAGATCAATTAGTTATGGTTTTATCTTTCTTTGATTTAAATTCATTAACCATGCTTGTAATGATCTATTGAGTTTTTTGTGTTTGTAGGTACAGGTACACTTCACAATCCATGACATTTTGGTGCCCACCATGGGGCCAAAATCATCATTTTTGGCCTCTCAAGCTTCAACAAACATCCATCTCTATCAGGATAGAATCAGAATGTCATACGAGTTGATTTTCCAACTCGTACAAACTACCTTTTAGTCTGGTACGAAACCTCATCCTATGTCGTACGAGCTCATTATCCTTGTTGTATGAGGTCTAAATTCATGTCATACAAGTTTCTGACTAGTAAATCATGTGTCATACGAACTCATTTTCATTGTCGTACAAGAGCTAATTTCATGTTGTACGAGTCCATTTTGGTTCCTGTGCGAAATCTAAAGTTGTGTCGTATGAGATGGTAAATTGTGTTGTATGAGTCTCTATCTCTATAATTTTTGATAGACTGCATATGATTAGGGTTTTTTGGTTTTAATCCGAGCTTTACTAATGCTAACCCTGATATGTTTATGAGATTTTTGGCAGCCTAACTCTTTTCTGCAGGATGATTTACGAAGATACGCTTGTCAAAGACAAAATTTAAAACACAAATCATGACTACTAACGGATTTATTGCAGGTTGCCTATGAATTCAACTAAACTTTGTGTATTCAATTAAGTTTTCTAGGCACACTTCAATTTGGGCTAAAAAAAATGAACAATCATGTCTTATGTGTTTTTGATGATAAGAGAGTATGCTCTCACCTTTCTTAAGTGATTAGAAAGCTAGAATCATCTTTTTCTTTCATTAGTGCATTTCTCTAGCAGGCCTGCCCTCCCAAGGAGCTTAAAAACTCTTAAAGCCATTACGACCAGTGTGAGGGGAATGACCTAAGTGGGAATGGCTAACACCAAGTAATCCAACCCACTATAAAATAAACATGATTTGATGAAAATCAAGCCAGTGGTAGTGCTCGGGAATAGCTCTCCTTCATACCTTCAGGTACATCAAACCTTGGTTTTCAAGGCTGGGAGACCTCTTAATTGAGTATTATACCTCAACGTGCTGAACAGGTCCCTTACTAGTTTTGGTTAAATTAGAAGCTACCTGATTCACCTATGAAAGGGTGATAATCTTTGTGCAAGAGAGATAGTAACTCTCCCAAGACACTTGCCATATCATGCCCCCATTAGTGTTTGGAGTCAGATAATATGACATTGAGAATCCATTGCATGAGACTCAGCGGCCATATTCTGATTAGCTATTGGGTGTGTACCTAAGTCAGCAAGAAAAGGTTTTCATTCTTGGCCAACTTCCTTAGGGTTTAGCATGCTTAGAGTCATTTATCACATCATGTGTTTGTTGTGTATTCATCCTCAAATTGAAAAATTAGACATCAAAAGTTGGAAACATAAACAAAAAATACCAAAATTCACTAATCAAATCCGGCAAAAACAAACACTTTTTATCTCTGCTCCGTTCTCTATTGTACAAGTCAGGTTCTTTGTCGTATGAAAAATTTGTTTTGTTGTGTGGTTCACAAAGTTTTGTCATACAAGATCCTACTTTTTCAAGGGAAACTTCTAATTTGTCATTTGGTTCTGTATCTTTTGTCATATGGTTCATGAATTATTGTCATACGAGTCTCTATTTTTATCAATCCAGAGCTGTCTCTTCACATGACTTTTTCAAGTCTATCATTCTACTTGATCAATTTGTAGTAATTATAAACATTTGTTATTTGTCATTCTATGCTTAAATTGTCTCCTTGGTTCGCTTGGTCAAGTTATCATCCATCAAAATCAGACTCTAGAAGATAAACACCTCAAGACTTTCAAGTGCTCACCCTCAACAAGTTCAAGATCTAAACACCTCAAAGTGCATTATCACCCTTTTTGATAAACCGATCACTCAAACATAGTTTCTCATCAGGATCAATCATCCTTTATCATGAAACTGAAACATTTGGTCAGGATAATCTTATCCCACATCGTAGGATATATCATTCCTACTGGACTTGGTTCTTATCAAATCATCATCATTACAATCCTAAATCGAAGATCAAAAAACTTGCAAACCTTTAAACACTTGGATCATCTTTTTGTGTCATATCATTCTAGTGTATTTACTTTGACAATTGATCACTTATCAAAACAACTTCTGGACAATCAAATTCTAGCACAATATCTAACACACATGTATGCCTGTTCTAACTAGAGACCAGAGACGAAAAATCATAGAGAGTGAAATCAAAACATTGGAAACAAATATAATCATGGAACATGAAGATGAAAGACAAGTTGAAGGAGAAATAACAGAACATAACATCAAAGACATAAAAAAGGATCCTCAATTCAATAAATTTATGCAAAAATTGTTGGAGGAAGAAAAAGAAAAATATTTTCTAATGTTAGCCAAATCTGGTGCTACACTCCCCCAAGATTTTGATGTAAACAAATTAACACAAAAGAAAAGTGATCCTAGTCCTAATAATGAACAATATGAAGATATCTTTGGTCTCAAAATGAATGACATGTCAATTCCATGTAACATCAGACCCAATGAAGAGACTTACATACTCAAAAGAGATGAAGTAGAAATTTTGAATAACATTCAATCCAATGAAGATATAAGAAGATGTAGAGATGAACCAAGAAGAGATCAAGATCCTCCTAGAATGCAAAATCAAGGCTATGCGACAATAAATCATGTTGATAATCCTATCATAACTCTCACACAACAACTACAAACAATGCAAACACAAATTTAGGATATGCAAAGAGGAAATGTTAGATGATATTCACTTCAAGAAATCTGTCCTTATCCATTCGATAGAAATCTAAACATGATACCATTTCCTATAGGTTTTAAAACTCCTAGATATGAAAAATATGATGGAAGCACTGACCCTCAAGATCATATATGAGAATTTTGCACAATGAGTATGGAGTTTGCACATGAGGATACATACTTAATGAGACTATTTCCAAAAAGCTTAACTGGATTAGCTATGGAGTGGTTCTCCAAACTTCCATCTGGAATCAGATCATTTTCAAAATTGGTGGATAAGTTTGTTTCACAATACTCTTACAACATACAACATGAAGTAACAATGCGAGACATATGTAATGCCAAATAAAAGAGTGGAGAACCTTTTATGACATTTTTACAATGATGGAGATGGTTAGCTTCAAGGTATCCTCATACAGTTCCAGAGTATGAACATATTCATTAACAACTTAAATGTTCAAATGAGTTATTACTTAAAAATGCAAGGAAATTAAAGTTTTGGAAAAATGTTTGATAATGGAATCAAAATGGAAGAAGCCATGATAAAGAAAGGTGAATTGAAAATATACAAAGAAGGAGTCCATCCTCCTAACAACAACAATAACAACAATCACAATGATAAGCCAAAGTTTTGGAATAGAAATCAAAATATAGTCGACAATGGAATAGTAGATAACAACAATGTGAAACCAAAACAACCGGTTTTTAATTTATCTACTCACTCAGCAGTGGCTCAACAAAACAACAATCACCAAAGAGAAACTATCAAAACTTTCTTTCAAAGACAATTTACAAACATTGGTGAACCTCTGGGGCCAGCATTAAAAATGCTTATCACAAAAAAATTAATTTATTTACTAGAAGAAAGGAACTAGGAACCTCAAATAAAACCACCTTGGTGGAATGATAATCAGTATTGTGATTTCCATCAAAACAAGGGACATCTCACAGATAATTATCAAAAGTTGAAAAATGTCATACAAGACTTGATTGATAATGGAGTAATAACTATGGATGGACATACAAAAAATGAATCTCATACAACTTTTAAAACTCCGCTTCCAAACTATGAGAGAGGTGAATCATCAACAACAAATAATGGTAAGGGTAAAGAAAAAGTAAACTATGCTCATACATACGACAATGTGGTGAATGTGATTGTAGTTAAAGAAAAACAAAATCAAGAACATGCTCATGCTATAACAAGAAGCAAAGCCAAAGTTGTTTTGCCAGGTCCTATAACGAATGCATCATCCACTACAACAAAACAATACAATCTAGTGGAGCAACTACAAAAAACGCCCGCACAAATCTCCATCTTGGAACTTTTAAAACTTTCACTGACACACAAGGAAATTATTGAATGAGCATTAGTAGATACAACCGTATCCAAGGACCTTGATATCGACCAATCACAGACCATGGTGGGACACCTCACAACCCTACATTTCTTGTCATTCACTGAAGAAGATGACATGTCCTTGAAACATCCCCATAATGCTCCCTTACACATTGAAATCCTCATTCAAAAAACATGAGTTAAGCATGTTCTAATAGATAGTGGAGCTGGTCTAAATATTTGTTCATTAAGTCTTGTTCGTGCCTTAGGATATTCAGAAGATGCAGTTGATGTATGGAAAAGAATCACTATGAAAGCCTATGATGAAGAAGAACATTCCTCCAATGGAATTGTGATAGTACCCATCAGAGAGGGACCTCTACAAAAAGACACAGCATGCCAAGTTCTAGACTTGGACTTATCATATAATGTACTCCTAGAGAGACCATGGATACATGACGTACAAGTTATACCATCAACATATCATCAGTGTGTCAAATTTCCATACAAGGGACAAGAAATAACAATCTTTGCATATTCGAATCCTTTTCAATACTGCAGCAACCTAAAAATGGCTCAAGAAGTAATTTTTCCACATAATAGGGAGGCAACACCTTCGAACACACAATCCAAGGAAAAATCATTTGCCTCTTTTTTGTCAAGTATGGAAAAACAAATGTAGCTAAGAGATTGAGGGAATGGATAATACTCAATATCACAATTACCACTCTCTCCTAAATCCTTCAGAAAACCATCAAACTCTAAACAACAACCAATTGTGAAACATCTGTCAATATTTGATGGAGCATTCATTAGTGTTGGGACCTTATTAGAGGAGACAGAAGATAAAGATGTGCTATAGTGGCTATACAAAGATGAAGAAGTTCAAAAAAAGGTCAATAATGTCAGAATACCTACAGAAAAATATGGAAAAGGATTCAACATTCTTCGAAGGATGGGATACACTAGAACAGGTCCTATAGGAAAAAGAAAAGAAGGTATCTTAGAACCTATTCAGCCTCATACTCAATAGATCATAGACAAAACAGGTTTAGGGTATGGACAAGTCACTTTACTAGAAAACACATCTTTTAGTCAACAACAAGAGGAATATGAAAACAGACAAGAACAATTGGCAATTGAAAGGGAAGAAAAAGCAGCTAAGCAACAAGAACAAGAAAACATGAAATGGCAAAAGAAGCAAGCTCCAAATCAGAAAGAAAACCAAACCAAGGATATCTCTCAAGCAACACTAAATCTCAATCAAAACAAGAAAGAAGCTAATATAAATCTAGGGGAACTCATAGAAAGATTGACAAAACTCAATCTCAGTTTAGAAGAAGTTGAATATGAAAGAAGGAAAAATATAGCCAAAAAAGCAAAAGAAATGCTATATGACCAAATCTGTAGATTACAGACTACAAGTGATACAGATTCTAATGAATGGGAATGGGATTCTTATCACTCTAAAGAATCAACGAAAGAAATTTGCTTTGAAGAAGATGTAGGAGTCGATATAGTTCACACATATGTAGGACAAACATCAAGAACTAGTTCACTTGAATTAGAATCACATTCGGCTAGCTTGGACTTAACTGAGGACAATCAGGAGTTTCTTATTCGAGGTCATTCTAATGAGAGTATTGTTCTAGACATTGACATACATACCAAAAACTTTGATACATCTATCATGACCCTTAACATCCTCAAAACATCCCAACCTAAAGATCCCTTACCTCTAATCCACCCTGAGCTTATTGAGTGGGAAAATGAAGGACATACTGCTATTAATAACTTTCCAAATGACCATGTCATATCTGTATATCTTAACGCAATTGAACCCCTAACAACTTCCACCAGGAATCTCAACAACACATCTTCCAATCAAGTGGGTGCCAAATCTCCTAGTCATAAAAGTGAAAATAAAGAAAACAATATCAGGTCTAATGCTGAAAACCATCCCTTAGCAACATTAGATCGGGAAAAAGTAAAAACAAAGGACACATCTAATGATGAAAACCTCCTTGAGGTGCCAAAAGATGGGAGATTTGACACTTTACCTGACCACTATCAAGAAAGGTCATCCATTTTGATCGAACCAATGGAGGTAGTTAACATTGGCACAACAGAGCAACCAAAGATTCTCCATCCAACAACTTCTCTATCAGAAGAAGAAAGGAAACAATATATGGAATTCTTCAAATGATGGCAAATCAATTTTGCCTGGTCCTATGTAGACATGTCGGGGTTGGATCCATAGCTTATTATGCATCACTTAAATGTTAATCCAGAAGCCAAACCAGTTAAACAAAAGTTATGGAAGATGCATCCTCATATTGCTCTTCTAGTCAAGGTAGAACTAAAGAAATTATTGGATGTCGGATTCATCAGACCGGTAGCTTATCCTCAATGTGTATCCAACATTGTTCCTATTTCAAAACTAGATAAAAGAATTAGAATATGCATAGACTTTAGAGATCTTAATAATGCATGTTCAAAGGATGACTTTCCTTTGCCTAACATCAACATCATTATAGATTTAACTGCTGGGCACTCCATGTTTTTTCTAATGGATGGTTTCTCTAGATACAATCAGATCAAAATAACACCTGAAGATCAAGAAAAGATAGCTTTCACGTGTCCATGGGGTACTTTCTGCTGGAACGTCATGCCTTTTGGACTAAAAAATGTCGGTGCTACATATCAAAGAGCTATGACAACTATATTTCATGACATGATGCATATATTCATGGAAGACTATGTGGGTGACATCTTGGCCAAATCATACAATAGAGAAGAATATATAGAGATACTAGAAAAGATCTTTGATAGGTTAGAACAATACAAACTACGACTAAACCCTAAGAAATGTGCTTTTGGTATAACTTCACGAAAGCTATTGGGATACATTATTTCAGCAAGAGGTATTGAAGTAGATCCAGCTAAGGTTAAAGCAGTCATGGAAATGGCATCTCCCAAGAATATCAGTCAACTCAGATCACTCCAAGGAAGACTCCAGTCAATTAGACAATTTGTGGCTCAACTAGCAGATAAATGTCAACCATTTACTCATCTATTGCACAAACATGTTAATTTTAAATGGGACCATCAATGTGAAGAAGCATTCAACAAGATCAAGGCATATCTCATGCAACCACCTATTCTAATGTCACCAATTCCAGGAAAACCATTATTATTGTAGCGTCGTAAATTGTACTAACTTGCTAGGGTGGTACAATTTCACACCTAGTTTAGCACCCGCCTTGGTGCATTTTACATTTTGCATTGCATTTCTCCTTTAGCACTTAATATATCAAATTAATTAGGTCTAAGGTCCTATTTCATCATCCTCCACATCATAAAGTTGGGCCCTTTCGTTAAAGCGTGCCATTTTCATTTTATTCCTCCAATACATCATTCAATCAAAAACCCTAATTAAGTCCTATGTTGAACTTGGGGGCTTGGTTTTGGGGGTCAAAACATCTCGAAATCACCTGTAACTTCGGGATTCTCTCTAAAATCATCATATCCGACGGCCCTGAAAATTTGGTGAAAAGTTGTCGGGACCGTGGCGCCCGGAGTGCACATGGTCCCAGACATTTTTCTAAAAATTTTAGGAGCACAATCCAATCATAAAATAAAGCTTAACCCCAAGAAATTGGTGGGAGATTCAATCTCTAGGTCGGCCAAAAGACAAAATTATGACCTAGGGTTTCATACATAAGAGCTTTCTTTCTTCATTTGAAAGGATCCGAATTTTGTTTTTAGGAACCTCATATGCAGTGAAAGAGCAGATCTTGGAAGACTTCAACAACATTCAACATCCCTCTATCAAGCATTTATCAATTTCATTCATCCATTTAGGGATTGGAAGACATTGAAGAGCAATAGGAGATTACCGACTGAAGATTGGCTTGTACCCCTCCCTTGGGGTTGGGTATGATTTCATGTTGTTTTCATGTCTTTGCATAAGCTTCAAAATATCACTTATTCATGCTTTAGCTCACTTTTCATCTTGATTTAGAGCATTTACATTGTCATTTACAAGCAATTAGGGTTTACTTTCTAGGTTGCTCTAGTTTGCTTACTTGCATTTTAGGATCTTGCACACACACAAGGTCTGCACACACTATACTTTTTACAATACAACTTGGCTATTCGTGGAGGTGGAAATCACCAAAGTGGGGGTTTGACTAAGGCAAAACCCTATATAGCCGCCCATACCCTTTTCAGATATAAGTGCAGGTTTCGGGACTCGGACGACACCGTAGGTTGCAAATTTGGGAGAAGCAGACTGAGACCGATCTTCCCACCAAATTGCAGAGAAAAAGACCAGGACAGGGGCGTGGGGCACCCTAGTCCTACCAGGATAGGGGTGTTGGGCGCCCTGGTCCCTGGGACAGAGGCGCTGGGCGCCCTAGTCCTCCTGACAGACAACATTTCTGATAGTTTTCCAGAGTGCAAGACAGCAGTTTCAGGAGCAGTTTCCGGCACAGTATCAGGACAGTGGCGCCCGCGCCCCTGTCCTGAACATTTTCACTCAGATTTTGACTCTGGGTACGCATCTGCATTCTTGTTTTGTCCTTGTGTTTATAGCTGTTCATTGTTTAATCTCAATTCTGCAATCTTGTTATTAGTTCATATATGGATTTTGGGATTAGGACTTGAACTTGCATCATTTTATCTTTCAATTACAACAAAGGAATAGAAATCCTAATAGGTAGACCATGGTTGTCTCTTTCACAAAAAGAAGTAGCCAATTGTGTGATACCTCTAGGCTCTTTCGTATTCCATAATGTGTGTCGAAAGGTAGGATTAGGGCATGTTAACCTAGTCTTGCTTTTTCCCCTACACATTTTGGTGAACCCGACGTGAATCTATCATTGCTTCCTCTTGCATTGCATTTGTTAGATCTAGATCTAGATTTAGTGTGTTTTCATTTCATTTTCATTACAAAAAAAAAAGAAAAAAAAAAAAAGGGGAGTGTGTTTCTTTGCATTGTGTGTTTAAATTTTATGCAACCTTTATTTCAAAATGTCAGATTTTTAGTTGCAAAATGTTCATGCTTATGATGATTATTATGAGTATAGCCAAGATGAATTAGATGAAGCTTTAGATGAGTTTTTGAACCCTAAAGATGCCAAACCTTCATTTTACCAAAGACTCATAAACCTTGTTACTATGCCATTTAGGTGTGATGAGAAAGATAAGTCGAATGGTTCCTCTCAAGGGTACATTCCTATCAACTCTTCCACTAAATCTAGTAACATGGTTGTTTTCAACAATCCCCTCTATGAAGAGATATCTCCTTTTGAACCAAAAGATAAACCTTTCGATAGCTATGATCATACTTTGTTGGATGATGCTCTTGATGACTTTGTGGCTTTATCATAATCTTTAAACAAGAACAAGACTTCTAAATTGGTTAACATGATAAACTTGAATGAGCATAATAAGTCTCTTTTTGAAGTCCAAGGTGCTTATCCTTCTCCCACCTTTCAAGTTCCTAAATCACCTCTCCTTACTGTCCAAGGAGGGTATGATCATGATTCCTTTCGTACTCTGAATAAACCAATCATCACTGTGCAAGGAAGAAAACCTATAAGTCCTTATAGTTATGCCAAGCAATTAACTAGAGAGAGTTATCATGCAGTTGCCCATACTTATCACACCAGAAATAATAGGCAGCCTAATCCTCCTCCTGTTATTCTAGTTTCTCTTCCTAATCCTCAACCAATTCTTCCACAAGCTCCCCGTATTTCGCAAGTTATGGGTAAGGAATATGATCTCATAGAATAATTTAAAGCTACCCCTGCTAAGATATCCCTCTGGTATTTGATTCAAACTTCTTCCACTCATCATGGAATGTTACAAGATGCCTTGAAAGATTTGAATGTTCCTCCACCGAATACATCTAGTAATATAGCATCTTTGGTTAACTCTGTGATGAATCCTAAGGCTCAAATTGTGTTTACCCAAGATGAGTTGCCTACTAGTGAAATTCAACATCAATATGATCCCTTGATGATTGTGGTTATCATGAAAGACACTGCTATAAGATGAACACTAGTAGATAATTCCTCTGGCCTTAATGTGTGTAGCATTAATCTATTGCATAAGATGAATGTGGATACATCCCTCATTGAGCCTGACTCTCATCCCATTCGAGGCTTTGACAATGTGGCTAAGACTTCATTAGGTATTATCACCTTACCCCTCACAGTGGGACCTGTTACTTTGCCTACTCCTATCCATGTTATGTCAGGAAATTTAACATACAACTTGTTATTAGGGAGACCTCAGATTCACAGTATGCATGCTATCCCCTCTACATTGCATAGACAAGTTAAATTTATCTATAACAATAAGACATATACCTTGATAGGTGATACTAATTTCCAAGCTTGTTTACAAACATCTACTTCCAAAGGGGGTTCTTCTAAGCCGTCTTCATCTAGTGATGACTCTTTAAACAAGATACCTATTGATGAATCCTTTCTCTCTGATGATCAAAATTCTTTGGATGAGTCTGGAGCTCTTGAAGAAGATTCTTCTCGACTTGAATCTACACATAAGAAGGGTTTTGATCCTGAGAAGGTTCTCGTAGAAGATGATTGGGGATCTCTTGATTTTAATCCCACCTTTGTAGGTGAATATAAGGTTCCTTCTAGAGAACTTAAAGTTGAAAAGAAGGAAGAAGCTAAAAATCAATCAATCTTACCTGAACCTATGAGTAATAATTTTGTGGCCGCTTCTCAAACTTCTTCTCCTCACACCTCTAATTCTGAAGAGTTTGATTCTTTGTCTTATGAAAAACCACTTTCTCTTTCTAAAATGGCTGATCGTTATGGTCGTGGTTTTCATGGGTATCATGGAAATGGTTGTGGCGCTCACAAACAAGGAATAAAGGTTCCTCTAGAGAATAATCTTCACAATTATGCCTTTGGACTTGGCTATAATCCCTGCAAGCGCACTAAAGCTTCTAAGAGGCCATGTATTACTGTTAATGCTATTTCTACATCTCTATCAATGCAACACCCCAAATATATTGATGGGGATCCTTCGTGTGACTGTGCTTTGGATATCTTTCCTACCGATGATGCTTTAGCTGATTTTTTAGGAGCATATGATACTCTTCCTCATTATCATCACATTAGGGGACTCCCTTATTGTTTGAACACTGAAGCCTATTTTGGAAAAGAGATTGATAATGATGAGATTGTGAAAGAATTCCCTCAGTTAAAGGATACTCCTCAACAAAGTAATCTTCTCATAAGTGACACCACTAATGTTAAGATGGATCCTTGCAATGAAGAAAAAGTTATTAAAATTGGAAAACGTTTTGATGAAGAGGAACAAAAACAATATGAAGATTTATTGCATGAATTCCCCGAGATCTTTGCTTGGACATACTCTGACATGCCTGGTATAGATCCTAAGATTGTCACTCATAATATTGTCTTAGTTCCTGATGGTAAACCCGTGAAACAAAAGATTCAAAAAATGAATCCTAAGGTGGCTCTGCTTGTTAAGGCTTAGATTGAAAAATTATTGGAGGCTGGATTTATTCGCCCTATGGATTATTCCCCATGGATTTCAAATATTGTCGCTGTAACTAAACCAGATAATAAAATAAGAATGTGTACCGATTTTCAAGATTTAAATAAGGCTTCTTTAAAAGATGATTTCCCTCTTCCAAACATTGACATGATAGTTGATTCTACTGCAGGACATGCCTTGTTATCCTTCATGGATGGTTTTTCAGGATACAATCAAATTTTCATTAACCCTCAAGATCAATTCAAAACCGCTTTCACCACTCCTTGGGGTACGTTTTGTTGGATAATGATGCCTTTTGGACTTAAAAATGCTGGTGCAACTTATCAACGAGTGATGACCCTTATCTTTCATGATTATATGTATAAGATTTTAGAGGATTATGTTGATGATATTTTAGCCAAATCCATTCTTCGCATAGATCATATTAAAATCCTTCATCAAATCTTTGAAAGAGTTCATAAATATCACATGTGCTTGAATCCCCGAAAATGTGTTTTTGGTGTGGATAGTGGAAAACTATTAGGATTCATAGTTTCGCATCATGGAATTGAGGTGGACACTAAGAAAATAGATGCTATTGTCAACATGCCACCTCCTAGAAATGTGTCTCAACTTAAAAGCTTACAAGGAAAGATTCAAGCTATTCGTAGGTTTGTATCTCAACTTTCGGATCATACCTTTCCTTTTACTCAACTTCTCAAAAAGAATATCACTTTTCAATGGAACGAAGATTCTTAGCAAGCATTTGAAGATTTAAAAGTGTATTTGGCTAGTCCTCCTATTCTTCAACCTGCCGAACCTTCTAAACCCTTCCTTTTGTATACAGCTGCTTCTTCTCATGCTCTCGCAGCATTGTTGGCACAACATGATAAAGATGGTAAGGAATGTCCGGTTTATTAGATAAGTGATACCTTACTCAATTATGAGACCTGATATTCTGTGATAGAAAGACAATGCTTGGCCTTGGTGTTTGCGACTCAGGAATTGAGACATTATCTTTTAAATTCAGAAGTCCACGTCATGGTAAAGTTTGATCCTTTGAAGCATCTTTTCTCTAAAATTGATTTATCAGGACACCTAGCTAAGTGGGTTATGTTGTTAACTTAATTTGACCTTAAATTTGTTTCACAAAGAGCAATTAAAGGGCAAGCATTGACCGACCACTTAGTTGAGGCCCCTTCACCTTTCTCCTTCCCTAATTCTGAGTCTTTCCCCGATGACTTCATTTTTTCTATAGAGAAAGATGAAACTTGGGAATTATACTTTGATGGTTCAAAGTGTCGTACGGGATCGGGGGTAGGTGTTTTTCTGATTTCTCCTACAAGGAAATCTATTCCCTTATCCTATCGTCTAAATTTCCTGTGTACCAATAACATTGCTAAGTATGAGGCTCTTATAGTCGGAATAAAAGCAGCCTTAGCTCTGAATATAAAGCACATACATATTTATGGAGATTCTCAATTGATTATAAGACAAGTAACGGGACTGTATCAAGAAAAAGAAGACAAATTATCACAATATAAAGACCTTACTATCTCTTTATTACAAAAATTTGATTCTTATACCATGGAACCTATTCCTCGAAAAGATAATCGACATGCAGACGCAATGGCATGTGTGGCTTCTCTTGTATCTTTAGAGGACCCTGTGGTTGATCTTAAATTTGTTATTCACAACCTTATTTCTCTAGCTATTGTAGATGATTCTAGCTTGGTAACATATTGTGACTTTATAGACTCAGATGAATGGTACTCACATATCGTAAGATATTTGACTGATGGTACCTTTCCTGATTCTGCCAATAGGAACACTCAGGCTAGAATCCGCAAGCTGTCTGCTAGATATATCATTCTTTCTAATGTCCTTTACCGAAGGGGTTATGATGGTCTTCTCCTTCGCTATCTTAACAAATTATAAATCCCCATTGCTCTTGAAGAGGCACATTCAGGTGCCTGTGGGGGGCATTTTGGAGGCAAATCCTTGGTTCAAAGATTGCTTTGTATGGGATACTATTGGCAAACTATGCAGAAGGATTCTTTTTCATTTGTTAAGAAATGTCATCAATGTCAACAACACAATAATTTGATTCATGCTCCTGCCCAAGAACTTCATTCTCAAGTAGCTTCTTGGCCTTTTTCCACATGGGGTTTGGATCTCATTGGTAAAATCTCTCCTCCTTCATCTCAAGGACACACCTTCATTATAACCGCAACAGATTACTTTACGAAGTGGGTAGAAGCTATTCCCCTTCGCTCTACTACTGCTGAAGTGATTTGTCAATTTCTTCTAGAAAACATTATTTCTTGATTCAGGATACCTTCCACTATAATCTCAGATAATGGGACATCATTTAAGAAAAAGGACGTGAAGAAGTTCCTCGAGAAGTATCATATCAAACATCGATTTTCTACACCATACTATCCTCAATCAAATGGTCAAGCTGAATCATCTAATAAGATAATTGAACAAATTCTTCGCAAAACCGTGAATAAGCATGGTAAGGATTGGAGTAATCAGCTAATCTATGATCTTTGGGCCTACCGAATGAGTGTACGAATTGCTACAGGAACTACCCCTTATAATCTTGTTTATGGTGCTAACGCTATTATGCCTTTAGAGTTAGAGATTCCATCACTTAGGGTTTCTCTCAAAGGTATAGTAGATGATGACTCTTATAGAGAACAATGACTTCAATAGCTTGAGATGCTTGATGAACAACGTATAAACGCTCTTGAGCATATTCAAGCATATCACAAAACTCTACAATGAAGCTATAATGATAAGGTTATTCAAACGTTCCTTCTCAGTAGGTGACTTAGTCCTCTATGAGAATCAATGCAATGTGAATGCCTTACCTGCAGAAAAGGGAAAATTTAGTCCTAATTGGCTTGGACCATATATCGTTATTGAAGATTATGGATCAGGTGCTTACAAAATAGCGGATGTAGATGGTACGCCTCTTAAAGAACCTATAAATGCTATGCATTTGCGTAGATATTATGCTTAATTCTCCATTCCTTATCTTTCATTTCATCTATCTTCTTTTCAATTCTTCAACATTGGGTAATATGTTAGTATATCCTAATTAGAGCAAAATTGAATTAAATGATATGGTGTTTAATCTATATTGCTTCATTCTTGACAAGTGTGTCTCTTTACTTTATAGTTTGTCTTGAATTCATTTATGTAAATTGTAAAAGATTTACATTTCCATTATGCTAGCATATTACACAATGTCTTATGCATTAAGTAGAATTGTATCATGTTGTGTTTAAGTTCAAAATTAAATCACATTAGTTATATGATTCTTAGACTTAAGGCATATTTCTTCCCTATCATCAATGTAGTACTTTATTAAATATTTTAATTAAGTCACACATGTATCAATTTAATCATGGAGCATTTAGAAATCAATCACATGGAAATTAAATTTAGAATATACATGTACACCTACCAAATGTATTAACTTTAATCAAAGCAAAATATACATTGTTTTAAGCATTAAAGATAACACATTTGAGACAAAGAGAAGCATGTATATATATATGTGGATCGTATACAAATATAGGTCACTATACATCCAAAATGTGACCTATCCTACATCATAAGATCATCTCCTATCCCTAGGGCTGGTGGTTGGAGAGTGACGACAAGATGCTCCCTCCTGATCCGGCCGTGCAGGTGGACCCATAGTTGTGTAGCGCGATATAGACCGCGAGTGACTTCGAGAGGAACTCCTATGATCCCTATCCATAAGGATCGTGCGATAGGAGGTAGCCTCGGCCTGAGCTGCTGCTAGATCTCGCTGTGCCCACTAAAGGTTCTCTAATAGAACTCTCTCTCTCTCCGTCCATATGTCCACCTGTACTGGGAATGGGGAAAACAAGTCCTCATGCCGACCCATGTTCCCCTAAGGCCTATAAGCAATCTGTGCAGAACTGGGGATCTGTGCTATCGTGGAAATGTCAGTCACTGCTTGCTGAATCAAGGAATGCCACTCCTACACATTAGTTGTAGCAGTAGAATAGATTTTTGTATTAGTACCATTCTATATCATCAAAACATTAATCAATCAATATAAACCTACTATACCTGGATCTCCCTCACGCCAGTAGGGATCATGATATGGTAGCATCTGTGACTGGGAACTACTAGGCTCCCCACGCTCAAATAATTTATGCACGATGGGTGTAGGCTGGCCCGTACTAGAAATAGGTCTCCGTATCACCTCATGTTCCCCCTTTTGGGAGAATAAGAGGAGGATCCAGGGCTATGGTATCATCTCCTGAAAGGTGGGGAGCTGCATCTGACCCCTCCTCATCATCTCTATCCTCATCCTCATCCTCATCTCTATCCTCATCTCTATCCTCATCCTCATCCTCGTCCACATCCTCACCTGTATCCTTGTTCTCCTCATCTCTATTTGTGTCATCCTCCTCTCTCTCCTCCTCCTCCTCAACACTAGGCTGATCTCCTATGGGTGAATCAGGATCTCCTGCCTCCTCATGACCCTCTCCCTCCTCTGGCTCCTTCGACCTGGATCCCTGATCCTCATCTCGGTCTCTGTGTCTCCATGGGCCTGGATGGCCTATTGGGTGATTTGGTGGAAAGATAGGCCCTGGGTATGATCTCATAAACCATGAGACATACCTGCGCTGTGCTCCAGGCTTTGCAGAGTAATTAGTGACTACATCCTGATTGGATCCCTCTATATCTATAGTCTCGATGTCATCTATTATCGGTCTCGCTACTGCTCTAGGTCTGGGAAGGACCCATGAGTGTCGGGTATAGATGGGTACATCGGCTGGAACACACTGCTCTAGCCCAAACTACCTCCATACTCGGTCGAAGTAGAATGGGACTATGATATGCAAATATCGTCCCTGTAGTAGGCGGTTCCTTTGTAAGCATGCTAATTGTTTCTCCATCCCATCCCATCTGTGCATCCGCAGATATGGTCTCCATACTGTCACCTCGGCTGTCAATCTATCAAATATCACTCTCCAATATAGCAGATCTCCAAATCTCCACTCGTTGGTAAGTGGATAGGCAAACACCCTAGGTCGCTCACTAGCCATACTCATCAGAAAGCCGATAGGCCTAGTGCATTTGAAGTGCTCAAATATCCACACCTGTAGAAGTGTGCATGTCATCAAGCTGCAACCCTATCCAAACACATACTCCTTAAGGTCGTGATAGAGATGCACAAGCATACTCTGACCCCAAGCATATACTCTCCTGTGTCTCTCCATAGCTTTGATGCACCATGTGAGACCCCGATGCATGTGCGTACCTTGCCCATTAGGGCAGACGGCTAGTGCAATAATGACAATCATAAGACATCTCAAAAGGGGCACCTCTCCTGTAGGATGTAAGATCTAGCTGACCATGATGCGACCTCTCCTCTCGCTCGGCATGACTCTCCCTATGCAGTATACCTGCTCCCTCTGATGGTCCTCTGCTGACCGATCGGTTGCTTATGTCACTGTAGCTCCTCTGATAGGAAGATGAAGTATGCAGTACACATCCTCAAGTGTAACTGTCAGCTCTCCTACTGGAAGATGGAATGTGCATGTGTCAGGATCCCATCGCTCCATCAGTGCCATCAGCATCACAGGATGAAATCGAATGGCCGACATGAGGATCGCATACCATAAACCCATGATCGACAATGTGTCTCTCTCTTCCTGAGTCAGCTGGTGAATTTGATCTCGCAAACTGTGAAGAATCTGCCCTGCCATATGCTCTCTCATGTATGGGAGACCCTGCAACACAAAAACATAACTATAATCAATACTCAATCATCAAAATCATCTACGCAAACTGTCAAACATCGTATGCTAACCCTGACATCCCTCGCCAAGTCCTGATTGGGACCATGGTGCCCTGTCAAGGACCATGGCACCCTGAAGGGACCATGGCGCCCTAAGGGGACCATGGTGCCCCACAGGGACCATGGCACCCTGAAGGGACCATGGTGCCCCACGGGGACCATGGCGCCCCACACGGACCATGGCGCCCTGGGTGGGAACCAGGGTCAGATTCCAGGGCCCGCAAATGATCACAAAAAGTCAAATGCAGAAAATCAAAAGTCAACATTCAGTCAACTCACCTCGTCCAGTGGCTCGTCATCGATCACAGCCTGACGTAAGATCTCAATCCTCGTGGGATGCTCCGGTCATCGTGAAGGCATGATGATGGCTATGTGGGCTCTGCTGCAATGAACAATATTCAAAAATCAACAAAGTGACAAATGCGAATGTCACTTTCAATGTATATACTTTCATTCCTTTACCTTTACTTTCAAAACCCTAATTTTCCTCTATCACTCATTTCATCATAACTTGAGTTTGGGAGATGTGATTTTTGAACCGTTTGTTGCGTAGGAATTGTATTTTCATTCCCCTACTCTCGGGATGTTCCAAAAAGTGCTCTGATGAAGCCTTTTCAGTGAACATCCCTCATCAATAATCTCTTACATAATTTGTCGTAAGTAAACATGCTACCCTATTTCACCTCCCTAATAAGCAAGTCGAAATAGGGGGGGGCATATAGCTACTCACAAATTTCATCACTTTCCTTAGTAAGCATTAGGTGATTTTGTGATCTAAAGTGTGTTTTGTAGGGTGCGATTCCTAACTGTGTACTGCAGATACCGCTGGGGGCTTCGTTTGACAACTTATGGATATGTCCTTTTTCAAATAATGTTTACTTTTCTGTACTTTAGCTTGCATATGCACGTAGTACTCATATGACCGCTAAAGTGGGGGCTAAATGTAGCATCGTAAATTGTACGCACTTGCTAGGGTGGTACAATTTCACACCTAGTTTAGCACCCGCCTTGGTGCATTTTACATTTTGCATTGCATTTCTCCTTTAGCACTTAATTAATCAAATTAATTAGGTCTAAGGTCCTATTTCATCGTCCTCCACATCATAAAGTTGGGCCCTTTCGTTAAAGCCTGCCCTTTTCATTTTATTCCTCCAATACATTATTCAATAAAAAACCCCAATTAAGTCCTATTTTGAACTTGGGGGCTTGGTTTCGGGGGTCAAAACATCTCAAAATCACCTGTAACTTTAGGATTCTCTCTAAAATCATCATATTCGACGGTCCTGAAAATTTGGTGAAAAGTTGTCGGGACCGTGGCACCCGGAGTGCACATGGTCCCAGACATTTTTCCCAAAATTTTAGGAGCACAATCCAATCATAAAATAAAGCTTAACCCCAAGAAATTGGTGGGAGATTCAATCTCTAGGTCAGCCAAAAGACAAAATTATGACCTAGGGTTTCATACATAAGAGCTTTCTTTCTTCATTTGAAAGGATCCGAATTTTGTTTTCAGGAACCTCATATGTAGTGAAAGAGAAGATCTTGGAAGACTTCAACAACATTCAACATCCCTCTATCCAGCATTTATCAATTTCATTCATCCATTTAGGGCTTGGAAGACATTGAAGAGCAATAGGAGATTACCGACTGAAGATTGGCTTGTACCCCTCCCTTGGGGTTGGGTATGATTTCATGTTGTTTTCATGTCTTTGCATAAGCTTCAATATATCACTTATTCATGCTTTAGATCTTTTTTCATCTTGATTTAGAGCATTTACATTGTCATTTACAAGCAATTAGGGTTTACTTTCTAGGTTGCTCTAGTTTGCTTACTTGCATTTTAGGATCTTCCACACAGACAAGGTCTGCACACACTATACTTTTTATAATACAACTTGGCTATTCGTGGAGGTGGAAATCACTGAAGCGGGGGTTTGACTAAGGCAAAACCCTATATAGCCGCCCATACCCTTTTCAGATATAAGTGCAGGTTTCGGGACTCGAACAATGCCGCAGGTTGCAGATTCGAGAGAAGCAGACTGAGACCGATCTTCCCACCAAATTGCAGAGCAAAAGACCAGGACAGGGGCATGGGGTGCCCTGGTCCTGCCAGGACAGGGGTGCTGGGTGCCCTGGTCCTTGGGACAGAGGCATTGGGCGCCCTGGTCCTCCTAACAGACAACATTTTCGATAATTTTCCAGAGTGCAAGACAACAATTTCAGGAGCAGTTTCTAGCACAGTATCAGGATAGTGGTGCCTGCACCCCCATCCCGAACATTTTCACTCAGATTTTGACTCCGGGTATGCATCTGCATTCTTGTTTTGTCCTTGTGTTTACAACTATTCATTATTTAATCTCAATTCTACAATCTTGTTATTAGTTCATATATGCATTTTGGGATTAGGACTTGAACTTGCATCATTTTATCTTTCAATTACAACAAAGGAATAGAAATCCTAATAGGTAGCCCGTGGCTCTCTCTTTCACAAAAAGAAGTAGCCAATTGTGTGATACCTCTAGGCTCTTTCATATTGCGTAATGTGTGTCAAAAGGTAGGATTAGGGCATGTTAACCTAGTCTCACTTTTTCCCCTACACAATTACTCTATGTATCAACTACCGAAACATAATTAGGAGTTTTGCTCGCACAATAGGAAAATGAAGGAAAAGAACGAGCTATCTACTACATCAACATAACACTAGTGGGATATGAGGTCAATTATTCATCAACAGAAAAAGCATGCTTGGCCATAGTTTTTGCTTCTCAAAAATTACGACACTTTCTACTATCTCACTCAATTAAGTTAATAGCTAAAATCTATCCTCTGAAGTATTTGCTTAGCAAAGCCACATTAATAAGATGACTAGCGAAATGGATCACGATTCTAAGCGAGTTTGATATTGAATATGTTGATAGAAAAGCTATTAAAGGACAAGTCATTGCAGACCAACTAGTAGAGACACCACTTCAAGATGATCGTCCTTTGCAAATTGAGTTTCCTGATATTGATATCCTAATAGTCACCACAAAAACATGGTAATTATACTTTGATGGTTCATATACATAGCACAAATCAGGAGCAGGTTTTCTATTTGTTACACCACAAGGTCATACAATCCCAAAAGCATACAAATTAAGCTTTCCATGCACCAACAACACAACAAAGTATGAAGCTTTGGTTATAGGTATCAAAATGGCTATATAATGGAACATTACACAACTACAAGTCTTTGGAGACTCTCAACTCGTCATCAATCAAATTAATGATGACTATCAAACAAAGGATGAAAAATTGATGCCTTACAAAAGATGGTGGATGATATCAAGAATTACTTTGTAGAAATAAATTTTCAGCAGATTCCAAGAAATGATAACAAAGCAGCAGATGCCATGGCTACACTTGCTTCTCTGCTTTAGACACAGGAAAATAAACAACGTTATGAATTCCTGGTGGAAGAATTGTTTTACCCTGCTCATAATTGTCCTGATTCTCAAACTATCTATCACCTGGTTGGACATGATTCCTCCCGCTATGGCCAAACTTACACATACCTGAAAGATAACACCCTACCTCGTGATTTATCAAAGAACCAAAAGAGAAACTTTATTTGCCAATCCTTTCAGTTTACTCTTGTCGCGGATACCCTATTTAAACGAGGTCTAGCTAGTACTATCTTAAGATAACTCAAACAAGAAGAGTTTGAGAAGGCCTTACATGAAGTCCATAATGAAATTTGTGGCACTCATTCAAGTGGTCTTACCCTTTCAAAAAAACTCATATGCTTGGGCTATTATTGGTCGACTATGGAAAGAGATTCTTTTCAGATAGCTAGAACATGCAAACAATGTTAGATCCATGGGAATTTGATTCATGCACTAGCACAAGAACTTCATGCTTTAGCAACATCTTGGCCTTTTTGTCAATGGGGTCTTGATCTGGTATGAAAGATAAATCCTTCTTCATCTAATGGACACAAATTCATCCTTGTAGCTACATGTACTTTACAAAATGGATTGAGGTTGTACCTCTCATAAACATCACAGGAAAACAAATTGTTGCATTTATCTTGAGTTACATCATCTGGCGCTATGGAATACCCATGACCATTATCACTGATAATGGGCGACCATTAAAAAATCAAGATGTACAAGAGCTTTGTGAGAAGTTAAAAATCCAACATAGATTCTCCACACCCTATTATCCACAGGTAAATGGGTAGGCAGAAGCACCTAACAAAACTATTCTAAAAATCCTCAAAAAGATAGTGAAAGATGCTGGAAGAGATTGGCATATTCAATTGAATCCTGCTCTCTGGGCCTACCATACTAGTATTGGCACACCAACGAGCACCACACCTTTTTCTCTTGTATATAGATCATAAGCAATATTGCCAATCGAAGTAGAGATACCCTCTCTACGTGTATCACTAAAAGGACTCATCCTAGACAAAAAACAACAAGTATCTAGACTGCAAGAGTTAGAACTAATCCATGAAGGAAGACAAAATGCCTTTGATCATTTAAAGGTATATCAACAAATAATGTGTCAGAGTTATAATCATAAGGTTAAACCACAAGTCTTTCAAGTTGGAGAACTAGTGCTAAAGGAAAATCCACACAACTAGGTAGATCGAGAAAAGAAAGGAATGTTTGAACCAAATTGGTTAGGTCCATTTGTGGTCACAATAGTATTTGGGTCAAGAGCATATTAGCTATCAACACGGGATGGAGATCAACTCGAGAAACCTATCAATAGCATGCATCTAAAAAAGTTTAATGTCTGAAAAAAGGAGAAAAATAAGAAACAGTGAAAAAAAATAAAAATAAAATAAAATAAAATATCAGAAAAAGTGCAATAAAAATAGACGGTGAAAACCTGGCAAATAGGCGCTATCTGTCCACTAGCTCTTCCATCTATTAGTTCATGCATTCTTCCCACTTACATTCATTCATTTTCCATCAGCGCTGACTATCATCAAGCCTTTGTACATACGCAGACATCCTAGGTGGCTTCTTGCCATGGTTTGGATCATTGGATATATCATAACAACTTTGTTTCTAGGCTTGGGGCAAAATCCTACACCTAGCTGGTGGCAAACTCTTGATCATTTTTTGAGCTAAACCAAACAAGTAGAACAATAGTTAGACAACTCTTATCAAGCGAACACTGAGACACATCCAACGTTGAACGCAAGATCAAACTATCAACTATCAAGCTATCACGATGTCAATCTAAGCACATCACACACTTTTCAGTGGATAACATCTTTTGGATAATGATTTTAACATGATTGTTTAACTTTTCTATATTGATTTTCACTATCATGATTTCTGAGTGACTCCAGGATGTCTTTGACTAGAGGAACAAGGAAGGAACATGATATTTTTCTTGTCTGCTGTCTAAAAATTAATCATTAATATGTGCAAATTTGTCTCGGGACATGATCATCAGAGTATCAATGAAGACATTTCTAATTTGCATATTAAAATGATTAATACTGCCTATTTTATGCAAGCAACACTCAGGTCATCTTGGTTCAATTATACCTCGATGCTTGTGCTAACTTGCTATATCAAAATCTAGGAAAATAGTGGTCAGGTCATCATGGTTTAATTAGACCATCGATATTTGCACTCACTTCCCACATTTCAAAAGCTCAATGATGACAAAAATGCAATAATCCAGTGACTGGTCCAGTCATAGCTTTGCATTTCATGTGCATTTTCATTTGCATTTTAGCTTGCATTTCATTCTTGCATGAGATCATGCATTCTCCTTTTATCCAAGGTTAAATCTATCGCAGGAATCATCAACATATCATCACAAGTGTATACGCAATCAGATGAATGAATCATATCTCTTCAAGATGTTGTCGACCCAACGAAAATCTTATGATATCTCTCTCAACAGAATCAACATTAGCATATCTGAATATTTTTGCAACTTGATATCAACAAACTGTCAGTTCTTTATCTAATCAACTTTATCAAATCAAATCAATCAATCAAACCTAATCAATCTATTATATCTTATACAGGATGTATCCTTCCTGAAATCAGACATTTTGACCATGTCTTATACAGGATGAATCCTTCCTAAAACCATATGCATTGATCATCTTTGTCTTATATAGGAGGTGTCATTCCTGAAACTAAACTGAATCTAATCCATCAAGATTTTTCAATCTTGTTCATCTAAGAAATTAAGCTAATCGAGGAACTCCCATTTTCATCAAACACAATTGCAAAAATCAAATCAAATCTATTGGGATATCAATTTCACAAAGATCCAAAACTCCAAAGATCAATTATCTCAATTGATCTCCTGAGGGGGCATCATCATACCGGAATTTACCAATCAAGAGTTGGGGCATCCTATCAAACCAATAATATCATCAAAATGAGATTATTCTTTGAATCAACGCGTCATCACACCTTGCTTCAAAGAGGGCAAAAATATATACACCTAAAAATGGTCTGAAGATAATTAATTGAATAAGCAATTATTTAATTAATCCTCCTTCCCAATTTAATTGAATTCATCAAAAAATTTATTAAATCCCTCTTTTTCAACTACTTATTAATAAATCTAAGGATTTATTTAATAGGTTCATTTCAATAATCCCCTTTGATTAATTAATTCAAATTAATTAATTCTTCCCCATCAAAATCATTTCTTCCAATTCTATAATTAATTAAAACAAATCAATTATGAGTTGTTGAAATTAATTAGTCTTTTCTTATTATTTGAATTTTTAAATTCAAATTCTCCTAACTTTTAACCACCTAACCCAACCATTCCTAAACCTAACCCGATCTATTTACCCACATGTTCCCTTTCATCCAACCTCTTCTAGAAGCTTTGTGACACTTGTCACTAAGTGTTCCCTTTCATCCAACCTCTTCTAGAAGCCTCTTGACACTTGTCACCATAGAGATGACAGATGTTCCCTTTAATCCAACCCCCTTTGCCAACCTTCTCCAATTTAACCATTGATATCTTCAGATCAATCTTGATTGTTGATTCCTACCACCTCACCCCTAGCCTTGGAAATCCTATAAATAGACCTCATTTTGGAGCACAAAAGATCCCATCTCATTTTCATCTTATGCATTGTTACTATAGGCATCTAGCTTCTAGTTTATCATTTTAGCAATGTTATCATGTTTAATTTTAGCTTAATTCCACCTTCATTTTAGCTTATTTTCTAGAATAATCATGAAATCATATAGCTTAATCATGCTATCATTGCTAGATCATGCATCTTCATCATTCAAATCCTCCATCTAAGTCTAGTCAAGTCACTAGAATTTGCATAACAAGATCTGAGAGCAAAATTCATACTCGCATTTACTAGGAGGCAATAGATCGATTAGTTATGGTTTTATCTTTCTTTGATTTAAATTCATTAACCATGCTTGTAATGATCTATTGAATGTTTTGTGTTTGCAGGTACAGGTACACTTCACAATCCATGACAAATCCCTTGTACAAAACATGAAAAACTTTATTCACCTTAGGACTCCGAGGTTTTGGGGTTCTAGGATAGATAGTTCTCTTTTAGAAAAATGACCTCAAAACTTAGGGGTTCCAGGGTAGAGAAGATTTAAACCAAAATATTTAGAACTCCGGAGTTCCGTGGTTTTGGGTTGGGTGTAGTGAATGAAGTCTAGAACTTCAGGGTTCTAGGGTTCCAGGCTCGATGGATCCCAAATGGGTTCGGAACTCCGGGGTTCTAGGCTTGATATATGAGGCTCACTTAGGGACTCTGGGGTTTCAGGGTCCTGGGTTGGGTGTGTTGGCATTCTACACTCTTATGAGAATAGTTGATTTTGTCATTGATGGCAACCAATTGGCAATCATCTGTCAACCCACCGACAGTTATTGGCACCAGAAATAGACTTCTATATACATCGACAAGAACTTCACCAACAACAACAATAATGCATGCCGACACTTAAGCTGACATGGAATAAACTTTTGTTTATTATTTTATATTGTAATTATCTTTTGTAAAAGATGACATGGCATATTGTATAAGACTCATATATGTATGAGATCTTATAGGTCATTTGAAAAAGAATATATATGATGAGAGTGAGAGAATATAGATAATATTTTGTATAAGGTGATATAGTTGATAGCGAAGGTTTTGGTAATAGACAAAGCTTAAACTGGTACTAAATCTAGTTGATCTGAAGTAGTACATTGTATTGGATTTTGAAAATCCATTTTGTAAGTCAATGAGACTTTTGTTTTGTAGTTGAGCAGTGAGCTCTAGGTTGCGAGCCTTCCTGCATGTGCAGTCCCTTCATTGTAAGTAATATTTATTCATTGGCCAGTGAGTGAATATTGTGGGTCACAAATCCCACCGAGGTTTTTCTCACACTGGGTTCCCTCGTTAAATATCTTGTGTTATGGTGTGTTCTCTATATTGTCTCTATTATTCTTATTTGTTACATTCATTCTTATTTACCAATACATTGTTTTGGGATACAAAGTTCTTAATAAGATTCAATATTCTGCTAATTGGTTAGACACTTATTCACCCCCCCCTCCCCCTCTTAGTGTCTTTGGGACTATCATTGATTCTAACAATTGGTATCAGAGCCTAGTCCTCTATTTTCAAAATCCTAACAGCTTGAGGAAGATTCTGACATCGGTACAGATGGAGAACTTAAGAAAACAATTGGAAGGAGCTCTTGTAGATTATGATGTAGAGAAATTGAAGAATATCAAACTTGAAGATGATCTAAAAACTGCACAAGAATTCATTAAAGGACTTTAGGAGAACCTTTCTATAGCACAAAATAAAAGAAAAGAACTTCATGAGAAGATGCAGAAAGATGATGAGGAAAAAGAAACTCTTAATGAACTTGCAAACAAGTTTAGATAGGAAAATGGTAGTATGAAGAATGAAATGCAAGATATGACTATGAGGTTATGTAAAGACATTGCAGACAGGAAGAAGAATTAAGAAGACTTGACTAGAAGACTCAATGATGCTGGAAATGAAAATCTAAGACTTAGTCATGAAAATGATATGTTAAAGACAGATCTAATTCACATGCAACATGATAAAATTGAGCTTATGAGACAAAAGGAAATTATGAAAAATGAGTTGGCTACTGCAAATCAACACAAAGAGAAATTCAAGAAAATTTCAGAGGATCTTGATGACATGCTGAAAAGTCAGAAACCTAATGGAGATACAAATGGATTTGGATTTGAAGTTGGAGAAACTCTTGGTACTGCAAACAATCTAGATTAGAACAAACTGGTAAGACAACCTAATGCTTATAAGTTTAATGGCAAATGTTTCAATTGCAACAAATATGGTCATAGAGAAAATTAGTGTAGATTTAGAAACAATCAAAATATTAATACACCCACTGATCAATGTTCCAAATGCAATGAAGTTGGTCATAATTCAGAAAACTATAGAATGAATGTGAAATGCTATGTTTGTGGAAGATATGGACACTTATCTAATCAATGCAGAACACAAACCGGTGTAGGATATCAAAAGGTCATTTAGAGGAATAATTTGACTTCTTATGCTTGTAACAAAATTGGACATATTGCCAAATTTTGTAGAAGAAAGACTTCACCGACAAACAATAAAGGATCTAGTTTGAAAGGCAAAGAAAGGTAGATGAGGTAAAGCAAGAATTTTCAAAACAATGGATTCAGAAGAGAGATCGGAATATTGATGAAACTATCTCTATACCGATAGAACAGATTAATCCTCCACCGGAAAGAGATTCTTCATCCAACTGAGAAATAACTCTTTGGGGGTATTGCAACAAGTTGAAAATCATGCAGATTACCCTTGGTCAATGGAGAGAAGATAGATTTATTCTTTACCAGCAGATGTGTTAAGTTTTGACTTAACCGACAAGCATTTAATGCGGTTGGTAAGAGAAATATCATTATAAATCAATTAATTTCCCTCATTTTTTGACTCACTGAGCATTCAAATTAGCAGAGAGTGTGAAAACAGAGCGAAGGCATTCAAGGCAAAGGTGGGAAGTGATTTCTTCGGGCATTCAGAATATTTTCAGGTAGCTAAAGGTATTTTTCAATGGCTTCTTCTTTTGCTCTTGAGTTTATTCCGAACCCTACTATTATGAAAAATGTGAAATGCCCTAGGCCTGTATTTAAAATAATTCCCAAAGTTTCTAAGCAAGATGACTCTGTAAGGGCATTTTCAAAAATTCCTAGAGGTGTAGCATTTTCAGGAGACCCTAGGATTTATATACATTGCAATATAGAAGAATTAGGTTCTAAAGAATTGATGAAAATGTTTACTAAAGTGATTCGTGATGAAAATGGTGTTGTCAAACCCAAACACAAGATTGTAGAAACTCTAGGTTTTGTGGAGATACTGAACATTCCCCAATTTCCAAAGGAAGTAGTAAGAATTGTTTTGAGTAGAGCACATGGAGAATTCTTATGGTTGAATTCTATCTACAAAAGAACCCGGTATGCAATTAGGGTAGTAACTGGTTTACCCTCAACCAATAGCAGACTTGATAAAATAAAGAAGATTCATCACAACAAAGTGATGACCCTAACTGGAGCAACATCTGACAATAGATCACTGAGAGTGAATGATATCAAAGACATCAATGTAATATTTGTAAGTATGGTACTAGGTTACAAGACCACACATGCTAACAGGCTAACTTCAGTTTGTAGTCTTTGTATAAACAGTGCTTATGATATGGTTAACAACAATGCAATGATAGATGTGTGTGAATGGCTAAAAGATGAACTCATTGACAATTTGAAAAAGATTAAAGGACATAAAAAAGGGACATTCCGCTTTGGAAATCTTTTGGTATGTTTAATATTGTATTTCACTAAGGAGATCCTTGGTACATGACCTAAAGACTTTGGATATGATATACTGGTAGGAAAACAATTACAAGAAGCTTTTATCGACATGGAAACTACAAAGGACAACAACATAATTGAATTCTTCAAAACTTTCCAAGCTCGAATGAGAACTAGAGAAAGGCTACCACAGAGTGTAGTGGACAAATATAACAAAGAAATCTATTTTTTATCAAGTGAGATGAGACAGGGATGGAGGTTGTACTCCCTAGGACTGTCTAGGTGACTGAAATGGGATATGAGGTAGATCTTAACATTTTGAAGACATATGCAAAAGCTTTACTGGATGCACCAAGAGACCATCAGAACAAGTTTTTGGTAGTGCTGAGATTATTGAAAGTGATGTAAATACATTGAAGGAAAGGAAGAAAAGAGAAAAATTTATTAGAGATGCTTCTAAGCAAGTTAAGGAAATCAAGGAAAATGTAATGAACATTAGTGGCATATTGGCTAGTGAGCTTGAAGGACTTCAACTAGAGGCACATCTTCTAGAATCGACAGTGACAAGATAGATGAGTTCAAAAGAGTTGAAAGGAGGAAGAGAAAACCTTCACTGGTACCCTCTCCTTCACCTAAGAGAACAAGGACTTTGAGGAAGAAACAACAGGCAGTAAGGGGAGCACCAAAGAAACTAACACCAAAGAAGAAACAACAACTTATTACCCCTTCCTTGAATGATTTACTGAATGAGATAACTATCATTCTCTATGAAGTGTACCTGTACCTACAACCACAATGCACTCAATAAATCATTACAAGCAATGGTTAGTAAATTGAAACAATGAAAGACAAAACCATAGCTAATCGACTTATTGCCTCCTAGTAAATGTGAGTATGAATTTTACTCTCAGATCTTATTATGCAAATTCCAGTGACTTGACTACACTTAGATGGAGGATTTGAATGTTGAAAATGCATGATCTAGCAAGAATAGCATGATTAAGCTATATGAATGATTGATCTAGCATGATTAAGATAAGATTTAAGCTAAATTGAGCATGATAACATTGCTAAAACTGATAAACTATAAGCTAGATGCCTATAATAACAATGCATAAGATGAAAATGAGATGGGATGCAAAATAATATGAAATTGGGACCCATATTGCTCCAAATAAGGTCTATTTATAGGATTTTCCAAGGCTAAGGGTGATGTGGGAAGAATCAGCAGTCAAGATTGATCTGAAGATATCAATGGTTAAATTGGAGGAGGTGGGCAAAGGGGGTTGGATTAAAGGGAACATCTGTCATCTCTATGGTGACAAGTGTCAAGAGGCTTCTAGAAGAGGTTGGATGAAAGGGAACACTTAGTGACAAGTGTCACAAGGTTCTATAAGATGTTGGATGAGAGGGGACATGGGGGTAGGTAGAATGGGTTAGGTTTAGGGATGGTTAGGTTTAGGAGTGGTAGAAGTTAGGAGAATTTGAATTTATAAATTCAAATATTGTGAAAAAGGCTAATTAATCTCAACAACTCATAAATTTGATTTGTTTTAATTAATTAAGGGATTTAGAAGAATTATTTTTATGGGTTTGAGTTAATTAATCAAAGGGGATGAAATGAAATGAACCTATTTAATAAATCCTTAGATTTATTAATAAGTAGATGAAAGGGGAAATTTAATCAAATTGCTTAGTGAATTTAATTAAATTGGGGAGGGAGATTAATTGAGATAGTTTTTTATTCAATTAATTATCTTCAGTCCATTTTTAGGTGTGTACAATAACTGATGATGGAAATTTGGCTAATGTACACAAACTATATAACACATTTAATGATTCTGACAAGGAAATCATTGAGAACAATATTATTTTACATCTGGACATATATAAAAAGGTTTTAATTGAAGTTGTGGATGACATACCCAATGATTTGTATAGGAGATTGGAAGCAAAAAGGATTGCAGTAATGGAATTAGATAAGAAATTGAAGGTTTAAAAACTTCTAGTTGTACATCCTGTAAATTCAAAAGAGGAAATTGATGAATTAATTTCTGAGGCTAACCGATCTGTTTTTACCAGTAGGCACGAACAAGTAAGTTTAATGGTAGGAAGAGTAAAAGATATTGCAGATGAAACTGCTGATAATTGGGATGTATTTTTTGTGGAGAAGGAAAAATAAGAGGAAGTGAACCGATCGAAGAAGACATTTAAAGTATATCAGAAGGATAAGGACAAGGGAAAAGGAAAAATTGGTGGTATTCCAAACATCAAGATCACTGACAATTTACCGCCACCTTTGGATACTGCACCGGTACATACAGATGATCCACCAGTTATTGACACTGAAGGTGTTACACATGATGACACAAATCCTGAATCTAAGATACTCTTCACCATGAATGTGGATACTCAGGAAGTGAATATTGTTGTTGACAAGGATAGTTCAAAGGCTAAGGAAGACAATGTTGATAGTGGCAACATGGCTGATAAACCGCTAGAGACTGTTGAAGTTGAGATCCCAACTCAACTTGAGCAACCATTAGAAATAGAGAAACCTACTAAAGGAATAGATGCTAGCACAGGGCCATCCGAGACTGAGATACTGACAGTTAAACTTACCGAGAAACCTACTGAGGTAGAGGTACACACTGAGACAATGAAACCAACATTCACTGAGACATCAAAATATTCTAAGAAACCCTTGCAAGTTGAGATGCAAACCCAAACTGATCCACTGGAGGTAAACATAAGTAAAATGTTTACAACTGATGGAAGCACAAAAGTAATAAAGGCAATTGGTGAGACATCCGACACATCAACAAGTGAATTCAGACCTACCAATGTTACAAAGGTACTTTTGGATTCAATCAAAAAGATAACGGATTGCAATGCATTGGCCTACAAGGCAATTGATAACACTATACCTATTCTTAAATTGATTGCACCAAATTGTAACATAGATCATATTAAGGATTCTTTAGGCAAATTGGACATATTATCCAAACTTATTGCTGACAATGTAATAACCATTGATAAAGTGAATGAGGATACAATAAAGGAGAGAGTTGAAAAAGAGAAGAACAAATTCTTTGATGACACCATAAAGAAGTGTACAGAACACATGAATACATTATTACCAACACTAAACTATACAATTTTGGAGTACAAAGAGCTATACAAGGAAACATGCAAACCTCACCTTCTGATAGAGGACATAGACAAGGAGATTAGCAAAACACAGAAAGAAATTGATGACATAGATAATAACATAATTGGTTCATCTAATCACATATCATTTTTTGAGCAAGAGATGGAAGGTTTTGAGGAAAAATTAGAGAAACTTAAGAAAGAAAAGACAAGGATAAGGTCTAATGCCAGAGAGCTTAAAAATAAATTTGGTCCCAAGTTGGAAAATCTTATTTCTCAAAGAATAGAAATATCTAAGGCATTACTTCAGGGAGAACGATCACCGGAAGATCACATGCATTATCTCACCAACACGATCCAATAGACTGAGGCAACTTTGAATGACAACAAAAGATTTATGTAGAATCTAAATCTAGTTTTGGTAGATATCTTTCAGATTGTAACCAACGGGTTACAGACCTTGAGATGAAATGTTTTGCTCTAGTTTGACTATTTTTGACAACCTTTTTCATTGATGTCAAAGGGGGAGTAGTGGAGAGAAAAAATATTATTCAGAGGAGATCATTTGCTCAGGGGGACCACATCTTTTTGGACTTCAGTTTTTGGAACAATTTTTGGATTTTTCTCATGAGTGTTTCCATCAATGCAAAAGGGGGAGATTGTTAGAATTCTACACTCTTATGAGAATATTTTATGTTTTCATTGATGGAAACCAACTGGCAATCATCTGCCAACCCACCAACAGTTACCGGCATCGAAAATAGACTTCTACATACACCGGTAGGCACTTCACCAACAACGGCAATAATGCATACCGACACTCAAGCTGACATGGAATAAACTTTTTTTTATTGTTTTATATTGTAATTATCTTTTGTAAAAGCCGACATGGCATATTTTATAAGACTCATATATGTATGAGATCTTATAGGTCATTTGAAAAAGAATATATATGATGAGAGTGAGAGAAAATAGATAATATTTTGTATAAGGTGATATAGTTGACAACGAAGGTTTTGGTAATAGACTAAGCTTAAAATGGTACTGAATCTGGCATAGCTGATGTTGATCTGAAGTAGTACATTGTATTGGATTTGGATAATCCATTTTGTAAGTCAGTGAGACTTATGTTTTGTAATTGAGCAGTGAGCTCTAGGCTGCTAGCCTTCCTGCATGTGTAGGCCCCTCATTGTAAGTAATATTTATTCATTGGCCAGTGAGTGAATATTGTGGGTCACAAATCCCACCAAGATTTTTCCCACATTGGGTTTCCTCATTAAATATATTATGTTATGGTGTGTTCTATATGATGTCTGTGTTATTCTTATTTGTTGCATTAATTCTTATTTACCGGTACACTATTTTTAGATACAAAGTTCTTAATAAGTTTAAATATTCTCCTAACTGGTTAGACACTTATTCACCCCCCCCTCTCAGTGTCTTTGGGAATGTCATTGATTCCAATAGGGTGCACTAGATACCAAAAGGCCTTAAACAAGACGAACTTAAGGAATGGACCTCAGAACTCTGGGGTTTCGGGATTTGTGTATTATTTCTTCAAAAAGGGCAATCCGGGACTCTAGGGTTACGGGGTTTGGGAAAATCAACTTAACCTCAAACTTCGGGGATCCGGGGCAAGACTAGGGCACGCAAGGAACTAAGAAAAACAAGACAAAAACAAAAAACAAGAAAAAAATGCAAGATAAGAAGATCTAAACTAGAAAATAACAAGGAGGGAAAGAAAAATCATCAACCTAGAGAGAAAAAAAAACCACCCAAGAACACGAAAAGAGCTCAGAAGGACAGAGGCACAAAGTCTGGAGGTCAAAGGAAAGAGCTCTAGAGAATTGAATGCACAAATGAGCTTTGAAAAGTTCATTCTTCCTATTTATATGCCTCGAACCTCGTCTGTACAAATGCCTTCAACAGGACCTGGGGACTCTAGAGTTTTGAGGTTTCGGGGTCGATGCCAAAAGTAAAGAATGAAAGCCTCATCTCAAAACTCCAAGGTTCCGGGTTGAGGAAGAAAAAGAAAGCAAACAATCAACCACAAGAGTCTGGGGTCCCAGGGTTGATGAACAAAACACAACATACCTTGAGACTCTAGGGCTCCGGACTCCGATGGTGGACAAAAAAAAACACACCTTGGGACTCTAGGACTCTGGAGTTCTGAGGTAGACAAAAGAAAATAGACAAGACAATGCACCACCTCGGGACTCTGGGGTTCCGGTGTAAGTGCACTAACAAGAAAAAAAAAAAGGGACCAACGTCGGGACTCTAGGGTTTTGGGGTTCTGATGTGGCAAAGAAAAAAACAAAAAAGAAAGAGACCTCAGGACAACAAGGTTCCGGGATTTCGAGGTAAAAGGAGAAAAACTTAAAACCAAGCCACAGAAAGAAAAAAAAGGGACCCATATTTTCAAAACAATGAAACTAATGGGGGTTAGGTATGCAGGGCATAACAAATGGTGATTATCTAGGAAAAGTGACTTTAGGCAATTTAGAACTTCAAAATCTCTGGTTAACCTAACGCCTAAGGCTACTATCATTCAAAAGGATGTATAAGAGAAAAAATTGAGTGAACCAATGAACAAAAAATAAAGTCCATAACTGAACAAGATTAACTCATAAGTGTGTGCGCATGATTTTTAGTCCACCATTTTCAATAATGAAGATAAACATAGAAAAGTGGGCCCAAGCTATGTAGGTGAAGTCAACCAATGTGTTTCATGCAAGTTTATCTTGGGCATAGATTTGCTACTAGTTAGACATCTATAGCCCTGACAGAGATACCTTTGGTCTCTGTCAAGCAATGCTCCACTGCCAGCCAGACGTCCATAGCCCCGATGGAGGTTACTTGAAACACCCATTTTTTAGTTGCTTTAAGAGGATCATTTGTTTTGTTTTTCTTTTTCCTTTTGAAAACATCATAGAATATAGAAGGACTTATCTCTTTAATATACTCTTAAGAAAATTTTCAAACATTAAAGTCTGATCAGTGGGTTGGGAACCATGGTAGATAACGTGAAACATCCTAACTTCTGATTTTTCACTTGGAAACAAGTTCATCTAATATCTTACAAAACTTTCTGATGTATCTTAATGTGATGGGAGTGATGAGTTATCAAGCTAGCATTTTCCAATTCAGGGTCAAAAAATCAAATCATATTTAAACCATTATATACCACCTTGTGTTAGGATTACCAAAGATATTGAGAGGGGGGGTGAATTAGTATCTAACTGGTTAAAGAATTTTCTGAACTTATTATATGAAAAGTATTTCAACAGTGTGTACTGGTAAACCAAAATTAATGCAATGAATAAGAAGAACAACCACAACATGAAAGACACACCATAACACAGTATTTTAAATGAGGAAACCCGATGTGGGAAAAATCTCAGTGGGATTTTTGACCCACAATATTCGCTTATTGGCTAATAAGAGAATATTACTCTTACAATAGGGGCCTACACATGCAGAAAGGCCAAATGCCTAGAGCTCACTGCTTAGTTACAAAATAAGTCTCACTGACTTACAAAAATGGATTATACAAATCCAATGTCATGTACTGCTTCAGATCAACATCTGCTATGCCAGGTTCAGTATCAGTTTAAGCTCTGCAATAATCATAAACCCTTATCCAAAATATTCCTTACAATTTGCACATTAGGTCTGCAATAATCCTTCCATACTTCTTCTTCTAAATGATCTACAAGATCTCATACTTATATGAGTATTATTACAATCCGCCATGTTGGCTTACAAAAATATTTTACAATTAAATACAAAATATAATTTAAACAAAATTCATGTCGGCCAGGGTGCCAATAATCAATCTTTTCGGTGCCGGTGAACTATGTGCCGGTGTAGAGTCTGTCGGTGTCGGTGCCTGTTAGTATCATATGATTGTAAGGTTGCCATCAATGACAATAACTTCAATCACCTATAATTTCTCATTGGAGTGTGCATTTGCCAACAATCTCCCCCTTTGGGCAACACTCATGAGAAAAATCCAAAAAGTGTCCAAAAATGTTGTCCAAAAAGAATCTGCCAAAATGTCTTACCAAAACTGTGTTATCAAAAATGTATGCTCCCCCTGAGCTAATGATCTCTTTTGCAAGTCATTTTTATCAGTTCTACTACTCCCCCTTTGACATCAATGACAAAGGTTGTCAAAATGTCAACCGAGTGCAGTTTCAACTTGAACCTTGTAACCGGTTGGTTACAATCTTGAATAGGTCTGCTAATACCAAATTCAGTCCCTGAATAAACCTGTTACTATCCTTGAATGTTGCCTCTATTCTTTGAATTGTACCGGTGAGGTGATGCATTTTCTCAACCTGTGTCTTTAGTCCTAGAACCAGAGCCTCAAAAATTTCTTTTCTCAAAGAAATGAGGTAATCCAGTTTAGGGCCTAGTTTGCATTTTAAATCCTTTACCTTAAAATTTATCTTTTCTTTATCTTTTTCTAACTTTTCAATTTTCTCCTCAAGAATTACAATATTCTTTTCAACTTCCAAAAATGAATCTGATGTTCCTATTAAGTTGTCAGCAATATTGTTGATTTCTTTTTGTGCTTTGTTGATCTCTGAATCTATGTCCTCTGTCAAAATATCAGTTTTGTAGGTATCTTTGTATAGTTTCTTGAAATCCAAAATTGTTTCTCCTAATGCCGGTAATAAGGTTTCCATTTGTTCATTATTCTTCTTCACTATTTCCTTAAAGAATTTTTCTTTCTCCTTAGTCATTTTCTCTTTCAATGTATCTTCATTTATCTGGTCCAGTGTTATTAGGTTGTCGATTATATACTTAGACAATGTGTCTAATTGGCTCAAAGAATCTTTATTATCTATGTTGCACTTTGGAGCTATCATCTCTAAAATTGGTAAAGTGTCATCTATAGCCTTATAAGATTGTGCATTACACTCTGTTATTTTCTTTATTGAATCCAAGAGTACCTCTATTACATTTGATGGCCTGAATTCAGTCATTGATGTGTCAGATGATTGTCCAACAGTTCTCTCAATCTGTAGTCCATCGGTTGTAGTGATAGCTTTGCTTTCCTCTTTCTCTGGAGGATCTATTTGAGTTTGCATTTCCACTATCAAAGGCTTGGGTTTTTCAGATGAAGCCAGTGGTATAGTCTAAGTAGGTACCTGAGAAGGAGCCTGTTGCTCTACTTGTTTCTCTGTGTTTTCCTCAACAAGAGCTTGTTGCTCTGATGGTTTCTCTGTAGTGTCCACTACCAATTTTTGTTTGTTTACCTCTATGCTATCTAATGCCGGTGAATCAGTTGGTTTTTCAGTTTTAGTAGTTGCTGGTGGCTCAGTAGATGCATCAATATGCACATCGATGGTGTTTTCCTCTCCAATGTCCGGGGGATCATTTGATCCTTCAGTTTGTTGTTGTTCCCCAATTCCAATGTTTTCAATTCCAATATTTCCCGCTGGTGGCTCTGTTGCCACATCTGTCTTCTCAGTTGATTCCTTATACATCACAATATTCATTTCCTAAGTGTTAATGTTCATTATATATAACACCTTAGAATCAGGATTTGTATCCTCATGTGGTGTCTCCACATTCTCTGTAGTCGGTGACCTATCAGTTAGTACCGGTGGTGTAACTGAAGGTGGTGGCAAATTGTTTGTCACTTTTATATTTGGTGGTCCACCTACTTTGCCTTTTCCTTTGTCCTTATCCTTTTGGTATACCTTAAAGGGTTTTGGTCTTTTTAGTTCTTCTTGTTTTTCTTTTCCACAAAGAAGATGTCCCATTTATCAGTTGTATCTTTAGAGATTTCATTTACTCTGTTGGCCATTAGACTTACATGTCGGTGACCACTAGTAAAGACTATCCTGTTTGCTTCATTGATCAGTTCATCAATTTCCTCAACTGATTTCACTAGATGAACAGCTAGAAATTTCTCAATCTTGATTTTCTTTTCTAGTTCCATAATGGCTAACCTTTTAGCATCAAGCCGCCTATATAGATCAGTAGGCAAATCATCTACAACCTCTATCAAAACTTTCTTATAAATATCTAGGTGTAAGATGATACTATTTTCTATGCTTTCTTTCTCCTTATCAGTAAAAGTATCATACAATTTACTTACATTTGATAAGTTTCCATCATCTGTTATTTCATTCAATAGGTTGTCAAGAGGAGGAATAACCTATTTTTTCTTTTTCTTTCTAGGTGTCATCTTTTTCGCTGGGGGCCTCACTGCCTATTGTTTCTTTCTTGCCTTCTTTGGTGTAGGAGAGGGTACCGGTGAGGGTTTTCTTTTTCTTTCTACCCTTTTGAACTCAGCCAGTATCTCACTGTCAGAAGAAGTTGCAACCGGTGAAAGATGTGCTTCCGGTTGAAGTCCTTCCAGTTCACTTTCCTTAATACCAGTTTTCTTTAATACATCTTCTTTTATTGTTTTTTCCTGTCTTGTACCTTTCCTCACTATCTGTTCAGTTTTCTTAACTCTTTTCTCAGATTGGATTTTACTCTCTATGGTCTCCGCATTGCCAAAAACTTTCTCAGATGGTTCCTTAGGTGCTTCAAGGAGGGCTTTAGCATAAGTCTCAACTATATTATCATCTTTCTCATATCCCATCTCGGTGACCCAAATAGTCCTAGGGACAACTGCCTCCATCCAGATTTCATCTTTCTTGATCACAAAGCATATCTCCTTTTGATACTTATCAGTGATTGCTTGAGATAGCCTTATTCTTGTCTTCATTCTAGCCTTTAGTGCTTGAAAATTTTCATTTATATTTTTCTCCCTGTCATGTCCCATGTTGTTCAGTATGTCTAACAGTTGCTTTCCTATTGGTATATCAAAACCAAAGTCTTTCCTACCAATATTGGGTATTTCCTTGGTAATGTAGAGCATTAAGCATAGAAGAAAGTTACCAAATCAAAAAGTTCCCTTCTTATCACCTTTGATTTTCTTCAAGTTGTCTATCAATTTATCTTTAAGCCATTCACATACATCAATTCTTGCATTATCATTCACCATGTCATATGCACTTTTAATACATAAGCTAGAGATAGAGTTTAGTCTGTTTGCATGTGTAGCCTTATAACCAAGAATCATACTGACAAATCTAACATTGATGTCCTTCACATTATTGACTCTTAAGGATATTTTATCAAATGTTGCACCGGTTAAGGTCATCACAGTGTCATTTGGAACCTTTTTAATTCTGTCGGGCCTGCTACCGGTGGAGGGTAAGCTCGTCACTTTAGTGATCTTATGGATGGAATCTAGCCAAAATAATTCACCATGGACTCTGCTCAGGACTATCCTTATCATATCTTTAGGAAAATCAGGGATGCTAAGAATATCCATAAAACCTAGGGTTTCCACTACCTTGTGTTCTAGTTTAACATTACTACTTTCATCACAAATTACAGTCCTATACATTTTCTTAATGTCATCATCTCCTAGTTCCTCAATATGACAATGTATGTATATTCTAGGATCCTCTGCATAAACTACTCCCTTAGGTATTTTTGAAAATGCTCCTAGGGTATCATCTTTCTTCACAATTTTAGGAATAAGTTTGAACATGGGTCTAGGGCACTTGATAACTTCAATCATAGTAGGGTTTGCAATAAATTTAGGTACAGATGAAGAAGCCATAGTTATAAATACCTTAATCTACCTTTGGAATGATTTTCTTGGATGATTTGTTGTGGATGCCTTCACTCAGGATTTTCGTGCTCTCGAGAGATTTGAATGCTTAGTGAATGAAAAAGGAGCCAAAACTCTTACTTTATACTGTTATTTCCTTCAACTACCACATTTAATGCTTGTCGGTTAAGTCAAAACTTAACTCATCTGCCAGTAAAGAAGTAATTCAACTTCTTGCCATCAATCGAGGGTATATTAGCATGTTTTTCAATTTGTTGCCAAACCCCCAAAGGATTTTCTTTCAGTCAGATGAAGAATCTCTTGCCAGTGGAGTGATACTCTGTTCTGCCGATGGAGCAGTATTCCTATCAACATTCTGATCTAACTTTCTAATCCATTGCTTTGAGAATTCTTTCTTTACCTCTTCAACCTTTTCTTTACCTTTCAAGCTAGGTCCTTTGTTATTTGCCGGTGATGTTTTACTTCTACAAAATTTAGCAATATGTCCAATCTTGTTACAAGCATAACAAGTCATATTGTTTTTTTGAATAGCTTTCCCATATCCTATGCCGGTATGTGTTTTGCATTGATTAGATAAGTGTCCAAATCTTCCACAAACATAACATCTTACATTCATTCTGCAATTTTCTGAGTTATGACCAGCTTTGTTGCATTTAGAACATTGATCGATGGGTGCATTAGTGTTCTGATAATTTCTAGATCTACACTGATTTTCTCTATAACCATACTTGTTACAGTTAAAGCATTTCTCATTAAATTTGTAAGCATTAGGTTGTCTTACCGGTTTGTTGTGATCATGATTGTTTGTAGTACCAGAGCTTTCACCAACTTCAAAGCCAAGGTCATTTGTATCTCCATTAGCTTTTTGATTCTTCAGTATCTCATCAAGTTCTTCTGAACTTTTCTTGAATATCTCCTTGTGTTGATTTTCAGTAGCCAATTCACTCTCTAAGATTCCTTTATGTCTCATGAGTTCATTTGTGTCATTTTGTATATGCATCAAATCTATCTTTAACATATCATTTTAATGACTAAGTCTTGTGTTTTCATTTCCAGCATCATTTAGTGTTCTAACCAAGTCATCTTCATTCTTCTTTCTATCTTCAATGTCTTTACAAAATCTTATAGTCATATCTTTCATCTCATTCTTCATTGTATTGTTTTCTTGTCTCAGTTTGTTCACCAGATCATTAAGAGTTTCTTTTTCATCATCATCATTTTGTATTTTTTCACAAAGTTCTCTTCTCTTATTTCTTGCAATAGTGATATTTTCTTGATGTCCTTGAATGATATCCTGTACAGCCTTTAGATCATCTTCAAGTTTGATATTCTTCACCTTTTCTGCATCATAGTCTGAAAGAGCTATTTCCAATTGCTTTCTCAAGTTTTCCATCTCTACTGGTGTCAAAATCTTCCTCAAGTTTTTAGGCTTTTGAGAATAGAGGACTAGGCTCTGATACCAATTGTTAGGATTCCCAAAGATACTGAGAGGGGGGATGAATCAACATCTAATCAGTTAAAGAATTTTATGAACTTATTATATGAAAATCATTTCAACACTGTGTACCAGTAAACCAAAATTAATGCAGTGAATAAGAACAACAACCACAATATGAAAGACACACCATAACACAGTATTTTTAACAAGGAAACCTGGTGTGGGAAAAACATTGGTGGGATTTGTGACCCACAATATTCGCTTACTGGCCAATAAGAGAATATTACTATTACAATAGGGGCCTGCACATGCAGGAAGGCCAAGTGCCTAGAGCTCACTGTTCAGTTACAAAAGAAGTCTCACTAACTTACAAAAATGGATTATACAAATCCAATGTCATGTACTGCTTCAGATCAGCATCTGTTATTGCAAGTTCAGTACCAGTTTAAGCTCTATAATAATCATAAACCCTTATCCAAAATCTGCCTTACAATTCGCACATTAGGTCTGCAATAATCCTTCCATACTTCTTCTAAAAGATTTACAAGATCTCATACTTATATGAGTATTATTACAATCCGCCATGTCATCTTACAAAAAGATTTTACAATTAAATACAAAATATAATTTAAACAAAATTAATGCCGGTCAGGGTGCTGGTGAACTGTGTACCAGTGTAGAGTCTGCTGGTGTTGGTGCCGGTGCCTATTGGTATCATATAATTGTAGGGTTTCCATCAATGAAAATACCTTCAATAACCTACAATTTCTCATTGGAGTGTGCATTTGCCAACACCTTGAACAAGTGTAGACAAAGGTTTTGAAATTAACCAGATGACAGTAAAGTTATAAATAGCAAAGAGTTGCAGTCTCTCAAAATTTGGCAACTTGTTATGCAAAGGACACCTTCCTTTTAGAATCCTTGAGAATAAATATACATATCCTAACACAACAAAATGGAAACAAATGAAATGAAACAAATAAACAAAACTAAAAGGGAACAAGCATGCATCAAAGCGAAATCACAAAAAACATGCAAAAACCCAAAAAAGCAACAAAGAAAATGAAACAAACCAACTAATCTACCATATACAATAGGTCCAGCTTCACTGAGGGTTAATCGAAGTAGTGTTTGAGGAACTGACCATTGACGGGCAATGGTACAAGTTCTCTAGTCAAAGAGCTTAACTTGAAGGTATTCTCCCCTAAAATTTTGGCTATTTGGTAAGGACCTAACCACAACCTTTCAAACTTGTGGTGATCACCTTTCTTCTCCTTGGCCTTGTCCCATAACAAGACTAGGTCAGATATCCGAAAGGCTTTCACCTTGGCCCTTTTGTCAAACCATTGCTTAACAATGGCTTGGTGCTTGGGAAAGTTTTGTAGAGTATTAATCATTTTGTCATCAAGTTTTAACAGATTTAGGAGGCGAACCTCTACCTGATCCACAATTTCAATTTATTTTATTAACCAGAGGACCAATATTTGTAAGTTGATCAGGAAGATGGGAGTTTGGCGATAAACAAGGTAATATGGAGAAGTTCCCAGGGTGACTTTTACTCTGGTTCGATCAACCCATAAGGTGTATCTCAACTAATTATGCCAATCCTTGGGATTTTTCTCGGCGAGCTTTTTAATGACATCTAGGATGTTCTTCTTCGTAGATTTGGCAACTCCATTACCTTGCAAATAGTAGTTGGATAAAAATTTCAATACCACCTTATATTCATATGACCATTGCATCAACTATGTAGAAGTAAAAGCAGGGCGATTGTCACATACCAGAGTGAATGACATACCAAACCTGGTGACGATGTGTTCTTTAATGAATTTCAAGACTACCTCCACAGTAGCATTTTGACATACAATGGCTTCCGTCCACTGGGTGTAGTAATCTATTGCGATAAGAATGAACTTATGTCCTCTAGATGAGTTAGGATTAATGACACCTATGAAATCCAATGCCCATTGGGCAAAGGGTCTTACCTCAAACATTGGTTGGAGAGGCATGGTGGGATTCCTCTGTCTGGAAGCTGCAGTTTGGCATATATGATAGTGACGAACATGCTCATGACTATCCTTAAAAATAATAGGCAAGTAATATCCAGGCTTCAAAATTTAATGTGCAGTGGCATCCGCTAACCCATGAATTGTACCATACTTCCCATGGAACTCCTTGATCATGTTACTAGCTTCTTGATGATCAAGTCATCAAAGGTAAATACCTTTGTAATTATTTCTATAAAGTGTCAAATCCTTGATCATATAATTGGCACTTTTGAGCCTTAAAGCTTATCTTTGTGTGGATGTCAACCCCTCAAGACACTTATTACTCAACAATATAAAAACCAAATCCATGTACCATGGGTCCTAAGTGAATTACTCCAATGTATATTGTTGGCACTGGATTTGAGGGATGTCAGTCACCATAGCTTGAGACAATCCTTGGCCTCTAAATAACTTCATTGGATCCATCTTCAGATCAAATTCTTGTAAAATTGCCATCCATTTCCCTTGACATTCTCCCAGCTCTGACTGCAAAAGTAGTGACTTCACTGCTTGATCAGGGACAATCACATAGATTTTACTCCTTAAGATATAATGCCTGAATTTCTTGATTGCTCTTACTAACGTGAAATCCTATTTTTCAAGAGTAGAATATCTCACCTCAGCAATCTTGAAAGGGGAGCTCATAAATACAATGGGTTTCTCGTCCCCTTCTTGCCTCTGTGTCAAAACAGTTGCTCTCGAGAGTAGCAAAGAAAAAGTATATATGTAAAAGGGGAGAGTATAGTCAGGACTAGTTAATATGGGAGCTTCAGTGATGGATTTCTTGATATGAGTGAAAGCCTCTTTTACTTTAGTTTTCCATTCGATCTTAGTATCCTTCTTCATCATTTCATTTAATGGCTTGACTATCTCTTCAAACCTAGTGATAAATTTTTTGACAAAATTGATCTTCCCAAAGAAATATCTCATCTTCTTTTTACTGCCAGGCATTTGTAGTTTAGCATCACTTCTACTCAATTTGGCTCTATAGATATCCCAATTTTAGAGATTACATGATTGAGGAGCTTTCCTTCAGCCACTCCAAATACACACTTCTTGGGGTTAAGGGAAATCATATATCTTCGACATCTCTCTAGAACTTTTTGGAGGTGGTCTGGGTGATCTTCTCTCACCTTGGAAAATACAATCAAGTCATCCATATATATAATAATACATTTTCCAATCAGATCTTTGAAGGTCGTATCTGTTTCTCTTTGGAATGTCACCCTAGCATTAATTAACCCCAATGCCATCCTTTGGTATGCATATGTTCCCCACTTCTTCATAAATTTTGTTTTCAAATGATCCTCATAGTTCACCAAAACTTGGTTATAACTAGAATAACCATCTAAGAATGACATCATTTGTAAACCATTGACAATTTGTAGTACTTCTGTTAGGCCCAATATGGAAAGCTAATGTACTAAGAGGGGAGGGGTGAATCAGTACTTCAAATCCTTTTAACAATAATATCTTTACTGTTATGCATAAACCAAAAACTGTTGTAACATAACATAAAGCTAAAACAAATAAATAATAATCATACATGATTCACTCCATAACACATATATTTTGGTTAGAGAGAAAAACTATAGTGGGGATGGCACCCACAACTTCACTACTGCAATAATAAAGGTTTCTCGGTTAGAGCTACATATTTAGCTATTTTTGATAGCTTACCTTGTTAGGAGTATCAAGATCTGTTAGATCTACCTTGCTAAAGGATTTTACAACACTTAACCTAAATGCTACACCTAGTTAGAGGCTTTACAATTTATAGACTTGTTTAGAGTCTTTTACCGTATTAAAGGTTTTTCTTACAACTACAAAATTTTCAATAAAATCTTTACAACTATCTGCAACTTTACACCTGGAATGTTATAGAAGATTCTATGTGCTCAAAATAAGATTACCTTGCCTATAGCATACCTCGGTAACCCATAAAGTAACTCGGTAAACCCTTTTATTTACTCTGTTCTTTTACTGTTCTCTGAAATCCTTCTCGGTGACCTTTGTGTCTCTGTAACAGTTATTACACTCAGTGCTTTCTCATGCATCACACATGTCTTGCTTCATACACTTGTGTATATCCATGTCTTACACTTTTTATCTTCAATCCATGCTGTATAAATAGATCTCTTATGTCGGTGATCTGATTCATTGCTTCGATCTTACAAACATGATTCATCAAATGAATAACCATGCAAAATATTTCATTGGTTAGATGACCTCAAAATCATACACAATCTTTAAGTTCAATTTCCAATGTGATAACGGATCTATGTTCCTCGATCTTGTAACATGTTTTCATATGTGTGTCCAGGTTCAATGAATCTGGTAACACGTTTCACTCAGTGTATATCATCTCAGTGTATCATCTTTGCTGCTCGGTAGACATAGAATGATACTCAGTAGACAACTCAGTGCATACTAGGCTCTATGACTACTTTCTTCTATAACCGACTGGACTGTGCATACTGACTGAATATCTCAGTAGTAGTAACCGACTAGAGTATATAGAATGACTTTGGATATAAAACTAATGGAAACTTGATAAGTAGTAACAATCTCCCTTTTGACATTAGTTGAGATGTTTGACAAAACTACTTTCAAAGTCATAACTCAAAAATCTATATACTTTACAAAATTTGACTCAACTGACAATATATACATTAGTCAATGAAATAGTATAATAAGATATACTCCCCTTATCAGTATATTGTACAAAATTCTGATTTGTATGCTTGGTGATCAATGATCAGTGTGTTGCTCTTATTCTTTGCTTACTCTACTCTATTTATTGCTCGGTTCACTGCTCTTGGATACTCTACTCACTCTGCTTTGTATACTCCCCCTGTATACTAAACTCCTATTGTTTGATACTTTGAGTACTATATCACTCCCCCTTTTTGACAAACATCAAAATTTAGTTACCATTCGGTGGTGGCAACTGGTCAATAATGGATTTGTACTTGGTCTGTGCTTCGATGAGAGCGATAGAGAGTGCATCCTTTACACTATCCATTAAGGAATTTTGTGCTTGAATATCAGCCAATAATGATATCAAGCCATCTAAGGTGCTTCCCTCTTGTGTAGTAGATAGAAATGTGGCTCGATTGATCTGTTCTTGGACAGATGAAAGATGAGGAAGGAATAATGTCTAAATTGTCATTATGTCCATCCGAATCTTGTGTTCCTCATTCCTTAGTTCTATTTGTTGAGCCATGAGCTGTTGAAGCTTGGTATAAAAGTTCTGAACTGAATTGGGCTCTAGGGTCAACTTATTTGAGAGATCGGTAATCTCTTTCTCAATTGCTTTAGTTTTATTTTTGATGTCTTTAATGAATAAAGAAAATGTACAGAGTTTCTGAAATAAATAAAGAATGTGCTTGAGTTGAGGGGACAACTCAGCAATAAATTTGACAAGTTTAACTTTGCCAATAGCTATAGCTTTCTATACCTCTTCTATCATTTTAGTAGTGAGCTCCTTGTCTTTTAGCTTGCTCAAATATTTAGATGCATCGACTCTAGATGTCTCTATCTGATTAAGGAGTTCATCCAGTTGAATATGGATGGATGCATCAGTTGACACTATAGCGGTAGGTAGCATATCTGTTAGTAGTGTCTTTACCTTCTGAAGTACTTTATTTTTCTTTTGTATGGCCACTTGTTTCTCTTGTTCAGCCTTTGCTTTACATAGTTCACCGAAATCAATGAGTGCTTGCCCTTTTAATTTTGATATATCAACATTGGGCAACACTATTGGTTTTGACAAATCAACTTTTAAACTATGATTTTTCATCTTCTTTTCTTTACCTTTCACTGATTGAACTAAGACAATGGCTTGTGAGGCTTGAGGACCCTTGGTAGGTTGCTCGGTAGAGGCAACACTTTGGTCGGTAACATTAGCCTCTGTAGCATCCTTTGGTGTCTCAGTAGCAATGTTTTCAGTGCTAGAAGGTGCTTGAGAGGTTTGTTCTGAGAAGTACCTTCTGCTATAGACTTGTGACCTTCGGTGCCTTGCTCTATATCCTGAGGGGCTTCGGTTGAGATAGGTTGATTGACCGGTGGATAAGGCTGAACTTGCTCCAAAACTGATTCACTAGATACAAGTTTTGTATATGCATTACCTTCTATCATTTCCTATTTAGGTGCCTCTGTATCCATGATATCTTCATCTATTTGAATGGTGTCAGCAAGGTCTTGCTCGGTGACATCACGATCTTGCTCGGTGACATCAACTATTTCAACTACAGCTTGTTCACCAGCATCCTTGAGTCAAAAGATTGCCTGCCATTGTTCTTTTGTTTCCTTCTCTACATCAATATATAGACCATTCATCAATTTCAAGGCCTTTTGCTTGACTAGGAATTGTGTCTGGCAGTTTTTCAGATGATCCTTGATTTCATCTACTGACATGTCAGGAAAGAGATGTACAAGACTTCTTTCTCTAATCTGTTTCTCTGAGTCTAGGGCATATTGCCACCTATTATCAATATGTGCATATAATTATTTGGGAAGAGAATTAGAGACTTCTAATGGGACCAATCAGAATTTCAGAAGTGTGCAAATGACAACTTCTTCAATTTGTCTCTTTTCATCAGCAGATCTGGATTCATATTTAACATATCTGAATCCTCCAAATCCACCATATTCCTTCAGATTTGTACAAAAGTTTTCAACACTATGTACATTTACCTTCTTGCTCTTGACAATTTGAAATTTGCTTGCATCTTTAGATTCGGTGTCACTAGACTCTTTTGACAAAATGAGTCTTCGAGTAGATTTCTTGTAGGTTTTGGTTACCTTTGGAATAGTAACATTCTTTGTTTTCTTACCCAGTGAAGTTGTTGATGCTCTTGTGTTAGGTCGCTTTGTTGGAGGAGTCGGTGAGACCTTTGATGGATCTTGTTTCTTCCTTTTCAACACTTTTCCCTTAGGCAATTCAGTGCTCAGTGTTATAGCTGCCTCTTGGGCTTCAGATTCCTCTTCGGTAATGGCTATAGTGCCTTTGACAGGTGTGGAGGAAGAATCTTCTCCGAATTTCTCCGATAATGCCTTTATCATCTTTATTGCCTTTCTTGTAGCTTTGGGTACTAAAATGCTCATTTTTACCTTTTCCTTCACTTCTTCATAGGTTCCATACCTCAGCTCGGTAGCATGCCTAGGTAATGTAAGGAATGCATCTATTTGTTGTTGTGTGAGATCAAAATCAATCTCATAACCCATGGGTGGCAAAGATTGAGTTCTTGGTTCCACAACATTCACATAATAGTAATCAGTGTCTACTTCAAAACATATATCATCTTTGTATTTCTCCACTAGCTGGGGTGGAATTCGGTACCTGTTGTAGACATCTAAAAATGGTCAACGCTTGCGGAGTCATACTTTAACATTGGCACATTGCCTTATTTTAGGGTTTTGCGTCGCATTAACATTTCTTCTATGTTGCACACTTGGTCTTTATCATTTGCGAGCATCGACTCCTTCTTCTGCATTCCTCATTTATCTCACTTTCAAATTAGGTCTTGTTGATAATAATCTTCAGTCATGATTTTGGTCGATCTTATCCTATTGCATCAATGTGCATGCTCATTTGGCATATTTTGGACATCGTCAATCCTAATCGATGATAGAGTTAGGGTTTTGTCCTCTTTTCAATCTTGTCATTTTGCGATCGATTTCTCATCCATCGTTGTCATTTTTTCAATCTTGTCATTTTGTGATTGATTTGTCATCGATTGTTGTCATTTTCAATCTCATCATTTTGCAATCGATTTGTCATCGATTGTTGTCATTTTCAATCTTGTCATTTTGCGATCGATTTGTCATCGATCATCATCCTTCTCAATCATGTCAATTTGGATCAAAGTCATTGTTCCTCATCAATTGGCACATTTATCAATCAAATCATTTATCAGCATTGGTCTTTTGTCAATCAAAATCATGATCAAATCAAATCGACATCAATTATCTTTTATCAAGACCTAATTGTCGTCCTTGCATTTCTAATTCATCTTCTAAGGTTTTATGATTTATTCATTTAATCTTGTTTGTCATTTTCCCTCTAGGTTAAATAATTTATTTATTTATCCTAAGTCTTCTTGTCACAATTAAATATTTATTTAATTGGCTAACTAATTCCTCCCTCTTTTTGTGAATTAATTAATGAATGAAAAATTATTAATTAATTTACCTAATTTTCCAATTTACTAATTTCTCCTAATTCCTAATTTTCTAATTTTCATCAATTCTTTCCTATATTTCCCCTAATTTCATGGGAATGACATAGCAATCTTGTCATAATTTGTCATAATTTGTCAATCAATCAATTTTGCATAGAAAGTGTCAATTTTGTCATAATTTGTCATATTTGTCATTCTTGATTTGAAATTTCCTTTCAAATCTCTTCATGCTAATCTTGTCATCTCTCCAATTTGTCTATAAATTGGATGAATTTCTTCAATAAAAGGATCCTCGAATCAATCATGCTTCTAGTATTCTTGCGCTACCATCTTGTCAATCTTGCTTTCACATTATGCTTATGCACTTGAAGTTGAGATCCACAAAACAAAGCAATTTGAAGGAGAAAGAAGGACAATGGAGAATTCTGGAGGAGATATTTGCATTTCTAATGGTTTGCATTTGGTTTGATTATCTTGTCTTCATATCTCTATTGAGTGTAACTAGGATTTGTTATCATTGCAATCTAGTTTTGTGATTGAGCTAGTTTAATGTTTCTATTGCTTTGATGATTTTCGAATTCCTATCTACACCCGCTATGCATTTTCTCCTAAAACTTACTGAAGGAATCATCCATAATATCATTAAAATTATCACCTAGCTTCTTGATGAAGTCATTGATCTGATGGGTGATTGGTCGGTGTAGTTCCCAAACAACTTTACCGACTGTTGGAAAGAACTTCTCAAAGTAGAAAAACATGCATACTAGCAGTGATCCAAATTTTAGTGTATTAGCCGAGTTGTTCTTCTTTGGCTTCCTGATTGTGTTCAGATTCTCAAATAGGTTTTTCAATAATACCTCACATAAATCAATTTTCATGCCTTTCTTCACAATTTTGTATGCTAAGTCCACTATTGCACAGGGTACACTATTTTCCCTTGTTGATTGGAAGAAACAATAGCCAATTACTCTAATGGAAAATTTTAGTTCCGCATTAGTGACATTGTTTAATTTTAGTCCTCTGCAATCTGATTCTACTCCAGTCAAACTGATTAATTCCTTCTGTGATATCATTTTCTGGGCTCGGGCATGATCATAAATAGGGTAACTGGTGATCAAATGAATGATTTCCTTGGTGATCTTAAAGAGTTGCTCTTCTAGCCACATGAAGTCATCATGAACTCTGCTCAGAACAAAGTTGACCCATTGGGGTTTGAACACACAGGGATAGGTTAGGGCTTCAGTCAATCCCTTGATCTTAATATGCTCATACTTGCTATCCATTTTACCATCGGTGCACAATTCATCATGGGAGTCTTTGATTTCAATGTGACCAAGTTCTTCAACATGACATTTGGTGAAGAATCTCATATCCTCAACTAATAACACTCTATCTGGGATGAGGGAAAATGCGGTTTTGTCATTCGGTTCAGATGCAACTTTGGGAGTTAAAGAGTATTTTAGTGAGGGCTTCTCAACATTCTTGTAAACAATGGGTTCTTGGATCTTAGGTGCCATTGTAAATTCTAGATAAAAACTAACAAAAGATCCTTAGGGTTTGACAATTTACAAACAGCAGATGCTACACACTTAGCAGATAATAATAACTTGATAAGATCAATAAACTAGCTTAACAATGTGTTGAGATTGATGTAATGTGAGGCCTCACCTCGACTCAGTATGACATTCAGTGGATTTTATATTTTAGACTATTATGGATACTTTATTTTGATGCATTTTGAGACTTAGAACTTATATGATTTCAGGATTTGGATAACATTGTTTTGATTTGATGATTTACTTACATGCTTTATGAGATAGAACACTACATGATTATTAGATAGAATGATATTGCAATGATAGATGTTGTTATTGAATTTGCAGGACTTTACTCTGAATATAGAACTATGATGTATGTTTAGTTTATGTGAATTGGGATGAAAATTGCTTATGTGAAATTGTTTGATAAAAGATGTATTCAATCTGTGCAGATGAAAATTGTATGCAAGTAATGATGTGTATTGTTATATTATTGAATTATATTATATATGGATATTTGGAAGTACTAATGTGTAAATTGAGATGCGCAGGAAATTTACCATGTGACCATGGAAAATTACGGAGAATCAAACCTAGACTTATGTATGTTCGTAAGCCAGGGTTTGTCTATTTGGAGAGACAACACCCCGTTTGTGTTGTATTTTATTCGTAACAGTATATGCTGCATGAGTGTTAAGTGTTATTTAAATTTATTGTGTAAAAACCTCAAGAGACAATTTCATGTTTTATTTTTGTAAAAGTGTTTTATTTGTGTCACTTGACACGTGTGTATTTAAATTTAAATGTTTTATTTTGTCTCTTGGTGGGAAAGTGTTTAATTATAGTTTTCTTAAATAAATTAATGTGTTGTCATAAATACTTTGGAAATATAATATTTGGAGTGGTCAACTTATGTTTGACCCGAAAATAAACTTCAGAAGGGTTTAAAATGAGTTAAATGAACACCTAGGGGTAGTTTAATAGGGTTTCCTAAAGCCCATAAGGTATACCTAGGGGTTAGGGGTAATTTTAGGCAAGTTTCTACTTTATAATGATCTTTGTAACGCTTTAAAAATTGGTTTTTTTGAGTTGAGCGAAAATTGAAAATTAGAAGTTAAATCTAATCAAGATTTTTCCATTTGGAATGAGAGTCTTTTTGCATTTTTGCTTTCTTTCTTCTTTTTGGTTTTTTTTAGAATCCTATGAGAACTCAGAGAGTGAACTTCTTAAGGAAGATTTTTGGAGACAGAAGAAAATTTGTAAAGAAAATAATGTTATGGAATAGAGAAAATTGAATAAGGGTAGAAAGAAAAAGATGTGTGGATTGGGCAACTCTTCATCAAATATCATAATAACCTTTGGGCAGATTAAGGTTGGTTTCAATTTTTACTTTTAATGTCTTCTTCTTGTTTATGTCTGGAAGTTGTTGGTATAAGAAATCTGTGTTCTTGAAAGTTTGTGCTAGAAAATCATTTGGTATTTTTGCTTTATGAATTGTTGTGTTTTGGGAGTTTTCTCAAGATCTCTTACTCTTGGGAGAGAAGAGGATCTTGAGGGTGGTAGCAGTGACAACCCTCGAGTGAGAGACTCTCTTTTGAGAGCGATCACAAGGGATCTTTGTGTGACCCTTGCTGCATGGCCTGTTTGTGCAATGGGGGTCATAAGGAGGGATATAAGGCTAGAATGCCTTTGGGGGGCATAAGGAATAAGGGGTTGAGATTCTTGATATTATTATTGTGCCATGAGGTGGCTTCTTGTTATTTCATACTTGCAGTTCTCCTCAGGGTATTGGTCCACTACCACCCTTTGAAAATGTTCATCACCAAAGTGTGGTACCGTGAAAGCCAAGTTGGGAATGTGTCTGGAAAATCTGTATGCATTGCTTTCTATGTGTTTACCTATTTGTTACCCGTCTAGGAATTGGTTCTCTGAGCTCAGGGGTGGCTACCAGTTAGCCTAGGCTGGGAGGTGAGCACTCCATGGTCATATTCATGTTTATCTATTATGCAGGAAAGACAGGAGAAAAAGAATAGGAACCATGAAAAAAGACACTGAAGATTATTATTGAAGATTCTTAAATTCAGTTGCAGATGTTTGTTTAAAATTGTTATAGAAATATGCCTCATTCTTAGAAAAGAGAAGCAAGTTGTAATTATTGAAAATAGACTTGAAGTTTTATTGTTGTGGCTATACAAATAAACATCTTGTAAATTGGTAGAATATCTTAGAGTTGTTTAAAAAAAAAAAAAAAGAAAAGCTTGTTTTATTTCTACTTCTGGTTTTTAGAAAAAGAAAAGTTATTTAAAGTTGCATGCAAAAGCTTCTTGTATTATGGAAAAAAAAAGGGATAGATTTAATTTAAATTTTATCTATATTTTTACTTGTGGCAAAATAGAAATTTATTTATGATGAAAGACCTTAAGTATTTTAAAGGAAAAAGATGTTTTATGTAAATATTTTATTAGAGGAAAAGAAAGAAATCAATGAATCTTCTTATTCTAGAGAAGTATATTGTAATTCTTATCATGTTTTTCTAAATGGTATTTTTAGTTAATGTGATAAAAAAACTTATTTTATATATATATATATATATATATATATTTCTGAATTATCTTAATGTTTTTCCCGTGTTATATTAGTTTAAAATTGTTGCATGTAAATCATTTCTTTTTAAAAAAAAATAAAATATATATATAAGTATACATTTGAATATTTTCACCTTTTAACTATGTTTAGAAATTTATATAAATATAAATATATATATATATATAAATATATATATATATATATATTTATATATAATATATATTTAAAAAAAAAAATTAAAAAAAAAAAAAAAGAAATTATTTTGGGTCCACGCGGACCCCACTGTGTGTACGCATAGTGGAGGGCCACGCGGCGCCGACTGTGTGCACACACAGTGGAGCCGCTTTCGGCTCCCACTGTGTGGACACACAGTGGACGGCCACGGCCGCCACTGTGTGGCCACACAGTGGGGAGCCGCTAGCGGCGCCCACTGTGTGGGCACACAGTGGTGCCGCGGCGCCCACTGTGCGCCCACACAGTGGCGCACGGCACTTCCCGCCTTCCAATGTCCGAAACCTGCACAAAAAAAAATCATGGCCGCTAAGGGGGTTTCAGCCCATCAAAATTTTCTGTTAAGAAAAAAATATGGGTTAAACCCTAGCCCGGGTGGGGCTAGGGCAGATTGGTTTTAAAAATAATATGTTAATTAGTTTTGATAATATATATGTGAAAAAATGGAACCCTAAATAGGGTTCGGGAAAATTATGGATTAATATTTAGAAAGTTAATATTCTTTCAAATTAGAATTAAAATATTTAACATATATGTAATATATATATATATATATATATATATATATAAATATATATATATATATATATATATATATAAATATATATATATATATATATATATATATATATATATATATATATATATATATATATATATAAATTTTGATCATGATTTCGATTAAGTATCTAATTATAAATATATATATATAATTCTGGTTATAATTTGGAGCAAGTAATAAAGAGAAATTTAAAAAGGTTGATTAGACTATATAGTCATATTGGAGATTAAATTAATTTTTCCTCTCCTATTTCCTTTAGCTTGATTAATTTAATAAACTTAATGACTGAGTATCTCTTGGAGATAAAATTAAAACGGTTAGTTTTCCGCAATTAAAATTAAACAATTTATCGATGCTTAGTTCGTATCAGAATTAGCTCGAATTTAATAATGAAAATTTTATTAACGCTTGTCGTGAGAGTGAACTTGTTAACTAATTTAGTATGTTTTAAAAAAAAAAATTTGTTCCGTTTTTGCCCTAAATTTTGGGCATGACATTTTGGTATCAGAGCAAGGTTTCCACACTAGGAGCCTTACTCACGTTTCGCCTTAGAATATTTTAAATTATTTTGTTAACTGAAATTTTGAATTTAATTGAATTTAATTCTAAAAGAAATAAATTAATTGTTTTGTCTTATTACCTCTTAGGATGCCTCCGTTGACGCGACAAGCTCGCAAGTGCGGACGGGGTCCTAGACGTGTGCGCTTAGCACGCGATGAGGTAGAGAGGGAGGCATTAGTTCCAGAGGAGAACCCAGGAGCACCTCCCGAATAGCCAAATGAACCTAACCGTGACATTTTAGCAGCCATTCAGAATCTTATTGGCATTGTTTAGGAAAGAATCCCAACAGAGAACCCTCAGGGTAGGAGTCATGACTCTGGGAGTCATAGGTCTGTTGATAGAGAACGAAGCAGGAGCCCAGCTCCGATTCCTGTAGAGAGTCAGGGTGGTAATGAGCCAGAGTCAGTGCATATGCTAGGACCACCTCCAGCGGTGGAACCAGTTTATTTTGAGAGAGGTCGTCGAGATCTAGGGGATCTCATCAGGGAGGTCATGCACCTCTAACCACCATCCTTTGGAGGTTCTACAGATGGAGTAGAGGCCGAGGCATGGCTTCTGAGTCTTGAGAGGTGCTTTACATTGCATTCATATGAGAGCAACTTGAAAGCACGTGTTGCAGTTCATCTTCTAAGAGGGACAACCTCCACTTGGTGGAGATAGGAAGAGTACAAATGTGGATTAGTTCCTGATACACTCACTTGGGAGATATTCACAGAGAGGTTCCATGAGAGGTACCTATCAGAGCACTTCAGGCAGCGTCATATAGATGAATTTCATGATCTCCAACAAAAAAGCTTGTCAGTAACCCAGTATGAGAGTAAATTCTTTGAGTTGTTGCCATATGTAGATTATCTAAAGGATGAGAAACTTCTTGTAAACCGCTTCATCAGGGGATTAAATGTCGGTATAGCCGGGCTTGTTAGGATGTCCGCCCCAGAGAGCCTTCGGTTGCTGTAGAGAAGGCACTGATTGCCGAGGAAATTCAGGTTAGACCACAGGACAATAGGGATCGGTTTCACAACCGAAATCCCGCACCTCAGACTTATGGATTCCAGAAACCACATTGGAAGGGGAACAACCGAAATTCTCAGGGGTTCTCCAAACCCCCTCCTCCACAACAGACACCACAGAACCAGGGGTAGAAGCCTCCACAGTATCCGCAGGGCTCCAAGCCCAAGCAGTGGCAGACTCAGGGACAGAAACATGATCAGAGAGCACAGGGGCAGTACACACAGTCAGCGGGGACTCAGCAGTCCTCCAGGGGTGGGTACAGCGGATCCAGTAGGACAGGAGGTCAGGCCTTTTTTAGGCCTCAGGGTGCCCAATTCCAGGCACGGGGTGCTTGCTTTACATGTGGAGCCATGGGGCATATGGCAAGGGATTGCCCTCAGGGATAGGTAGCAGGGAGTCAATGGATGGCCGCTTCAGAGCTGACAGTTGGTGATATGGGCAGGTCCCATAGAGTATTCGCAGTGGCTGACAACCGCCAGGCTGATCATCAGGCCACGGTTATCGAATCTTTAGGTATAATCAGAGGTAACAATGTATCTATTTTGTTTGATTCAGGAGCTACTGATTCCTTTATATCTCCATCGGTTGTGGAGCGTTGCGGGCTAGTGGCAACTAGGCAGGGTGTCAGTTGGGAAGTGGAATTAGCTTCAGGGGCTAGAGTGTCAGTGGAATTAGAGGTTAGGGCATGTCAGCTGCAGATTTGCAAGACCACCACTTTAGTAGACCTTAGAGTGACTCCACTTGGATCTTATGGAATTGTACTTGGCATGCATTGGCTTTATGCCCACAGAGCCAAGATGGATTGCCGCCTGAAAAGGATCGAGTGTGAGGATGATCATGGTTCACCCATAGTTATCACCGGGATTCAGAGGCCCGTGTCTCTTCGTATGATCTCCGCAATGCAGCTTAAGCGGAGCATGCGGGAGGGATGTCAGCTTTTTGCTATCACGATCAGTGACAGAGAGGAAGAGGAGGAAAAAGAAACATCGCTCGATGACCATCCTATCCTTAAGGGATATTCAGATGTATTTCCTTCAGAGTTACTGGGAATGCCTCCCCGTAGAGAGATTGATTTTCATATAGACCTAGTACCAGGAGCCAAGCCAGTTTCTAGAGCACCTTATAGAATGACCACAAATGAGCTTAATCAACTTAAAATTCAGCTTGAGGAACTTCCTGAGAAGGGTCATATCCGTCCTAGCGTATCCCCGTGGGGTGCACCAGTCATCTTCATTAAGAAGAAGGATGGATCTCTACGATTGTGTATGGATTATTGGTAGCTAAATAAAGTAACCATCAAGAACCGATATCCTTTGCCCAGAATTGATGATTTATTTGACCAGCTTCAGGGTGCCAAAGTCTTTTCCAAGATAGATCCGAAGTCAGGATACCATCAATTGAGAATAGTGGAAAGTGATATCCACAAGACCGCATTTCGCACTAGATATGGTCACTATGAGTTTACCATAGTCCCCTTTGGACTTCTGAATGCCCCAGCAGTTTTTATGAGCCTCATGAATGGGGTGTTCCGTACCTTTCTAGACCGTTTTGTTATTGTGTTCCTCGATGATATACTGATATATTCTCGGAATGAGAAGGAGCATGAGGAGCACCTGAAATAGGTATTGCAGTGTTTGTGGGATAACCAGTTGTTTGGTAGCCTATCGAAGTGTGCTTTCTTTCGATCTGAGGTCAAGTACCTTGGACACGTTATTTCCGATGATGGGATCTCAGTTGACCCATCAAAGATTAGGGCTATTATGGATTGGCCAGCGCCTACCTGTGTGACAGAGGTCAAGAGTTTCATGGGTTTAGCAGGGTATTACTGACGTTTTGTCGAAGGTTTCTCCAGAGTTGCACACCCTATTACTTCTCTTCAGTGTAAAGGGAAGAAATTTGAGTGGACAGAGAAGTGCGAGAAGGCCTTTCAGGAACTCAAGAAGGCACTTACTAGTGCTCCTATCCTTGTTGTACCAGATCCTTCAGCTGACTTCATGGTTTGTACAGATGCTTCCTTAGAGGGTTTAGGGGCAGTTCTTATGCAGGATGGTAGGGCCATAGCTTTCGAGTATAGGAAACTTAAGACTCATGAACTTAATTATCCCACTCACGACCTTGAGCTCGCAGCAGTAGTGCATGCACTTGTGAGGTGGAGACACTTCCTTTTAGGACATCACTTCGAGTTGCATTCAGATCATCAGAGTCTTCAGTACATCTTTTCTCAGCCGAACCTTAATGCACATCAGAGGAGATGGATGGAGTTCTTGTGCGAATATGATTTTGACGTTCACTACATCAAAGGAAAGGAAAATGTAGTTGCAGATGCCTTGAGTAGGAGATGTCATGAGGTTTACACCATATCCATGGGCACAGACTTGAGAGACCGTATACTTCGGCACTTGTCAGAGGATGGATGGTATGCAGAGGTTTGTCAGGTATTACGTTCTCAAGTTACTCTAGAAGGGAGATATGTGGATTATTCTTTGGAGTTCGATGAACTGTTACGCCACAGAGGGCGCATTTGTGTACCTTCCTCCGGAGGGTTGCAAGAGCTCATTGTCTCGGAAGCTCATAGAGCTCCTTATGCAGTGCATCCCAGGGTAAAGAAGTTGCATGCTGACTTGAGGCAGTTGTATCATTGGTCGGGAATGCGGCAGCTCATTGCTGAGGTAGTAGCTCGATGTCTCGAGTGTCAGAGGGTAAAGGCGGAGCACCGCCATCCAGGTGGGTTGCTTCAATCTCATGCTATACCAGAGTGGAAGTGGGATACTATATCCATGGATTTCATCATTGGTCTTCCTATGTCTTCTCGTCGCCATGATGCTATCTTGGTGATAGTTGACAAGTTGACCAAAGTAGCTCACTTTTCACCAGTTCGTACTACATTCACAGCTCCAGCAGTAGCACAGGTGTTCTTGTGAGACATTGTTAGGCTTCATGGCGTACCCCGCAAGATTATTTCTGACAGGGATTCTCTTTTCACTTCTACCTTTTGGAAGTCATTACAGGCAGCTATGGGCACTAAGCTCAATTTCAGTACAGCCTATCACCCAGAGACAGATGGTCAGACAGAGAGGGTCAATCAGGTGTTAGAGGATATGCTTCGTATGTACGTCATGGATCATCAGACCCGGTGGGAGGAGTATCTTCCCTTAGTGGAGTTTGCCTATAACAATGGGCATCACACATCCTTGGGAATGCCACCCTACCAGGCATTATACGACAGGCCTTGCAGGACGCCCTTGAGTTGGGATCGCATAGAGGATAGAGTTGCTATTGGTCCTGAGTTAGTTCGGGATATGGAACAGCAGGTGGATTTGATTAGGTAGCGTCTCAGAGAGGCTCAAGATAGACAGAAGAAGTATGCTGATGCAAAGAGGATAGATCGTAGTTACTTGGTTGGAGACAAAGTTTTCTTGAGAGTGCGACCACATAAGAGTCCAATCCGTTACGGAAAGGGTTCTAAGCTTGCACCTCGCTTTGTAGGACTTTTTGAGATTCTGTAGAGGATAGGCCTAGTTGCCTACCATTTAGCTTTGCCACCTAGCCTGTCACGCATCCACGATGTGTTTCATGTTTCAGTTTTGAGAAAATATATCTATGATGAGTTTCACCTTTTAGATTGGGATGCCTTGCAGGTGGAGTCGGACGGGCAGCTAGCTTTGGAGCCCATTCGCATTTTGGCATGCTGGACATTGGCCCTTCGAGGTCGAGAGATGGACCAGGTTAGGGTCCAGTGGGATTGTTATGATGAGGTTATGGCTTCATGGGAGGACGCAGCACGTATCAGATCAGAGTACCCTCACCTCTTTGATGAACTCCAAGAGGAAGTTCATGCTTAGAGGGGGAGGATGTGAGGCCTCACCTCGACTCAGTCTGACATTCAGTGGATTTTATATTTTAGACTATTATGGATACTTTATTTTGATGCATTTTGAGACTTAGAACTTATATGATTTCAGGATTTGGATAACATTGCTTTGATTTGATGATTTACTTACATGCTTTATGAGATAGAACACTACATGATTATTAGATAGAATGATATTGCAATGATAGATGTCGTTATTGAATTTGCAGGACTTTACTCGGAATATAGAACTATGATGTATGTTTAGTTTATGTGAATTGGGATGAAAATTGCTTATGTGAAATTGTTTGATAAAAGATGTATTCAATCTGTGTAGATGAAAATTGTATGCAAGTAATGATGTGTATTGTTATATTATTGAATTATATTATATATGGATATTTGGAAGTACTAATGTGTAAATTGAGATGCGCAGGAAATTTACCATGTGACCATGGAAAATTACGGAGAATCAAACCTAGACTTATGTATGTTCGTAAGCCAGGGTTTGTCTATTTGGAGAGACAACACCCTGTTTGTGTTGTATTTTATTCGTAACAGTATATGCTGCATGAGTGTTAAGTGTTATTTAAATTTATTGTGTAAAAACCTCAAGAGACAATTTCATGTTTTATTTTTGTAAAAGTGTTTTATTTGTGTCACTTGACACGTGTGTATTTAAATTTAAATGTTTTATTTTGTCTCTTGGTGGGAAAGTGTTTAATTATAGTTTTCTTAAATAAATTAATGTGTTGTCATAAATACTTTGGGAATATAATATTTGGAGTGGTCAACTTATGTTTGACCCGAAAATAAACTTCAGAAGGGTTTAAAATGAGTTAAATGAACACCTAGGGGTAGTTTAATAGGGTTTCCTAAAGCCCATAAGGTATACCTAGGGGTTAGGGGTAATTTTAGGCAAGTTTCTACTTTATAATGATCTTTTTAACGCTTTAAAAATTGGTTTTTTTGAGTTGAGCGAAAATTGAAAATTAGAAGTTAAATCTAATCAAGATTTTTCCATTTGGAATGAGAGTCTTTTTGCATTTTTTCTTTCTTTCTTCTTTTTGATTTTTTTTAGAATCCTGATCTATGTTCTTGAAAGTTTGTGCTAGAAAATCTTTTGGTATTTTTGCTTTATGAATTGTTGTGTTTTGGGAGTTTTCTCAAGATCTCTTACTCTTGGGAGAGAAGAGGATCTTGAGGGTGGTAGCAGTGACAACCCTCGAGTGAGAGACTCTCTTTTGAGAGCGATCACAAGGGATCTTTGTGTGACCTTTCTGCATGGCCTGTTTGTGCAATGGGGGTCATAAGGAGGGATATAAGGCTAGAATGCCTTTGGGGGGCATAAGGAATAAGGGGTTGAGATTCTTGATATTATTATTGTGCCATGAGGTGGCTTCTTGTTATTTCATACTTGCAGTTCTCCTCAAGGTATTGGTCCACTACCACCCTTTGAAAATGTTCATCACCAAAGTGTGGTACTGTGAAAGCCAAGTTGGGAATGTGTCTGGAAAATCTGTATGCATTGCTTTCTATGTGTTTGCCTGTTTGTTACCCGTCTAGAAATTGGTTCTCCGAGCTCAGGGGTGGCTACCAGTTAGCCTAGGCTGGGAGGTGAGCACTCCGTGGTCATATTCGTGTTTATCTATTATGCAGGAAAGACAGGAGAAAAAGAATAGGAACCATGAAAAAAGACACTGAAGATTATTATTGAAGATTCTTAAATTCAGTTGCAGATGTTTGTTTAAAATTGTTATAGAAATATGCCTCATTCTTAGAAAAGAGAAGCAAGTTGTAATTATTGAAAATAGACTTGAAGTTTTATTGTTGTGGCTATACAAATAAACATCTTGTAAATTGGTAGAATATCTTAGAGTTGTTTAAAAAAAAAAAAAAAAGAAAAGCTTGTTTTATTTCTACTTCTGGTTTTTAGAAAAAGAAAAGTTATTTAAAGTTGCATGCAAAAGCTTCTTGTATTATGGAAAACAAAAGGGATAGATTTAATTTAAATTTTATCTATATTTTTACTTGTGGCAAAATAGAAATTTATTTATGATGAAAGACCTTAAGTATTTTAAAGGAAAAAGATGTTTTATGTAAATATTTTATTAGAGGAAAAGAAAGAAATCAATGAATCTTCTTATTCTAGAGAAGTATATTGTAATTCTTATCATGTTTTTCTAAATGGTATTTTTAGTTAATGTGATAAAAAAAACTTATTATATATATATATATATATATATATTAATTATATATTCTGAATTATCTTAATGTTTTTCCCTTGTTATATTAGTTTAAAATTGTTGCATGTAAATCATTTTTAAAAAATAAAAATAAAAATATATATATAAGTATACATTTGAATATTTTCACCTTTTAACTATGTTTATAAATTTATATAAATATAAATATATATATATATATATATATATATATATATAAATATATATATATATATATATAAATATATATATTTATATATATATATATATTTATATATAATATATATTTAAAAAAAAAATTAAAAAAAAAAAAAGAAATTATTTTGGGTCCACGCGGACCCCACTGTGTGTACGCACAGTGGAGGGCCACGCGGCGCCCACTGTGTGCACACACAGTGGAGCCACTTTCGGCTCCCACTATGTGGACACACAGTGGACGGCCACGGCCGCCACTGTGTGGCCACACAGTGGGGAGCCGCTAGCGGCGCCCACTGTGTGGGCACACAGTGGTGCCGCGGCGCCCACTGTGCGCCCACACAGTGGCGCACGACACTTCCCGCCTTCCAACGTCCGAAACCTACACAAAAAAAAATCATGGCCGCCAAGGGGGTTTCAGCCCAGCAAAATTTTCTGTTAAGAAAAAAATATGGGTTAAACCCTAGCCCGGGTGGGGCTAGGGCAGATTGGTTTTAAAAATAATATGTTAATTAGTTTTGATAATATATATGTGAAAAAATGGAACCCTAAATAGGGTTCGGGAAAATTATGGATTAATATTTAGAAAGTTAATGTGCTTTCGAATTAGAATTAAAATATTTAACATATATGTAATATATATATATATATATCTATATAAATATATGGATATATATATATATATATATGTATATATAAATTTTGATCATGATTTCGATTAAGTATCTAATTATAAATATACATATATATATATATATATATATATATATATATATATATATATATATATATATATATATATATATATATATATATATATATATATATATATATATATATATATATATATATATATATATAATTCTGGTTATAATTTGGAGCAAGTAATAAAGAGAAATTTAAAAGGGTTGATTAGACTATATAGTCATATTGGAGATTAAATTAATTTTTCCTCTCCTATTTCCTTTAGCTTGATTAATTTAATAAACTTAATGACTGAGTATCTCTTGGAGATAAAATTAAAACGGTTAGTTTTCCGCAATTAAAATTAAACAATTTATCGATGCTTAGTTCGTATCAGAACTAGCTTGAATTTAATAATGAAAATTTCATTAACGCTTGTCATGAGAGTGAACTTGTTAATTAATTTAGTATGTTTTAAAAAAAAAAATTTGTTCCGTTTTTGCCCTAAATTTTGGGCATGACATGTAAATACCTTAAATTTGCTTTGTAGGGGGTTTGATCACCTTGATTCACTCTACTCTGCTCTTCTTGAAAACTTGGTGAGTGAAAATGACTATGAAAATGCTTTAAGTACACAATATACCTTATCGGGCTTTGTGTAGGTTAGGTCAAAAACATTAAATGCACTCGGTTCCACTAAACTTTCTTCCCTTTTTTTTGCATTTTAATCAAGTAGCCAGACTTCCTTCATTTACCGACTTGACAAGTTTCTTGTATTCACCGACTTGACAGGTTTCTTGTATAGTGCTCCAAAAGACTTTGATAGAATTTCAAACTTACTACTACATCTTAACTTTGCAGATTTTGAATTGAGTGCATAATAAAGTAGGAACTGTTAAGATTTAACTTTGAGAGAGTGCAGTCCCTTCATACCTTTACCGATTAATTTGGAATAGGAGCACCTAACTCGGTAGGTAAGGTGCTTTCTTCATTTGACACAATTTCCTTCTTTTTCCAAATCATCTTTAATTTTTCTTTTATTTCCTCAGTGTCTTTTCTAGGTTGATCTCTGCAATCTCCAGCCAAGTGTCCAACTTTGTGACAATGAAAACATGCCATACCAGGATTTCTCCATGATCTTCAATTGTTCATTCCAAACCTTATAAAATAGTTGGCACTTATATGACCATATCTTCCACAACATTCACACCATATCCTTGTATTGTAATCCCATGGTACTGCAGAATATTTTTGGTAAGGATCTATGTGAGTTCAATAACCTCTAGTATTTGCTTAGTGTGCAGACCACATGTAGTTCTTTTGCTTAAACCAACACTTCTCGGTACTATGTCCATATCTATTGCAGTTTTTACAAAAACCTTTGAATTTGGCCTTCTGATAATTGTTAATAGACTTTGTCCTACATTGATTAGATGTGTGACCATATTTACTGCAATTGTAATAGTAACCATTGGACTTAGTGACATTCGGTTTCTTACCTTTTCTGATTTGGCACATGTTGGCAGTATGACATTGATTTCCACAGTACTTGCAAATAGGCTTCTTTCCTTTGATGTTCTTCTTGATTCCAGCTTGCTTTGATGATTCTCCTCTCTCGGTAGTACAGATTCCCTTCTCGGAAGAGTCTTTTCCTTTGTAACTGAGTCCTGCATCTTTGTAGGGTCATCTTGTATTCAGTTGCTCATCAAACATCTTTGATGCTTCATAACTCTTCTTCAGTGTTTCTTTGGATTTCCTTTCTATTTCAAGTTCATTGGTCAGCCTTGATATTTCAAGTTTCAATGCTTGATTCTCATCATCTTTTAGATTTGCTTCATGATGTGCATAACCTAGTTGATCAAACATATTTTGTTGAATCCCAGTCAACCTTATGATTTCATCATTCCTATCAGATACTAAAGCTTTAAGTTGTTGTTTCTCCCTTTCTAGATCTCTTACTTTATCCTCAGTTGTCCTTAATGCATCAATATTTTCAGTCATCTGTGTGCTGAAATGTTCATGTTCTCTTTTCATTGCTTTTAGTTGATCAACTAGTGCTTTGTTCTTTTCTTTCAATACTCCAATCATTTCTTTTGTCTCTTTAGATATATACTATTCTCAGATGATGTCTCAATTTGTTCCACTAACTCTTGAGAGTCTTGCAAATCATCAAATAATCTTCTTCTTACTTTTAGAGATTTTTGCATTTCCCTTTGCATGTCTATAATCACTTGATTAGCATGATCCAATTCTTCTTGCAGATACACAATCCTCCGAGATTGTTTGTAGCCTTCCATTGATCAGATCTTTCTCTTTAGGCAGTTAAACCCTTTTCCAAGATTCAAGCTCTGATACCAATTGTTAGGCCCAATATGGAAAGCTAATGTACTGAGAGGGGAGGGGTGAATCAGTACTTCAAATCCTTTTAACAATAATATCTTTACTGTTATGCATAAACCAAAAACTGCTGTAATATAACATAAAGCTAAAACAAATAAATAATAACCATACATGATTCACTCCATAACACATATATTTTGGTTATGCAGAAACTCTTGGTTAGAGAGAAAAACTGCGGTGGGGATGGCACCCACAACTTCACTACTGCAATAATAAAGGTTGCTTGGTTAGAGCTACATATTTAGTTATTTCTGATAGCTTACCCTGTTAGGAGTATCAAGATCTATTAGATCTACCTTGCTAAAGGATTTTACAACACTTAACCTAAATGTTGCACCTAGTTAGAGGCTTTACAATTTATAGACTTGATTAGAGTCTTTTACCTTGTTAAAGGTTTCTCTTACAACTATAAAATTTTCAATAAAATCTTTACAACTATCTACAACTTTACATCTGGAATGTTATAGCAGATTCTATGTGCTCAAAATAAGATTACCTTGCCTATAGCATACCTCGGTAACCCATAAAGTAACTCGGTAAACCCTTCTGTTTACTCTGTTCTTTTACTATTCTCTAAAATCCTTCTCGATGACCTCTATGTCTCTGTAACAGTTATTACACTTAGTGCTTTCTCATGCATCACACATGTCTTGCTGCATACACTTGTGTATATCCATGTCTTACACTTTTTATCTTCAATCCATGCTGTATAAATAGATCTCTTATGTCAGTGATCTGATTCATTGCTTCGATCTTACAAACATGATTTCTCAAATGAATAACCATGCAAAATATTTCATTGGTTAGATGACCTCAAAATCATACACAATCTTTAAGTGCAATTTCCAATGTGATAACGGATCTATGTTCCTTGATCTTGTAACACGTTTTCATATGTGTGTCCAGGTTCAATGAATTTGGTAACATGTTTCACTCAGTGTATATCATCTTAGTGTATCATCTTTGCTACTTGGTAGACATAGAATGATACTCGGTAGATAGCTCGGTGCATACTGGGCTTTGTGACTACTTTCTTCTATAACCAACTGGATTGTGCATACCGACTGAATATCTCGGTAGTAGTAACCGACTAGAGTATATAGAATGACTTTGGATATAAAACTAATGGCAACTTGATAAGTAGTAACAACTTCATCCAAGGAAGGAAGTGGGTAGTTATATTTTTCAGACGCCTTATTGAGGTTGCGAAACTCCACACTAAGCTGAATTTCCCCATCTTTTTCAGAGAGCAACTTTTGTACTTCCTTAAAAATCAAGGGTTCTATCAGTGAATTAACTGGTTGTTGTTTCTCTCTGAATGACTTTATATTAGGTTTCAAGGGTATAAAATGGGTGATGATTGATGTATCAAAAGTTTTTAGATCTTTGTACCCCCAAGCTATTACATCAATGGAATCTTTCAAGATTTTTAAAATTTTCTCTCTTTCACTTTGAGTACAAATCTTCCCAATATACACAATCTTCTCTTGACCTTCTGGACCAACATTATGTGGATCATATTTCCCAGCATCTGAATCCATTGTTAATCTCTCTTTTACTCTAGGATTAGAGTAAAAAATCCTCTCTAAGGTGACAATACCTTTAGGAATAACATTAGTTGATAAATTCATAATTTCAGCATCATTCCCATCATCAAGATCATCTGATCTATCTTTATCATCAATGATTTGTTCTTCAAAAGCCCCTGTATTGGCAATAAAGGCTAGAATATGGATGTCATCCTTGAAAACCTGAAAGTGTTTGATATTATCAGGGACAACAGGTGACGAGACCAACTCTACAAAAAACTTTTTTAAAGGAGATTTGCTCACTGGCTCTAATGTATTTGCTGCTACGGCCAATGCATCCGATATTCCATTTACTTTCCTGGGTACTAGATGAATATTGAAAGCATCAAAATCCTCAACCAAACCTGATGAGGGAACAACCTGAGAAATAGAAAAAACACAACAAATGAGAAACAAAAGAGAAATTTTTATTATTATTTGCAACCAACATGCACTACATGCATTACAATTTCAGAGGATTAAAACCCCACAGGCTACCACACATGCAGCTTATAGATTCTGGAAAATACCCTTCCCACAATACAATCTCACAACTCTAAAGCTCTCAAAAAATCAACTCCAAAAACTTCCTTTAGTTCCTCAAAGATGAGTCTTAAATAGAATTTCTTTCCTTATGAGCTAAGTTTACATTTGCAAAAGAAACTTCGCGGACTAACTAGCCCCAGAACAAGAAATTACATAATTTCACTAAAGTGAAATTCGATAACTGGAAAATTTCTAAAAAAAATAAATGTCCAACTTCCAGCCTGTAACTTTTGATCTAATTGTTGGATTTTCAATTATAATACCTTTCTGGAAAGCTCTTGAACTTGAAAAGATGATGTATGTAAAGTAGGGACTAAAGGCTAACTACTTTGGATTTCTACTAATTTCTAGGCTCATCCAGAGCCTCTAAGGGCTTCAAATTTGACTATGAATAAATTGCAAAAATAAGAAAGGGAAAATCCAGAAGCTACAACCAAAAATAAAAATGTGTTTGGGTGATGCAAGATTGTCCTTACACCACCGGATTCTCTTGCATCAAACACCTAGGGTAGATTGAGAAGTGACCCCGTCACATCTCAGCTAGTTGAGGAAAACCCAAATGGTCAACCTCTTCTTTGGACAACCATGAAGAATCCTCAACAGGTCTTCCCCTTCATTTCACCAGATACTCCTCATACTGCCTATTTCTGGTACTCTTCACACAGCTATCCATAATTGCTTCAATCTCCTCCTCCTCTGAAGTAGGTGCAGGAATTGTATATGGCTCTATGACTGGTGCCTCCTGTGTGTCACCTTCATAATGCTTAGTTAAATCTGAAATGTTAAACATAGGGGAAATATTCATTCCATCTGATAGCTCTAACTCATCTGCACTCCCTGAATTATACTTCTTTAGGGAGATTAGTTTCAATTTCAAAAATCCCATATTTGGGGTATAGACAATCTATTATAATTCTTCTCCCTCACTTCAAAACTATCCTGGAGGTTTTCCCAAAAATCCTCCAATCTAGGCTTATGTCCCTCATATGCTTTAGGCATAGTTTTCTTGAGTTTCTCATAGGGATCATAAAATTCCCTACCATAATCGAACTCCCTTAAGTTCAAATCTTGGAGCTCTTTCTCTGCCATCTTTGCTACCTATATCTTTGAAAAAGAGAAATACCTAGTGGACAATGAAAAATCAATCCCTATTTTATGTTTGGATGACAAGAGGGATTGAAGGCCTAATAGCTGCCTAACATACTCTAACAAGATGATTTGATCATTGTAGTACCTTGGCAGCACCATTGGGTTCTGTGTAAACCCTCTGACCCTTATGTAGGTGGAGCGTTGGTTTGGAATAAACCAACACACCCATTCTTGGATGATGGCCATGGCCTCTGGGTTAATCCTGTATCTTGTGTCTCCAGTTAAATTAATGGTTATAGGGAAGAGGAAGGCATCATTAATCCTTTTGAAGTGTGTCTTGGCTTTATTAAAGGGGAGTTGGGTATAATATTCCCAGACCTTCTTTTGGCCTTCTTCATCTCCAAGTTGACCTTCCACCTGTAGGCCTATAAATTTACCTGCTCTTGCAGCCACCCAGATGACATAGGAGGTGAAAAAGAACTTCTTGATCTAGTGGACCTCCATCTATCTGCATATATTGTCAGAAAGGATCTGGGCCCAATCAAAGTATTGTTTCCCTATGAGGATGGTGGTCTTGAATTGAAACATCCAAGGGTGAAAGTGTTTATAGTCAAGTTTGCTAAAGGCCTTGGGCAACATGATGATTAGGTCTCTTTGAGGCTCTTTGAAGTCTGCCCTCAATATTTTTGTGGCCTTTAAGCCCGTTTTCCTCTCCTCTTCTAACCAATTTTTATTCATGTGCCTCTTGTTTCAGGTCACATTGTCGTTCTATACACTCAGGGCTTCCTCTTTAGTTGAGAGGAATATCTCATCTCTAGTGGGGATGCCGAACACAAATCCTAGCATATTCAGGGACAAATCTATTACTGTTTTACCCTGTGCGTCTGTGCATTTCTTGGTATCAGGGTCATAGAATTGGGCGATTGTCATAATGAACTCTGGAGCCTATACCAACTACGGGAAGATGGTAGCCTCCACTAGACCTAATCTCTTTATCCTTCTCAGTGGGGTTTCCAACCTTGGTTTATCCAACCAAGTCTTAATGTCTTCAATCTCGATGTGTCTGATCTCGGTATCTGTAACCCATTTGATTTGGTCATCCAATTTTGAAACATAAACTTTCCCCTAGTAATGGTACTTCATGGTTGTAGGAAATTGGTCAATGTCTTTGCCTCTCTTGCTGGAAGTTGGGTCCATCTAATTACTTAAATCTACAAGAAGGAAACAAGTATTAATCCCTTGTACAAAACATGAAAAACTTCATTCACCTTAGGACTCTAGGGTTCTAGAATAGATAATTCTCTTTTAAAAAAATGACCTCAAAATTTCGAGGTCTTAGGGTTTTGGGGTAGATAAGATTTAAACCAAAATATCTGGAACTTTGGGGTTCCAAGGTTTGGGGGTTCTAGGTTGGATGCAGTGAATGAAGTCCGAAACTCTAGGGTTCTAGGGTTTTGGGCTTGATGGATCACAAATGGATCTAGAATTCAAGGTTCAAATCTTGATATATGAGGCTCACTTTGGGACTCTGAGGTTCCGGGGTCCCGGGTTGTGTGCACTAGATACCAAAAGGCCTTAAATAGGATGGACTCAAGGAACGGACCTCGGAGCTTCGGGGTTCTAGGATTTGTGTATTACTTCTTCAAAAAGGGCAATTCAGGACTCTGTGGTTTTAGGATTTCGGGGTCTAGGAAAATCAACTTAACCTGGAACTCCGGGGATTCGAGGTTCCAAGGTAAGACTAGGGAACGTGGGGAACTAAGAAAAACAAGACAAAAATGAAAAATAAGAAGAAAAAACAAGAAAAAAATGCAAGACAAGAAGATCTAAACTAGAAACAAACAAGGAGGGCCAGAAAAATTACCAACCTGGTGAGAGAAAAAAAAAATGCCCAAGAACGTGAAAAGAGCTTGGAAGGATGGAGGCACGAAGTCTGGAGGTTAAAGGAAAGAGCTCTGGAAATTTGAATGCACAAATGAGCTTTGAAAAGTTCATTCTTCCTATTTATACCTCCCAAACCTCATCCATACAAATGCCTTCAACAGGACCTCGGGACTCTAGGGTTCCAGGGTCGACACCAAAACTAAAGAACGAAAGCCTCATCTCAGAACTCTGGGGTTCCAGGTTGAGGAAGAGAAAGAAAGAAAATGATCAACCTTTGAAGTCCGGGGTTCTGGGGTCCTAGGGTTGATAAACAAAACACAACATACCTCGGGACTCCAGTGCCCCGGACTCTCGAGGTGGATAAAACAAAACACACCTCGGGACTCCGGAGTTCTGAGGTAGACAAAAGAAAATAGACAAGAGAATTCACCACCTCGGGACTTTGAGGTTCTAGGGTAAGTGCAGTAACAAGAAAAAAAAAGAGACCAACCTTGGGAATCTGGGGTTCTAGGATTTTGAGGTGGACAAAGAAAAAAGAAAACAAAGAAAGAGACCTCGGGACTCTAGGGTTCCAGGGTTGTAAGGTAAAAGGAGCAAAACTTAAAACCAAGCCACTGAAAGCAAAAGAGGGACCCATATTTTTAACACAAGGAAAATAATGGGGGTTAGGTATGTAGGGCATAACATGTGGTCCTAAGGGGTCACCCATGTGTTAGAACACATGTATGACCCCTTAGGACCACATAAGACCCCTTGAGACACCATTTGGTCTTATGTGGTCCTAATAGGTGCTAAGAGATGCACATTGTCGTAAGGGGCCTTATGTGGTCCTAAGGGGTCGTCCATGTGTTAGAACACGTGTGACCCCTTAGGACCACATAAGATGGTCCCTTTCGATACCATTTTGTCTTATGTGGTCCTAATAGGTCCTAAGGGGTGCACATGTGTCGTAAGGGGCCTTGTGTGGTTCTAAGGGGTCACCCATGTGTTAGAAAATATGCGTGACCCCTTAGGACCACATAAGACCCCTTGTGACATGTCATTTGGTTTTATGTGGTCCTAATAGGTCCAAGGGGGTGCACATGTGTCATAAGGGGCCTTGTGTGGTCCTAAGGGGTCATCCATGTGTTAGAACACATGCGTGACCCCTTAGAACCACATAAGACCCCTTGCGACACCATTTGGTCTTATGTGGTCCTAATAGGTGCTAAGGGGTGCACATGTGTCGTAAGGGGCCTTGTGTGGTCCTAAGGGGTCGCCCATGTGTTAGAACACATGCGTGACCCCTTAGGACCACATAAGACGGTCCCTTTCGACACCATTTGGTCTTATGTGGTCCTAATAGGTCCTAAGGGGTCACCCATGTGTGACCCCTTAGGACCACATAAGACCCCTTGTGACACCATTTGGTCTTATGTAGTCCTAATAGGTCCTAAGGGGTGCACTTGTGTTGTAAGGGGCCTTGTGTGGTCCTAAGGGGTCATATAAAATAATTATATAAACCTTAGGATGTATACATACACATACATACATACACCTGAGGACATGCTATGAGGGGTCGTGTGTGGTCCTTAGGGGTCGCACACATGTTCACACATGTGCGACCCCTAAGGACAACACACGACCCCTCATAGCATGTCCTCAAACACATGTGTGACCCCTGAGGACCACACACAACCCCTGATAGCATGTCCTCAGGTGTATGTATGTCCTAAGGCATATATAATTATTTTATGTGTATTTATGTATGTATGTGTATGTACATGTATGTGTGTATGTATGCAGACCTATGTATGTATGTTTATGTATGTATTTGTATGTATGTTTATGTCCTAAGGTGTACATATAATTATTTTATATGTATGTATGTAAGTAGGTATGTATGTTTGTGTATGTTTGTATGTAGGTTTGTATGTATGTGTATGTATGTATGTAGGTATGTATGTGTATGTATGTTTGTAGGTTTGTATGTATGTGTGTAGGTATGTATGTATGTATGTGTATGTTTGTGTATGCATTTGTATGTATGTGCGTATTTATGTACATGTATGTATTTATTTTTTAATATTCTAAACTAATATGATAGAATAAATACAAAAAATATATATATTTTTTAAAAACTATTTAAAAATAATTAAAAAAGCCTAATTTGCTATCAAAAAATTAATTTTCTATTAAAAACTATTTAAAAAAATATATATATAAATTAATATGATAAAATAAATACATTTAAAAAAAAAAAGGTACTTACCACCAAAACCCTTCCAGCTGGATCTTTGGGAATTTTTGCACCCTCCTACTTAACTCCAAGCCACTCAATGCAAAATGAGGGGCTTGGGCAGATTTTGGCTCTTATATAGGGCAAGGGGGTTCTGGCTGGAAACGTTCTGGACGGAACCCTTCTGGTTGGAATGTTTTCAGCTGGAAACACCTTGCCACGCGAGCGCTACGTGGCTACCAAATTAGTCCAGCCGGAAGTGTTTCGGTTGAAACCCTTCCAACTAGAATAGGCATTGTTAGCCTAAAGTGTGACACAGATCTGTACGATCACCCCAAGCAACACCCCTCACTACACAAATGGAGTCATTAATGATCACATAAATACATAAGAATGTACCTACAACATCTTCTTTGTAGATAAAAGATATTGGTTGTGGAGAATAATCTATTTCAAGTACCTCAAATGGAAAACAGTTATCTTTGTCTCCTAGGTCTTTTGGAAAACCTCAAAATGCAGTAATGAAACAAGACAAAGGAAAATAAATAGTCAAATACTTAGATTCATGCTCTTTCATTAGGTGGGGAGATTTACAAGAAGAATCTCTGAATAAAGATGTCAATCACTAGATATACAGAGAAGAAGATGACATGACAATACCCAGGTTACCTTTATATCAGTATGGCAATGGATTCAAGATGCTACAAAAACATGGGTATGATGGTACCATATCTTGGGATTACAAAAGCAAGGAAGATTAGAACCCATTGTACTAAGAGACAATCCAAAGAATCAAGGGTTAGGATATAAACATGTACCAAATATAATGGAAACAAGACATTGTACATTAGATATATTGAATAGACTAAGGCTACCATCAGAATACATATCTCAAAGTCAGTCATTAACACGAGTGTTTCCCTTTTCATCTCAGAAAAGAAAGAAAGTACCAACATCACCTAGTGTGGAATCAGATGGTGAAGATATGAGACAACTTATATAAGAACCTAACACTGAGTCACCCAATAATACAGCACCTGACACATCTACACAAGCAAATATGGTAATAGATATAGGCTTAGGACTAATAAATGAGCCTAATCCTTGGTTGTTGTTAATACTTCTGCCAAGGGAAACAACTCAAGCCCCACCCAATGAATCAGATGAAGAAAGACTTCAATGACTTATACCCGATTTAAGAAGGGTGACCCCCATACAAAGGAGACCTATGAATATACAACAAAATCAGATACAAGAACAAGAGGAGATAAGTGATACAACCTCAGAAACTAAAACATGCATAGAAAGTAGACAAACTCTCACAAATATGAATTCCTATCTGATCATGATTCCAGCCCATGAACAATTGACATGATAAAGTATCACAAATTGCCTGTAGATGATGAAAACATGCCAGGTCCCTCAAATAACCAGGTATGCATGTTATCAAAATCTATTATGACAGAAGGGAGTAATGAGTTACCCCTTGTACACTCACATTTGATTGATTGGGGACGAGAAGGAAAACCAATACTAGATTGGTTTGAAAACGATGAAGCTATTGCAAATTCCTTAGTGTCAGAGAAGGATTTCCACAAGGTGATCACAAGGCATGATTTACTGTAGACCTAGATAGAACAACATACTTTGGAGAGGCAAGCGCCTCTATGACAAAAGATAGGGATCAAAGTAATCAAATCACAATGGCAAGAGTGAGTTAGACAATCTCCCTATTGAAAAAGAGAATTCAACATTACTCATGGAAGAAACTAAAGAAGTAAATATAGCAGAAGGAGAAGTTGTACATAATATCCACTTAGCAAAATCATTGAACCAGGAAGAAAGGACAAATTCATATAGTTTTTTAAACAACATCTTATTAATTTCAATTGGTCATATGCAGATATGCGAGGATTAGATCCAGAATTGGTGTTACATCATCTACCATTGCTACCAGGAATTATACTGTACAAACAAAATCTAAGAAAGATGCATCCACATATTGCATTACTAGTCAAGATAGAGCTCCAAAAACTTCTGGATGTGGGATTTATTCGACCTATTGACTATGCAAAATGGATATCCAATTTCGTACCTATGACTAAGCCCATTGAGGGCATAAGAATCTGTACCGACTTCTAAGATCTAAAAAAAGAATGTCCCAAGGACGATTTCCCATTACCCAACATAGATATGATAGTTGACTTAACTACTGGGAATTAAATGCTTTCATTAATGGATGGTTTCTCAGGATATAACTAGATCAGGATTGCACCAGAAGATCAACACATGATGACATTACTTGTCCATGGGGAACATACTACTGGAACGCCATGTTGTTTGGTCTTAAAAATACAGGAGCAACATATCAAAGGGCTATGACAAGACTATTTCATGACATGATCCACAACATCATGGAAGATTATGTGGATGATCTACTGGCTAAATCACAAACAAGCGAAGGTCATGTTGAAGTCCTAGCAAAGATATTTGATCGATTAGAGCAGTATAATGTCAGGCTAAACCCAAAAAAGTGTGTGTTTGGTGTAACAACAAGCAAACTTTTAGGGTTTATTGTGTCTAATAGAGGAATTAAAGTAGATACTGCAAAGGTCAAAGCAATCATGGATATGCAGCCTCCATCAACACTTAAGCAGTTAAAAGGGTTACAAGGAAGACTACAGTCCATAATAAGGTTCAGAGTACAGCTAGTAGACAAATGTCATCTGTTCTAGTATTTAATCAGAAAAGGAGTTACCTTCAAATGGATAGAATAGTGCCAAGAAGCTTCCTAGGCTTTAAAAGATTATCTTATGAATACTCTAGTGTTAGTTCCATCGACTCTAGGAAAACCCCTATTACTATATATATCAGCAACAAACTCATCTTTAGGACCCTTGTTGGCACAACATGATCAAGGAAAAAAAGATCAATCTACTATATAAGTAGAACCTTAATTGGATATGAACTTAATTACACTCCTATAGAATGAGCATGTCTAGCTGTGATTTTCACATCTCATAAACTTAGGCATTATATGCTGAGTCATAAAGTACAACTCATTGCGTGCTTTGAACCACTCAAATATTTGTTAAGCATAGCAACATTGACTGGAAGATTGGTTAAGTGGGTTAGGATTTTAAGTGAGTTTGATATAGAGTATGTGGACAAAAAGGCAATCAAAAGGTAGATTATAACAGATCAATTAGCAGACATTCCCTTGCAAGACAATCACCTACTACTAATAGACTTTCTTGATGAATTTCTATTTACATTGACAACATCCACCATGTGGAAATTATACTTTGATGGGTCCTATACAAATCATGGAGCTATAGCTGGGATTCTTTTTATCACCCCTCAAGGTGATTCTATCCCTAAGTCATTTAGAATAAATTTTCCCTGTATGAACAATATAGTTGAATATGAAGCTATCATCATAGGACTTCATATAGCTATCTAGAGGAGGATAAAATAATTACAGGTCTACGGTGACTCACAACTAATTGTAAATCAAGTCAATGATGACTATAACACAAAAGATGATAAATTTCTGCCTTATAAACAAATGGTAGAAGATTACAAAGAACATTTCAGTAACATCACTTTTGAATAGATTCGAAGGATGCAGAATAAGGTAGCCGATGCCATGGCTACAATAGGGTCTCTACTAAATATGCCTAATAATGAAACTCAGTTTGAGTTTATTGTTGAATAATTGATGATACCAGCATATGAGATTCCCTCATCAAAATATGTATGTGCAATTATGGGTCCAAAATCCCTATGGTATAATGAGATATACACATACTTACATACTCAGTATATGTCTCTTGATTTGTCTAGATATCAAAAGAAAACTCTTATTCGTCAAACATCCAGACACGTTATTATCGCTGAAACATTGTATAGAAAGGGATTTGATGGAAACCTTCTTTGATGTCTTGATGAAAGAGAAGCACAACTTTCCCTAAAGGAGGTACACGACAAAATTTATGGGGTGCATCAAAGTGGCCCGCCACTATCAAAGAAATTGTTAAGAACTAGATACTATTGGCCAACTATGGAAAAGGATGCCAATAAAAATGTACAAAAATGTAAACAATGTCAAATGCATGGAGACCTCATTCATGCATGAGCACAAGATCTTCAACCTATTACATCACCATGGCCATTTTCACAATGGGGGTCGAATCTAGTTGGTAAAGTCAATCCTACTTCTTCCAACGTGCACAAATTCATCTTAACAACTACTGAGTATTTTACTAAATGGGTTGAGGCAATTCTCCTTACATACATCACTAGCAAGGAAATAGAAAAATTCATGCTTAATTACATTATCTGCCACTACGGGATTCCAATGTGCATAGTGACAGACAATGGACGTCCATTCAAAAATCAAGAAATGAGAGAATTGTGTGAAAATTTTCATATACAATAGCGATTTGCAACACCATATTATCCGCAAAGCAATGGACAAGCAGAGGCAACAAACAAGACAATATTGAAGATCCTTAAGAAAGTTGTCACTGATGCAGGATGAGATTGGCATCTTCAGTTAAATCCCACTCTTTGGGCTTACCAAACAGGAGTACACACCCCTATAGGAGCAACACCATATTCCTTGGTCTATGGTAGAGAATCAATACTACCTATTGAAATAGAACTACTATCTTTAAGAGTCTCCTTAAAAAACATCATATCAGAGGAAGACTATTGGGTTGCAAGATTAAAAAAGCAAGAAATGCTCGATGAAAAGAGACAAATTGTTTCAATCACTTACAAGGCTACTAGAACAGATTGAGAAGGATTTATAATAAACGAGTACACCCAAGAAATTTTGAAGTAGAAGATCTAGTCCTCAAGGAGAACCAAAGGAACCTAGTGGAATGAGAAAAGCTAGGGAAGTTTGAACCTAACTGGCTATGTCCTTTTATCATAACAAGGGTTATAGGCAATGGAGCATACAATTTGGATACCATGGAGGGAGATCTACTCTCTGACCCTATGAACAACATGCACCTTAAACAATATTATATCTAAGGGTTGGGTTAGTTTAGGTTTTACTTTCCGCATTGCATATCATTTTATTCAAAAAACTACATCACATATAGTTTCCTTTTTCAAATGCATTACATTCATTAAAATTTTGCATTAGCATATAGCAGCATCAATAAAAGAAAGCAATTGTCCAAGTTTATCATCTGTTTGCATTCAAGAGAAACAAGGGTCATCTCCTTCCTTAGATATTTGGATGTGAAGTCTTTGAGGTTTTAAGTCATTGATTTTCAACATTACCCTATGACGATGCTTTACTTATGGTTAGGTAGTGATTTCACTATTTGAGACTTGTTAACCCAAAATCTATCAATTGCTATAACTCAAACATATTAACAAAATCTCTAATTCATTCAAGACACCTAGTTGATCATATGACTAGTGAAAAATCTAAAATTCTACTTCAGCATCGTTGTAATTGTCACACCCAAGTAGGTTTCATTACTTACAAGTTAAGGCAAGAAAAGAAAAAAAAGAAAAAGTGCTATGCCAAATATCCATCTCAAGGCAAAAGAGAAATGATATATAACTGAAATATCATGCATACAAAATGCGACAAAAATCTTGACTTTGGGAACATGCGAGTAACTCCATCAGGCCTAAGAACGCCTGCTGACAATGGAGCAATATTTGAGAAATTATAGTCTATAACCTTGTCAAAGCTCTAAAAGCTTCCTGGCAGCAAGGCTCTATTCGAGATGCTTTTGAAGTTAGAATAATCCATGTAGCTAGTCATATAGGATGGTAAGGATATTTAGTGAACACAAGAGAAGGAATTAACTCATTTGCACACACATGGGTGAAAGAAGATCAAAGTTTCAAGAACCAATGGGGAAGTTTTTTGCATCTCCATTTGTAAATCCTAGTCACTGAGTGTGTTAATTTGGATGTTCCAAGAGACCCTAAAGATTGATTGACCACTTATCTACTAAATGTTTTGTACCTTCAATTCAATTGGTGTATTACAAAATTCTAAACAAATATAGTCATCCTTGTTCCAATAGGAAAGACATCTTCATCATTCATATTGCATTAACATAGATCATGTCAAAAATTCATTGTCTCCACATGCATTCTATAGATCATCATGTCATATAGGTCTGCAAACTGGGGGCATATTTGAAAAAATCCTAAAAATCATATGAAGTCCTGCAAAAATCCTAAAACATTCATATATAATCCACAAAATCCAAAAAACATTTGAAAAGGAAAAACATACCAAAAACATTCAGAAAAAGTCTTGAAAAAAAAAATCCAAAAAAACATTGGAAAATCCTTCAAAAATCCAAAAACATTGAAAAATCCTTCAAAAATCCAAAAAATAGTGAAAAGTATGAAAATCAATCCAAAAACATTCAAATAATGTTTTGAGAAAATCAATAAAAAACATCCATATAATGTCCTGAAAAAATCAATTCAAAAACATCCATTTATGTCATGAAAAACTAAAAAACATGCATATAATGTCTTGAAAAAATCAACCAAAAACATTCAAATATTGATCCACATAATCCGAAAACATCGAAAAAGCTCTTGGAAAAGAACTAAAAATAAAAAATCAATCAATCAAAAAACTTGCAATAAAATGTCTCGCAAGAAACAAATACCCTAGCAGAAATCCAGCAAATGCTTCGCATGAAGTTAAGAAAAGATACGACTATCCAGTCAAACATCTGCAATCAATTGATCAAACTGTCTTATCAATCGTAACATATCCATATCAAGTGATCATTATCTTGTCTTAAACATAAGAGGATACACTCAAAATCAAATAGGTCAGTCTTAAACGGGGTCCGCAACTTTCTAAGATCAGACATTATCAACCATCACATCAAGCAACTGAGAACGAAGGCACATGGTCAGTATAGCTGCTAAATTTTGTCCGGGTCAGTCTTTATCTTTTATCATTTGGTGACAGATCATGTTCCTATGCTACTCAAGGGTGTCCACAAGTGACTAGAGGAGCCATGATGGGAATTATCTTTTTCTTTGTTTTCTGTTTGTGGTGTGAGCCGATGAAGTTCTAGGAAATTACTCTAGTGGGTGTCTTTGATAGGAGCATTCAGATATTGAATGCCATAAATACCTTGAGCCCTAGTGTATTTCCCAGAATGGAGGGGTTCACTCCTTGTTTGCTATGTGTTTGTTTCTTCAATGAGATATCTTTACATCTTGGTTCCTTATACCATGATGTGCTAAGCTTCATTGTTCAATAATAAGGCTTAGTGATGAATATATATTGCGCAATAAATAATGACACATGTTCATGATTCAATCATTCTCATTCTCATCTCATCTGTTTATTGATAGTTTGTTGATTTCTCATCTTCTTTCTAAATCATGTTCTTTTCTAACATTATTCTTTCATCAATCTCTTCTTTCTTTTATCTTACTAACATTTCTTGAAGATACATATGAGTTAAAATAATATTCTAGCATTATCATATAAAAATAAAAGTTACATCCATATAGTTTTAAATATGCATCCATATAGTTTTAAATTGCATTCATGTAGTTTAAATTGCATTTAATAACCATTGCATTCTTAACATTATTCATAAATCATATATGGATATAATGCCTAAGCCACTAGGCAGAGGAAGAGGGATATAATGCATATATGGATGTATTGATCATAGGTGTGTTCATATGGAGGAGGGACATAGGTATATCTTGTATATGGACCACTTGGTATGTTGTTGTAATGAGGAGCACTAGGTCTAGATCGATACATGTCATGACCATAAGGATAGGAGGTGTCATAAGAATGATCTTGAGTATTGCCCCCAAATCTAACATGAGGTCTCCTCGTGTCATGATTTTGAACATTTGCTTGAGTATAATTGTATGAATTGGTATGATTTCGAGTATCATCATGGTCATGAATGGTGGTAGTTCTTTTCCATGGGAAAGGATGACTGTGAGGTTGTTCATGAGAGGTTCTATCATAACTATCATGAAAATGAGTGTATGTGTTTGGAATTTCAAGTTTTTGAAATAAGGATGAAAGTTACTCAAGAACGAGACACTCTCTCCTATTACCACCATTATTGGGCCTCATAAGCCTTGTACTAACTTTATTTATTTGGTTTGTATCATCTTCCAAAATTTGTGACTTATCAAAATCATGGGGTAATCTTGTTTCACTTTGTGCCATAACTTGTAGGAAATATTGTCTATCCCTCTTCATGATTTCTTGAACTAATTTATTAAAATGAGGATCCATGATAGTTTTCTCAACTTCTACAAAATCCATAGAGGCATGTTGTCATTGTCATTATCATTTTTATTGTTGTTGTCATTGATGTCATTGCCTGGTATATAACTGTGGTTGTCAAATAGATTGTAGAATTCATCTCCATAAAACTCATAGGTACTCATGTTTAAAGACCTTAAAGATTCTTCGGTTTCCCTTCTAGACCTTTATGAACAAGTTTCAACCATAGAATAAAGTCTTGATCAAAATGAAAGGATAAGATGAAGATGCAAAGACTATGGAAGACCAAGAGGTGTATGAAGTGTAGATGAATCTAGGGTAAACTTACAATGTCCAAGAATGTAAGACCGAAGTATGTATATTTAAGAGTAAGGTGTGGTTTCCAAAGAGATGATGGATCTCTTGATGAGGTAAGTTGACCTTGACTCAAGAAGACCAAATGAGACCCTATAATGATAGATCTTGATGCGAGAATCACCTAGTGTTGCGTTGTAGTATGTTTGCAGAGTGTGATGGGGACAAGCAAAGTAACCTTTTGACTCAAATTTAGAAGATATGTATGAGGGAAATGCAAGTGAAGGAAAATGATTGACTATGTGTGACCAAGACAAGTTGACTAAAAGATGAATCCCTATAGGAAGCATCCTAAGAAGCTCTTTGAATTTGAAAACATAAGTCCCTTTTGTTCTCAAGAATTTTTTGTAATCTTTCAACCATGAAAGCAGACACAATTTTAACAAACCCAAACGTGATTTATGATCCCAGACGCAATTATAGTAAACACATATGTAATGTTTTGGTGATAATGACTATTTTAGCTTGAAATTCAAAGACATAATTCTTCTCTATACAGACGTGATTTCTCAACACAAACGTGGTTTAAACCAACAAAGACAATTTCTAAAAATGTGACAATTTCTTGTGGATATGTTGCTGTAGGATACAGACACAATTTTGTACTACATAGACATGATTTTAACAGTCACAGATGCATTTTTTGATATTTTGTGCAATTCTGTCCGATTTTGAAGTTGTTTAATGTGACCAAATCTCAATGTTTTGACTCTTTTCATGGCAAGAGGATGCAATAACAGTGAAGGCTCAATGTTTGAGAGTGTTTTGTCTAAAAGATAAATTTTTTTTTCCAAATGTGAAATATAATGTGAAATGTTTTTGCATACACTTTAAAACATGGTAGACACAATGTTTCTTTGTTTTGCTTTAAAATGTTTGAGTGTTTTGATCATGCAAGAACAAATCCTGGGGCTATCCAGGACAATAGGTATTGAATCTCACTTTGTATCTCAACTACTAAATTCAAAGCGGATACTTAGATACTTGACTCCACTGGCTCCACCCGTGACACTCACTTCTCTGGGACAGCCAAGCACCAGTCCCCATAAAAAATCCCCGTGGTGAACTTTGTATCTCTACTAAGAACCATAAGAATGTGAGCCCCTTCAAAGGTCTGACCTCCTGTGCCAACAACTAGAAGGTTTTTGGCTTTTAACACAAAATAGTGTCTAGTAAGAGCATCCATTTAGGTGCCTATAATTAGCAACATGTTATGCTTCGTTAAATGGAAGGCCTCCCAACCTATAGAGGTTGCACTCTATAGGGTTTATGGGGAGTCACAACGCTGTTATAGAAGCATGTAACAACCATTTCTTGAAAATTTCATCACACACAATTTTATTTATAGTGGCTTGGAAGAGCTTGGCTTTATCTTGTTATCACTTGGGTAGTTCCCTCTCACTTGACCTTATGGGCTACTCAGGAAGAAGGCCCTCTAAAACGTAAAACACAAATCCTATTGCTCAAGACACAAAAGACACTTGTTAATTTTAAGACCCAAAATGAAATGTTTGTTAAACTAAAGAAGACAAATAAAGCAATTTCAAAATCAAATCTTTGGCAAAGGTCTTGCACCAAACATGTTAGTAGTTTTGAAATGATACCCATCTTGTAAGCACACAAGTTAGGTAAATTTTTAGATCCAAAGACTTTGTGAAATAGGAGCCTTTGACAAGACATTTTTCTTTGTTTTAAACAGTAGCACCAATTCATTAGTTAGATCAAAAGAAGTTATCCCTAAAAACCAAATCTGAAAACCCTAAATGAAAGCAAAAAATGCAAAACTGAAATGCAGACGGAGCTATACCAGATGCAGATGTAGAATGATGAAACAAAGATGTGGTTTTCAGATTTGAGAACTACAAACCAAATAGAAAATGCAGACACAACATAAACCTGCACAAATACAAGATCTAGACATGAGCACAACAATATAGCTCATAGACGTGATTCCAGAAACTTGTAACTGTAAAACTGAGCAAAAACCTTGCAAAACCAAAAATGTAGCAAGAAGCAATTCTAATGTGAAAAGAAAAGAAAAACATAATAAGATGCTATGCAGACGTAACTTTAGAATGACAGATTTGCAAAAATAGTAGAAAATCAAAAACACAAAATTAGTAGTCTTAGACGCAAAAACAGAACATAGATGCAGTCAGATCCATTGCAGATGCAGAAAAACGCAAAATCGTCTCAATGTCAAACCTCCAACTTTTAAAAACACAAAATCTATAGACAAGATGTCAAAATAAAAGGGACAAGATTCCCATCAGATGTCCCAAAATGTATACGGTGAAAATCGATAATAAAAACAACAATATTGAAAGATCCAACCATAAAACCCTAGCCTAAAAATGAAAGCAATCCACCATATACAAATGAAAATACTTAAGACCATGCAAATAAATAAAATAAACCAAATATACCATTCACATGTCAAGTAGGGTTTCAATCTCCACTTCTTTCTATCTCCATTGATCTTGTTTGATATATTTGCTCTCATATTTTATGTGTGCACAAGAGCTCAACAAAGAATGAAAATGTGGTTGATAGCTTGATCACAAGAAGTCTTGATTATGTCATTAGGGCTGATAATGAAGGAGAGTATCCTCTTATATAGAGAACACTGTAAGAAATGGAGGGATAAGATTAAGAGGTGTAAAGATAAATGGTCGGCTAGGATTAAAGTGTAGGTATACGAAATAATTAAATGATAAAGGGGGTTGGTAAGAGAAGAATTAAGAGATGAATGACATGTGTCATGGGTAGAAAAAGCTAATGAATTAATTAAATAAATAAAGATTTATTTAATTAATAGAATAATTAGGTTTAAATAATTAAATAAATAAAAATATTTATTTAATTAAAGGATACAATTTTAGGTGTCTACAAGTGGTTCGGCCATATTTGGTGGGAACCATAGAAAAAAAAGTGTTGCGTGTAGGGGGTATGCTAATGTCAATGTTTGTGTAGGCTAGAACTGTACAAAAGCAACAAAAAAATTTGGCCAGTGTTTTTCTTACAAATTTTCAAAAAAAAATTGCAAAAATAATAGAGAAATTTTCTAAAAGAATTTCCTAGTGTCTAGAACTATTTTGTGCTTGCATGTGAGTATGGATCATTAATGTAGGAGGAGGTATGCAGAAGGTACAACTAACACGTCCATATTGATTTTTGCCTCATGGAATGTGCCCCGAATTTTTTTGTAAACAGATGTATTATAAATATATCGTAAGAAATATATTTGAAAAAAACCTATTCTTCAAATCTCTAAACTAATGTATTATTTAACAATTGAAAATATTAGATACACTTGTAAGTGCCAAGTTCTTTCTAGAGATCCATACCCACACTCAAAGAGAAATTAAGCACAAGATGGTAGATAGACTCTCATCCAATCTTTCTATTGGTAGGCAATAGAGTAGTAGTGACATAAAAACTTACTAGAAGATTACTAGACCAACTTTCCACTAATAATTAACGTCCCAAAGAAAATAACCAATAAACAAAATTGGACCTCAAATTTTCCACTAGAACTAAGTGACAACATGTGATTGCACATTCTCTAAGGCATCCCTTTTATATTCTCTAAACCTCATACCCAAGCAACCAAGATTAGCTTACAATAGTGAGCTGAAACATTGAATTATTTTGGAATATTGAATGCATTTTACAAGACCTCAAAAAATATTAAATGCATTCACCTAATGATCCAAATTGACTACGTCCTCAATAGATGATGACCCTTTGATGTGTCATCCACATTAACATTATAATGTCATATTTGACATCCCTTAGGAAAATATTATCAAATTCTAATATATGGCATCCCATTTAGGCATAGACCTCAACATTACAAAATAATAAAAATTCCTTAAAAAGTATAACTCATCTTCCCGATAAGATCAAGTCTATAGGTATAGGATATTTTTTGGATCTTAAACTTGACCTTGTTTGCCAAATTGAACATTGTATAGATAAAACAAAATACTTTAATTCCAAAGTGAAAAATAGATTGTGACCATAGATCTTGTGATGTAGTTCTTAGCTTACTTACAATCCATCATTCTAATCCTATTGATAAAAGTAATTTTAAAGGAAGAAATTATTGATATATTATATATGCTTCAAAATGAAACTATAAGAAAGCTCAACTAATGATAAATAGATCTTGTGATGTTGTTCCTAGCTCATTTACAATCCATATTTATAAGGGAGAGATTGTGCATATGTTTGATTTAGGATTCCATATTGTTAAATATTTTTATTTTGTGTGTACAAAAGAGATTAAGTAACCTGATGGAAGAAGTAATTCCTCAGCTAGACCGACCAGGAAAGGGGGTCTGTACCAATAGTCAAAAGAGTTTTGAATCAACAACAATCAAGTTGATTTTAGATAATATTCCATCATGTGATTTCCTCGTATCACCTTTTGGGTGACGTCTGATAGGGCTCATGTAAACTTGTTTGTGAGTTTAGAGACTATTAACAAAAGTATAGACTGGAATTTGAAAATTTGAGTTGTTATTTTCCATATAGTTGCAAATTCCCAAGCTTATCTCAAAGCTGGTTGGTGGTGGGCTTCATAGTAGAATTCAAGAGCAGTGAAACATTTGTCTTCGAATAAAAATTTATATGCTTTCATCTTTTATGTTATGTGATTTTTTATTCGATATTATAATTTCTAAAATTTCTATTTATAAACAAATCATCTATCTTGAATTTTCATTATTCAAAGTTGTCATCATTAGATAGATATATTTATCATAGTTATATATCCTAAAAACATGATTGTTACTACAAACTTTCCACTCAAACAAGTATTAATAGACATAATCCATACTCCTCATAGATTGAACAAACTAGGTAGGCTTCGATGTCAAGTGAAACAAAATATGCAAAGCTTCCACAATTAACTCTCCATGAAGAGTGGCACAAGTTATCTAGTCTACAAAATTTTCAGCAATATTTCAAAATAACAACACAAGAATACTAAGAATGAAATGCCACAATAAAGCAACCACAAAATAAAATGAGACATCAATAGACCCTAAGATTTTTTATTTTTTTTTGAGAAAACTAAATCTCCAAGGCTCTAAACTAATGTATTATCTATTAATAAAAAATATTTCAATATAATTGTAAACACCAATCTCTTTCAAGAGATCTATGCCCCCACACTCAAAGAAAAATTAAGCACAAGATGATAGATAACATGCTACCCAATTCTCCTATTTATAAGCAATAGAGCAACAAAACCAACATATTACTAGAAGATTCCCAAACCACCTTGCTACCAATAATTAGTGTCCCAACAAAAACAATCAATTTACAAAGTTGGCCCTAACACTAGAACCAGCTAATAACATGTGATTGCATGTTCTCTAAGACAACCCCATTTATTCTCCAAACTTCATTCCCAAGCACCCAAGATTGGCTTGCAATAGATAACCCAAGCATTAAATGTGTATAGAATATGAAAAGCATTTTATAAGACCTAAAAAATATTAAACCAATTGACAATGCTCCCTGAACCATGCTCTCCCAATGCGATATCCACATTAATATTTGCAATGTCACAACATGGACTCCATTAGAGAAATAAATGTCCAATTCTGATGTATGACATGTCATTTTAACATGAACGACAACATTACAAAAACCATAATATTCGATACAATTGTATAACATCTTCCCAACAAATCAAATTTATAGATGTATGACATTTCTAATTTTTAAAATTCAATCCCGATTTCCAAACTTAACATTGTACAACATTTAAAATAAAAAACAAACCATTACCATTTATTTTTGAATCATCCAAAAAACATCCAATTTTTAATGTCACTACAAATTCTACTCACTTTGCAATAATAAAATGAAATACACATTTTCTATTAATTTCTATATTTAATTATTAAAATATTAAAAAAAAAAGAAAAAACATATACCAAAACTATTTACTCATTTGTCAGTCTGAGTTAATTATACTCACTCACATGAATCTTATATCTTTAAGCAAAATCAAAGGAATGTTCATTTTTCTTTACACATATGTATATCCCTTGACAAACATATCAAAGTTTAACTTTATACAGAGACACAATATATCCCATGCACAAGGAATATGATAAATCGATGTGCTAAACTTTCTTGTCGTCTAGTTGAATTGGCAATGGCCTTATTCCCAATCCTTCCACTATCATGACAGTGACAGTGACTGCCAACGTAGAAGAAAAGAAGATTCATCAAAAAATTCATAAGCATTATGTTGACGTTAATTTCCTTTTGCTCTTGCTTCATCGGAAGAAATTAAGTTTATCTTTGAAGCAACAAGATTCTTTTATTTATATGCAAACTCAGTTACCAATTAGAAAGGATTACATAACCTAACAATTCTACCGCAAAGTTTGAATATGAAAATATCATGCTAGAAATTGCGGAAAGGAATAGAAACAACTTCCAAGGATGACTGAACACCTACGTTCAGCTCTATTTCAAGGACTCACTTTCTACTGCAAACATGTTAAACTCATAAAACTTATGTCCTAACGGAGATGGGAAGATCAGCCTTGAAAGTGGAAACAGTGATAATAGATGGAAGGAGACTCAAGTACTCTGCACAACACTTGTGTTCTTCACTCTCCAATTCATTAGTTTTAGTTCGCACATAGTTGGAGAAATCTGAATCCACATTGTTGGACACAATGACAGTTCCTTTCCCAATCATTCCTCGCTCCTTGAGCACCAAGAAATCTGACAAGTAACTTTGCTTGGAGTGATCCATCAATATAAAATCAAAGTGTGGAACCCCTTCATCATCTAACATCTCACACAAGTCCTCCACTTTGTCACTCACTGTTCCTTCCATGACTTCCACCTTTGATGCAACCCCTGAGACCACACCAAACCAGAAAAAGAAAAAGGAAAATCATGTTAAAACAATGGGTTCTCTATACTTTCAAATGACAGAAAATGCCTGAGAGAAAAACCCATTTGATCTCTGAGGGTAAATTTATACTGTCAAATAATATCGACATCCTCATGTTTGCAATAACAGCCAAAAGAAAAGGAAAACTAGAAAACTTACCTGCATGAATTATGATTTCTTTGGAAACATTGCAATTATTGGGATTCATTTCTATAGAGATCAGCTTGCTACCAGGCTTTGTCATCTTGGAAGCAATTCTAATGGCAGAATACTCACAATAAGTTCCAAGCTCTAAGGCCAATTTGGGTTCACATCTCTGCACTGCAGATTCCAGAATGGAACCCTTGTGCTTGCCAATGTTCATCATCCAAACACTCTTAGTGTAATCATCAATGGCAGCCAAGACAGCCTCTGCATTACCTTCCTCTGCCTTGTTAAGAACATAGCTAAGCAGGGCTGCCTCCCTGCCATCAGGGGACTGCCCTGTGAGCCTTGCCTTCTTGCTTGACACAAACACAAAGTATGACCACAGCCTTGAGAGCATCTGTGGAACCATCATTCTAATGTTATTGATGAAATAAATTTCAAAGCAAGAACAATAGTATATATGCTTAAAAAAAACTGTAAGAAAGCTAAGCTAATGTTAAACAGATCGTGTGATGTTGTTCATAGCCCATTTGCAATCCATATTTATATGGGAGATTGTGCATATTTTTGATCTAGGATTCTATTTTTTTAATATATTTTTTAGTTTAATTTGGTGTACAAAAGAGAATAAGTAAGCTGATTCAACGGCAATCAAGATGTTTTGAGATGATATTCCCCCATGTGGTTTCTTCGTATCATCTTGTGGTGGGGCGTCATGTAGCCTTGTTCGTGAGTTTAGAGATTATTAACGAAAGTACAGACTGGAATTTTAGTTGTTATTCTGCACATGGTTTCACCCGGAGCTTTAGAGGCTTCATATAACCTTGTCTTTGAATTTAGTATATATGTAGGTAAAAGGAACGAATCTGAGAAATTATTTGAAGAGAGGTAATTTTGTACGACGAAGTGTTTATATTATTATTTATAAAATAATATTGTATTTTAAGAGAAATTGTTTTTCTTAAAGTTTTTTTTCCTTAAAATTCTGTATATCTTAAAAAGGGTAATAATGAAATTTCAATATTTATAATTTAATTTAATTTTGGATCTATTTTGATGGAATATTTTAATATAATTGTATATTGATAAATAACATAATTATGAGTGACATTGGGTTCATTTCTTAATCTATTTTTTTTTTCAATTATAAATGCTTCTTTGACTCATAATCTTCAATCTCAACAATGAATGAGGTTTAGTATTGTTAAGCCAGATGTCATTGCTATTTTAATAGCAGTACAAGTTTTATTTGTATATCATCTCTTTATCCTCTAACAAATCTCTTGCTAACTACTACCATTATTAATTCAACATTATATGCACTAGTTATCAATCCTTGTAAATGTAGGATTTGATATTTGTAGATTTATTTCATCATTGTGTTCTCTATCTAAGATGCACTTAGGCTAAGCATAGTTTCCTATTTTCTATTGGACTTTACATGGAGCTTAAAAGACCAAACTAGGGGCTTGACCATTCCTAGCAAACTCCAAAGCAATCTCAACCTTTTTCATCGTCTAGCCAGAAGTATTTGGGAGACTACAATTGCATGGGGATTTTATTTTTCACGTCATTGCTTCATTTCTTCTAAATCTAAATTCATTTATATATCATTTGGTCTCATCTAGTGTGATGCTTTTTTTGTCCTTGTTTTCTATTGTTTATGTGTGTTTGAAATGTTGTGAATACTTTGAATTGTAACTTTTTGGGCCAACAACATGAGACTGGGATGAGATGTAAGAAATACTACAATATCATCAGATAAATATCAGCACATCAAGATAGTGTCTTGGATTGTAAGCTCCCCAATCTTGTGCAAAGTTTATATTTTCTACTATTTTAATTTGTAAATCCAATTTATTATTTCAGCACTACTAATTTATGTAATATTTAAATCCTTTTTAATCCTCTCATCATTTCATTTTAAATATAATCTAGAAGATAATTGTTTAATTTCTTCATTACAACTAGGCTCGATAGTTCCCATAATCTAGGATTGAAAGTAACTTGCAAACTATAATTATACATGATTAAGTAAAATAAAATAAATTTCTTATACTAGCTACAAGGAAAGTAAATTCATCTAACTATTGATATGAAAGAAAAAAAAATCTAATGAAAACCATTTTCCTTTAATTTTCTACTACACACAACTGGAAAGGAAAAATGTACTAACCAAACAAAAAACTAAGAAAAATAAATAATCTACAAAAATAGATAGGTCTCACATAGATAAGTCACATACTATAATACAATAAAATAAAAAAATTAAATAACAGTCTAAGCTATCACACAATATATTAAGCCATGAAGTACCATTTTATGCCTTCCTTAAGTAAGATGAGTGGGCATTGAATATCCCATGAAGATATATATTGAACTTCTTAAATAGTATAATCAAATTCTTGAAACTCAAATATTCTTCATTAGTAATAGTAGTTATACTGTCTATTAATAAGAATAGATTAACTATCTTGTTCAAATTATGATTGATTTTGTCTAACCACCCACTTTTTTAGAGATTGACAGGCTTATTTGTTTCAAGAAGCTTTGTAGCTAATCCTCTTATAAAAAGTATTTGCCTAAATCAATAGTTCCTACAATTTAGTCATCATGCTTATGTAGATTCATGGTGGTCTTGGATCTTAGTAGGAACCTTAAGTGTGGACCATGAAGGAAGGTCGATCAGGGGCTCATGAACAAGGAATGAAGTGCTAGAATTAAATCTGCAAGCCAAGAAAACACTTCGTAAGAGAAGAAATCTCGAATTAGCCATTAAGCTCAAAACTACCTTGGGACCTAAGAAATAGATAATCTAGAAGCAACAACTTGCCGGAAAAAGATCCAAATGAACTGAAATCCTAAGTAAGGCACGAAAACAAGTCTGGAAGAAAAAGATCTGATCCATAATAGAAAAAAGGAACAACGTTCGGAGAATATTGAAAGGAACACAAAACTGAGTAAAAATAAACAGAAAAAAAATATTTTTGGTTGATGCAAGATTTCTCATAGACTAGGGATGCTCCTGCATCAGACACCCAAAGTAGAAAAAACATGTTCCATGACAGGAAGCTCGTGAACATCTAAAAGGATTTGGGATATAAACCCCATACTCATTTCTAATCCAAATGTCTTCCTTGTCTGCAAGTTTCTCTTTCCATAACCCTTCTGGTACTTTTGCCAGATTCTTCAACTTCGTCTTCCCTACCCCCTTCTTTCTTTTCTTCATACATGTACTCTGTCTTTTACCTCAATTCCCTTTCTTATGCAAATTTGATTTAGTTCTTCCACCATAATTCATCTTGTCTGCAACCATAACTCTAACCTTTCTGTCATCCGATACCACCTTGCTATAAGGCCAATCCACAAGATCTTTCTTCAAATCTAAGCTATCCTCTCCATCCTGCTTTTTGGCACAACAACTCTTCATAAGACTCAAGTTTTTTACTTCCTTCCCCTTCAAAGAAACCAAAATGAATTTTTGTCCATCCTTCTCAATAGTGATCATGCTCTTTCTACAATCATAGATAACTCCTCTATAAAACTGCTAAGGTCTACCTAGCAAAACATGACAAGCACTAATAGGCAAAACATCACACAAGACTTCATCTTCATAAGGTCCAATATAAAAATTCACCAAACATTGCTCTCTCACCTCTACCACATGATCATCTTTCATCCAGCTCACCTTATAAGGACTAGGGTGCTTAAGCCTCTTCAAACCAAGCTTCTCTACCATATCCTCAAATACCAGATTATCAGTACTTTCACTATCTATAATAACCTTACAACACAAACCTTCTGATTTGCAAATAGTCCAAAAAATATTCTTCCTTTGTAGGTTTGGTCTCCTCTCTGCTCTGCAAGACCTTTCTAAACATAAGGGATTCTCCTTGCTCTAGTTCCACCATACACACATTTGTTGTTCTTATTTCTTGGTCCTCACATGCTAAGCAACCCCTTGCCTTTACTTTGTTATCCTAAGGACACTCATAAGATCTATGTATGGTTTCTCCACACTTGAAGAATTTACCCTAGAACTCCCTACTGCTACTGCCACTTCCTTTTCTTTGTGTCTTCTTCTCTTGCTCTTTACTCCATTGAGATTTTGGTTCTTCAATAATCTACCTCTCATCTACCCTCTATTAATTGTATGTCTTTCTCTTCTCTTAGGGTTATTCTATTGTCTTCTCTTCACTTTATCTTCTGCCTTTAGAGAATATTGGTAAGTCTCCTCAACTGTATAAATCTTCAGCATACTCATCTAATCTCGAATGTTAAATTGGAGTCCATTTATGTATCTAGCTACCTTCTCCCTATCCATCTCTCAATGTTCAGACCTGATCATCACCTTGTAGATTTTCCTCAGTATACTCTTTCACACTCATGTCCTTCTGCTTCAAGTTCTGCAACTTCTTGAACAAATCTAACTCATAGTCTCCCGAAATGAATTTATCCTCTAATCTCACAACCATCTACCTCCACTGGGTTGTTTCCATCTCACCATTCTCAACTCTATCTCTCTCCAATTCTTTCCACCATAAAGCAGCATGCCCTTTCAATTTAGTTTGTGATAATGGAACTCTCTATGGGTCTTTAACATCTTCAAACTCAAAGTAGTCCTCCATCTCTTCAATCCAATTTATCATGTATTCTAGATTCAATGCACTTAAAAAGTTAGAAAACTTAAATTTATGAATTTTACTCACTTGTGTCACCACTCTAAGAAATATTTCTTCTCCCTCATCTATCAGTCCTTTAACCTCTTCAGCCTCTATCTCTTCCCCTACCTTTTCATACACATCCTCTACTTTTGGATTCCTCGGCAAACTAGCTAGCGTATTTTAGATCTCATTCCTCATCTAATTTTTGAAATCCTCTATCATCATATCTACCCTTCTAGGGTTCATCCTTTGCAGTGACATCACTTCTCTTGACCCGGTGTGACTGCTTCAACTCAACGATTGGGCTACAAAGTTTCAATTGCCTCTCCATCGATGATATATTGAACACACTTACAGCCTATCGTAAATCAACAATTTGTTAACCCAAAGAAATGCCTCAAGGTTTGCAACCAGCTTTGATACCATCTAACACAGCCATGATCCAGAGGGCCCTTCAAGAGAACAATTTGGATCATGTAGCACAAGTAACACAACAGAAGCAATAACACATAAGGTAGAAAATGAATAAATGGACATCCACAATATCACAAATTCATCATACACTAGGCAGAAACATGTGGGCAACATGAACACTTACATGCATTGTTATGGCTTATATTCCAGAATACGATCCATTTGGACTTCTAAAGGAGTTCAAATTACAAATCATGCATCTAAATTATCATCTAAATTTTCTTCCCCTCTAAAGGATCCAATACAGCAATATATATAGCATCTAGAACACATTTGGGTCAGCCATAAAAGATTACATTCTGCAAGACAGAAAAATGAAACCTGTAAAATAGGTCAGACTGAAAATGTGAAGATATTGTCTGCCAAGAATGCAACTTAAGTGTGGACCACCAAGGAAGGTTGACTAAGAGATCATGAACATGAAATGAAGTGCCAATTAGATCCACAAGAAAAGAAATTTCTCTACAAGAGAAGAAATCTTCAACTAGTCATTAAGCTCAAAACTACTACAAGAACCAAGAAATAGATAATCTGAAAGCGAGAACTTGCCAGAAAATTATCCAAATGAACTCAAATTTGGCGTAAGGCATGAAAACAAGTCTAGAAGCAAAATATCTGATCTGCAACAAAAAAAAGATCAACTTTCAGAAAATGTTGGAAGGAACACAAAACTGAGCATAAACAAACTAGAAACAAATATTTTTGGTTGATGTATGATTGCTCATAGACCAACGATGCTCCTGCATTAGACACCCAAGGTAGAAAAGATGTTCCATGAGAGGAAGCTCATGAATATCAAAAAGGATTCAAGATATAGACCCCATGCTCATTTCTAATCTAAATGTCTTCCTTTTCTGCAATTTTCTCTTTCTATATCCCTTTCGGTACCTCTGCTAGATTCTCCAGCTTCTTTTTCTCTCCCCCTTCTTTTTTTGATTGATACATGTTCTCTATCTTTTACCTCCACTCCCTTTCTTCTACAAATCAGCTTTAGTTCTTCCATGAGAATTCATCAAGTTTGCCACCATGAATCTAACCTTGTTGTCATTCGGTACCACCTTGCTATTAGGTCAATCTACAAGAACCTTTTTCAAATCTAAGCTATTCTCTACATCCTACTTCTTAGCACAACAAATCTTCAAAAGACTCAAAATTTTTACTTCCTTCTCCTTCCCCTTCGAAGAAACCAAAGTGAACTTTTGTCCATCCTTCTCAATAGTGATCCCGTTCTTTCTACAACCATAGAAAGCTCCTCTATCAAACTGCTAAGGTCTACCTAGAAAAACAGGACAAGCACTCAGAGCCAAAACATCGCACAAGATTTCATCTTCATAAGGTCTAATATAAAAAATCACCTAACACTGCTCTCTCACCTCTACCACATGATCATCTTTTAGCCAACTCACCTTATAAGGACTAGGGTACTTAAGCCTCTTCAAACCAATCTTATCTACCATCTCCTCAGATACCAAATTATCAGTACTTTCACAATCCACAATAAACTTACAACACTTACGTCTTGATTTGAAAATAGTCCAGGAAAGATTCTTACTTTGTGTAGGTTCACTCTCCTCTTTGCTCTGCAAGACTTTTCTAGACATAAGGAATTCTCCTTTCTCCGGTTCCAGCATACTCACATCTGCAATTCCAATTTCCTTGTCCTTGCATGCTAAGAAACCCCTTTCATTTCCTTTGTTATCTTGAGGACACTCATAAGATCTATGTCTGGTTTCTCCACACTTGAAGCATTTACCCCAAAACTCCCTACTACTACTGCCACTTCCTTTTCATTGTGTCTTCTTCTCTAATTCCTTACTTCATTTAGATTTTGGTTCTTCAACAATCTACCTCTACATAGTGCTACTTATCTACCCTCTATCCATTGTATGTCTCTCTCTTCCCTTAGGGTTATTTTTCTATCTTCTCTTCACTTTATCTTTTTCCTTTAGAGTATATTGGTAAGCCTCCTCTACCATATAAATCTTCAACATACTCATCTCATCCTGAATCTTAAATCAAAGTCCATTTATGTAACTAGACACCTTCTCCCTATCCATCTCTTGATGTAAGATCTAATCATCACCTTATCAGATTCCTCAGTATACTCTTTCACACTCATGTCCTTATGCTTCAAGTTCTCTAACTTCTTGAACAACTCCAACTCATAGTCTACCAGAATAAATTTAGCCTACAATCTCCCAATCATCTTCCTCTACTGAGTGATTTTCATCTCATCATTCTCCACTCTATCTCTCTACAATTATTTCCATCATAAAGCAGTGTTTCTTATCAACTTAGTTTGTGCTAACCAAACTCTTTGTGGGTCTTTAACATCTTCAAAATCGAAGTAGCCCTCTAACTCTTTGATTTAATCTATCATGCTTTCCAGATTTAATGTACCTGAAAAAGTTAGAAACCTCAACTTTATGAATTTTACTCACTTGTGCCACTGCTCTAAGAAATTTTTATTCTCCCTCGTTTGTGGGTCCTTCAACCTCTTCATCCTCTAGCTCTTCATCTACCTCTTCATATTCATCCTCTAGTTTTGGATTCCTCTGCAAACTAGCCAACATGTTTTAGATCTCATTCCTCATCTCCTTTCTGAAACCCATTGCAACTACCTCAACTCAGTGATCCGACTACAAAGTTCCAATTGCCTCTTTGTTAGCTATTTATTGAACACACTTGTAGCCTGCCCCAAATCAGTGATCTATTCACCAAAATAAATGCCTCAAGGTTCACAACTAGCTTTGATACAATCTAACACAACCATGATCTAGAGGGCCCTAGAAGAGAACAATCAAGATCATGCAACATGAGTAACACAATGGAAGCAACAACAAATAAGGTAGAAAATGAATGAATGGACATCTGTAATATCATAGATTCATCATACACTATCCAAAAACATGCGGGCAACATGCAGGCTTACAAGCCTTATTATGACTTACATTCCAGTATATGATCCATCTAGACCTCTAAAGGAGTTCAAATTAAAAATCATACATCTAAATTATCATCTAACTTTTCTTCCCCTCCAAAGGATCGAATACAACAACATATATATCATCCAAAAAACATATATATATATCAGCCACAAAAGATTACATTCTCCAAGACAAGAAATGAAACATGTAAAATAGGCCAGACCCAAAATGTGAAGATCTCTTCTACCAAGAGTTAAAATGAAGTGTGAACCACCAAGGAAGGTTGTCCAGGGGCTCGGGAAAATAAAATAAAAGTGCCAATTAGATTTGCAAGCCAAGAAATTGCTCCACAAGAGAATATTTATCCAACTAGCTGTTAAGCTCAAAATTGCTCTGGGAACTAAGAAATAGATAATCCGAAAGCAAAAATTTTCCAGAAAAAGATCCAAATGATTTGAAATCTGGATTAAGGCATGAAAACAAGTTTGGAATCCAAAGATCTGATTTGCAACAAAAAAAAAAGAACAACATTTAGATAATGTCGGAAGGAACACAAAACTGAGCATAAACAAACTAGAAACAAATATTTTTCATTGATGCAAGATTGCTCATAGACTAGGGATGCTCATGTATCAGACACCCAAGGTAGAAAAAGATATTCTATTAGAGGAAGCTCATTAACATCAAAAAGCATTTAGGATATAGACCCCATTCTCATTTATGATCCAAATATCTTCCTTGCCTACAACTTTTTCTTTTCATACCCCTTCTAGTACCTCTACTAGATTCTCCAACTTATTCTTCTACCTCCCCCCCTTCTTTCCTTGCTTCATACCTATACTCTATCTTTTACCTCCGCTCCCTTTCTTCTACAAATCTGATTTAGTTCTTCCACCAACACTCATCTTGACTTCCACCATAACTCTAACCTTGTTGTCATCCTGTAACACATTGCTATCAGGCTAATTGATAAGATCTTTCTTCAAATCTAAGCTATCCTCTACATCCTACTTCTCAACACAACTCTTCACAAGTCTCAAGTTTTTACTTCCTTCTCCTTCTCCTTCAAAGAAACCAAAGAGAAAATTTTCCCATCCTTCTCAATAGCTATTAGGTTCTCTCTACAATCATAGATAGCTCCTCTATCAAACTGCCAAGGTCAACCTCACAAAACATGACAAGCACCCATAGGCAAAACATCACACAAGAATTAAAATTTACCAAACATTCATCTCTCACCTCCACCACATGATCATCTTTTAGCCAACTCACCCTATAAGGACTAGGATGCTTAAGCCTCTTCGAACCAAGATTCTCTATCATCTCATACACTAGATTATCAGTACATTCACTATACACTAGTTTGATGACTTGAATACATCATCAGTACCATGATAACACAAACAATAATAAGAAGCTCCACTCAAATATATAAATTCACATTAAAAAAAAATATAATGCTCTTTAGCAAGGTTAGACATAAACCTACTTAAAACTCCTACTTCTTGGGTAATATCTAGTCTAGTGCAAATCATTGGATGCATTAAAAGACCAACAATATTAGCTCATAAGACACCTTAGACATTCCATCAAACTTATCATCAAATTTGTAATACGTGTCTAAACTAAGCTTAGTACCAAATAGTTGTTGGGACTCAAATTTTCTATTGTTTCCTTTTTCTTGATTCTCATCCTTTTGTGTACCAATAATGTGCTCATTCCATGAATTTCATGAATAATCAACCTAAGATACTTCATAAAGTTATTTATTTGATAATTCTCTATTTAGTTGTGTGCTCGCCTCCTTTTCCTTAGGCAATTCCTCAAAAAATCAAAAAGTTCAAAATTTTTCTAACCCTAGGATCTATCTATACCTTCAACCTTATAAATCAACTAAATGTGTTTCTATATTTGAAGTTTGGCTGAATTTGGATTTGATTTTTACAATATATGAAGTCTAATATTTATTAAGTTTTAAGAATAGTCATTGATGTCAGGGTAAGTGCACAAAGATGGTGGTCAAAAAGGGGGGTATAAGTGGACACTTTTTTTCTGAAATAAAGTGAACCTAAACTTGGAGGCAAAATTTGAAAGCCATCCACTCAAGATATGAAGATAATCAAAGAACAAATATTGTAGTACTCTGAATCTAGTTTCCAAACTACTATACTTTTTAAACATTGGATAAGATTAAGGGGGTCAAATCCTTCACGCACGAAAAATTGACCCTGATTTTTTTTGAAAAACATAACATAGTGTTTGACGTGCACATCAAAAAAGTCATAGTTAGATTTAGTATTTTGACAAATCCTTTGGTAGAAAGATAGTTAAGAGTGAGCACTATGAGATGTGTATTTTTTTGTAATTTTTTGTCGAGTATTTTTTTGTTATGATTTTTCCAATCAAGCACATCCTAAAAATTAGGTACCTGTTCGTGTGCAAAGCATAAGTTGCACTAAACAAATCAAAAATACAATTTTTTAAAAAAAATTGTAAAGAATCAAGTGCACTACAATAATATATAAAGTTTTTAAAATTTGGATAAGTATATCAAAAGTTATTCAAAAAATGGTGCACCTATGTTTGTGAGAACTATGGAGACACTGGTAAAACAAATTCAATAATAATATGTTATTGTTGTTCAAATTGAAAAAAAATTATATGGTTAGAAAGCTCAGAATATGGGTGAAAATATGGTGACAATTTTAGAAATACCCACTTTATGAAGTGTAAACTTGATGATGACAAAGTCGATAAACCAGGTTGATAAAATAAAACATGTCAAAAATGAGAGAAATGGAGGGAAATCAAACTTCCAATCCGTAGCTTTGTCATCCAAGCCTATTTCCAAGCCTAAACAGTCAAAAGCACATACGGGGTACTTATAGTGTAAGCAGCATGTACGTGCTACCTTTACTATAAACAACATGTACGCGCTACTGTATAATATGATATTTTATATATAATATGTGTATATACATATAATATATGTAATATATAATATGTGTATGATATTATATTGTATATATAATATGTTTATATACATATAATATATGTATATATAATATATTAAACATATATATACACATGTAAGTATATTGTCTCCCCCTCTCAAATGCATACAAGGTGCCTCTCTCTCCCTCCATACCCCTTCTTCTCTCCCACCCCCCTCTTCTCTCTCTCTCCCTCACTCTACATCTCTCCCTCTCTCTACCTTCCCTCCCCCCTCTTCTCTCCCTCTCTCCCTCCCTCTACCTCTCCCTCTCTCCCTCTCCCTTCCTCCATATCCCTTCTTCCCTCTCTCTCTCTCTCTCTCTCTCTCTCTCTCTCTCTCTCTCTCATCTCTCTCTCTCTCTCTCTCTCTCTCCGTACCCCTTCTTCTCTCCCACCCTCCCCCCTCTTCTCTCCCTCTCTCCCTCCCTCCCTCTCCCTCTCTCTCTCTCTCTCTCTCTCCCTCTCTCTCTCCCTCTCTCTCTCTCTCTCCCTCTCTCCCTCTCCCTCCTTCCATACCCCTTCTCTCCCACCTCTCTCTCTCTCTCTCTCTCTCTCTCTCTCTTCCTCCATACCCCTTCTTCTCTCCCACCCTCCCCCCTCTTCTCTACCTCTCTCCCTCCCTCTACCTCTCTCCCTCTCTACCTTCCCTCCCTCGTCTCTCTATCTCCCTCTGTCTCCCTCTCTCTCTCTCTACCTTCCCTCCTCTCTCTCTCTCCCTATCCCTTCCTCCAAACCCCTTCTTCTCTCCCCTCTCTCTCTCTCTCTCTCTCCCTCTACCTCTCTCCCTCTCTCTACCTTCCCTCCCCCCTCTTCTCTCCCTCTCCCTCCCTCTACCTCTCCCTTCCCCCCTCTTCTCTCCCTCTCTCCCTCTCTCTCCCTCTCCTCTCCCTCCCTCTCTCTTCTCTCCCTCTATCTCTCCTCTCCCTCCCTCTCCCTCCCTCCTTCCCTCCCTCTTCTCTCTTTCCCTCTCTCCCTCCCTCTACCTCTCTCCCTCTCTCTCCCTTCCCCCCCTCTTCTCTCCCTCTCTCCCACTCTCTCCCTCTCTCCCTCCTTCCCTCTCTCCCTCCTTCCCTCCTTCCCTCTCCCTTCTCTCTCTCTCTCTCTCTCTCTCTCTCTCTCTCTCTCTCTCTCTCTCTCTCTCTCTCTCTCTCTCTCTCTCTCCTCCCCCTCCCTCTACCTCTCTCCCTATCCCTTCCTCCATACCCCTTCTTCTCTCTCTCTCTCTCTCTCCCTCCCTCTACCTATCTCCCTCTCTCTACCTTCCCTCCCCTCTCTTCTCTCCCTCTCTCCCTCCCTTTACCTCTCCCTTCCCCCCTCTTCTCTCCCTCTCTCCCTCTCTCCCTCTCTCTCCCCCTCCTCTCCCTCCCTCTCCCTCCCCCCTCTCTCTTCTCTCCCTGCCTCCCTTCATCCCTCCCTATGTCCCTCCCTCCATCCCTCCCTCTCCTCTCTCTCTCTCCCTCCCTCTACCTATCTCCCTCTCTCTCCCTTCCCCCCCTCTTCTGTCCCTCTCTCCCTCTCTCTCCCTATCCCTCCTTTCCTCTCTCGCTATCCCTCCTTCCCTCTCTCCCTCTCCCTTCCTCCATACCCCTTCTTCTCTCACACCCCCTCTTCTCTTCTCTCTCTCTCTCTCTCTCTCTCTCTCTCTCTCTCTCTCTCTCTCTCTCTCTCTCTCTCTCCCTCTACCTCTCTCCCTCTCTCTACCTTCCCTCTCTCTCTCTCCCTCTCTCTCTCTCTCTCTCTCTCTCTCCCTCTCCCTCTCCCTCTCCCTCCCCCCCTCTCTCTCTCTCCCTCCCTCCCTTTTCATTCACATCTTTTCTACTACCAATAGCACGTATGAGGTATTGAAACTTTTAGTTCACTGCCCTACCATAACTTTTTTAAGGCAAAGGAGCATGTACGAGGTACTATTCCCATTATTTGTTACCACCGCGATAACATTTTTTAGGCTTAGTAGTGCGTACGCGCTACTTATCAGTCCAGAATGGGAAAGAAGAATACCGTTGGGCCTGTCAACATTTTATGGTCTAACAGCACATACGCGGTTATTAATGTAGCACGTACATGATTTATAGACATAATTTTAGTTGCCCAAGAGCCTCAATGACCTCAAAAGATGTTTTTGAGGTCGTTGAAGGCCCCACTGGAACTGTGTCTACACTTCTATCATTGTTGTATACATAAAAGTAAGTGAATTTTTTTATTTTTGCATGATTTGAAATTATTGAATTGTTGTTTTTATTAGTTTTTTGTTTTTGCATGGTTTCAAATGATTGAATTGTGATTGCTTAATAGTTTGATTCCAAAAAATAGTGATAAGATGCATATTTATGGTTATTTATTTATTTATGAACTTTTCTTTACATATATATGTAATATGATTCTATTTAGGTCAACTGATATCAACCATGGGAAAGAACAAGCGAGGAACGAAGGAACAACGAGAGGCTCAAAAGGAAAGATAACGATAGTGTATGAAGAAATTGTGTGACATAAGAACAATGGGAGAAGAAGGTATGTCAACCTCAACATCTCAATTTGATTTACCAAATGAATATAATACATCTAATGCAATTGAAGAAGAAACATTTGATAATTTACCATTTGAACCTAATGCAATTGAAGAAGATACTGCATTGAATAATCAATTAAATGATGAACATATTACACCTTCTCTACTTGATTAATTGAATGTACATAATGCACCAATGTTAACACCTCCTAGAATCATTCGTAGGAAACCAAAGTATCTAATTGACATTGATGAGAATATATTGAAGTCAATGCCGAATAAAATGAATGAATGAACTTGTAGGAGAATGGTTAAGAGAATATGGAAAAAGTATTTTAAAAAATTAAATCAAACTACAAGATGTCAATTAATTGTTCAAATGATTAAAAATTTGAATTTTAGAGAGACAATGAAAATTCTAGGCCTAAGATCATCTGAAAGTAATAGTGAAAGAACTATTGTCAGAAATCTATTTGATGCATATCAATCTATTGGTTCAAAATCAATTAGTAAAGATTCTAATGCTACTCGACGTGTCATTACATCAACCATAATGAGTAATAAAATAAAAAAAGATTGTTTGATAAGAAAAACAAGTAAGTCATTAAATGTTAGTAGAACAACATTAAGTAAAGCATTAAAGAGGCGGGAACAAATAGAGGAACCTAACAATAATTCTCTTTGGGCATTCTCGGGTAGACTACCACACAAAGACAAGGTTGTTGATGCACTAAAAACATTAATTGAAAATTTTTGGCATGACAACACAAGAGTATTGCCCAACCAAAGAGATGTTGTTAGAAGGTGAATTGGGTCTAAAAATCATGAGCCACATGTGAAACACTATTTGGATATGACTCAAACTAAATGTTATGAAAGATTCCTTCAAAAGTTTCCTCAAATAAAAATTTCTCAAAGATTTTTTGAAATGGAAAAACCTTTTTATATTAAGATTAATCATGTACACACCACGTGTTGTTGTAGGATGCATATTGAATTTTCCATGCATTATGATATTTTTCGTCATATTTGTTCTACTTTGCACACTAACGATGTTTTGCAGGAATGTAATATACAAGCACCTCCTAAGTCGGCAAGATAATTTATTTTAAGTGTGCTATGTAATAGACATGATGGTTGTATTTATTATAAGATGCCTTGTTTGGAAGGTTCTTGTGCTATATGTGGTGGTTTGCAATGTTTATCAAGATGCATAGATTTGGAGAGCACACATGAAATTGGTACAAAACTAGTTTCTTTCAAAAAATACAAGACAGTCACATATGAAGTTAAATATGGAAAAGATTTGAAGAGATGTGAGCTGGTGAAAAATGATATATGTGTAGCTCAATTTATGAAATTTTTTCAAGAGAAACTAGTTTATGAGTACCTAATGCATACACATAGAGCTCAATGGTTAGATGAGCAATTCAAGTTATGTAAGGACACATTTCCTCTTGGCACCATTGTCTCTATCGTTGATTTTGCTGAAAATTATACACTACAACCTCAAAATGAAGTGCAATCCATTTATTATCACTCTACACAAGTTTCTATTTTTGTACACATAGCATTCATGCATGCAGATGATAGCACAGAGGAGGATAGAAAGGTTGTAAGAGAGTATCACTTCTACATAAGTGATGATCATACTCATTCATAAGAGTTTGTACAAGGATGCTTTAAAGTTTTCTATGATAGTTTAAGGGAAAGGAACATACGATACAACTGACACTTAATATGGTCACATAAATGTACCGCACAATTCAAGAATGCAAGGATGTTTTATTGGTTGACAAGGATGCATGTGACAAGCGGTGTACAATTTTTTTGGAATTTCACTGAGGCTGGAAATGGTAAGGGAGAGCACGATGGTGCAGAAGCATGTGTGAAAAGATCCCTAGCTAGGGAAGAATTGAAGTACGAAGGTGGTGCTAAGTTGGTAGATGCTGAAATAATTGTGCGATGGTGTAAGTCTACGATGGGTCCAGGTAATCTAGGTACGTCGTTGGTTCATAGATATTTTTGGCTGATTACTGAATCTAACATTGAAAACTATCTATATTGTTGTATAGTTGCAGGATCAAGTGACATGAACTCATTTATGAGTTCAAATTCAAGTTCACTGGTAATTTATACGAGATAGATGGTATGTTTTTGCTCTTCATGCATGTATTGTTTGTGGGAAGAATATGAATCAGAAGAGTGCATTGACAAATGGTCTTGTATACCATTGGTTCCCATTGATTCATATCAAATTCCCAAAGCACTACAATTGAGCCAGATGGAGACATCAGTGGATTTTGACCATGTATCCGACCTAGTGGATTCAGGTGATTTTTTGAGTTAATTTTTTTGCAAGTATTCTTTTTGGTTCATTTTGTTGTACATCATACTTTATTTTTGGTATTAATTAACACTTTATAAAATGCATTATAATGGTGATGAGCTGAATCGCACATCATACTTTATAAGTGGCAATGTGCTGATTTGTACATATGTACATGCTAAATTTTGTATATTAAAATGGCGATGAGCTGAATCGCACATATTCTAATGCCAAATTTTGTATGAAAGCCCATGAGATGATTTATAAGAAAATTTTTTGTATAATCAAATAGCCAAGAGCTGATTTGACCATATTTAGAGGCAAATTTTTGAATAATATGTGACAATGTTTTGTGACTATTTTGTGTGTCAATGTTTTGTGACTATGTTTTGAGTATATGTGATGTGTCCCTGGTCAGTCATGAGCATTCTTGATTCTTGTATAATCATGGATAATTATTTGAGTTATTATCGTGTCATAGGGGTCATAGATTGAGACTAGATACAATTTGAGCAAAAATTGTCATTGTTGTCAAAAAAATTGTCAAAAAAGTTGTCAAGCAACTTCTACATTGCGTCAGTAGGGTATGACTCTCAATGTTCTAGTGCTTTGGGATGCATGACAGAGAAATTGTCTAGCGTAAACCTAGCCACCTGGATGTGCTCGCGATGTTTGTTTGTGCATACGATTAACCGAATCAATTCTAGCCAATCTTGCAACTTTTCCTTGCATGCAACTGACAGTTTTTGGAGAAAGCAAAAAAATGCTACTTATTGAAAATGGCTCTGAGTCATCAAAAATTGAGATAGGCCATTGTAGAGGAGCCTCACGCGACCCCACAAGATCAAACAGATCGATCGTATGTGTCCTGGATTGGAATCGCACTAGTAGGGTATGACTCTCGATATTCTGGTGCTTTGGGATGCACATCAGGGGCATGCCTAGCATAAACCTACCCACTCGGATGCACTCGCAATGTCAGTTTGTGCATACAATGAACCAAATCAATTCTAGCCAATCTTGCAACTTTTCCTTGCATGTAACTGACGGTTTTTGGAGCAGGCAAAAAAATGATACTAATTGAAAATGGATTTGAGTCGTCAAAAACCAAGATAGGCATTTGTAGAGGAGCCTCACACGACCCCACTAGATCAAACGGATTTACCGTATGTGTTCTGGATTGGAAGAAACAGTCCGTGAAGTTTTGACAATTTTTTTGACTTAGGGCACTTGAGAGATCACACCTGTAGGGTATGACTCTCAACATTCTGTTGCTTTAGGATGCATGATAGGGGCATGCCTAGCATAAACCTACCCACCTAGATGCGCTCTCGATGTCGATTTGTGCACACAATGAATCGAATCAATTCTAGCCAATGTTGCAACTTTTCATTGCATGCAACTGATGACTTTTGGAGAAGGCAAAAAAATGCTACTAATTGAAAATGGCTCTGAGTCATTGAAAACCAAGATAGGCCATTGTAGAGGATCCTCACATGACCCCATGAGATTAAATGGATTGACCATATGTGTCCTTTATTGGAAGAAACAACCCGTCAAGTTTTGACAATTTTTTGGCCTCAGGGCACTTGAAAGATCGCACTGGTAGGGTATGACTCTCGACATTCTGGTGCTTTGGGATGCATGACAAGGGCATGCCTAGTGTAAACCTACCCACCCATACACACTCGCAATGTCAGTTTGTGTACACGACAAATCGAATCAATTCTAGCCAATCTTGCAACTTTTCATTGCATGCAATTGATGACTTTTGAAGTAGGCGAAAAAATGCTACTAATTGAAAATGGCTCTAAGTCATTGAAAATTGAGATAGGCTATTGTAGAGGAGCCTCAAGCAACCCCATAGGATCAAACAGATCGACCGTATGTATCCTGGATTGGAAGAAATAGTTCGTCAAGTTTTGATAATTTTTTAGATTCAAGGCACTTGAGGGATCGCATCGGTAGGGTATGACTCTCGATGTTCTGGTGCTTTGGGATGCATGACAGGGGCATGCCTATTGTAAATCTACCCACATAGATGTGCTCACAATGTCAATTTGTGTACACAACGAACTGAATCAATTTTAGCCAATCTTGCAACTTTTCATTGCATGCAACTAACGACTTTTGGAGTAGGCGAAAAATGCTACTAATCAAAAATGGCTTTGAGTAATCAAAAATTGAGATAGGCCATTGTAGAGGAGCCTCACGTGACCCCACAAGATCAAACTGATTGATTGTATGTGTCCTGGATTGGAAGAAACAAGCCGTCAAGTTTTGACAATATTTTGGACTTAGGGCACTTGAGAGATCTCACCGGTAGGGTATGACGCTCGACGTTCTGGTGCTTTGGGATGCACAATAGGGCATGCCTAGTGTAAACCTGCCCATCCGAACGTTCTTGCGATGTCAATTTGTGCACATGACAAACCAAATCAATTCTAGCCAATCTTGTAACTTTTCATTGCATGCAACTGATGACTTTTGGAGTGGGCGAAAAAATGCTACTAATCGAAAATGGCTCTGAGTTGTCGAAAACTGAGATAGGTCATTGTAGAGGAGCCTCACATGACCCCACAGGATCAAATAGATCAACCATATGTGTCCTGGATTTGAAGAAACAAGCCATCAAATTTTGATAACTTTTTGGACTCAAGGGAATTGAGAGATTGCACCTGCACGAAATAACTCTCGACATTATGGCGCTTTGGATGAACAACAGGGGCATGCCTAGCATAAACCTTCCCACTTGGATGTGCTTGCAACATCGGTTTGTGCACATGATGAAAAAAAATTGACCATTGCGAGTGTGAGGGTGCAAACACATTGTTGTTTATATTCATATTGTCAATTTTTGTTGTTTATATTCATATTGTTGATTACATATGCAAATATTCATTTAAATTTATAAAAGGGCAGCCACCAAATACAACAAATATACAATAATGAACTGAATACAAGGAGTTTTGTAGGGTTAATTCAACATTTTAGAAATTTTATCAAATCATATTCCACGATTGCAATGTTTTCTATCATATATTTTTGTTGTTTATATTCATATTGTTGATTACATATGCAAATATTCATTTAAATTTATAAAAGGACAACCACAAAATACAACGAATACAAAATAATGAACTCATTACACATTTATTGGATCAAATATCGATATTTATAGAAATAAAAAAGGCATGTCTGCCAAGTTAATACAAGTATTACAAAAATGTGGCATATGCCATGTCCAAATCAATATACAATAAAAATTTAGAATATATCTACATGTATTGGTCAGTCTATGACCAAAACTATAACTATATGATCCTAAACTTGTGGTGGATCATCAAAATCAAGCCTTTTTGGTGCAGTACACAGCTCTATAGATGGCTACAAAACCACAATTCAAAAGCCAAGTTAGAATTCTTTTGTAGAAAATAGTTCACAATTAACAACATAACTATGCATTTAACTTTAATTCCTTTGCAATTGAAATGTAGATTACCTCATCAGCTGATCTAGGAGCTAATGTCTTCGCTCTCCTCTCCTTGTCACTCTTAGGAGTTTTCTTGAAGACATACTTAAATGGATCCACATTATGGCCATACCACGAAGGGGTCTATTGTAGATTAAGTGTACAAATAATACAATGTACTAACATAAATATATCAAAAACACTTAAAAGCTATAATATAGAGAACAATGACGTACCCGTGCGTGAGATGCTTCTCCAATGGACTGAGGATGGCTCACCATTGATGTAGAAATTGTCGCTATTACCTATACAAAAAATGTACAAATATTAAATACAATTAATATAATGATAAGTATTGAAGGTTAAAAACAATTAATTTTACATATCAAATAAAAGTGTACCAGATCCTGAGATGGTTGTCCAGTGCAAGGAGGGTTCACCATTGACGAAATAGGTATGGATATTTCCTGTATGGAAAAATTATAAGATTATAATATATCACAAGTTCACATGTACGTGTGCATATAATTATGAAATCAAGAAAATAAAGTAAAGATACATACCTCCGCCCTCTCTTGATCCGTGGGTGAATCAGGTGCATTCAACAAATCTACAAAGCTCAATGGCTGCTATACATGTAAAATAGACAAAAAATACTAATCAATCTACAAACCCCAACTAATACTTGATTTCAACATTTTCAAACAATTGTACAACTAAAAATGTGTTCAATTACCTTCTTCACACGTTTTGGCATCTTCGAAGAATTCTTTTTCTTAGGATGAGCCATAAACGCAGAGGGGGTACCCTAAAAACACAAAATTAACATGAGATATTAGTACAGATAATAAATTAAACATAATTTTAAAAATCTAAAATAAAATGAATTGCATAATCCATCAAAACAATACATAAATATGATACCGTATAGCCTTGTAGGCCAAAATTGATCACTGAGAGCGTGATGTCATCAATCTGGGACATTTCATCCCCTGTCAACACCTACAAACCAGAAATTGGACAAAGCATTAAAGATAGTTAGTATATCTTGTATTATTTTGAATTCAAAGTGTACTATTCTATTTTAACATGTTACAAAATTTATACCTTAGGCATCGAAGTTGCAACTATAGTAACTAGGGGAGGTGTATGGGATACTGCTACTACAACCTGGAATGCATATTATTTGTCTCAATTTAAATCGATGTATAAATAAAAATTCATTTATGTAATTACAAATTTAAAGTGATTGATAAATAAAATGTTATGAATTCAAATCAACACACCTGTGTTTGTGGCTCATGGGTAAACACCATGTCCATCAACTCATCTGTCAGTGAGACATCCTCAACCATGTGAGCCTGACATCTATAGCTGCAAATCATGCACAGATGATATGAGGACCCATCTGCACCAGCTGCATCATCTATCCACGAGCATATCCCCAAGCAACTGACACACATATGCTCGATGGGCTCTTTGTTGCCCTCTAATGGCTCATCATCCAATACAATAGGGTGTGCTAATGATGTCCCATGCTGGATGATGGCACCAGTCAATGTTGTGGCTGCCTGAAGAGTCTATAGCTCCATCGACTCTTTCAACTCTAATGGGACAGCATGATGCACCTTGGGTGTGGGTGTGTTGGTGTAAATAATTATTCATTTTGGATATTATTACACTTACTTAAGTTAACTTAGGATAATGCATCTCTTCGTAGTTTGGATTTGAGACACATAGGGTAGTGTGCACTTAGGGATAGAGCTTGTACGAGAAATTCCACCTTTTGTGGTTTTATTTTGCTGTTACACTCCACATTTGGTGGGTCATCCATCTCTTGTGGAATATTATATTATTTCTCCTACCTACCCTTAGTATTTCTTACCTACCCTTGTTTCTCATTGAGCCACATGTCATATTTGTGTGCTCATACATCCATATGGCCTTGCCTATATAAGTAGGCCTCTATTCATTGTATTGGTTAATCCAGTTGATCATTTGTATATTGATGAGAATACAGTTTGTTCTTGTCATTCTATTATCTCTTTTATGCTTTTCATTGTGCCCTTGACATGGTATCAGAGCCATTGGGGCTTCATTGATCGATTTTTGGAGACATTGTGGAAGGCTTCTATTTTTGAATTTTGGGATCTTCATTTTTTGAGGGCATCATACAATGATTTGGACATCACCATTGAATCCAGGAGGCTGTTTCCATAAATTTCGACTATAAAGTCAACCTATTTTGGTGAGAAATTTTTTTTCCCCATTTTGGCTAATGTCGTATAGATTTCGAAATTTAAAAAAAAAAAAAAAAGTTTCAAAAAATTCAAAAAAAAAATCAAAAAAGACCTTTTTGTTTGGGGGTCCGCAGACCCCCCCGTACCCTTTTTGCCCGTAGGTGCTGCAGGCGTCGCCGTACCCTTCTCCAGGTTCCACTGTCACCGTCGTGCTTCGTCTACAGCGCCGCTCCGAACGCCGCACCGTCACCGTGTAGGTCCTCCCGCCGCTTCTCGACCGCAGCTCCCACCGACCGTCGCCATCGTACAAGTCCTCTCGCCGTTGCCCACACCGAGATCCACTGCCGCTGGTCTTCGATTCTTGGCCCACCGAAATCTCTCGTCTTCGGCAGCACCTTCTCTGTCGGCGACCACCTAACCCAGGCGGTAACCGCGTCCGCCATGTGGCAAGCGGCCACTGGCCCGTGGGAAAATAGTCAACTGCTCCACCACGTCAGATCCATACAGTCTGTACTGTACAGTTGCTACACCACGCAGTCATCCATACAATGCCACGTCATCCGTATGGTATGCACAGTCACATGCATAGTCAATAGTCCGTACAGTACAGACACCCAGTTAGCAGAGAGGCAAAGTTTTCGTGACGGTCATACGGTCGTCAAATTTAACATAGTGACTTGTTGACGTCAGCACCACATCAACACTTTTTGAAATTTTTTAACCCCTCTCCATTGGGCTTTTCAGTTTTGCAGTCCAACTTTGGAAGGCCATATCTTACTCATTTTTGCTCCTTTTTTGGTGCAATTTTTTTTGAAATGGGCTAAACTTTCATGATCTTCATAGTGGTGTGGTTATTTTTTGATTTTGGTGCACAAGTTTTTCAGGATTTTTGGATTCTCTCAGCTATACCTATCCAATCCTCAATTCTGCAACTTCAAAGGCCTCGTTTGAGCTCATACGACCTCCTTTTCAGGTGTCATTTTTTTTGAAAGTGCTTATTTTTTTGTCTACTTTCAGAATCTATGATCAGATTTTAGAGATTTTGAGTGAAAATTATACTTTCATATATTGGTCTTATTTGGCCTATTAAGTACTTGTAAATTGCTTGGATCTTAGTTAGATCTCTTGCATTAATAGTTTGAGACTCTTTTGGCCTTATTGAGGTAGTTGTAAAATTGTAAATCAGAAGTCCACTTTTCCATTTTTTGCAAGTGGCCCCTTGTATACGCACTACTTATAAAGTGCCAAATCATCACATTTGGGGGGGGTTCTTTGATTGAGTGAATTTGGGGGGGGTGTCTTGTGTGATTGTGCCTCTCTTTGTGCTCTTTCCATTCTTGTTGCAATGAGTCCTAATAAGTTTCCACCATTAACTCCACATAATTATGCATCATGGAAAATTAAAGTATGGAGTAAACTAATGGAAAAGGGTCTCACACACTACATAGATGGAACAATAATAGCACCACCTGATCCTAAGGCTGATGCAATTGCTCAATTAGAATGGCTCACAAAGAATTGTATGGCTCTTGGAACGTTATGCAAGTATGTATCAGATGACCTCATTTTCCACATTGAGAAGTGTAAAACAATTAAAGAGGCTTGGGATATGTTTTAGAAATTGTATGGACAAGTTGATGAAATCAGAGGCTATCAGATTGACAATGAGCTCACCAACTTAGATCCCAAGAATTTTGATACAATCCAAGATTATGTAACCAAAGCAAATGAACTAAGAGCAAAGCTAAAGGATTGTGGAATTGACAAAAAGGATGCTCAGTTGATCTTCAACTTGTTGGATAAGCTTGCACCAGAATATGCAACATTTGTATCTAGCTTCCAAACTCATCATTTGACAGTGGGGAGTTCTTATGTTATGCCTTCATTTGATGCTTTCACAAAAGTGTTGATATTGGAACAATCTAAGTTGTTGAACATGGGGTTTCTCAAGTCTTCAAAGTCCAAGGCTTTGGTAGCAAATCAAGGAAATCAAGGAAGTCAAGGCAAAGATTCCAAGAAGAAGAAGAAGCAATCCAAGTCTAAGCCACACTAGGAAAGAGGACAATCATCCTCTCCATCACAAGGCATTTTTTCATCCTCTTCCAAGAAGGGGACACCGCCTAAGAAGGATAAACCAACTTGTGCATCTTGCAAAAAGTATGGTCATGATAAGCATCGATGCCACGCAAAGCAAGTTGATGAGTTAACCAATCTTCTCAAGAAAAACAACATCAACTTGCCATCTGCCTACACAAAGAAGGATTGATCTCCTTCCTCTTCCTCACAGTCTAAGGGAAAAGGGCAAGCATTTGTGGCTATAACAGGTTCTTCACAACAATGGATACTTGACTCGCGTGCCTCATATCACATGGGTTCTATAAAGGAGCAGTTTTCTTCATTGGAGCCATCTAAGGTACCTCACATTTACATAGTTGATGACACATAAGTAGAGGTTGAAGGGAAAGGTTTAGTTGACATGGATGATGGAACATTTGAGAATGTTCCTCTATTTTCCTAACTTGTCTACCAACCTTCTCTCAATCTACCAAATCACTCACTATGGGAATGGGAAAAAGGTTGAGTTTACACTAGATTCAGTTGTGGTAAAGGAACTTGATAATGATGCCTTGGTAGTAGTGGGACAAGTCAATGACAACTCAAGGCTTTATTCATTCTCCCACTTTGTGCCAAGTTCACCTTCTAGGGCCTTGCTTACTCATTCAAATTCAGAAAGTAAGCTATGGCATGAGCGGTTTGGTCACCTCAACTACCGCTATCTTCAGCAACTAAGCACTAAAGACATGGTCACAGGTCTACCTTGAATTAGTTTTTCAGATGGTGTATGTTCAGGTTGTTCCATGGGCAAGCATCCCGAAGAGAAGTTTGATAAAGGGAAACCTTGGAGAGCTTTGGAAGTTCTTCAACTTGTTCATAGTGATGTAGCAGGTCCATTTCCAGTACCTTCATTCAGTAAGGCCTGCTATGTTCTTACCTTCATTGATGACTACTCCCGCTTCACTTGGGTCTACTTTCTCATTCATAAGAGTGAAGTATTTGATAGATTTCAGGACTTCAATACTTGTGTGGAGAAGCAATCAGGGAAAGTGGTAAAGATTCTTTGCACAGATAATGGAAGGGAATATGTGAACAAGAGACTTGAGGATTTTTGTACATTTGAGGGGATTGATCTTCAGCATTTTGTTGCATACACTCCACAGCAGAATGGGGTTGCAGAACACAAGAATAGAACTCTCAAAGAAATGGCTAGCTGTATGATACATGCACGTTCTCTTGATCCTGCCTTTTGGGAAGAGGCTATCAGTTGTGCCACACACTTCCAGAATCAGGTTCCTCACAAAGCTTTACAAGGTATTACTCCTTTTGAAGCTTGGGCTGGTAGGAAACCGATTGTGAGACATTTCAGAGTCTTTGGGTGTCCAGGATGGGCTCGCATACCTCCATAGAAATGCAAGGCATTGGAACCTTAGAGTTGACCTTGCATATTTGTTGGATATCCTGAGGGTGTTAAGGCATACAGATTGATGGATCCAAAGACACATGAGGTATTCATTGAGAGGAGTGTTCACTTTGAGGAAAGCTCCTAGCTTAGCCTCTCTACCTCCTCCACCTTCCTCCATTGTGGATAGTGATGTTAGTGATTTAGATGATGAGACTCCCTCAACTTTGACTCGCAGGGTTACACCTCTGCAGGGTCCACTTGTAGTTGAGGAGCCTTGTTCTCCACCTCCACCTAGACCTCGTTGGGCTTGACAGACACTTGAGTCCGCGGGTTCTCTTGTTGGGGATCCTTCAAATACACAGAGAACTCGATCACAACATCAGGATCTTCCACATGCATTCATTACTACCACTTCTGATCCATAGACATTTAGGGAAGCATCAGGGGTTCCTGAGTGGGACCAAGCTATGGAGGAAGAGTATAGCTCCTTGATGAGGAACAATACATGGGATTTAGTCCATCTCCCTAAGGGGAGAAAGATGGTTCGATGTAAGTGGATCTATCGGACCAAGTTTGCAGCAGATGGTAGTGTGGATAAGTATAAGGCTCAGCTTTTTGCAAAAGGTTTTTCTCAGGTTGCAGGTGTTGACTATACTGAGACCTTTGCCCCCGTAGCCAAGATGAACTCCATTCATTTGACACTTGCTATTGCTGCAGCTCATGGTTGGGCTGTACATTAGATGGATGTGAAGAGTGCTTTTCTTCATGGTGATCTTGATGAGGAGATTTATATGGAGCAGCCATAGGGTTTCATCCAGGATACTTCCTTGGTTTGCAGACTAAGGAAATCTCTCTATGGCCTTAAGCAGCCCCCCAGGGCTTGGTATGCCAAGATGGATTCCTTTCTTCTCTCCACAGGGTTCACCAGGTGTCATTCCGATCCGAATGTCTACATTTTGCGACAAGATGACTCTCACTTGATACTTGTGCTCTATGTTGATGACTTGATCATTACAGGGAGTACTTCATCCATCATTAGCAGGGTCAAATCTGCTTTGCATGATAGATTTGCTATGACTGACTTGGGTCTTTTGCACTACTTTCTCAGGATAGAGATTTCACAGTCACCTTCCAGGATCACACTATTGCAGCCCAAGTATGCTCTTGATCTACTTGCACACTTTCATATGGTTGATTGTAAGCTTTCCCCGACTCTCTTTCTTTCAGGAGTCAAGCTTGAGGCTCATTGTTCTTCACCACCAGTTGATGCCACTTTGTATCGTCAGCTTGTGGGTAGTCTCATCTACTTGACTCATACACACCTTAATATTTCATTTGTAGTTGGCATGGTTTCCCGCTTCATGCAGGATCCACATGAGCTTCATTGGAAAGCTGCCAAATGCATCCTTCATTACATCCAGGGTACACATCACTATGGGATTCACTATGCAGCAGGCACAGGACTTCGCTTGGTTGGTTACACAGACTCCGATTGGGCTGGCGATCTAGTTGATTGTAAGTCTACTTCTGGTTACAGTTTTCACCTTGGTTCGGGCCCCATTTGTTGGAAAAGCAAGAAGCAACATGCTATTGCTCTCTCTTTGACTGAGGCTGAGTATCGAGGTGCTGTTAATGCAGCGACTGAGACCATTTGGCTCCAGTAGATTCTCACAGAGTTTGGTTTCACCACTCCACGACCGACAGTTCTACATTGCGATAATCAGAGTGCTATTGCAATCTCGAAGAACCCAGTCCAGCACCAGTGGACCAAACACATCGAGATTCATATGCACTATATCCGAGAGCTCATCTAGGAGTAGGTCATTGAATTGCAGTATTGTCCTACAGCAGAGAAGGTTGCTGACATATTCACCAAACCTTTCACTGAGAGTAAGTTCTAGTAGTTACGATCTCTCTTGGGGGTGCGGGATGTGTCATTAGGGGGGGTCAGCTGACTTCTCCTTCCTCTCTTATTGGGGTGACTTTTTCCTCTTTGAGGTTTTGTCCTCCTTCTTTGAGAGTCTTTTGTACATTCATCTCTCTTTTGGGGGGGGGGGGGGGGTTTTCCCACTGGGTTTTCTCCCTTTCTCCATTTGTGAGAGATTGCATTGCATAGTTTTGCTTGCATTTGCAAATTGTACATGGGTACCTATCATGGCCTAGTAGTCGGGACCCATCTTGCATTGTTGACTTAAGTCTTCATTCCCCTAAGTTGCACTTAAGGGGGGGTGTTGGTGTAAATATTTATTCATTTTGGATATTATTACACTTACTTAAGTTAACTTAGGATAATGCATCTCTTCGTAGTTTGGATTTGAGACACTTAGGGAAGTGTGCACTTAGGGATAGAGCTTGTAGGAGAAATTCCACCTTTTGTGGTTTTATTTTGCTGTTACACTCCACATTCGGTGGGTCATCCACCTCTTGTGGAATATTATATTATTTCTCCTACCTAACCTTAGTATTTCTTACCTACCCTTGTTTCTCATTGAGCCACATGTCATATTTGTGTGCTCATACATCCATATGGCCTTGCCTATATAAGCAGGCCTCTATTCATTGTATTGGTTAATCCAGTTGATCATTTTTATATTGATGATAATACAGTTTGTTCTATTCATTCTATTGTCTCTTTTATGCTTTTCATTGTGCCCTTGATCTTGGCAAAATCCTACAGGGTGCTAGGGGGCGGCAACTCTCTGCAGCTAATTGCTTATGGGCTCCAGGTCTATCTTGGGCAGAGCCACCACCTCTACCATGAAACTCTCTCATGTCAAAATAGTTTGGCCGCACATTGAGCACAAACTCACAATATATTTTTCTCAAAAAATATAATGGCACCTCATAATTATTACAAGGTGGATCATTGAAGACCATCCACCACCTCTCCCAAAAAAATGCTTCATCTACACATTGGTACATCAATGTATGGGAAACCTCTTTGCATTAAGAGGTAATGATTGACCAGTTTTGGGATCAACCAAAATGGCATATATTTGTTGTTTAGAAATATTTTTGTTTTTTATTCCATCGTATGATAGCCCATTGGCATAGAATTGACGACACCTATCCCTAAAGCTTCCCCATTTGGTAATTTATGTGGAAACAACTATGGCACCACTAGCTAATGTTTCTAGGCTAGTGGCGAGGGATTGATGATGGTCAAGTTCAAAAGTTTTCAATTTTACAATCAGTCTATTGATTTTAGACGTATTTTGTCCTAACTGATTAATTAATTCATCTTATGTTTTAGGTGTGCGGTCAAAAGGAGGAATTGGGGGTTGTTCTTGTGTGTTTTCAGGAGGTGCATTTGGTTGTTCTTGTGGGTTTTCAAGAGGTGCATTTGGTTGTTCTTGTTCTGGATTAGAAGAATCTAGTTTTTGAAACAAAAAATGAAAAAACCTAATCAAAATTAATGAAATTAAATTCAAAATGTAAAACAACTAGCATATACCAAAAAGAAAGACAAAAATAAACAAAAACTAACCTTGATCCATAGCCTGGAGGACAAATCTAGCACCTCGTTCGCAGTTTAGGAGAGGAAATGGGGAAAAAATGAAGTTAAAAACATGCTATTCATGGGTAAATGAGACCCATTTTTTTTTCCTTTTTACCAGGCACCACGTATGCGGTTTTATTTGGATTATTAGCGCATACGCGCTCATTTTCCTATGAGTAGTGCATACGCACTCAATTTCCTAGGAGTAGCGCGGACGTGCTCATTTTCCTAAAAGCAGTGCGTACGTGCTACCTTTTCTAGGCTTGAGAAGAGCAAACCTAAGCACGTACGCGGGAATTTCAAATTTTAAAACCGCATACTCACTGCTTGTTTTTCCAAGTTTTTTTTGGGTGGTGTCCACTTTCCTGACCACCATCTTTGTGCACATGCCCGTCAGTTCTCTGAATTGTTGAAATTGTCAACAAGTTCTTGGTTCCTTCCTTATTGCCTATCGTTGCCTCTTCTTCATGAATTATATATTGATTATGTTGATCAAAGGGTTCCCTAGTTACTAGAACCTCAAGAATCTCTATCCCAGTTTGAGGCCGTCATTTCTATGTTGATTTATTCCTAATGGGGCCTAAATTGCCAATTTGAGCAAATTGTACGAAGTACATGAAATTTGAAAGATGCTTCATCAAACCCAATCTCCAAACCTCTAAACTAATGCATTATCTAACAATTAAAAATATTACAATTCACTTGCAAATGCCAAGCTCTTTTAATGGATGCCAAACATAAATTAAGTACATTGAGATAATGGATAACCTCCTACCCAAAACTTTATATTTATAGGCAATAGAGTGATGATGAGAGGAAAACTTACTAGAAAGTTCCCAGCCATTTTTCCACTAATAATTAATGTCCCAAGGAAAATAAGCTATACAAAAAAATGTACCTCAATTTTGCCATTAGAACCAACTTGTGATTGCACATTCTCTAAGACATCTCTTTTATGTTCTACAAACCTCATGCCTAAGCAACCAAGATTTGCTTGCAAGAATGAGCCAAACATTAAATGCCTTTGCAATATTGAATGCATTTTACAAAACCTCAAATATATTAAATGCATCCACCCATTGAACCCATTTGAATATGTGCTCACTAGACCATAAACCCACAATATGTCATTCACATTAGCATTACAATGTCATATTTGACCTCCCTTAGGAAAATATTGTCTAATCTTAATGTATTTCATCCCATTTAAACATTGACAATAACATTACAAAATAAAATTAAAAAAATAATAGAAACTATAAAACATCTTCCCAACGCTACATATTTTTGGGATCTTGAATTCAACTTGATTGTCAAACTTCACACTACATAGATAAAACAAAATACTCTTATTCCAAGGTGAATATTAGATTGTCACCATTTATTTTTTATTAAACTTAAGACTTTCACTTTTTGAAATCTTTTAAAATTATATTCATTCTTCAATAATAAAACTAGATATACATTTTCTATTTATTTTCTAAAATTAATTATTAAAATATTTAAAAATCAAATATTCAAAATATTCATACTCATTTATTAATCGAAGTTAATTATAGAGAATTATGAATCCCATATAATTATCTTTTAAACATGTTTTTAACCTTTATAAAGAGATCAAAGATAACTTTATATATAGAGCAACCACATATCGCATGGACAAAGAATATGACAAATTGATATACTGAACTTTCTTGTCGCCTGGCTGAATTGACAATGACCTCATTTTAAGCATTCCAATATCATGACAATGACTTAAAACGTAGCATAAACTTTATTTCTATACAAACTTTCTTACGAATAGAAAGGATTACATAAGCTAGCAATTGCAGCTCAAACTTTAAACATGAAAAATATCATGCTAGAAATTGCAACAAAAGTGGAAACAATACCTACTTTTAGCTCTTATTCAATGACTATCTTTCTACTGCAAACATGTTAACACACAAAAGTTATGTCCTAATAGAGATGGGGAGATCAGCTTTGAAAGTTGAAACAGTGATGACAGATGGGAGCAGACTCAAGTACTCTGCACTACACTTGTGCTCTTCACTCTCCAATTCATTAGTTTTGCTTTGCAGATAGTTGGACAAATCTGAACCCACATTGTTGGACACAATGACAGTTCCTTTCCCAATCATTCCTCTCTCCCTAAGCACCAAGAAATCTGACAGGTAACTTTGCTTGGAGTGATCCATCAATATAAAATCAAAGTGTGGAACCCCTTCATCATCCAAGATCTCACACAAGTCCTCCAATTTGTCACTCACTGTTCCTTCCATGACTTCCACCTTTGATGCAACCCCTGAGACCACACCAAACCAGAAACAGAAAAAGGAAAAACAAGTTAAAGACAATAACTTCTCTATAATTCCAAATGAAAGAAAGTGCCTGAGAGAAAACACATTTGATCTCTGAGTGTATATTTACAGTTAGAAACATTGTCAGCATCCTCATGTTTACACTAACAGCCAGATGAAAAGAAAACTACACTAACTTACCTACATGATTAATCATTGCTTTGGCAACATTGCAATTATTTGGATTCATTTCTATAGAGACCAGCTTGCTGCCAGGCTTTGTCATCTTGGAAGCAATTCTAGTGGCAGAATACCCACAATAAGTTCCAAGCTCTAAGGCCAATTTGGGTTCACATCTCTGCACTGCAGATTCCAAAATGGAACCCTTTTGCTTGCCAATGCTCATCATCCAAACACTTTGAGTGTAATCATCAATGGCAGCCAAGACAGCCTTTGCATTTCCTTCCTCTACCTTGTTAAGAACATAGTTAAGCAGGACAGTTTCTCTGCCATCAGGGGACTGCCCTGTGAGCCTTGCCATCTTGCTTGACACAAACACAAAGTATGACCACAGCCTTGACATCATCTGTGGAACCATCATTCTAAATCTGTTGATGAAAGAAATTTCAAAGCAAGAACAATAGTATATATGCTTCAAAAGAAAACTGTAAGAAAACTTAACCTGCTAAATGTGATGGACAAAAGATCGATAGGTCTTGTTATGTTGTTCATAGCTCATTTACAATCCATATTTGTAAGGGAGAGATTGTGCATATGCATGATATAGGATTCCTTAGTGCTATATATTTAATTTTTGTCTACAGAAGAGAATAAGTAAACTGATGGACGAAGTTATTCCTTAGTGCTATAAAGGTAGTATTTTTAGACGATTTTCCACATGGTTTCTTAGGTGTATTCTTGTTTGCGAGTTTACAGATTATTCTATACATGCTTTCACATAGGTATCTTTTGGTGTACAAAGCTTGAGAGGGTTCATATAGGTTTTATTGAATTAGTATTTATGGAAAATAAGTGAGCATAGAGAAATATATTTTAGGAAGAAATATTTTAATTTTATTTCAAATAAAACTATGTATTTGAATTTCATTTCAAAAGTTGTAATAATAAATTTTTTATATTTATGTTAATTTTTATTTAATTTTGAATTTATTTTGATAAAATTATTTAATATTAAATATATCTATAAATAACATGGTTTTGAGTAAAGTTGGGTTCATCTTTTAATCTATTGTCCTTTTTCAGTTACACATACTTTCATGTATTTAATCTTATCTCATTTTTATCTATTTATCATAATATTATATCATGTATTATATCAACACTTACACTTACACCTATGCATTCATTACCTGCATCAATATTAACATATTTTTATCTAGGGTCAATCTTATGAGATGCATGAGCAATTTTGCACCATGTGGAATTTGATCCTTAAAATTTTTAAATATGATATTCAAAATTTGTAAAGTCCTACCAATTTCATTTCATTGTTACCATGAGCTAGCTTGATAAGTGTTTCATGTGGCTAGTTGTTATGTCTTGGTAATTTAATGAATTCATTCTATATCATTTAGCATGGAAGAATATCTCAATTTATCCTATTATCAAATTCTCATATCATTGTAGGAGTATTTCAATTTGAAGCAATAAAAGGAACCTACTGTTACATCTTCATTCTAGGAAATTTGCATAATTAAAGAGGGTTCAAGCATTTAAATCAAAATAAATTGTGTTTATTCAAATGGATGTTAACCTTGGATTTAATGATGCTTTTGATTTAGTGATCTCGTTGACATATTTTTCATTACTATTGGTTCTTGAGTATCATTGATGAAAAAAGTTTTGAGCTTAATATTTTGTAGAAGTTCATAGTACACAAAATCACATATGTGGATTACAGATGACCATTCTACATTAGAGTGCTTTTGTGGTGGGTAGGATAAATTCCATAGGGCACAAATTCAATCCACAATGAATTCCTAGGTTCTTATGATACTTTAAGGTACAATTAAAAAATAGAGGATCAATTATTAGACTCACGATATGTTGATTTTAGTGCATAATTAGATTTATTCATTACTATAGACACCTAAAAATATCTCATTGATCATGTACTAATTATTCCTCTAATTGATTAAACAAATATTTAATTATTTAATTAAGTTAATTAATCTTATTCTTCTAAATTCATATTTCTTCATCATCTTACTAATTATTCTATTTCTATCCTCATCAATTAATCATTTAACACTTTTTTCTTAATATTAATTAAATATTTATTATTTAATTAATTATGATTTAATTCCTTTAATTGAATAAACTTTATTATTTAATTAAAATTCATTAAATAGTTTCTTTAAATTATTTAATTAGTTAATTAATTCTTCTAGTTCCAAGTCTAAATCCCCAAATTCTAATTTTGTTTAATTTCATTAATTCATCAAATTCATATTCATATTCTTCTAATTTCATCTAATTTCATTAATTATTCCAAATTCAATTCTTTTAATTCTAATTTCAAATACATATGCATGATTTCAAAAATTAAATTGAAAATCAAAGTCAAGTTTCAAGTACATTAGCTTGCTCCCAGTTTCCTCTGTTTATCTTCATTATTGGAAATGATGGAGTAATAAATCATGCGCACACACTTAAGAGTTAATCCTGTTTAGTTCTGGAATTGGTTGTTTGATCATTGGTTTACTCATCCTTTTTCTCTTATACATCATTTTGAATGATAGTAGCTTTAGGCGTCAGCTTAACCAGAGATTCTGAAGTTCTAAATTTCCTAGAGTCATTTTTCCCATATAGTCGCCATTTGTTATGCCCTGCATACCTAACCCCCATTAGTTTCCTTTTGTTGAAAATATGGGTCCCTCTTTTGCTTTCTGTTGCTTTGTTTTATGTTTTGTCTGGCAACCTTGGAACCCCGGAACCCCAGAGTCCCGAGGTCTCCTTTGTTCATTTTTGCTTTGACCTACCCCAGAACCTCGGAACCCCAAAGTCTCGAGGTTGGTCTCCTTTGTTTGTTAGTTGGTGCATTATCCCAAAACCCTAGATCCCAAAAGCTCTGAAATTGTGCCTTGTATTTTCCTTTTTTGTTGAAGCCTTGGAACGCCAAAGTCCTGAGTTCTTTGCATGTTGTCTTTTCTTCTTGACACTTCAGAGTCCCGAAGTCCCGAGGTTGTCTTGTTTAAAGACCTCGAAACCCTGGAGTTTCGAGGTCATTTTGTTCTTGTCTACCCCGGAACTCTGAAACCCTGGAATCCCTAGGTCCCTATTGTCTTCTACCTCAAAATCTCGGAGTCTTGAGGTCTCTTTCTCTTTTCATTGTTTTTGCCTGTTTTTGTGATTCACCCCAAACCCCGAAGTTCTGAGGTGGGTTTTTGGTCTTTGTTTTGCTTTGACCTCGGAACTCGGGAACCCTGAAGTCCCAAGGTCCTATTTAAGATGTTTGTACAGATGAGGTTGGGGGGGGGGGGCACGTATAAATAGAGAGTGAGTTTTTCAAAGCTCATTTGTGCATTCAACTTTCTAGAGCTCTTGCCTTCGACCTCCCGACTTCATGCCTTTGTCCTCTCATGTATTCTTTCGTGTTCTTGGGTGTTTTTCCTCACCAGGTTGGTGATTTTCTTTCTTTTCTTATTGATTTATAGCTTAGATCTTTTTGTTTTGTGAGTTTCTTGTTTTTCTTTTTTGATTTTTGTCTTGTTTTTGGTTTTTCGCGTGCCTTAGTTTTTCACCCTAGAACCCTGGACCCCCACAGTTTTGGGTTAGATCGTTCTTCCCATCAACCCCAGAACCCGAGAGTCCCAAGGTCGATCTTGTTCCTTGTGCATGTTGAACCCGGAACCTCAGATCCCCAGAGTTCCAACGTCTATCTTTTTGAGCTCACTATGTTTACACCCTGGAACCTCGGATCCCCGAAGTTCTCGAGTTTCTTTTGGGTGTCTTATTGATCTATTCTAGGACCCCAGAACCACAGATTCCAAAGCTTAACCTCATATCTTAAACCCAAAACCCCAGAGTTCCGGACTCCATCTAGTTTACCCATCTGAGAACCCCGGAACCCCAAAGTTGTGGATTTTCTGTTTTAAGTCTAGCTACCCTAGAACCCTGGAACCCCAGAGTCCCGAGGTGGATGGAGTTTTTAATGTATTTATAAAATGGATTAATTCTTGGTTCTTTCTTGCAAATTGAAGCGATTAGATGGACCAAAATCCCAGCAAGAGAGGAAAAGAGATAGAAAAATTTCCCATAACAATGAAGTACCATTACCAGGGACAAGTTTATGTATCGAAACTGGATGCTCATATCAAATGGGTCATAGACACTAAGGTGGGGCACATTGAAATTAAGAATATCAGAGCGCAATTAGAGAAGCTAAGGCTAGAGGCCCCATTGAGAAGGATTAAAAGATTAGGCCTAGTGGAGGATACTATCTTCCCATAGTCAGTACAGGCCCCTAAATTTATCATGACAATTGATCAGTTTTATGATCCTGATACTAGGAAGTGCATAGATGCACAGGGTAAGATAGCAATTGTTTTTTCTTCGGACATGTTAAGATTTGTGTTTGAAATATTAAATGTTAAGATAGTAATTTTTTTTTCTTCAGATCCCCATAAGAGATGAAATATTCCTCTCTACCAAAGAAGAAGCCCTGGGAGTATGGAACAGTAATGTGACCTCAAACAAGAGGCACATGAATGAAAATTGGTTGGAATAAGAGAGTAAAACGGGCTTAAAGGCCACAAATATATTGATGGAAGATTTCAAAGAGCCACAAAGAGATTTAATAAACATGTTGAGAAAGGCCTTTGGCAAGCCTAAGTGCAAGCACTTTCATCCATGGATGTTCCAGTTTATGACTACCATCCTCATAGGGAAGCAGTATTCTGACTAGGTGGAAATCGTCTCAGATAATATATAAAAACAAATGAAGGAGGTCCACCAAACAAAGAAGTTCTTTTTCGCCTCCTATGTCATTTGAGTGGTTGCTTAAGTAGGTAAATTTCCAGGCTTATAGGTGGAGGGTCAACTTGGGGATGAAGAAGGCTAGAAGAAATTTTGGGAATATTATTCCCAACTCCCTCTAAATAATGCAAAGGTACACTTTAAAAGAATCAATGATGCCTTCCTCTTCCTTGTAATTATGAAACTAACAGGTGATACAGGGTACATAATATGCCCCAAAGCCATGACAATCATTCAAGAATGGGTGTGTTGGTTCATTCAAAACCAGCACTCCACATACATAAGGGTCAGTGGGTTCACAGGGAACCCGATGCTACTGCCAAGTTATTGTAATGATCGCATCATTTTGCTAGAGTATGTTAGACAGTTGCTCGGTCTTCAATCTTCCCTGTCATCAAAACATAAGGTAGGAATAGATTTTTTAGTTTCTACTAGGTATTTCTCTTGTTCAAAAATATAGGTGGTGAATATAGCGGAGCAGGAGCTCCAAGATTTGAACTTAAAGGAATTTGATTATGCTAGGGAATACTATGATCCCTATGGAAAACTCAAGAAAACTATACCTAAAGCATATGAGGGGCACGAGCTTAGACTAGAGGATTTTTGGGAAAATCTCCAAGATAGTTTTGAAGTAAGGGAAAATAATTATAATAGACTATATGTACCCCAAATTAGGGATTTTGAAATAGAGACTAATCTCCCTAAAGACTTGAGGGATGATAGAGATTTACTCGACTCTGTGTACAAAGAGCAGGAAATTGATAAAAGAGCCCTCTCTCCTATAAGGTGGTCCATGCATGAGGATCTTAATATAAACAAAGTGTCCCAAGCAGTTGCCAATAGGACCAAATAATGGCTTAGTGTAAGGTTTAGGCCTAGCGCTTCGAAGGGGAAGCAGAAGGAGTCCACCTCAGGTGTGCCCCAATCAAGGGGTTATAAAGAATATGCTCGGAATACAAGATCAAGCTCAAGGTAGAATACATCCACTGACCCAAATAAAGAAGTTGGCCCTTAAGATAGCACTGATGACTTAATGACAAAGCTTCATGTGCAGATGAGAAAATATGAGTTATTGAAGAAGGGTGCAGACCTTGGAGTAACAAGTGGACCAGGAGTTGTACCACTCACTGAATTTCTTCCACCAAGGATAGTTATAGGAAAGACTAGAGGGGAAGGTGCTTAGGAGGAAGAAGAAGAAACAAAAACAAATGAAGATGCACCCACTTGGCCTCCTCCAGCAACTACAACATAGGTCCCAGTTACCAATGCTCCTATGCCTCCACTGGTTGATACAACCACAGTGTCACCCAGGACACGGGCATTTAGGCCTACCACTAAAAATGTAATTATCATAAATATTGAATCGGACTCTGATCAGGAAGAGGAACAACCTAGGGAATAACAATCACTTGGAGGGGAGAAAGAACGAAGTGAGGTGAAAGATTTGTTGAATGAAAGATTATATTTAACCCCTCAAGACCAAGAGGACCTCCTTAAATATATAGCCATTGGGAAAGGTATGACATAAACAAATAAGGAGGGAACAATTTTCATGAAGGAAGTTAGTGGTAAGTTGGGAGAGTTGCAAAAGAAGCAACAATTGAATGAAGATGTAGCTCTCTGGGCCGATCCTTCCCATCGAATAACTTCATTCCAAGGATACAAAAGCATGGGAGTAGAAGATAAGGGTGAAGTAGAAGAATAGGCTAACATCCATATTGTAACCACTGACATGGTACCACATTAAGGTGACAAGGACAAAGATGCCACACAATAGCTTGAATTCACCTTTGTGAGGAAGAAAAGAAAAGTAGAGCTACCTAAAGTTACATTACAACAAGCAATCATGGAGGAATCAAGAAAGGTCAAGAAACCTAAGGTTGTACATCATTTGTTGAGAATCGGTTCTGGTGAAGTGGTTGCGGATATGGTAGTTCCACTTCACACAGAGGGTCAAGCCTCCCCTAAATACCAAGTATCTCAAGTAAAATTGGGCAGAAAACCAAGTGGGGAGAGTTGGATACTTTGGAACTAGCTACCCGTGTCATCAAGGGACAAATAGAGAAAGAACATACTTCCCACATAGAGCTTAAAGCACAACTGGAGTAGTACACGCAGCTCTTGGTAGAGATGGGAAAACCTCTAGATTCTTGCACAAATGATAATCTACCTTAAACCTCATCACTTCCAAAAGAAGAGGTAAAAGCATTAATAGAGGTAAGACAAGTGGTCGTTGCAACGAATTCATGGGCCCAAATAAATGCCTCAAAAATTAGATTGTTTTTGCAAAATACTATGAAGTATAAGGAGGCAGTATAGGTAGGAGGAGCATTAGCTTCTTCTTCTAAGAAATGGGAGCGAAATCTCAAAATATTTAGTACACAGTTCTAGATATTAAGTAAAGTTTTTCACTTAGGAGAGGAGGTAATAATAAAGAAAGACCTCTTGGGTTGTGATAGTTGTAAGAACTTGCAATCCTACACATACATTTGGGAACTAAAGATCGAGATGGTCTAGTAATATGTGAAGGATGTGGCAGACATCTGAGTTCCTCTCCTTAAGGCAATTTTGAAATATGAGGATTTTGTAAAGAATCTACTCAGAGTTTTTGGATTAGGGATAACTGATACAGGGGTTATGGAGGAAGAGCAAGTACTGAGTCAGTGGGATGCATATGAGGCCCTACATTTGGTACCTCTAACTTATTTTGATGTCACATTGATGGATAGATATACTTACTTAATTACACATTGTCAAGAGGTAGCAGAAACAATAGGGGAATCAGAGAAGAAAAGAGAGAAGGCAAAGGAAATTTTGAAAAAGTATAAATTTTGAATCAAGCATGTTTCTTATCCTCCAGCTGAAGAAGTTGCATGTATCATTAATAATTATAAATCCTATAAAAAGAATTAGAAGATGAACCTACAGTTACTAAAGATAGAAAGATTTATGAGAAGAGATTTTGCATGACTTCTTCACTGCTACTCCGACTTTAGCTCCAACTCATGTTCTAGTTCTAAACAAAATTCTGCATGGCTATGAAAGACTGGCTCATACACCATGCTCTTCATAGTGCTCACCAAACCTCTGTTTCGTAGTAGTTAACTGGAGTCTAGAGGCAAAAAATTGCAAGCTAACTGCGACTCCTAGTTTTGAGTTCTTAATTTAGATTAGGTTTATTTCATAAAAAGTAGGGTAGAAAACTCTATAAATAGAGAAGTTTGATGCATATGTAAGGGTCCCCAAATTGTTGATTTGAGGCCCACTTAAAAATTTTAGATTATTTTGCAGATTGTTATGAACTTGAGTTATTTTTGTTACACATTCTTTGAAATTAATATAAGAAGCAGCTTATAGATTGCTTGATCTATGCATATGTTCTACAAGTTTGTTCTTTGTAATCCAGTAATGTCTATTGTTTGAAATTAGCAACATGTTCTGATCTTCCGTTTATTGGTTTATGACTCATGCTACGCATGTAAGTGGTGTATGAGAATTACTACAATAGGCAATATTATGGTGATATTCTTCCATAAATCTATAAGGTTGCTGACTTTGCAGGTTTACTGGAGGTTCGTTGTTGAATGCTGATTAAGATAATATTTGATAATCTTTTGGATTGCAAGAAGTTCAAATTAATTAGTTTCATTGTTATTTTCTTATTTCCTTATCTATTTTAGTTTATTTCTAGAAGAATCTTAAAACCATAAAATACAAAAAAGAAGAAGTGAAGTTATTAATGATTAGTGGGATTTAGTTTTAACCAACAAACCCCTTAACAGGTACAACCTTATCAACCATTGGGCTTCCCATCACCGTCAAGACCTGACCATAGAGACCTTGGAGTGATTAGTTCCCTAGAACTTATTTCTTTTTAGGAGAGGTGGTGAGTGTTCACATTGGCTACCTGACTACTAGTGAGTGTGTCAAAATAGTCATAAACACCACTAATTCACCCTCTCTCTTAGTGGTACATTGTGTTCAACAACTTCATGCACTTAAATGTGTATGGAGATCTATGGTTCAGGGGGAATTCATTGTCATACCTCTTATCTTTGGGTTCATGTGCTTGACACAGGGGAGATCAAGCATTTGTATGGTAGTACCAGCTAGTTTGAGACTTTGGGAAGTTGTCTATTCAATTTGATTATCTACCAAAGTCACAATCAGCTTGCCTAAGAGAGTAACTTCAGAGGGGGAAAACTTGCTCATTAGTCCTTTTTTGTGATTTTTTCAGTGTCTATTCAATTTTTACTTAAATGAAATCACAATTGGGCCATTGAGTAAAAGGGAAAGTAGTCTAGCCTATCAGAAGAAAGAGTCTAGTAGTTCGATCTACAAAACAGGGGAGAACTCAAAAAACTGCCTTGACCCTTTGTCATTGTTGTCAAAGGGGGAGAAAGAATCAGTTGAGGAGATATGTTGAGTGTGTTGACATTAATTCCAAAGGGGGAGATTGTTGGCATTGTGTTGTCCTTGCTGTAAACTAGTATAACAAATAGGTATAGGAGAAAGAACTGGTTGAGGAGAAATGCAAAGTGTGTTGACATCAATGCTAAAGGGAGAGATTGTTTGAATTGTGTTGTCATTGATGTCAACTAGTATAGTAAACTAGTATAGCATGCCACTGGTATTTGATGGAACTCGTTATGTAGATAGGAGATGTTACCGATATGTAGGTAGGAGATGTTACTGGAATGTAGGCATGAGTATTGTCAACTGGTAAACATGTCCACCAGTAAGTAAGCATATGCAAGCAAGAGACAAATTGAAGGGAAGACAAACAAGATCTAAAGAAAACAAATTGAATGGTTACTAGATCATATAGATTGAAGAGGTGAATATAGAACCGAGAGTAGTCTAGGTTGTCATGACCTAACTGACAAAATGGAGAAGTGCATTACATAAAGGTTAACTAGTTAGTGTATCTGTTTGGTTGGTGACTGAGTTAGAACCAACACAATCACATGAGCTAGATGCCAACAGAGATAACACATGGATTCTAGGTGGTGAACATGCAATGGTAGGTGAATAGTTCATCATCGAGGTAGTTTCAGATTAGGTTGATATTAAATGTGTTAGGTAATTTAGATAATCAGAAGACAACTAAGAGGAGGGGTGAATCAGTTGTCACATATTATCGAAAGTATTAGCAATTTAATATTAGAACCCAAAATAATAATACTAGAATAGCAGTTAATCCAATTAAGCATAAATAATAATCACATAATAAAAGCCATCCACACAACACCAAGATTTGTACCTAGAAAACCAGTAAAGGGAAAAACCATGGTGGGAAGCCTACCCACAGTCAGATAATACTTCTATAGTAAGTATGTGAATATACAATGAAGGGGATTGCACTTGCAGGAAGGCCAACAACCTAGAGCACATTGCTCATCACAAAAGGAGCCTCACTGACTACATACAAATCTAGACTACAATCTGGAGAAGTGTTGAACTACAAAAGATAGCATCTCCTATGACTAAGTCCAGTTCTGGTTAAGCTCAATACTAGAGGACTAAATCATCTTCCATAAACCCAATTCAATCTCTAATGATCGAGCAACTCCTCTGCCTGCATGATATTACATTATTGGCATATTACTTCCTTGACCATGACCTTTTACATTAACCATGATGATCTATAATGAGATCTTACATCTTATTTATACAAACCCTCAACCATAAACAATCAGGTCGACCACCAGACAATAAACCAATGATATAATTACAAACCATGTCTACCTTAGACCAAAACAAATAATATCCAATACATAAGATATCCCAAAAATACAACAATAGGTCCTATCCACACGTTACATAAATGTCGACCCATAACCTAGATCAACTGGGACCAAGTATAGGTCCACACACTTTAGAAATTATCTCCAAATGCCAAGTCTCAAACATGATCTCCAATAACATCCTAAAACTCCATAGAAAGATGCACCAACACCAATTATACAATGAATCAAAGATCTCCATCAAAATCTCTACCGATGAAACCCTCACCAGAACCAAAAACCAATTTTCATAGCAAGCAGGATAGCATCCAATCACCAGACTGAAACCAACTAACCAAATACTAGTATAAGCATTATGAACAATTCAATTCCATTACCGGATTATACCAAAGTGAACTAGATCGTGCCAAATCCAAGTTAACCAAAGACCACTCAACCTACTGAGACCAAAAGGGTGCCAATAAAGCATCCAATACAACTAGTGTTGACATCAATGACAAAACATCAATGCAACACATAATCAATTCCACCAAATGGCCAACAATCTCCACCTTTGGCATTGATGGCAACATTAGATGTGAAAAATATCTAAGTACCAAGAAATGCCAACAATCTCCTGCATATAGCTCTAAATATCAATGTCTCTCCCTCTTTGAATAATATCTCTATAATGTTCTGAATTTCTTTTTCACATCACTATCTCTCCCCCTTTGACGTCAATGCTAGAAGTCTGATAGAAATATCAAAGAAAAAATATAAGCCTCTGAATCTCAAAGTTGACTACTCCCCCTGAGAAGTAGCATCACACATCAGTGCCAGAATGAATAGTATCTCTGATAATGCATACCGAACTGATGCCAAACTGCATCAATCAAGTCTCTATCAGAGGGGCAGAAACCCCCAATTTGTCTCCCAAGTACTCAAATGATTCCTTAGATAGAGGTTTAGTGAAAATATCTGCAATCTATTCTTTAGTGTTCACATAAACCAGTTTAACTTCATTTTCTTCCACCTTCTCCTTCAAAAAGTTATACTTGATAGATATGTGCTTTGTCTTAGAATGAAATACCAAATTCTTTGATATATCAATAGCAGTAGAGTTATCACAGTGAATGAATACCGGTGCATCACAATCTACCTTTATATCCTTCAACATTTGCTTCATCCATAAAACTTGTGTACAATTAGTAGCAGCAACAACATACTCAACTTCAGTAGTAGATAAAGAAGTACATGGCTATTTCTTGATGATCCATGAAATCAACTTCTTTCCAAGAAAGAAATCTCCATCGGAAGTACTTTTCCGGTCTCAACATCTCCAGCTCAATCAACATCTATATATGCACATAAAGTAAAGTTATCATCCTCGGGGTACGACAAACCATATTTTGATGTGCCTTGCAAGTATCTAAAAATCCTTTTTACCACCATCTCATGATTTTCTCTAGGATCACTCTGAAATCTTAAAACAATAAAAACAACAATCATAATATCAGGCCTAGTTTGAGTCAAATAAAGTAGACCTTCAATCATATATTTGTATCTTGTAGGTTTTATCAATGTAGAGACATCTTTCCTTGTCAATTTCTCACTTGTAACCATAGGTGTACTTATCGGTTTAGAATCTCCCATACCAAATTTCTTCAACAATTCCTTAGCATATTTAGTTTGATAGATAAAAATACCTTTTCCAATCTGAGTAATCTGCAAACATAAGAAAAATTTCATCTCACCAATCATAGACATCTCAAATTCTTTCTCCATATTCTTAGAAAATTCTATGCATAATTTATCTTCACCTCCAAAAATAATGTCATCAACAAATACTTCAATAATTTGTATATCATCATTAGTGATTTCATAATCTAAATTATTGTTAGCACTACCCTTAGTAAAACCAAGCTTCGAAAGATATTTATCCAACCTTGCATACCAAGCTCTAAGTTCTTGTTTCAATCCATATAAAGCTTTCCTTAACCTACAAACCATATCAGTATCATCTAATATTGAAAAAGCATTAGGTTTCTCAATATAAACTTCCTCATCAAGATCCCCATTCAAGAATGCACATTTAACATCCATCTGATAAACCTTGTAGTTTTTGTAAGAAGCATAGGGAAGAAATAATCTTACAGCTTCAATCCTAGCTACCGGTGCAAAAGTTTCTCCATAACCAATTCCTTCCTTCTGAGAATATCCTTTACAAACCAATCTAGCCTTCTTCCTTATCACTTTACCATCCTCATTCAATTTATTCCTAAAATCCCATTCAATCTGATCTAATTCTTCTTCCATAGCTTTTAACCAAAATTTATGTTTACATGCCTCAATTACTGATACTGGTTCAACTTGTGAAATTAAACATACCTCATTAGTTGCCAGTCTTCTTCTTGTCATCACTCCATTTCTCTTATCCCAAATGATTTGATCTTCAGAATGATTAAATCTCAGATACCTAGGAGTTTTCTGACTCTGTATTCCTCTTCCCTATTTTCAGTTACTGTAGAATTCTCTGATGTTGCTAGAGTAATTGATTCAACTCTCTGTTCCGGTAAAGGTGCTAGCGGTTCAGATATAATCATTTCCACTGCCGGTTCCTTCTCATAAATTTTTATTTGACTTTTTCTCAGCTCATCTACTTTGACATTAGCACTCTCCACTATTCTCTGCAATCTCTTGTTATAACATCTATATGCTTTGATTTCATTAGAATAACCAAGAAATATTCCTTCATCAATTCTAGGATCAAATTTCCCAGTAGTATCATCTCTCTTGATATAGAATTTACTACCAAAAATTCTAAAATAATTAATTGTAGGTGTATTGCCAAACCATAATTCATAAGGTGTTTTATCGGTTTCTCCTTTGATATGTACTCTGTTGAATATGTACACCGATGTACTAACTGCTTCTCTCTAATAGATATGAGGTAAACTTGCTTCCATCATCATTGTTCTAGCATCATCCAAGATAGCTCTATTTTTCCATTCCACAACTCCATTCTGGTGAGGTGTCTGGGGAGCAAAAAATTGTCTTCTTATACCATGCTTGTCACAAAAGTTATTAAACTCACCAGATGTGAATCCTCCACCATGATCTGATCTCAAACATTTAATCTTCAATCATGTCTCAATTTCCACTTTAGCCTTAAAGATTTTAAACTTTTCAAATGCTTCAGTTTTTTCTCTCAAAAAAGTATCCCACATCATTCTAGAATAATCATCAATGATTAACATGAAATATCTATCACCATGAAAACTTTTAACTCTAGTAGGGCCACATAAATCAGTATGAATAAGATCAAGAACATCATTTGATTTATCTTGTATACTCCTAAAAGAGGTTTTAACCTGTTTACCCTTTTGACATTCTTTACATATCGGATTGTAGGGCTTCATAATCTTTGGTATATCTCTAATAGATTTAGTTTAACTAATATTTACAATGCAATCAAAATTCACATGACATAGCCTTTTATGCCATAGCCAACTCTTATCAATTTGTGTAATCAAACATGTCTTCTCACTGGAGTTCAAATGAAATATGTTACCTTTTGTTTGTGTACCGGCTGCAATCTCCAAGCCAGATCTATTAATGATTTTGCATTTTCGATCCTTGAACTGTAATTGAAATCCCTTATCTACCAATTGTCCTACACTCAAAATATTATGCTTCAAACCTTCAAAATAATAAACATTGTCAATATTATTCTTACCATCCAATGATATAGCTCCTTTTCTCTTGATCATACATGCCTTGTCATCTCCAAATCTAACTAGTCCACCATCAAATTCTTGCAAAGGAAACAACTTCCCTTTATCTCCAATCATATGATTTGAACAACCACTATCAATTACCCATTCATCCTTATCCTTAGGTACATTCTCTTTTGAGTGTCAGATCATCTTCCTTGATAGCCAAGAATACCCATTCCTTCCCATTATTGGATCCACTAGTAGAGTCTTTTGCTGGTTGATTGTGATGAAGAGATGGAATGTTACAAGAATCACATCAACACTAGAGGTGAAGTATGTGCAAGCCACCAGTATGCAGTTCAATGTCATAACAATAGGACTCCCACTAGATAAAGATGCAATCACCAGATGAATAAATGACTCACAATGAGTGTGCCCAATCAGATCACATGTTCCTAATTGAAGATATGCCTCCTCAAATAGGGAAGCCACTTTGGTGCAATGCAGGATGCAGATGACAAGGATCCACTCCCATCGGTAAGTGGATCTTATCTACTATTATGCATGGATTGCATCTTAGTTCTTGGAGATAAGATAGATGAATTGAAGGAAAGTGATTTAAAGCTCACATTGAATCAACCAATGAAACACTAAGGTGCCTTAGGTACTTGAGATCAGGAATGTGTACTAGATCTACAAGGGCAGACATGGTGTGTTTCTAGTACAAATATTAAAGGATATGTTCGTCACTTTTGACAAATCGGTTGAGATGATGTGTGGTTTGATAGAGAAGAAGGAAAGGTTGAACAGTTGTAGACAGAGAATGTTGCCAAAATGAAGATGGAGCTTAGTGCCACCGGTGTGCATGATATGTTGCCTATATACATGCAAAAGGTATTACTGGCATAGTTGTCCACTGATAATCCTGAAAATGTGACAAGTGAAGAACTCTCATCTAATGAAGTTGGGTATGTGGTGGTTTGTCATGTGAAGTGATCAGTTTAGGTGCTCCATTAGAAGAGCAGTAAAGTACAAGTTTGATGGTTAATCGGTTAGAGTATAACCAACGAGGTTAGTAAACCAGTAGGTGAACACTGGTAGTGCATGATGGTTAATGACATTATCTGAACCAAGATGGAGGCTTGAGTTGTGATGGACATCGACATAGATGCCATGTGGTGTTGAGGTGGCATGCATGCATAGGTCGGTATGTTGAGTCGATGAAGTGTCAGGCAACAAGGTAGAAAGTGGTAGGTTGACATTAATGTCGACTACATATTTCATGGATCAGTTGTAGAGGGTTCATGACTAGAAGTAGATTAAAGGAGTAGATTGGTGAGTTAATCAAGGAAGGACGATCTGATCTTTGTTCTTGCATGTTGAAGGAAACAACTGAGACATTTATGGCATTTAATAGATGCAGGTCAACATATAGGGTCGTGGTTGCTAAAAATAGAAGTCGTGTACTAGAAGGCATAATAATGGTGGTGTTATGTAGGCAACCATATCTAAGACATGATCCAATAATATTTGATTGGATTTGATATGCCTTGTTGGTCGGAGAAGAAACCCTAAGGCGCCAAGTTCAAATTGTGTGCTTTAGCAAGAAAACTTAGCTATAAGTATGTGGACCAGAGATTGAGATGGATTGATGATGCAGGTCAGATATTGAAGAATAGAGTGTGAGAGTGTAGCATAGAGCCAATCAGTTAGATAAGTTCATTGAACATCAAGGTGACTGAGTGTTTGAGAGAGAACCAATAAGAAGAGCTAAACCAGAAAGGGTTGGGCAACTTGTAGACTGACATTGAGCCTGATAGTAGGGTGAAATGATAGCGTTCAAACCAATGTGAAGTTTGTAGAGAAATAAGTAGTGGAGTGTGAATATTTGAGGAGCTCCAGAAAGTCAGAGAGCAGTGCAGGAGTAAACCAGAAAGATGAGAACTAGTATTGATTAGAGAGTATTAAGAAAAGAACAAAGTACTGACAAAGAAGAAGTAGAGGCTAGACCTGCAAGGTTGGAGTAGGGGATAAGGGTGCAATAGTGTGAAGGTAAGTAGAGTGTGAACCAGTAGAAGGGAGGCTAAGTGGAAGACAAAAGCTATTACCGGTAAGGCAGAGGAGAAATGAAACTAGCAGGATGAAGTATATGCAGTGGTTACAAGAGTCACTTGTAACCAGATCATCACTTTTGTATTGATTTTATGTTATCATTTGTGATCACTGAATTGGAGCTCATTATAGGGGTTGGTTCTCCTTTGGGTTGTAGCCCATAAATCAATTAGGGGTTCGTACCCTAAATATTGTAGTCAAATTTTCATTGTGAGGCTGGATTGGAGCAGAAGGTCTCTGGCAGCATTGCTCACCAAGGTTTTTCCCCACTGTGAGTTTTCCTCATATAACCAATGTTATGTGATGTGCCCCTTTTGTGTGGTTGCATTGTGTTGTCTATGATTTATCTTACCAGTAAGATTACTTGGTCATTAGGTTGTTAACCAATAACTACTCTTAGGACAAAGGGTAAAAAATTGGAAACCACTAATTTAGCCCCCCTCTCGATGGCATCTTGTGTCCAATAGCTTATTGTACAAATCTCCTGGTATTTTCTTTTCAATCTCAATTAAAGCCTTCTTATATATATCTAAGTATAATAAAATTTCTTACTTAATTTCTTCTTGATCCTTGTTTTCCTTTCTCATAATTTCCTACAAGATTTTTTTGCATGTATAGCAAGTTACATTATTCTTCTGAATTTCCTTAATGTATCCTTGATCATTCCTTCACCTACATTGATTTTCCATATGCCCAAACTTTCCACATGTATGATATTTCACATTCCTTCTACAATATTCTATCCTATGACCATATTTATTACAATTTGAACACTGACTGGGAACTGAATTATTATTCTAATTTTCTCTATTTCTACCACATATTTCCATATGACCAAATTTATTACAAACAAAACATCTACCATTTAATTTATGTGCATTGGGTTGCCTTACTAGTGATTTTTGGTTTCGATTGACAAGTGGATTCTCCCTCTGATCGATTGCTTCAAATTCATTTGTAGTACTAGAGATTTCTCCATGCTCAAATCCAAGGCCTCTAGTGTCTCCCTTAAACCTTTGATCCTTTGATATCTCATCAAGATTTGTATAAATGACCTTAAACTTGTCTTTGTATTCATTTGCAGTATCCAAATCTCCTCTTAGGATTTCTATCAATCTTTCCAACTCTTGCTCATTATTTTGAGATTGCACTAATTCAGTTCTCAACATATCATTCTCATGTGCCAACCAAATGCATTCCTCAGATCCGTCTTTCAGAGATTTGCCAAGTTTTTCTTCATTCTTCTTCTCATATTCAATCTCCTTAGACATCCTCATTGTTAGGGCTTTCATTTCATTCTTCATGACACCATTCTCCTGACTCAACTTCTAACATTGTTCCTTAAGGGCATTCTTCTCTTCATCATCCTGATTTTTTAAGAGTTCTTTCTTCTAGCTTGAACATATGATAGCCTCTCCTGTAGGATAAGAATGAATTCTTTGTAGAGTTCAATTCATGTTGTAACTTCAAGTTCTTCATCCCTTTAGCATCATAGTCTTCAAGTGCTACTTGAAGTTGTTTCCCCATACTCATCTCCATGGATTCCAGATTTAGGATCTTCCTCAAGCTGTTAGACTTACTCCAAGTAACCAGGATTTGATACCAATTGTTGGAATCCAAGAACATAGAGAGGGGGGGTGAATCAGTGTTCGACTAGTGAGATAATTTTTAACCTTATTAACAAAGCTTTCTAGTAACCGGTATGCATAAAAGAAAGTAACAGCAAGTAATAGATATGCAACCACAAGAATCAACACCATAACATAGAGATTTATACATGGATTGGTGACCCACAATATCTATCCACTGGCCAAATGAATAAATATTACATGAGGGGCCTACACATGCAGGAAGGCTAATAGCCTAGAGCACACTGCTCATCACAAAAGGAGCTTCCCTGACTACAAACACCAAATATGGAGTTATAAACAAAATTATGAACTCAAAAAATGCATCTGCTATGTTGGATGAGTTCTGGTTTAAGAATTGTCTATATTGGTTTTCACTATGTCCTCCCTTACCGATAACTTACTTTGCTTCCCAAACCTCTAAATCAATAACAAAGACTGACTATAAAATATTATATTCGCATTCAATCGATCAACATCGCTCACTTAATATCACATCACTATATATTTAATACATGTTCAAAATAACCTAATCGGACTGACTTAAATACCCTTTACAATCATAAACATAAATTCCCTATGTCAGCTTACAATGATATTACAAGTTAATTACATGTTGGCTATACAAAATTAAATGCATTAAACTTTGTGACTGATGTCATTGATCCTTGTCATGTAAACCTGTTGGATCAATCTCCTATGTTGGCCTCATATACTGGTTCCTAGATTGCTGATTTCCCTTGTCTGTGGGTTGTCAGTTCCTTTGTATGCCAGATGACTTGAATTCTGGTTGTCAAACAATGAATATCTATGAGTATCAGTTAAGTGTCCAACCCAAAATGATGTGTGTTTCCATCAATGACAAGACAACTAAACCAGATGAGTGTCAATTGCCAACAACCTATGCACAACACTTACTGTAGGCACCGGTAGATGAAAAAGAAGAAAAATTTGGCACAGCCCTAGAAAAAGGGCTTAAGGTTCACTAAGAACAGGTTGCATTGACAATTAAAAATAAAATGACTAAGGTTGCAGCAGAATCTCTTATAGGTGAAGGACATGATAGGGTAGAAGCTGAACACAAAGTTAAGATTCTTGAAGCCCGTAGGAAAGAAGAGATGAAGAAGAAGAGGAAAAAGGAAAGGTAAGCTCAGAAAGAAGCTCAAGCAGCTCCTAATGTTGTCCCGATAGAAATAGAGACTTTCAAGAAATTGGAAGCATCATCCACAAAGCCTGCTAGTTCTAAATTGGCCGAGCCTAAAAAGAAAAAGCATAAGGCTACCCAACAATACATGACTATTTGTTCTAAGGAAATATAATTTGATGAGGGTATAAAGGAAATTCCAAAGAAGAAAGGAGTAGAGAGTAAGAAAAAGAAGGAGCAAAAGCAATAACTTGTTAAGGAGACTCATCGAAAACCCAAAATAATAATTGTACATAAGCAAAAACCTAAGTCAGAAGAGGAGCCCAAACCGAAAGCCAAGAAGAGAACCAATAAGAAGAAAATAGAAACTTAGGATCTAATCGATTAAATTATTAATGAAGAGAATTTAAATAACATTTATTTATTCTTTGATGGGTTTGAGGAGAAGTACAAAAATAAAATTGAGAAAGCAGTTCTTTTATATCTTGATTCTTTTAGTAGTATATTGATTGTTTTTGAGAAATTTTAGCCTAGAGAGTTGTATGATAAGTTAGAGGCCAGGAAATTACATGCTCAGAATTTGGACCAATAGATAAAAGAGACAAAATTAGTTAATATCTATCCCACAATAACCACTCCAGAAATGGTATATCTAATAAATAAAACTAGCTCATCCAAATTCAATCCTAAGCATAGAATAAACAACCTAATGTTGGAATGGTTTGAGGAGATCTGGAAGGAAACAATAGATATTTTGGTAAGAATTATTTTGAGTTTGGGTTATGAACTGAGTCCTAGTTTTGTATAGTCTCAGAATAGTCAGTTTCCAAAAGATTATCAACCAGAAGAATAACTAAATGTAGATATTAAGAAACTGGCTAGCACTCCACCGACTACCATTGTACCGATTAGTGAATCAAATTTTGCAATAGAAGATTTACCAGTTGATAATGTACATGATATAGAGGACATAGAGGCAAATGTAGATAAGGGTATAGGTAATAAGGGCATAGAGGATGTACAGGATATGGATAGGGAACCAAGTGGTGAAGCCACCAATGCATAAGAGATAAAGGATTCTAAGTTTATCTCTCTGACGAACAAGGGTAAGGAAATTGTGGTAGATATTTCTTTTGGCTTGGCAATTGACACTTCAGCCATAGCCAAAGGGAACTTGTCACAAATTTCTATTAGCTTTGACAAACCCTACCACAAGATGTCACTAGTTGAAATTTGTTTGGTAGTAGCAACAGTTCAAGTAGAGGCAACCCAAGAGTTGGCTCAGGAAGAGTCAAAATATAGGAAATTAATTGAAGACAGTTTTGAACTGGTTGGTACTAGAATTACAAGCACATGAGGGTGCAAGCTTATTTGGTAAACTGGAAGAAATCATTAATTTTATTCCCAAGCACTATGATTCCTTATTAAAAATTTCAATAACAGAGGCTAAAGATAAATTTGTTGAGGCCCAAAAGAAGACATTTCAATGAAACTTGTTTTATGGTTCAACAAGAAATAATCATGTACTTCTTTATCTACTGCTAAAGCTAAGTATGTTGTTGCGGCTACTAACTATACACAAATTGTATGGATGAAGAAAATGTTGAAGGATATAAGGGTAGATTCTAGTAAACTGGTGGTTATTCACTATGATAACTCTACTACTATTGACATATCAAAGAATATGGTATTTCATTATAAGACAAATCATATTTCAATCAAGTATAACTTTCTAAAGGAGAAGGTGGAAGAAAATGAAGTTAGATTGGTTTATGTGAACGCTAAAGAGAACATTGTAGATATCTTCACTAAACCTCTTCCTAAGGAATCATTTGAGTACTTAAAAGATAGATTGGGGGTTTCTGCCCCTTCGGTAGAGACTTGAGTGATGTTGGTTGGCATTAGTCTGGTATGCATTATAAGAGATATTATTCATTCCAGATTGATGTGTTGGTGCTACTACTCAGGAGGAGTAGTTAGTTGTGTGGTTTAGAGGTTCTTTTGATTTTTATTTGATGTTTATGTCAGATTTCTGGCATTGATGTCAAAGGGGGAGAGATATACATGTGAAAAATAGACCAATTGTTAGGTCCCGGAGACAACTAAGAGGGGGGGAGGGGGGTGAATCAGTTGTCCAACAAAACTTAAGGCAAAACCTACTTAACCAGTCTTAATGCTTAATATCAGTAAACCAAACTTTATGCCAGTAGACAGTTTATCAGTTAATTGCAGTATCCGTAAAGAATAATGCATGAAACAAAAAGATAAAAGCATCCACAACACATAACACCAAAGTTTGTATTTGGAAACCTTGTAAGGGAAAAAACCACGGTGGGAAACCTTACCCATAATCAAATGATACTACCATAGATAGTATGTCTACAAAAATGGGGTCTGTACATGCAGAAAGGCCAAGCACCTAGAGCTCACTGCTCAAATACAAATGGGAGTCACACTGACTACAATTGGATGGTTAAATCCAATGATAAATGTACTGCTTCAATATAGCATCTTCATATGCTTGATTCAACACCGGTGGAGTTCTGTCTGTCTTTCACAAATACCTTCCTTCAATCCTTAGAGGATGTCTGCGTGTATAGATATGCTTATTCTTGCATATCTCTTCTTTATTTTTCAATCCACAATCCACATCCACACCCGATCTTACAAATAAGATCTTACATATATACCATAACCTAAGACCAATTTTAGTAGGTCGGCTCTAAGAAGTTTTTACAATAAAAGTAATTTACAAAACAATATCTGATATAATGACCAATTCAACATGTTGTTGGTATTTTGAATATGTTGATATGGTTTTGTCATTGATGTCAACAACTTATCAACTCTGGCAACATTCATTGACATGCAAACCTGGACACCGGCACTGGCAAACTCCATAGCGATATTCTATCCATCGGCAAGTTACATTGATTACAGACACTTGGAATGACATGAAGGACACTTGGTTGTGTTGAAGACATTGATTGAATACCTTTTCTTGAAGAATTATTTATTGGTACATACAAGTTTGCATATTTTCTCTCACCAGCAAATAGGTCCAGGATATGCACCGGCAGACTTATCTATTTTAGATCAGCACAACACATTATGGAGATAATTTAATTATGTTGTAAAAACATTAAGTCAACATGTTGAATCGGTCATTGCATCGGATATTGTTTTGTAAATTACTTTTATTGTAAAAACTTCTTAGAACCGACCTACTAAAATTGGTCTTAGGTTATGGTATATATGTAATATTTTATTTGTAAGATCGGATGTGGATGTGGATTGTGTATTGCGAAATAAAGAAGAGATATGCGAGAATAAGCAGAGCTATATACGCAGACATCCTCTAAGGATTGAAGGAAGGTATTTGTGAAAGACAGACAAAACTCCATTGATACTGAATCCAGCATATGAAGATGCTATATTGAAGCAGTACATTTATCATTGGATTTAACCATCCAATTGTAGTCAGTGTGACTCCCATTTGTGTTTGAGCAGTGAGCTCTAGGCGCTTGGCCTTTTTGCATGTGTAGACCCCATTTTAGTACACATACTATCTGTAGTAGTATCATCTGATTGTGGGTAAGGTTTCCCACCGTGGTTTTTCCCCATATAGGGTTTCCACGCACAAACTTTGGTGTTATGTGTTGTGGATGCTTTTATCTTTTTGTTTCATGCATTATTCTTTATCGGTACTGCAATTAACTGATAAACTGTCTACTGGCATAAGGTTTGGTTTACCAGTATTAAGCATTAAGATTGGTTAAGTAGTTTTTGCCTTAAGTTTTGTTGGACAACTAATTCACCCCCCCTCTCAATTGTCTCTGGGACCTAACAATTGGTATCAGAGCCTAGTCCTCTTTTTGCAGAAGTTTAATAGCTTGAGGAGATCAAATGGCTACTAACTATTTTAGGAAGGACAGTCCTAAGCTTGATGGAAACAACTATGGAATATGGAAGATTGGGATGGAAACACATCTAAATTGTATTGGGAAAGATATTTGGGATGTTACATTAAATGGATATACTGCTGCTGTTCAAGGTCAACCTACTCCACCTACCTTGGCTAAGGATGAAGAAAATGATTGCAAGGCAAGAGAAGCACTTTTGAGTGCATTATCAGATCAACAAATTATGGGATTATCAGATAGGTCTACTGCTAAAGCTATTTGGAACCATTTGGAAACACTATATGAAAGAGATTCCATAGTCAAAATTGCAAAACTTGAAAGCTTCTGAGTCAAGTATGAAAATCTAAAAATGGAAGAAGATGAAAGGATTACTGCTTTTATGGAAAGAGTTAAAGAAATTATTTTGGGTATTAAATGTTGTGGAGGAACCTAAAGTGAGAGTGAAATTGTTTCAAAAGTTTTAAGAGGGTTGCCACCGGCATACAAAATGAAAGTTACTGCTATAAATGAACTGAGAACAATGCCTAATGCATCAATAACTAGGGATACATTGATTGGAAAACTTTTAGCCTTTGAAATTAAGGAATTTGGTCCTCTTACTACTGTAAAGACAGATTAAGATTTAAAAAAATCAATTTCAGCTGCACCATCATTTGACAAATCTGATTGGAAATCCTTTTATGCAAGAGAACTTGAAGAAAGTAGGAGAGAAAATGAAGAGCTTGAAGAACTTGAAGCACTATTTGCAAGGAAAATGCCTAAAGGTCCAGTTGGAAGTAAGTATGAAGGTAAAGCATCCTTTAAATGTTTTAACTGTAATAAGATTGGTCATATGGCTTCAAGATGTCTTGAAAGACATGCAAGGTTAAGAGAAGAAGCAATAAGAACATATAAGCCTAAGCCTAAATATTAGAGATACAGATTTAAGAAAAATAAAGATAGATCTTGTTATCTTGCTGATGAAGGAGTGACTAATGATTCTGATGAGGATCCAATAGATAATGGATGGGTCTTTGTTGCCTTAACAGAAGATAAACCGGTACCTACTACTCAACTGGTAGAACAGGCTCTAGCAGCTAAAGTGGAAGTTAAGGATGAATAGATAATTGATTCAGGATGTTCACATCACATGACTAGAGATAAGAGTAAATTCTTATCCTTTCAAGAATATAATGGAGGTCTAGTAAGATTCAAAGATGATAAAGCTTGTTCAATCAAAGGTAAAGGTACAATATCTTTTGATGGTAAGCATAATACTGACAATTTTTACTATGTTGAAGGTTTGAAGCATAATCTACTAAGTGTTGGACAACTAGTTGAAAAAGGATTTCAATTATAGTTCAAAAATGGAAAATGCAAAATCATGAACAAAACTAGCTTGGAAATTGCAACCGATAATCAGACGAGGTAATATCTTTCATTTGAATAGTAACGAAAAGACATGCTTAATTGCACACATTGATGAAATTTGGTTATGGCATAAGAGACTTTGTCATGTAAATTTTGGTTGCATTATAAAAATCAGTACAACTAAGGCAGTTAGAGATTTACCTAAGATTGTTAAAACTCACAATCCAGTATGTAAGGAATGTCAATTTGGGAAACATGTTAGAGCATCTTTAAAAGTATTCCAAAAAAATCCAATAATGACCTTGATTTAATTCATACTGACCTATGTGGTCTTGTTAGAACTAAAAGCCTACAAGGTGATAGATATTTCATGCTAATCATTGATGACTATTCTAAAATGTGTTGGGTTACTTTTCTTAGAGAGAAATCAGAAGCATTTGGGAAGTTCAAATTATTCAAAGCAATGGTAGAAAATGAAACCGACAAGAAAAACAAATATTTAAGATCAGATCAAGGATGTGAATTCACATATAAAGAATTTAATACATTCTGTGAAGTGAATGGAATCAGAAGATAGCTATCAGCACCCTAGACACCACAACAAAATGGAGTTGTAGAAAGGAAAAATAGAACTATCTTAGAAGTAGCTAGAAGTATGTTATCTGAAGCAAATCTACCACATGCGTATTGGAGAGAGGTAGTAAGTATAGCGGTCTACACATTCAACAAAGTTAACATCAAAGGAGAAATCGGTAAGACCCCTCACGAATATGGTTTGGTATTACTCCCACTCTTAAGTATTTCAGAATATTTAAAAGTAAATGCTATATTACAAGGTGATAGATATTTCATGCTATATCATAAGGATGACACATGTTACTCCTAGGGGGAGAGATTGTTTAGTTGGAAAGATTGTTATCTAGTTTTGATCTCTTTTAAGGAGATTTATTGGTTCTTGGCATTTCTATTTTGGCACTTCGATGGTTTTTCCATCTTGTGTTGCCATCAATGCCAAAGGGGGAGATTGTTGGTATTTTGAATATGTTGATATAGTTTTGTCATTGATGTCAACAACTTATCAACTCTAGTGGCATTCACCGGCATTCTATCCATCGGCAAGTTACATTGCTTATAGACACTTGGAATGACATGAAGGACACTTGGTTGTGTTGAAGACATTGATTGAACACCTTGTCTTGAAGAATTGTTCATTGATACATACAAGTTTGCATATTTTCTCTCACTAGCAAATAGGTCTAGGATATACACCGGCAAACTTATCTATTTTAGATCAGCATGACACATTATGGAGATAATTTAATTATGTTGTAAAAGCATTAAGCCAACATATTGAATCGGTCATTGCATCAGATATTATTTTGTAAATTACTTTTATTGTAAAAACTTCTTAGAGCCAACCTACTAAAATTGGTCTTAGGTTATGGTATATATGTAAGATTTTATTTATAAGATCGGATGTGGATGTGGATTATGGATTGCAAAATAAAGAAGAGATATGCGAGAATAAGAAGAGTTATACATGCATACATCCTCTAAGGATTGAAGGAAGGTATTTGTGAAAGACAGATGGAACTCCACCAGTACTGAATCCATCATATGAAGATGATATATTGAAGTAGTACATTTATCATTGGATTTGACCATCCAATTGCAGTCAGTGTGACTCCCATTTGTGTTTGAGCAGTGAGCTCTAGGCACTTGGCCTTTCTACATGTGCAGACCCTATTTTTGTACACATACTATCTGCAGTAGTATCATCTGATTATGGGTAAGGTTTCCCACCATGGTATTTCTCTTTATAGGGTTTCCATGTACAAAATTTGGTGTTATGTGTTGTGGATGCTTTTATCTTTCTGTTTCATACATTATTCTTTACCGGTACCGCAATTACCAGATAAACTGTCTACCGGCATAAAGTTTGGTTTACCGGTATTAAGCATTAAGATTGGTTAAGTAGTTTTTGCCTTAAGTTTTGTTGGACAACTGATTCACCCCCCCTCTCAGTTGTCTCTGGGACCTAACATGATATACACGTGAAAAATAGAGCTTAATAGAAATATCAGTCAAAGCGGAGAGATCAAAGCTTAACAGAGATATCATTCACAGGGGGAGTTTGGTCAATTAGTTTAGAACTTCATTGCTATATCATTTTGGGGAGACTTGTTTGGTATTTCTTGGCACTTGGATGTTTTTCACATCTAGTGTTGCCATCAATGCCAAAGGGGGAGATTGTTGGCATTTTGGAGGAATTGATTATGTGTTGCATTGATGTTTGTCATAGATGTCAACACTAGCTTCTTGGTTATCTACCAGGTTTTGGTAGAGTGGTTTGATTGTGATGTTGATCTGGAGACCATCTCCGGTATGGTCTAACTATTGGAATTGGTGTGGATTGGTTATTCATGTGTTCCTGATGCATATCACATTCAGTTGGTTTAGGATTTGATGACCAGGATGCTATCATTTATTCTAGTAAGCCTTTTGGTTATCAGTAAGGGTTTTATCGACAAATATTTTTTGAAGATATTTTGATGGATTTGATAAATGGTGTTGGTGCGGCTTCTTGAAGGTTATCATGATGTTAGTGGTTATATTTTTTGTGTTCCAGTTGATTGGTAGTATTGCATTTGGCTTATGGTGACCTATTTTAGGTCCGGTTCTATTCTGCTTAGGTTATGGACTAGTTTATATAATGTGTTGGTGGATTCTCCTGATGCATTACTGGTTGGAATTATTGTTTGGTCTATGTTGTTTAAGTCTTAGGATGACTTGGTTTATCATTGGTTTGCAGGTTCACATTATGGATTTATTGTATTATCTTTTAGGTGAGTGACCTAATTGTTTAGGTCTCGGGTTGGTATAAATATGATGTAAGATCTCTTTGTAGATCATGCAATATGGTATTATGTTTATCTATGTGCAAACAAATTTGAAACCATATGCAGAGTTTTTGGTCGATCATAGGTGATCCAATTGGGTTTGTGAAAGAGGTTAAAGATATCTAGTATTGAGCTTAACTGGAACTATACTTAGACATAGGAGATGTTATTCTTGCATTTCATTCATCTTTCTGGATTGTAGTCTGGATTTCTTTTGTAGTCAGTGAGGCTCTTTTGTGATGAGAAGTATGCTCTAGGCTATTTGCCTTCCTACATGTGCAAGCCCCTCTTATTGTAATCACATACTTACAGAAGTATCATTTGACTGTGGGTAGGCTTCCCACCATGGTTTTTCCCTTTAGTGGTTTTTCCACATATAAATCTTAGTCTTATGTGATGTGAATGTTTGGTGTTTGGTTTATGGTTTATGTTTATGCTTAATTGTTATATCTGCTATTCCTATATTTGGTTTATGCATTCCAGTTAAAGGTTTTGTGTGCTTAAAGTTTCTTAATCTATTAACAACTGATTCACTCCCCCTCTTAGTTGTCCACGGGTTATCATAACAATTGGTATCAGAGCCTGGTCCTCTTTGTAGAAGCTTAACCACTTGAGGAAGATCCTATGGTGAGTAATCATTCAACTTCTATTGATTACCAAAAGGACAACCCTAGGCTTGAAGGAACAAACTAAAGGGTATGGAAGCTTCAGATGGAGACTCATCTGAGATGTCTTAGCAAGGAGATTTGGGAGATCATTGAGAAATGATATACTCCTTATGATTCGACACCAGTCAATCCTCCTCTGATAGACTTGGATATGAACATTTAAAATGATTGTAGAGCTAGAGAAGCCCTTTTGAGCACCCTTTCTAACTATCAAGCTATGGGATTATCAGATAAATCATCGGCAAAATCTATACGAGATAAGTTGGAAACTCTGAATGATAGTGACCCTCTTGTTAAAATTGCTAAACTTGATGGTTATCGGGTGAGGTATAAAAACCTGAAAATGGAGGAAAATGAAAGAATTACTACTTTTATGGAAAGAGTCAATGAAATTGTCATAGGAATTCGATGCTATGGTGGATCTCTAAGCAAAGATGATATTGTTTATAAAGTATTGAGAGCTTTGCCACTAGCTTAAAAAATGAAGGCTACTGCAATTAATGAGCTGAGAATAATGTCTAACACTTCTATTAATAAGGATACTTTGGTTGGAAAGTTATCTTCTTTTGATCTTGAAGAATTTGGTCCTCCTAGAGCTACAAAGACTGAATCTGCTTTCCATGCATTTACATCATCAACTAGCAAGAATGATTGAAAAGCACCATATGCAAAGGAACTAGAAGATATGAAGAAAGAATATGAAGAGTTTGAGCAACTTGAAGCCCTATTTTATAGAAGAGTACCTAAAGGTCTGATAGGAAGTAAGTATGAAGGAAAATCACCTTTTAAATGTTTTGCATGTAATAAGATAGGTCATTTTGCATCTAGATGTCCTGAGAGAAATTCAAGATTTGAGGAGAGAGATAGAAGATATTTTAGGCATAACCATGAATATTAGAACAAGAATAAGTACAAAAGGAAGATAAATCATGCTACTATGAGGATGAGGAAGGTGTGACTGATGATTCTGATAATGAACCGACAAAAGATTCAGCTAGTGGATCTAGCAATGGAAAGGAATGAGTATTTTTATCTATGAAGGAAGATTCTTTGGAACCTGTCATTCAAAATGAGGAGAAGACCCTTGCTGAAAAAGTTGAAGACAAGGATGAATGGGTGATAGATAATGGATGTTCACATCATATGACTAGAGATAAAAGGAAGTTCCTATCTTTGCAAGAAGTTGATGATGGTCTAGTTAGATTTGGAGATGATAAAGCATGTATGATCAAAGGAAGAGGAGCTATATCATTGGGTGGTAAGCATAACATTGATAATGTTTATTATGTTGAAGGTTTAAAGCATAATCTTTTGAGAGTAGGACAATTGGTGGATAAGGGATTTCAATTACAATTCAAGGATGGAAAATGCAAAATTATTATCAGATTTGGAATGGAGATTGCAATCGATACTCAAACTAAAGGTAACATCTTCCATTTGAACTCCAATGAGAAGACATGTTTGATTGCACAAATTGATGAGAGTTAGCTATGGTATAAGAGGTTGTGTCATGTGAATTTTGATTTCATTGTAAAGATCAGATCAACTAGAGAAGTTAGAGATATACCTAAGATTGTGAAGCCTTATAATCTGATGTGTAAGGAATGTCTAATGGGTAAGCAGGTCAGAACTTCTTTTAAGAGTATACAAGAAAAATCTAATGATATTCTTGATCTTATTCATACTAATTTGTGTGGTCCATCTAGAATAAGAAGTTTTTAGGGTGATAGATATTTCATGCTAATCATTGATGAGTATTCTAGAATGATGTGGGTTACTTTTCTAAGGGAGAAATCTGAATCCTTTGAAAAGTTTAAGATCTTTAAAGTTAAATTTGAGATAGAGACAGAGTTGAAGATTAAATGCTTAAGGTCAGATCAAGATGGTGAATTCACATCCGATGAATTTAATAGTTATTATGAGAAGCATGGGATGAGGAGATAGTTGTCTGCACCCCAGACACCTCAGTAGAATGGTGTTGTGGAAAGAAAGAACATAACTATCTTGCATGCAGACATAACTATGATGATGGTAGATAATTTTCATCATATCTACTGGAAAGAAGTTATGAGCATGATGGTGTACACATTCAATAGAGTTCATATCAAAGGAGACACTGATAAGACACCTTATTAGTTATGGTTTGGTCATACACCTACAATTAAGTATTTCAAATCCTTTGGTAGTAAATGCTATATCAAAAGAGATGATTCCATTGGAAAGTTTGATCCTAGATGTGATGAAGGAATATTTCTTGGTTATTATAATGAAAGAAAAGCATATAGATGTTATAAAAAAATATTGCAGAGAATTGTGGAGAGCTCTAATGTCAAGGTGGATGAGCAGTACAGAGGTCAAATAAGAACTTATGAGAGAGAACTGGAAGTGGAAATGATCATAAATGAACTGATAGCACCTGTACTGGAACAGAATGTTGAACCAATTACCCCAGCAGTATCATAAAATTCAATAGTAACTGAAGATCAAAGTAGGGAAACAAAAAGTCAGAAGACTCCTAGGTATGTAAGGTTAAATCATTCAGAAGATTAAATCATTGGAGACAAGAGAAAATGAGTGATGACAAGAAGAAGGCTGGCAGCTGAAGAGGTTTGTTTAATTTCTCAAGTTGAACCAACATCAGTTATTGAAGCATGTAAGGATGAATGTTGGATGAAAGCTATGGAAGAGGAATTAGATCATATAGAAAAGAATAACACATGGACTTTAGTTCCCCGACCTAAAAATAAGAATATTATCAAAACTAAATGGGTTTTTAGGAATAAATTGAATGAATATGGACAAGTTGTGAGGAACAAGGCTAGATTGGTATGTAAAAGATATTCTCTGAAGGAAGGAATTGATTATGATGAGACTTTTGCTCTGGTAGCTAGGATTGAATCTGTGATATTATTTCTTGCTTATGCTACCCATAAGAAATACAAGGTTTATCAGATGGATGTTAAGTGTGAAATTCTAAATGGAGATCTTGAAGAGTAATTTTACATTGAGAAACCTGATGGATTTTCACTTTCAAATGAAAAAAACATGGTTTGCAGGTTAAGGAAAGATTTATATGGATTGAAGCAAGCCTCTAGAACTCGGTATGCTAGATTGGACAAATATATTTTGAAGCTTAGTTTCACTAAAGGTAATGTTGATAGCAACTTGTATTATAAGATCATTGACGATAATATATTGATTGTTTAAGTCTTTGTTGATGATATCATTTTTGGCGGTGGGGATAAGTTATGTATGGAATTCTCTGATAATATGAAGAATGAATTTTCAATGTCTAGGATTGGGGAGATGAGATTTTTCTTAGGTTTGTAGATTACTCAGACTGACAAAGGTATTTTCATCTATCAAACTAAGTGTGGTAGAGAATTGTTGAAGAAATTTGGTATGGAAAATTCTAAACCGATTGGTACACCTATGGTTACAAGTGAGAAATTAACAAAGAAATATATAACAGCTTCGGTAAATCCTACAAGGTATAAATCTATGATTGGAGGTTTGTTATATTTAACTCAGACTAGACCAGATATAATGAATACCGTTTATATTGTATCAAGATATCAGAGTGATCTTAGAGAGAATCATGAGATTGCGGTGAAAAGAATTTTTAGATATTTGCAAGGAACAACTGAGTATGGTTTGTGGTATCTTAAAGATGATGAATTTACACTATATGCATATACAGATGTAGATTGGGCTGGAGATGTTGATGACTAGAAGAGCACATCATGTAGAGCTTTCTTTCTTGGAACGAAACTTGTTTCATGTATAAGAAAGAAACAATCATGTACTTCTTTATCTACTACTAAAGCTGAGTATGTTATTGCTGCTACTAATTCTACACAAATTCTATGGATGAAGAAAATGTTGAAGGATATAAGGGTATATTCTAGTGAACTGATAGTTATTCACTATGATAACTATGCTACTATTGACATATCAAATAATCCAGTATTTCATTCTAAGACAAAGTACATTTCAATCAAGTATAACTTTCTAAAAAAGAAGGTGGAAGCAAATGAAGTCATATTGGTTTATGTGAATAGTAAAGAGTAGATTGCAGATTTCTTCATTAAACCTTTGCCTAAGGAATCATTTGAGTACTTTAGAGACAGATTGGGGGTTTCCACCGCTTCAATAGAGACTTGAGTGATGTTGATTGGTATCAGTCTGGTATGCATTATCAGAGATATTATTCATTATGGATTGATGTGTTGGTTCTACTACTCAGGGGGAGTAGTTAGTTGTGTGGTTCAGAGGTTCTTTTGATTTTTCTTTGATGTTTATGTCAGATTTTTGACATTGATGTCAAAGGGGGAGAGATATACATGTGAAAAATAGAGCTTAATAGAAATATCAGTCAAAGGGGAGATATTAGAGCTTAACATAAATATCATTCACAAGGGGAATTTTCTTTATTATCTTATAACTTCATTGCTATATCATTTGGGGGATATTGTTGGTTGTCTTCCTTTTGGGGAGACATTTTTGGCATTTCTTGGCACTTGGATGTTTTTAACATCTAGCGTTGTTATCAGTGCCAAAGGGGGAGATTGTTGGCATTTTGGAGGAAATGATTGTTTTACATTGATGTTTTTCATTGATGTCAACACTAGCTTCTCGGTTATCTACCAGGTTCCGGTAGAGTGGTTGGATTGTGATGTTGATTTGGAGACCATCTCGGATATTCTTTGGTATGGTCCGACTATTGGAATTGGTTTGGATTGGTTATTCATGTGTTCCTAATACATATCAAATTCATTTGGTTTGGGATTTGATGATCTGGATGCTATCATTTATTCTAGTAAGCGTTTTGGTTACCGGTAAGGGTTTTACTAGCAGAGCTTGGTTGAGGATCTTTTGATGGATCTGATAAGTGGTGTTGGTGCGGCTTCTAGAAGTTTATCAAGATGTTGGTGGTTATCTTGTTCATGTTCCAGTTGATTGGTGGTATTTCATTTGGCTTATGGTGACCTATTTTAGTTCTAGTTCTCTTTTGCTTAGGTTATGGACCAGTTTATGTAACGTGTTGGTGGATGCTCTCGATGCATTATTAGTTGGATTTATTGTTTGATCTATGTTGTTTTGGTTTTAGGCCAACTTGGTTTATCATTGGTTTGTGGGTTCACATTATTGATTTATCATATTATCTTTTAGGTTGCTGACCTAATTGTTTAGGTCCCGGTTTGGTATAATATGATGTAAGATCTCTTTGTAGATCATGTAATATGGGATTGTGGTTATCTGTGTGCGAACAAAGTTGAAATCATATGCAGAGGTTTTGGTCAATCATAGGTGATTGAATTGGGTTTGTGAAAGAGGTTTAAGACCTTTGGTATTGAGATTAACTAGAATTGTACTCATGCATAGAGGATGTTATTCTTGCAGTTCATTCATCTTTCCAGGTTGTAGTCTGAATTTATTTTGTAGTCAGTGAGGCTCTTTTGTGATGAGCAATGTGCTCTAGGTTATTGTCCTTCCTGCATGTGCAGGCCTCTCTTATTGTAATCACATACTTACTACAGAAGTATCATCTGACTGTGGGTAGGATTCCCATCGTGGTTTTTCCCTTTATCGGGTTTTCCACGTACAAATCTTGGTGTTATGTGATGTGAATGCTTGGTATTTGGTTTATGGTTAACTGTTATATATGCTATTCTGATATTTGGTTTATGCATTTTGATTAAAGTTTTTGTGTGCTTAAAGTTTCATAATCTATTGACAACTGATTCACCCCCCCTCTCAATTGTTCACCAGTTATCCTAACAAATCATACCATATTAAAAAATCCACTCTCATTATATGAGAAAGGAGGTTGCTTGCATTAAGGTAAGATCCAAGATAACACAAAAAAGGATACATGCACATCATATACTTATATTGTCAACAACCTTTATGATGCCAATGAAAAAGTTGCAACAACTACAATCAAAGGCAAAGATCTCGCATGCAACATTGCTTCTCGTCGTCACAAGATCACTATACAAGGAGCACCATGAAGAGCGACATATGTGTCCAAACAATATAGCCTTATGGACCAATTAGATAAGATACCAACACTTATCTCCATACTAGATATTTTTCTCCTATCACCCTCACATAAAATCATCTTGGAACAAGCTCTCCAAGAAGCGTCAATTCCATCCAACCTCAATACAGATCAATTTCAAGCCATGGTTGGAATTCTCAAATTATCACCATATATCACCTTCACTGAGAATGGTGATGCATCCTTTCAATAACCACATAATGCCCCTCTCCACATTGAGGGACTCATACATAAACACCAAATCAAGCGAGTCTTGATTGACAATGGATTTGGCCTTAACATTTGCACATTACAGTTAATCACAATATTGGGCTATGTAGAAGATGAAGTGGATGCTAGAAAGAAGATCACCATCAAGGCCTAGGATGATACAAAATTCTTCTCTAGAGGGTCTGTAACTCTACTTGAATGGGTAGGACCTATGATAAAGAATGTGGTTTTCAAAGTCCTAGATCTCCCTCTTCCACACAATATCCTATTAGATAGACCATGGATTCATTCCATGCAAGCAGCACCATCAACTTACCATCAATTCATCAAGCTTCCATATAATGGAGTAGAGATTACCATCCTTGGTGATGCCAATCCATTTGCCTTTTCCAATAATATAAGGCATCAACCTCATATTATAGTACCTAGCAACAAACAAGTGACTGCCTCATCATCCTACATCCACACAACAAATTTCACTAGTACATAGAGCCCTACACCCAAATAGGGGAAGTTGAAAATGAAAGTAAAGGATGAAGGCCTAGGAGAAGATAACATTAGCCAACTTTTATATGTTGGATAACCACCCCTCTCACCTAGGACTCATGTCAAACTACAAATGTCACTCAAGACCCCTATTGTAGTCCATACTGGTATGCTTGATGGTTTCATTCCCGACAGCTCACAAGAATAGGAAACTGTTGATACTGACTTGGCATGGTGGATCTATACAAACCCCTTAGATAAAGGTAAACCACAAATCATGATCCCTACAAAGAAATATGGAAAAGGATTTACCATGATGCAAAAGATGGGATATGATGGCCATAGTGCACTGGGATCCCACAAACAAGGTGTACAAGAGCCATTGCAACCCTTGTTACAACCATGAGATAAAACTAGATTTGAATTCAATCCTATTTTAGGAGTTTCTTCTAAGCTCAAGATTCCAAGAAAACAAAAGAAGAACACTTCCAAATTCATTCCTTCCAAAAGAAGAATAATGTCCATTGCAGACCAATCTACCATGTTAGAAGATCCAAGTTATGACAACACTTCTCACTCACTGAGTGCACAAACACCGAACACACAAAGGTCAATGACTTACAAATTGCCACTCCTATCCATTTTAGATAATCAAGAAACACCAACCACTCCATCAGATATGACACCTATATTAGCTATCCACAAACCTTTCAACCCTAACGACGTCCCTATAAGGTACAATGACATAATTATACCTAGTGATGTTGAGACTAATTCAAATGAATATGAATGGGATTCTTTACATGAATTTGATGAGGATTCTTTAGAAGATAAATGAGCTGATGGAGATCCATGGATCAAAACTTTTCAGGATCTAGTTGATGAAGATACTCCAAGGATAGATAGGTCACCTCCTGAGCCCAATTATGAAGAGGATAGTACTAACAATGACTTTGATTCCTCCATACTTACCCTCACTGATGCATCCTATGAACTCAACCTTATTGATGAGGTAATGCCCATTATTCACCTTAAACTCATTGATTGAGACTGGCAAGATCCCCCACACCTTCCAAAATGATGACACAATTATATAATTTCTTGACTTACGGGATGACATACCAAGCGAGGATCACAAGGATGGATTTTCTATTGAACTTAACAGCATGACTTACCTTAGAGAAAATGCCAAACCTTTCAATCACAAAAATATTATGATGAAAACATGATCCTCAAGTGAAAACCACACTGTGGTACTTTGAGAGACCAAAAGAGTAAAAACAAAGGATGCATCCAAAGGTGAAAACCTCTCTGAGGCACCTGAGGATGGAAGGTTTGACATTCTCCCCTTTAGCACAAATAAAGAGAGATCATCCATTCTTATTGAAGACACAAAGGAAGTCAATCTTGGGGCACTAGAAAATCCACACATAATACATCTAGCATAATCATTCACTCCAATTGAAGATCCCAATTTTATAGACTACTTCCACAAGAGACAAATCAATTTTGCATGGTCTTATGTAGAAATGCCATGACTAGATCTAGAGCTAGTAATGCATCATTTGACAGTCATAGAAGGAGCCAAACCAACAAAACAAAAGCTCAAAAAGATGCACTCCCATATCGCATTGTTAGTAAAAGAAAAACTCAAAAAGCTATTAGGTGTGAATTTCATAAGACCCATTAATTATGTAGAATGGATATCCAACATTGTACCCCTGAAAAAACCAACTAGGGGCATCTGTATTTGTATGAATTTTAGAGATATAAACAAATCATGTCCTAAGGATGACTTCCCTCTTCCAAACATTAATATGATCGTGGTCCTCACCGCAGGACATTCGATGCTATCACTCATGGATGGCTTTTTAGGATACAACCAGATCAAGATCACCCAAGAGGATCAACACTAAATAAATTTTACATTCCCTGGGGTACATACTATTGGAATGTGATGCCATTCGGTCTTAAGAATGCAAGAGCTACATATCAAATGGAAATTACTACTATCTTCCACAATATGATGCATACACTAATGGAAGACTATGTGGATGATTTACTAGCTAAATCATTAACAAGTGAGGGTCACCTCGTTGTACTAGACAAAATTATCACTAGACTATAGAAATATAATGTATGCCTAAATCCAAAGAAGTGTGTCTTTGGGGTAACCTCTGGGAAACTCATAGGATACATTATCTCAAATAAAGGAATTGAGGTTTATCCTATAAAAGTCAAAGCAATTATGGAAATGCCACCTGCTAAGAACATTAGTTAGTTGAGGACATTAGAAGAGAGGCTACAGTCAATCCGTAACTTTATTGCATAATTGGGTAATAAATGTTACCCCTTCACACATCTACTCCATAAGAATGTCCTTTTCAAATGGGAAGAGAATTATGAGAAAGCATTCCAAAAGTTAAAGGGAATACCTAATGACGCCACCATTACTGACACCACCATCTCTAGACAGGTCATTATTGTTATACATATCATCTACAACTACAATCTTAGGAGTCTTACTCACACATAATGCACAAGGAAAAGAATGTGCAAAACACTAGTAGGGTATGAACTCAATTATAACCCTAGTGAACAAGCCTGTCTAGCACTGATTTTAGAAGCAACTAAACTAAGGCACTACATGTTGACACACAAGATCCAACTCATTGCCAAGATAGATCCACTCAAGTACCTACTCAGTAAAGTAACACTAATAGACCATTTGGCAAAGTGGGTTATGCTTCCTAGCAAATTTGACATAGAATATGTGGACCCAAAAGAAATCAAAGGATAGGTCATTGCAGATTAGTTGGCTGAAGTGCCACTTATAGGAGATCATTCACTCATTTACAATTTTCTATATGAGGAGATCTTCACAGTCATACTAGCAAAACAATGGAAGCTATATTTTGATGGATCATACACTAGGCATGGTTCAGGAGGTGACATTCTTTTTATAACTCCTCAAGGTGATAGCATTCCCAAATCATATAGGATCCCATTCCCATGCAAAAATAACATAGAAGAATATGAAGCCTTGATCATAGGACAAAGAATGGTCATACAATGGAACTGAAAGGAGCTACAAGTCTATGGCAATTCATAATTGGTAATTCAATGGGTCAATGATGAATACCAAACTAAGGATGATAAGATCATACCTTAAAAGAAAATGGTTGATAGATTCAAAGAATTATTCACATATATCACTTTTGAGCAAATTCCTCGAGATCATAATAGAGCTACAGATGCAATGGCTAAAAAGCCTCTCTCCTTGATCTTCCACAAATTTCAACATGCTACGAGTTATTAGTTGAATAGCTTTGGATCCCTGCTTATGATATCCTAGAATCTAAGATAGTATGTCAACTCATTGGTCTTGATTCTCCATGGTATGGTGAGTTTTGCACTTACCTACTTAACCAAATCCTTCCACCACACCAATCAATTAATCAATGAAAGACCTTCATATGCCAAGTTGTTTGATAGACCATCATTGTTGAAACCCTATATCGATGAGGTCTTGATGGTACTCTCTTTTGATGTTTAGAGAAAGGTGAGGTGACCAAAACATTAGAAGAAGTACATGAAGGTATCTGTGGGGCTCATTCAAGTGGCCCTTATTTGGCTAAAAAGATCATGCGGGTAGGATACTGTTGGCCCTCCATGGAAAAAGACTCCTAATACTTTGCAGAAAATGCAAGAAGTGCCAAGTTCATAGAGATTTGATACATGCACCAGCACAAGAACTCCAACCCATCGCAACACCATGACCCTTTTGTCAGTAGGGACTTGACCTTGTGGATAATATCCATCCATCTTTCTCCAATGGTCACAACTTTATCATTGCCACCAAAAATTACTTCACCAAGTTTATCAAAGTTGTTCCACTTACCCAGGTAATCGATAAGAAAATCACTTCATTTATCTTAAACTACATCATCTGCTAGTATGGTGTACCCATGTCCATCTCCACAGATAACAAAATTCTTTTAAAAAATCAAGATGTCTGTGAACTTTGCGAGAAGTTTCATATCCAACACCATTTCTCCACCCCATATTACCTACAAGTAAATGGTCAAGAAGAAGCCTCAAACAAGAACATATTGAGGATCCTAAAGAAGACAGTCAATGATGCTAGTCATGATTGGCACATTCATTTGGATCCAACACTATGGGCATATTGAACTAGCATTCCTATAGGCACAACCCCATACTCACTTATTTATGGAGTAGAAGCTATATTTCCTATTGAGGTTGAATTACGATCCCTACAAGTTTCCTTGGACAATTTGATTACTGATGAAGAATACCAGCTCTCACATTTTTAGGACTTGGAACTGCTTGATGAGAAGTGGCAAGCTGCCTACAATCACCTAAAAGCATATTAGTAGTGCATGAGCCAAAGTTACAATAATAGATTCAAACCTTGGACATTTGAGGTAGGAGATCTTGTTCTCAGAGAGAATCCTCACAATCAACCAAACCAAGAACACCAAGGAAAATTTGAATCCAATTGGCTGGGTCCATTTGTCATCATCATAGTCTTCAGGTCTGGGGCATATCAATTAGCAACTTTAGGAGAACCAATAGAAGATCCAATCAACAACATGCATCTCAAAAAGTTTCATACATAAGCTATGTAGGGCATTAGGCTCATAAAATACCAAATTATACCAAAAAAATTTAGAAAAAGTCCTAAGAAAGTCCAAAAAAAAGAAAAAAAAAAGAAAATAATAAAGAAAAATCATCAATCAAAATGGTAAAAACCACTTCGGTGGTGCCTTGGATAAGTACAGTAGTGAAAACCAGGTAAATAGGCACTATTTGTAAAGGCTCCATCTCCATTGTCTTTCAGACTTGTTGTGATCCCATCTATTGCATTCACTCATACATCATATCTATCATGGCTTGTTATTGATTTGTAATCTGGGTTATTACCTCATGTGTCCTTTGTCATGCTTTCACATTGACACCTAACTGGGGAAATTTTTTATGATATGATGGGAGTGGATTCTAAATTTTAGTGATTCATTGAGTTATTCAAAAAATGTCCTTAAATAATCTAAAAACATTCATAAAATCTTAAAAATACCAAAAACATCCAAAAATATCCTAAAGAAAAAGAATTTAAATATTCAAAACAAAAAAACACCCAAAAACATTAGAAAACATCAAAATCAATAAAAAAAAATTCAATAAACTTCTTCATTGTACCTAAACACCCAGTCATACATAAAACAACATTTTGAGCTACATACAAGATGACCAACTATCAAACAAACAAAAACATTTGATCAACACATAAACAAAGTCATCTTAAACAAGGATGTATCCTTCCTTCACAACAAGATAGGTGGCATATCTCTTTGACAAGAAGATGTTGTTTGGCCGATAGGCACTTGGTCAAATTATTGCTTTATATATAAGGTTCTTATGCTACTCCATGATATCCACAAGTGATGAGAGTTGTCGAGATGGTTCCTAATATATTTTCTTGGTTTTCTATCTATGGATTTGTTCCAAGGAAGTTCTAGGTCACATACTAATGGTGTCTATGTGGGAAGTTCACTAAGATACAAGATCCTATGAAAAAACATAAAGATGAAAAAATATAAAGTCATGGATCACATGGCTTACTGACTATAGCATATACCTCGACCATATGTTTATAAACTTGAATGGAGGGGAACTTTTATGGTCTATAGTGTTTATTTATAGGTGCAATGCTCAACCTTGGTTTCTGATACATTGGCTAAGATCAGTACTACAATGATTGATGAGGAAATAAAGCATTATGAATAAGCCATGGATTTCCATTTCATCTCATCTATTTATATTGCATTTCGTTGCATATTACTAATTAATTTGTTCACTCATACATTGTACAAATTTATTGTCTGCATGCATTTGCAATTGAATAGGGTTGCTATGAGAAAGTCTGTTATAATAGGATTGTCTTGAGAACAATCACGATGGATTATTCTGATACATCATCTCACATCTCCATTTCGTATTTGCATTTTCCTAGCACATTTGCATTTAGGCCTCATGACAGATAGTTGGCATCATAGATAGTTGAATTTCACTTCCTTATATGGAACCATTTTCATATACGACATTCATTTAATTAATTTAGTGCATTCATTACATTCAGTAAGTGCCTTCATTAGTTCATTTAGTGCATTCATTAGATTTATTCTTTTGCGTTCACTAACATCATTTAGTGTTGGCATTTGATGTTTTGGTGAATATTGGTAGTCTATGATGATTATAGATGCTTAGAAGTTGTCATTGATGGAAACTTAGCCTATTGATTTGATCTGGTATGAAATTATGGTTAACCAATAATCTGGAGTATGTCTTTTGTGATTAGTTTGCCCAGTGAAGCTCAATGTACTAGTTTGAGAGAAATTTTCATTTTTAGTGAAGTGGATTTTGGTGTTTGTGATCAAGGTTGATTGGTTAAGTATCAAAAGCCTATTATCATGCAAATCTACCCTCTGGTATTGATTCTATCACTTGTTTGAAAATCCGATATCCGAAAGAGCAGCAAAGCATAGTATTCTTCATGTTCAATAATGTAGTGTGTATCTAGATTGTTTAAGTTAATTTCAGTGGTTGAAATTATTTTTGGGAGTTATGTGATACCTATAGGAAGTGTGTGATAATGTGTTTTGAGTCCGGTACAAATTTTTTGAAAAGATTGGGGCTGACTTGCAGCTACACATTTCATGTTGCGTGTTATGCAATTTTTTGAAGCCAACCTGTGAAAGATTAATCTGTTAGACATAGTGCAACACTAAGAGGGGAAGGGGGTGAATCAGTGGTGCTCAAAAATTTTCACATAGGCTTTCTTTTGTGGGTGACACCAGTATTTAAATCAAGCATAGGGCAGACTTACTAGTTAGTGTTGAAACTAATTCAAATACACACACACACAAGGAGATATCACATAACACTAGTATATACGAGGAAAACCCAATGTGGGAAAAACCTCATTGAGTAATGTTGCTGGAGTCTATTGCTCCAATCCAACTTCACAGTAAAACATGGTTACACATTTTAGGGTACCAACCTAAGGAGCAACAACCCCTGATAGATTTATGGGCTACAACCCAAAGGAGCACCAACCCCTACACTGAGCTGCAACACAGTGTTCACTATGAAAACTTTGAATATATAATTTATTATCATGTTACAAATGAATCTTGAAACCTTAACAAATATTTTACTTTGTCGATGAGATACTCTTTTATTCTACCGACTCACTCTTCTTCCTATTCTTCACCTATTGCTTTTCTACTTGATTGTTCCTCACTCTCTATACATCACCAGTTTCACACTCTACTGGTGTGGTCACTACTAGTTCTCCTTTCTAATTGGTCAAAGGATTCAACCAGGTTCACTCTCCCTCTCTTGCTCATTGAGAACTCGACTGATCTTGTCTCTCCTTGAAGAAGTCTATAACTTTGCAATAACACAATACTCTCTCTATATTGCAATAGCAAAACAAACACATAGGACATTTTACTTATAGCCTAAATTTCCCGACAAATACACATTCAAAACTTGGGCAGTTAGATTTTCTTCACCTTCTAAGATCTGAATGCATATCTCTACCATAGTCATGTTTACTCAATCATGCCCTTTAATCCTGGTGATTTGCTTTTTACTTCCTCATCAAATCCTTTGGTTAGTCATAAAAGGTCTATCAAGCCATTTCCTTCATTGCCTTGATATTCTCAATCTCTTAGATGGCTCATAGTTGTCATCCAGACCTCGAGCCTCAACCCACTGCAATCCTTCTGCAACACGTCCCGTGATTTGAGTGACTTTTCATTAAAGTTGGCCAACCCCTGCAACTACCACATCATTGTACATTCTATCCTTATCCAACTATGGGTTTTCCATGTTTACTCTAGGTCAACAATCTGCCAGCTCATCGCTACCAGACAGTCAGGATAGAATCACTGACCAACCATCTTACCGGTTCCTTACTTTGGTCATTTTCCCAAACCTCCCAGTCTCAACCGTTCTACTAGTTTCCTTGTCATATTTGTTCCCATTTGATCTATCGATGGAACTCTCAAACCTGTATCCAGAATGATAAGTCCTTAGTATGCATATTTCCACAACGGAGAGGCCTTCTTTAGCTACATCTTGCTTATATCAGCTACATCTTTCTTATATAACTGGTATACTTACATACCAGTTACCACTCTTGATGTCATCATGTCAAAATTATTCTCAAGGCTCTATCTTCATTCAGTCAAGTCAAATTCCTCTGCTTACATCTATGCATCCTTTCTTCCTGATCAAGGATCTTCCTTCCTCTACTGGTTTGTTAGAGTGACAAACACTTCATACTTCCTCTGACTATTCCTCCAAGATGACTACAACTTCTTCTGGTGATGTCTTGTTGTTCTGCAACCTCTTAGCATACTAGTTCTTTGTTCTCCTCCAATGTTGAAGTGATTCAGATAACATTCTACCTCTTCATCACAAGCAACCACTCACAACACTTCTCCATCTAATCACACAAGTCAAGCACTAGCTTTTATATAGATGACCTCTGATGTCATCTTCCTTTCCTTTTCCATTATTCAACAACACTAGGGGATATCCAATATATCATATCCTGTACTCCTTCATAACAATGTTGCACTTACATTTCTTCTACTAGTAATCATCCCATACCGGTTGACATCAATGACAACACAATGCCAACAATCTCCCCATTTGGCATTAATGTCAACACTTGTAGTATTTGACATACTACAAAATTCTTCTCCCCCTTTGACACAATGACAAAGGTGTAAAGCGGAAAATCACGAGTGAACCCTAAGTGTTCCCCCCGCCACTCCAAGGAGAGAGAAAGGGGGTCATTAGGGTTAATGGTTTTCACTTAGGAGAGACTTTACATTCAAAAGGGGTTGAAACCCACAAGATCCAATCCCACACAATGCAAGATTGGATTCTAAATGAGTTTCAAGGGTTGTGATAGCAAGGCTACCCTCTTTTGTAAAGAATGTAGATAGAAGGATTAAGCTAGGAACACATGAAAAGTGAGAAAGATTCACTTATAAACAAAGATAGGAATATAGGATGAAGCTGCGGACCTGGAATTAGCAGTAAAATGTCAAGACGATGCTGTCCTACAAATTTGAGTGAAAGTTGACAGGACGATGGCACCCGGCATGCACACGGTCCTCCGAAAAATCCACGAAATGAAGGGGGATCTGTTCGTCTCTGCACAAGGATTCCAGATCTTCAATTACAGCCGTGTACCTGCAACCTTGTTGTAAGAATGTTTGTATTCTTACATGAAAAGGTGTAAATGTTGTTGTATGTTGTATGTTGTATGTGATCTCCTCTTCAATGGTTGAATCCTTGTCTTGAATGCAACACTTAGCCTTGAATGGAGACTTAGAATGATCAATTGCTTGAAGGAATGCTTGAATGCTTGAATTCTTGAGTATCGTTTCTGCCTTTTTTTCATCTACCCTTTTTGAGAGGGGAAATGTAGCTTATATACTTGCCAATTAGGGTTGAAAGACTGATTTTTCTGACCTTAGGCCGACCAGGAAACATTATTTTCCAATTTGCAAACTTAAAGACCCGAAGCCCCATAAGAGACCAGGCCCAAAATAGGGCCAGGGACCAGGGCGCTGGGCACCATGGTCCTGGGCGACCAGGGTGTTGGGCACCATGGTCCTGAAGGACTAGGGCACTTGGCGCCATGGTCCCACCTCCAGGGACAGCAGGGTGCAAGGAGGATCAGGCCAGGGTGCTAAAAAATGCAGTTTTTGATGTCATAAATAGGTTTCGGGGTCTCCATTCAGGTTCCGTGTTGCATCGCCATCATGAAGACCCAAATGCAGTCGAAATTGCAAGTGTTGCAATTTTAGGACGCTACATTTAGCCCCCACTTTAGCGGGAGTATAAGAGTACGCTCATACTTCCGGTAAAGTACAAGGAAACAACATTGAAAGACTTTCACCACGTCAAGGAGGCCAGACACACCAAACCCCCAGTGGACTAAGGATCTTACAACTTTGATTGACAAAGTAAAAGGGAAGATCACGAGGGAGAACCATGACTGTCAGTAGTAAGGTTCCCTCACTATGAGTCATGCAAGAAAAATACCAAAAATTTTCAAGGCAAAGCTAAGTTCGCCAAGAAATTTTCAAGTATCTTGAAGGGATAGATGGGGTGTATGCCCCCCTACGTTAAAGTGATCGCACACGCCTCAACAGGAGTGATTTCTTTAAGGTAGTGATACACATAAGAAATGAGAAGGGAAAGGAGCATGTTATCACAAAGATTTAGCCCCCAAGTGTGAGATAAACCCAAGGATAATAGACACAAAACACAAAGCACGAGGTGCCTTCACTTTCCTCGGGGTTAGTATGCTGTATAATAATTCATATATATCATATGTATGTATGCATAATTGTTCTTCATTCCCCAATCAAGGAAGGTCACCTAGAAGAAGGGAACACATGTGTCTTTTGAGTCAACATGAGAGAGACCAAAATAGATCTCAATGCTTTGCATCATCCTCAAGTAGACAACACTAAGGACAACAAATAGAAGAATGAGAATAACACATAGAAGAAGTAAAAAAAGAGAGGAGGAGAGAGTCTGCTATGCTAATGAAACTAGTCTAGCACGTCATCCACCCCCCCAATCTTGCTGATCAATATTTCGGGAAGGCAGGAAACACGCTAGAGGAGGAACATTCAACACAGCAGATGGAGCTATCACAAGATCCAAACAAGGGCTATGTTCATGTTCCAAGCCACGTTGTTCTTGTCTAGGAGCTAGGATAAGTGCTTTAGAAAATTCATTAGATAAATGGTTATCAACATCAACATATTCATATTCACTATCAGAAGCAAGAGAAGTAACATTTTCATCATGGATAACATTTTCATCTATATCATCATCAAGATTTATAAAAATAGTATCTTTAACTCACACAGGATCAAGACCATCATGCATCTTATGTTTAGGAGATTTTGGAGAAAATGGAATAATGCTTGCTGAAGGTGTTTTTGGTGATTGCAAAGTTTGAGAAGCTGCTGCCTGAGCTCTAAGACGACACTTTCATTGGCGTTCACGTGCAGAACGATTTCGTCTAGTCTTAGTAGGAAGTTGAGAAGATTGAGGAGGAGGAATGTTCTCATCCTTATCACTTGGGTGTTTAGGTTGTGGTCTCTTAGGCTGGATAATAGGAGAAGAGGAAGGTCTCTTCTCTTCATAAGAGGAAGGAGGAGGAACTGCTCCGTATAAAGGAGGAATATTTGGTTTAGGAAGAATACCAAGTCCATCATGACGAGGAGGTATAGGTCTACTTTTAGAAAGTTTATTAGGCATAGACATAGTCACATCCATAAGAATGGGTTGGGAATCTTCTTGAGGAAAGACATTAGTTTTATCTTTCAAAGGAAGAACTCCCTTCTCAAGAACGATAGGAATATAAAGTTTGGGTGTTCTAGGTTCACTTAGAGATAGGATCATATCTGTTTTCCACTTTTGATAAGATTTGAAAAGATGATCACTTCGCGGTGGAAGAGATTGGAATTGTTTAGGCCAAAAATAATCAATAGGAACACTAGAAGTTCTTTCAGCTGGTTTAAAGAGACTATGATTGACAATAACAGCTTCACCATTATGGGGAAATTTCAAACACTTGTGAATAGGAGAAGCAACAGCTTTCATGGAAGATAGCCAAGGATAGCCAAGCTTCACACGAAATTGTTCGGATGAAGGAATAATAGCAAAGTTCACATCAAGGGATTTGTTATGGACCTCAATAAGTAATGTAATAGAACCAATTGCAGGAGAAGAAAATGCATCAAATAATTTCACAATCACATCTATTTTGTCATAGATCACTTGGTTTAATTGCAAAGTAAAAATAAATTCCTCAGTAATAACATTAACCATGCAAGCAGGATCAATAAGCACTCCACGACAAGGTGTATTCTTGACTTTTGCAACTATATATAAAGGACCATCAGGTGCCCTAATCGTTTCATTAGAATCAAATGTGATGGAAGGTTCTTTAGGGTTTTCTTGCTGCTCTACAAAATTAATCACATTCGGAGTCATAGACACAAGACCATCAGATGAGAAAGAGGAATCATTAGCCTCAATCGCATTAGAGGTATGAGAAGGTAATGGATCAGTAAAAATCTTAAGATTTTGGTTAGGAGGAGCTACAGATGTATTGCCTTTATCATTCACTCCTGAAACAGAGATAGTACTATTATCAATCAAATCCTGAATTTTACCCTTTAAAGAAAAACATTTTTCAGTATCATGCCCAGGTTGACGATGAAATTGACAAAAAGATTTGTTATCAAAATAGGGTGAATTAATCTTTGCGGGATCTATTTGCTTTACAGGAGGGAGAGTAAGCACATTTTGTTCCAATAACTTATTTATAATACTATGCAATGATTCATTCAAAGGAGTAAACTTTCTTTCTTTCTTGAAAAACTTAGAAATAGGAGGCACACGTGATGCTCCATTCACATTGTTGTTGATGATGTTTTCATTGAATTTGATGGAATCTCTGTTCGGTTTAAACTTTCCAAATGGTTGTTCAGTACTATCACCCTTATCACTCGGAGCCATAGGATATGCTTGTTCCATTTGACTCATAGTCAGTTGATAATTGTGAAGAGTTGCACACAACTGTTGGAAAGAAGTAAACTTAGAAAACAGAAGTTTTTCTCTAATATCTTTTTGTAAATTAGAAATAAAGATTCTTTGAATATCATTGTCAGGTACTAGAAAAGAAATTTGAGCATACAAATGCTTATATCTACCAATGAAATCAGTCACTTTTTCTTTAACACCTTGTTTACAATGCATTAAATCAATCAAAGTAACTTTAGGATTTATATTGTTTTGAAATTGTTGAATGAAAGCATTTGCAAGTCATTCGAAAGAAGTAATAGAATAAGAAGGCAACGAGCAATACCATTGTAGGGCTTTATCTCTTAATGTCCTAGTAAACAGTTTTGCAAGCAACCTTTGGTCATAAGCAAAATCGGTACATATTGTTTGAAAAGTCTTAACATGTGTTAGAGGATCACCTTTACCATTATAAAGCTCCAAATGCGGGATTTCAACATGTTTAGGAGGGATAGCTCGAATAATGTCATGAGAAAGTGGGCTCGCAACATCAAATGTGGGCACACTAAACTTAGATTGACTCATAGAGGCAATTTGTTGTTGTAAAGAAGAGACAGTTTGTGCAAAATTATTAATGGTTGCTTCAGTTGAAGAGTTCATATTTGACGTGTTAGATTGTGATGGACGTATTATGTTATTGAAAGAAGGTATTGATTGAGAGTAAGGTGGCGGGACACTATGATAGTTAGTCATAGGAGATGATTGGAAAGGAGGAACACTACAAGGAGGAATGGAATGGTTAAATGAATTGCCCCCTTGCACCAGGTTCATTTGTGGAGATGTAATAGGAACACTCATTGAAGGAATGAATGAAGAAGTTGGATTGAATGAAGGTAGAGGGTTGATTGAAGAGGAAGGATTGCCCCCATGACTGGTGATCATAGGGGGAATGTCTTGTATAGAAGTAGTCATTATGTTTGATGTAAAGGTAGGTATGCTAGCAATAGAAGTTGTCAAAGGAATAGAATGATTGACTTGAGTAGGAGGTTGTGTATAACCCAAAGTTTCAGCACAACTCTTCATAGGCATCACATTTGAATCCACAATGTGTGCAATACTACACAAAATATCAATTCCATTCTTATCACTTTGAACCATACGTTTTAGACCCTCAATTAATGAAAGAGCTTGACTATCGGGATACTCTTGAGACATCCATTGCTGAAAATCATCAAATTGGTTATCCAATTTTGAAAGTTGTTCTTCAGAAACCTCATGGAGAGCTTCTTCATCATTAGGAGGATTAGAGGAATTATCCATGTCCTCGTTAAATAGGCCGTTCAAATTAGGTTCCATCTCCTCGGTAATTAAACTTTGGAAAGACTTATTTCTAAGGCTTCACCTAACGGGAATAGTGTAAGTAGGGCTTATTGTTGTAAAACTCATGCACTAAAGAGAGAGAGAATATTTTGAATTTTAGAGGTAGCAAATTTCAGTAAAATCAGCCAATCTCCTAGATTTAAGATGTTAAATACAATCAAGACAATCTCTCGAAATTTTGAAAAAAATGTTCGGGACCGTGGCGAACGGAGTGCACACGGTCCTCGCAACTTTTTTCAAAATTTTTCAGGGATGAAAGTTATGATGATTTTAGAGCTAATCTGAAAAAATTGAGTGATTTTACGATCTGTAGATAGGCCAAATTAAAGTTGCAATCTCAAAATTGAACCCTACCAAGATTGTTGAAAAATGCAAAATTTGAATTTTGAAAAAGAGATGGAAACTGAAATTTTGAATTTTATGATTTTAGAGGGAATACCAAAAGCAATGCAAGTTTTGAAATTTAAAAGTTGACTCAATTTCACACAAAATCTAATTTTGAAAGTGGAAATCAAGGTTGTCGCAATTAAACATTTAATTTCAAAAGTCACAAATTGCAAAAATTTGAATAAAGCACTGAAATTTCGAATGAGTGCCAACACACTTTTTCAGATTTAGGACAGTAAGAACACAATTTCGACACAAAATTTCAATTTCAACAATTTTTGAATGATTAGAAGCTTTAATCCTAGCAATCACTAGACCAATGTTGACTTTAATTTTGAAAGTGTTAGAATTGATGAAATCAGCCAAAATTTTGAATTTTAGCAGAAAAATACAGTAAGATCTAACTCCCGAAATTTCGGAAAAAATGTCGGGGACGATGGCGCTCAGGGTGCACAGGGTCCTCGCAAATTTTTTCCAAATTTTTAGGGATGAAAGATATTATGATTTTGTTGCGGAATCCAAAGTTACAGCTGATTTGGAGATGTTTTGATCAATGAAATTGTCGGTCAAAGGTTGAATCAAGAGGGTTTTAAAAATTAGGGTTTTGACACTTAACCACTTAATTTTCAGAATATGAATTGACAATTTGTAATAGAAGGGCAGATCTGAAGCAAGCATTAACAATTAAACATTTCGTAAGCTCAATTACTAAAAAGAAAATTTTAGGGTTTTTATGCAATTAACCTCTAAAATTTGCAAAAGATCAAACATGGAAATGTAATCAAGGCATCCAATTTTCAGATCTAACCATGAATAATCAGAAAGGATGTTCACGTTGGGTTCACCAAAATGTAAAGTGTAAAATCATGAGCGAACCCTAAGTGTTCCCCCCGCCACTCCAAGGAGAGAGAAAGGGGGTCACTAGGGTTGACGGTTTTCACTTAGGGGAGACTTTACATTGAAAAGAGGGGTTGAAACCCACAAGATCCAATCCCACACAATGCAAGATTGGATTCTAAATGAGTTTCAAGGGTTAAGACAACAAGGCTACCCTCTTTTGTAAAGAATGTAGATAGAAAGATTGAACTAGGAATGCATGTAAAGTAAGAAAGATTCACTTATAAACAGAGATAGGAATATAGGATGAAGCTGTGGACCTGGAATTAGCAGTAAAATGTTGAGACGATGTTGTCCTGCAAATTTGAGCGAAAGTTGACAGGACGATGGCACCCGACATGCACACGGTCCTCCGAAAAATCCACGAAATGAAGGGGGATCTGTTCGTCTCTGCACAAGGATTCCAGATCTTCAATTATAGCCGCGTACCTGCAACCTTGTTGTAGGAATGTTTGTATTCTTACATGCGAAGGTGTAAATGTTGTTGTATGTTGTATGTGATCTCCTCTTCAATGGTTGAATCCTTGTCTTGAATGCAACACTTAGCCTTGAATGGAGACTTAGAATGATCAATTGCTTGAAGGAATGCTTGAATGCTTGAATGCTTGAGTATCGTTTCTGCCTTTTTTTCATCTACCCTTTTTAAGAGGGGAAATGTAGTTTATATACTTGCCAATTAGGGTTGAAAGACTGATTTTTCCGACCTTAGGCCGACCAGGAAACATTATTTTCCAATTTGCAAACTTAAAGACCCGAAGCCCCATAAGAGACCAGGCCCAAAATAGGGCCAGGGACCAGGGCACTGGGCGCCATGGTCCCACCTCCAGGGACAAGAGGGTGCAAGGAGGATCAGGCCAGGGTGCTGAAAAATGCTTTTTTTGATGTCATAAACAGGTTTCGGGGTCTCCATTCAGGTTCCATGTTGCATCACCATCGTGAAGACCCAAATGCAGTCGAAATTGCAAGTGTCACAATTTTAGGACACTACAAAAGGTTATTGTCAAGATATTATTTCTCTTTGTATCCATCAGTCACTGACAAAATACTTTCTCCCCCTTTATCTTCATTAGATGTAACCCTTCCTTTGATGCCACTTGTTATCTTATCATTGGTTGTTACATCTTCTCAAGTCACAACACTTAAGGTGGGGAACATAACCATCAATTGACACCAATTGTTAATGTGTTAGTGAATATTGTTCTTTTGCCGATCAAACTGCAACACCTTGCAAATTCCATCCACTTCAGTTTGGGCAGTCAACATTTTTACTAGTTCAAGCAAACCAGCTCTTCATCATGAGACTTTTTATGATGAGCACTTTAACTCCCCCTGAGTTGTGCACCTTAGGTCCTCATCTCTAGTTAGGTGCAACACTGGAACTTCATTCTTCATCATAAGCTTGAGACATGATTCTGGATCTACACAAGCCAGACAATGTTATCATCATTCCAAAAGAACAAACTAGCTAGCCCAAGAGCATACATGCCTATATGAACAGATATGGGGCCAACATATGTCAATTAGGTCTTTTCCAATACCACCTGAGACATAAACTCAACATTCTCTGCCACTGGGGTTATTGTAATGATTTCCAACTTCATTGTCTTATATAACCTACAAGTACCTATTAGCAATTGTACCGCTAACATCCTGCACATATCAGTTAACACCTAATTCCAATTATTAACCTTTATTTATTGAATCTTGTTGAGGTGATCCATCACTGATTAGTAGATGTGTAGTCAAGGAGATACCTACACACTCTTGTCATCTTCTTCCTTTATACCGGCAACAACATGGTCTTCCTATTTCCTTCATTATTGAGGGGGTGAATGATGAATTCAATGTGTATTACACCCCCTAGGATTTTGCATCTCCTTTAGGTTTTAGGAGATGTCACTTGTGCCTTGGATGCACAGTGTTGATCCACAATCTTCTTCCTCCACACCTGCATGATCTCATTCTTCTTCCCCTTTTCAGTCCGAGAAGCAAGGTTATCCTTCTTCTGCAAATGGGACCTTTCTCTTTCTGGTCCTTCACAATGACCAGAAGTGGTGCTATAGTAGCACACCACATCCATCCCAACTTCATGTTTGGGGAATCTTTTATCATACCAATTTGACCATCTCCTCCTGTTAATGCTTCTTTGGCTAGCAACAGGGACTGGTGGACCTCTTACTTTTTACGGAACATATCTCCTCTCATTCCATGCAGATCTCTACCTTCCATATGCTCTATTTTGACATTTTTGCTAAGCATGGCCATTTTGTCGGCCTCCGTGTAACTGCAGGTTCCTCTTCCTGCACTCATATTCTCTATGGCCAGATCTATTGTAGTTATGACAGCCAAACTTTGCATAACCAGGAGAAGGAACATGCATGTATCTATTTATAGATACATTCTTCCTATTAGCATGTCTTCTATGAGATCCTACATTATCCTTTCTAGATCTCATTCTACACTCCCTTACCTTATGGCCATAAACTTTACAGGTAAAATAGTAATAGGTAAATGATTGCAAATGACTTACATATTTACATTGCAATGCATGTGGAGATCTTTCCAGTTTTGCATCCCCATCTTTTCCTTTTCGAGAAGAGGCCCATGATTGTCCATTCTAAGCAGCTCTTCTATCTGATCTCTTCTTCTTCTCCCACACATGCTTTTTCCTATGAGTGGTAGCATTTCTTTGTCCTCTGCTAGTGGGAGGTCTCTTTTGCTACTTCCTCTTCCTCCTACTTCTAGTGAGATTTTCTTCTTCCATCTTCAACTCACCTTTTGGCTCTATGTGAGGGTACGTTCCTACAACATTGATCTTCATCTTTGTCTACAATTCCACACCAGTTGTGGTCAGGTGAACCTTCTTTCGAGGAGCACTTCTAACTAGTGAGCTCTCCTCTTTGTTTTCTTCAAGCAGCCACTAAAGTTTTTTGTCTTTTATCTCTAGCTGAGAGGCTAGATCTTTACACCGACATACCTTGGTGTCTTTTGCCTGAGCCTTCAGCTCTAAGATGCATTTCTCTAATTCTTCAAGGCATTTGGCTAATAGGTTCTATTCCACAATAGCAACATTCTTGAATAGCTTGTATTCTCTTTTAACTCTATTGAGTTCTTCAAGTGTATTTACAAGCTCTCCTTCAAGGTCAACTTATTCTTCTCGCTCATCATTAGAAGAGACCAGATGACAAGATATTTCTGCCATGTCTTCCTCTTCATTTTCATCACTACTCAACTTAACTTGTTGAGGGGAGGTGGTTGCCCATCCACTTTCAGATTCTTGGGCCACTAGAAGTTGAACACCATCTACTTCATAGCAGTGGCTAGTGGAAGCACCATCTTCCTCACCATCTTCCTCATCTAGGTAAATATGAGATGTGTCTCTTATATCTTTTTCAAAAATAGGATCTAGTGTTGAGGGTTTATCTCCATATAGCTTCTTCAATCTTTCCCATAAGCTCTTTGTTGTCTTACACCTGTCAACCTATGAAGAGACATCACTGATGAGCACACTGAAAATAGCCTGCATGGCTTCTTCATTGCACAGGTTTCTTCTTTCTTCTACACATCTAGTAGGGAAATTGATCTTTCTAGGGAGACCTTTAACTACTAACATCCATATGTTGAACCCTAAAGAAGATAGAAAGACTTCCATTCTGCAACTCCAAATAAAAAAAATTGAACCATAAAAAATTGGAGGATATGTAGATGCTGAACAAACCATTGTGTCCATAGGCCGAAATATACCCAAGTTGGATAACACTCTTTTAACTGGGAACCTAGGCTCTGATACCAATTGTTAGACACAATGCAACACTGAGAGGGGGAGGGGGTGAATCAGTGGTGCTCAAAAATTTTCACATAGGTTTTCTTCTATGGGTGACATTGGTATTTAAATTAAGCATAGGGTGGACTTACTGGTTAGTGTTGAAACTAACTCAAATACACACACACACACACACAAGGAGATATCACATAACACCAATATATACGAGGAAAACCCAATGTGAGAAAAACCTCAGTGAGCAATGTTTCTGGAGTCTACTGCTCCAATCCAACCTCATAGTAAAACATGGTTACACAATTTAGGGCACCAACCCAAGGAGCTATAACTCCTGACTTTAGGGCACCAACCCAAGGAGCAACAACCCCTAACAGATTTATGGGCTACAACCCAAAGGAGCACCAACCCCTGCACCGAGCTGCAACTCAGTGTTCACTATGCAAACTTCAAATACATAAGTTATTATCATGTTACAAGTGAATCTTGCAACCTTAACAAATATTTTACTCTATCAGCAAGATATTCTTTTATTCTACCAACTCACTCTTCTTCCTGCTCTTCACTTGCTGCTTCTCCACTCGATTGTTCCACACTCTCTACACATCACTAGTTTCACACTCTGCTAGTGTGGTTGCTACCATTTCTCCTTTCCAATCAATTGAATGAATCAACCAAGTTCACTCTCTATACTACATCACCAAAACAAACTCATAGGCCATTTTACTTATAGCCCAAATTTCCTACCAAACGCACATTCAAATGTCAAGTGGTTAGGGTTTCTTCACCTTCTTCGAGACAAACCAAATCTAATTAGATCTTTCAAGATCTGACCCTTCTGACATCTGAATGCATATCTCCACCATAGTCCTATTTCCTCGATCACCCCCTTTAATCCTGGTCATTTACTTTTTAATTCCTCATCAAATCCTTTCAATTAGTCACAAAAGATATATCGGTTTGTTTCCTTCATCACCTTGATCTTCTCAATCCCTTAGCTGGCTCGTAGTTGTCATCTAGACCTCGAGCCTCAACCCTCTGCAATCCTTCTGCAACATGCCCCATGATTTGAGTGACTTTTCATTAAAGCTGACCAACCCCTACAACTACCACATCATTGTACATTCTATCCTTATCCAATTGTAGGTTTTCCATGTTGACTCCAGGTCAACAATCTGCCATGTTGTCACTACCAGATAATTAGGATAGAATCACCAACCAACCATCTTACCAATTCCTTACTTTGGCCGGTTTGCCAAACCTCCTGGTCTCGACCATTCTACCGATTGCCTTGTCATATCTGTTCCCATTTGATCTATCGATGGAACTCTCAAACCGGTCTCTAGACTAATAAGTCCTTAGTATTCTTATTTCTACAATGGAGAGGCCTTCTTCATCTGCATCTTACTTATATCAGTTGCATCTTGCTTATATAACCGATATACTTACATACCTGTTACCACTCTTGATGTCATCATGTCAACATTCTTCTCAAGGCTCCATCTTCTTTCAGTCAGGTTAGATTCCTCTGCTTACATCCATGCATCCTTTCTTCCTGATCAAGGATGTTCCTATTAGGGTTCCCACAGATACTGAGAGGGGGGGTGAATCAATATCTGACCGGTAATGAGATTTTCTTAAGACAAAACATGCAGAACATAAAGTAACAATATACCGATATGCAAGAATTAATGCAATTAACAGAATCAAAAACATCCACATGAAAAGAACACCATAACACAAGATGTTTAATGAGGAAAACTAGTGTGGGAAAAACCTCGGTGGGATTTGTGACCGACAATATTCACTTATTGGCCAATAAGAGAATATTACTTATAATAGGGGCCTGCACATGCAGGAAGGCCAACTGCCTAGAGCACACTGCTCAATAAGAAGTCACACTGACTTACAATGAGGATTATACAAATCCAATATTCTGTACTGCTTTACAATAGCATCTTCAATGCCAAATTTAGTACTGGTTCTTGTTTTGTTCTTTACATATACCCTTGACCTATAATTCGCACATTAGGTCTGCCTAATAATTTTTTTTATATTTCCTATCTATCTCTTACAAATGTCTACAATGATCTCTTTTATATACAAGAGTCATTTTACAATTTGTCAAGTCAGCTTACAATAATAAACAAAATATTACATATCAAAAATCTCGTCGGCCTCTATGCCGATATACAACTTTTCTTTTGTGTCGGTGTACATCTTTTCTTCTGTGCCGGTGTAGAGTGATCTTGCTGATGCCGGTGCACTATCTTGCTTGAATAATGCTTTGTCGGTAGAATGTCTTGCCGATGCCATAGGATTGTAAGGTTTCCATCAATGACAAAACCTTCAATCACACACAATGTCTCATTGGAGTGTCTATATGCCAGTAGTTCGTTCCTCTACCGGTTTGTCAGAGTGACAAACACTTCAGAATTCCTCTGATTATTCCTCCAAGATGACTGCAACTTCTTCCTATGGGGTCTTGTTGTTTTGCAACCTCACAGCATATCAGTTCTTTGTTCTCCTCCAGTGTTGAAGTGATTCAGATAACATTCTACCTCTTCATCACAAGCAACCACTCACAACACTTCTTCATCTCATCACACAAGTTAGGCACTAGCTTGTATACAAATGACCTCTGATGTCATCTTCCTTTCCTTTTTCGTTGTTCAGCAACACCAGGTGATATCCAAGATATCACATCCTGTACTCCTTCATAATAGTGTTGCACATATATATCTAAGACCATTTTGGATGATGTATTAAGAAAGTGATGTGATGTGGTAGACCATTTTGGAGCGATTGAGCACAATTTCACGTGTGCATTTTGATCTTGGTTGACCCTGTGAGTAGTTACAGAGAAGAACATAGCAATTTGGCAGAATAGTGCAATTAATTGTTTTGTGCCTAACCAAAACTAATTTTTGGCATAGTTAGATGCTATTTTTTGTGAATATTAAGAGGGGGGTGAATTAGTATACCAATAACCCATGCACTTAAACACTTAAATAGTCTAAAGATAAATCGATAAAATAGTTTAACAAATAGACCGGTTATCACACATGCAAACCAAAATGCGAATAAATCATTCACCCACAAAAGCAGTACAACTATAATGCAGGATATTTGACGTGGAAACCCAAATCGGAAAAACCATGGTGAGATGGAACTCACAAGTCACTATCTACAGAATAGAAACTAGACCGGTTAAGGTCAGACCGATTAAGGTCTTACAATGTTCTTCACCAGAACAGATCCTGTTAGGAATCTCAATCTCCGTTAGGAGATAAGTCTGATCAAGGACTACTTTGCTAGAGGCTTTTAGATTCACAAAGGTGAACCACCTTGTTAGAGGATTTTACAAAAGGATTTTGGGCCTACCTGGTTAAGGGCTATAGACTTGTCAAAGATGTGAGTAATCAACAAGTGTTTGATCTATCTAATAGCACAGACTGCTCAGTTAGATCCAGTATAGCTCACAACTAATGCATTCTAGCATTACTTCAGTCTTCTCTATCTCTCACTCTATTACATCTCACAAACTTGATCTTCTCAAATAAGATCACTCTTCACAAAACTCATGAACCACCTTAAACCCTAACACGAAAAAAAAAACTTTTGCTATGTCCACACCAAAAATAACCTAAAACCCTAGACATGATGTCCTTATTAAGGAGTCTGATTTCATGTTGGTCCAATAGGATTACATTTCAATTTCCTAGGTTCAATGAATCTAGACATACTCAGTAATACATCACAAAAAGCACTACCAGAGTGTCGGCACCATCAAACATTCGCTGGATTGATAACTCATCACAAAATGCCAGTTGGTAACTCATCACAGAGTATTACCAGTTCATACAAAATATCGGTTGCTGGTTTGTCAGAATGAAGACTGGTAAGAATGTGTTATGTCACTTTGCTCCCTCATACCGCTTGGTATTCACGAACTGCTTGGGGTTGACTTGCCGCTTTAGACCGATAAACACATTCTGCAAAACATCAATAGTCTAAAGACTATAGAACAACATACGGGTTGGAACAAATACTGGTTGTGCTTTATCATATACATATAAAGAGGATCTTAATGCAAGTGTGTGTCCATCAATGAAAATCACAACATGTACAACATAAACATCAAAAATGCCAACAATCTCCCCCTTTGGCATTGATGGCAACACTTAGGAAAATAAAATTTGACATCTAAGTGTTTTACAACAAAAACATGCCATTAGCAAAATTGCTCCCCCTAAGCATAGACACTGTCCCTTAATCAATACAATGTATAGCAATTTTTCATATAGAGCATAAATAGATATCGGAGCATATAGAGAGGAAAAAAAAAATTTTTAAGTACCAATACTTCTCCATCATAGAGTACTTCTCCCCCTTTGCCAACAATGACAAAGTACCGCTAAGCAACCCTATTACCATTTGATATATATAAGAAATAATAAAAGTTCATGACAACAAGGAATAGTACCTATCAAAAATAGATTTATAGTCTTGCAAGAATTGCTTCATTGAGAGAGAGGTGGCCACTTCTTTCTCAGTTTGCATCTGGGAGACCTGTTCTTCCATGGCATCAACTGTGCTCATCTCCTGTGAAACTGTCAAGGCCTCTAGGTTCTTATAACATTTCTGAAGAATTTACAGACGAGGAAGTAAAACCAGTTGTAGCTCTTGCAAATCTCAAGACCATGTGCTGATCTCTTGCTCCATTTTGGCTAACTGGATATGAAACCGGTGAATGGTTTGCCCATAAGTTGTGAAGGAATCATAAGGTGGCCTGAATGTGCTCAAGTAAGACTATAATTCTTTTTGAAGCTTTTTCTTCTGAGCTAGCACATCATCATAGAATAGTTGGTGTTGATAGATTTTGCTAAGTAGCAGATTACCCTCATCCAAAGCATCCCTTATATCCTTTTGGTCTTTCTATAGTTCAGACCAAAGCGCATTCAACTTCTTCACCAGAGCAATGTTAAGAGATTTTTGATGCTCTTTCTTGACATTTGCCTTAGCTGCTTCTTCTAGGCTCGGCACCCGATCATCCACTGTAGTGTATAGTAGCTTGAGCTTTGCAAGTGATGAATTTGTGGTGGGAGGATTTGTACTGGGTATCAGATCGGTAAGTGTGTCCACAACCGCTTGAATTATATCTTTCTCCTTCTTCCTTCGAAGGATTTCAAGGCGCTCTTGATCAACCTTGATGCTCTGCATTAGCTCCACTTCACTTGCAGACTAGAGATCAATAGGACTAGAGAGGTCAGCTGGTTTGGCTTGACTCCCAGTTGCCTTTGGAGTCTCCATCTGAGTGATCTTTGCTGCTTCTCATGCCTTGGCCTCTTCCACTTTCTTCTTCTCCTATTCCTTATCCTCCTCTTCTTTTGTTTTCTTTTCATCTTCTTGCTTCTTTTTCTCCTCTTCATCTTTCTTCTTCTTCTCCTCTTCATCCTTCTTCTTCTTCTTCTCTTCTTCCTCCTTCTTCTTTTTCTCTTCTTCCTCTTTCCTCTTTTCCTCTTCATCCTTCTTCTTTTTCTCTTCTTCCTCTTTCCTCTTTTCCTCTTCATCCTTTTTCTTTTTCTCTTCTCCCTCTTTCCTCTTTTCCTCTTCATCCTTTTTCTTTTTCTCTTCTTCCTCTTTCCTCTTTTCCTCTTCATCCTTCTTCTTTTTCTCTTCTTCTACTTTCCTCTGCTCGACCTCTTTCTCTACCGCTTCCTGTTTGTCCTCAGCTTTCTTCTCCTATTTAGCCTTTTGCTCTTATCCTGTTGCATCAGATGGGATCTCCTAGGTAACATCTTCTTTGTCCAAGGCATCGACATCAATAATGTTGACCGGTTCAACAACCAGATTACCTTTATTATCAAATGTTTCATCTAGTTCGAATATAACTGGTTCTTTCTCAGCTTGCCAGTTGGCTTCAGCCAATTGATGCATCTTCAGAGCATCTAGGGTATGAGCATGTGTATCCTTGAGCACTTCTTTACCTTTGCCTTCTAGTAACATGATTCTTCTTCTTGTCATGAAGAAAAGACCTTTGTATTTGTTAGTTACATTGAACAATTCTGAATTTGATACATCAGGAAAGTGTTCAGCAAAAACTTTTTCTCTTAATTCCTGTTCCTACTCTATGGCAATGCACCATTTAATGTCTAAGGATTTATACAAAGAATCTGGTATTTCAGATCTAATTTCTGAAGGGGACCGATCATTAATACATAAATATTGAATTATTTCTTTTTCCACCGCCTCCTTTTCATCATCATTAAAATCATCAAAATGATGAATTAAATCATGCAATACTTTTCTCCTAATGTTTTTAATAGTTCTTTGACAATGTGTCAAAGGTTCGTAGGAGGAGATATCAATATTTACCGGTGCAGAGGATGTCGGTTCATCCTTTGTCTTCCTCTTTTCTTGATGAGCTTTCTTTGGCTTATCCTTAGACAGAGTTTCTTCTGAGTTTGGAGAGGTGTTCCTTGTCTTCCTCTTTCTCTGGAACACTTTCGCCGATTTAGCTTCCGGTTTCTTTTTGGCTGGTGACCAGTTGGTCACTTTTGGAGTCCCAGTAGTTACTGGTGTAGATGCTGCAGGCACTACCTTAGCCTTCTTCTTTGCCGGTTCCTTATCTTCCATTGTTGGAGGTTCCTCAACCGGTGTAATCCTCTCTAGGTAGGTGTCAGTTCTCTTGGCCTTGGGATCAAGTGGTGAGGCAATAAGGGTAGAGGCATACCCTTCGAGCATGTCATTCATCACCTCATAGTCAGTTGGCTCCACTTCTTCCATTCTCAGCTCAACAGCCTCCATTATGCATTTATCCACCTGGATGGTGAAATAGATGTCATCTTCATATTTATTGACGATATCTCCTGAGATCCTCATCCTTTGGCTCATTTTTTGTTTGATCTCATCAAAATATTGGTTCCCACTGCTTGTAAACTTTCCTTTATCTGTTTGGTAACCGGTTGGTTCACAGACCATTGAATGTCTCCCACTCCTGGGAAGTAACCTTGAAAGTAAAAGAACAACCTGTAAAGCGGAAAATCGCAATCGAACCCTAGTTGCTCTCCCCTCTTCTAACTCCGAGGAGAGAGAAGGGAGGTTGCTAGGGTTGATGGTTTTCACTTAGGGGAGAGACTTTACATTCAAAAGAGGGGTTGAAACCCACAAGATCCAATCCCACACAATGCAAGATTGGATGCTAAATGAGTTTCAAGGGTTAAGAAAGCAAGGCTACCCTCTTTTGTAAAGAATGTTGATAGAAGAATTAAGCTAGGAATGCATAGAAAGTGACAAAGATTCGCTTATAAACTGAGATAGGGATATAGGATGAAGCTGCGGACCTGGAATTAGCAGTAAAATGTCGATACGGTGCTGTCTTGCAAATTTGAGCAAAAGTTGTCAGGACAATGGCGCCCGGCGCTACGGTCCTCCGAAAAATCCGCGAAACGAAGGGGGATCTATTTGTCTCTGCACAAGGATTCCAGATCTTCAATTTCAGCCACGTACCTACAACCTACACACAGAAAAGCGAAGAGGATTGGGGGGTTAGGGATTAGGGGTTTGCCTTTAGGTCGAACCCCGGTTTTGGAATTAACCGAGAAATGAGAAATGCTGTAAATGTAAATGTCTGTAATGTAAAACAAGTACTAATACCTTGTTGTAAGGATGTTTGTATCCTTATGTGCGAAGGTATAGATGTTGTATGTTGTTGTATGTAGCATGTAGTAAGTGATCTCCTCTTCAATGGTTGAATCCTTGTCTTGAATGCAACACTTAGTCTTGAATGGAGACTTGGAAGGAATGCTTGAATGCTTGAATGCTTGAATGTTTGAATGTTTGAGTATAGTTTCCACGCTTGTACACACATCCTCTTCATGCCAAATGAGAGAGAAAAATGTAGTTTATATACTTGTCAATTAGGGTTAAAAGACTGATTTCCCCGACCTTAGGCCGACCAGGAAAGTTAATTTCCAAATTGCAAACAAAAAGACCCGAGACCTCATAGGAGACCGGGCCCAAAATAGGCCCAGGGACGAGGGCGCTGGGCGCTCTGGTCCCACCTCCCGAGACAGCAGGGTGCAAGGAGGTTCAGGCCAGGGTGCTTGAAAAATGCAGTTTTTAGTGTCGTGAGCAAGTTTCGGGGTCTCCATTCAGGTTGCGTGTTGCGTCACCATCGTGAAGACCTAAGTGCAGTCGAAATTGCAAGTGTCGCAATTTTAGGACACTACATTTAGCCCCCACTTTAGCGGGAGTATGTATGCTCATACTTCTGGTAAAGTACAAGGAAACAACATTGAAAGACTTTCACCACGTCAAGGAGGCAAGATACACCAAGTCCCCAGTGGACTAAGGATCTTACGACTTCGATTGACAAAGTAAAAGGGAAGATCACGAGGGAGAACCATGACTGTCAGTAGTAAGGTTCCCTCACTATGAGTCATGCAAGAGAAATACCAAAAATTTTCAAGGCAAAGCTAAGTTCGTCAAGAAATTTTCAAGTATCGTGAAGGGATAGACAGGGTGTATGCCCCCCTACATTAAAGCGATCGCACATGCCTCAACGGGGGTGATTGTTTTAACGTAGTGATACACATAAGAAATGAGAAAGGAAAGGAGCACGTTATCACAAAGATTTAGCCCCCAAGTGTGAGATAAACCCAAGGATAATAGACACAAAGCACGAGGTGACTTCACTTTCCTCGGGCTCAGTATGTTGTATGATAAGTCATGTATATATATCATATGTATGTATGCATAATTGTTCTTCATTCCCCAATCAAGGAAGGTCACCTAGGAGAAGGGAACACATGTGTCTTTTGAGTCAACATGAGAGAGACCAAAAGAGATCTCAATGCTTTGCATCATCCTCAAGTAGACAGCACTAAGGACAAGAAATAGAAGAATGAGAATAACATATAGAGGAAGTAACAAAAGAGAGGAGGAGAGAATCTACTATGCTAATGAAACTAGTCTAGCACGTCATCTACCCCCCGATCTTGCTGATCAATGTTTCGGGAAGGCAGGGAACACGCTAGAGGAGGAACATCCAACACAGCAGATGGAGCTATCACAAGATCCAAACAAGGGCTATGTTCATGTTCCAAGCCACATTGTTCTTGTCTAGGAGCTAGAATAAGTGCTTTAGAAAATTCATTAGATAAATGGTTATCAATATCAACAAGTTCATATTCACTATCAGAAGCAAGAGGAGTAACATTTTCATCATGAATAACATTTTCATCCATATCATCATCAAGATTTATAAAAATAGGATCTTTAACTCGCACAGGATCAAGGCTATCATGCATCTTATGTTTAGGAGATTTAGGCTCAATTTCCGGCTGAGGAGAAAATAGAAGAATGCTTGTTGAATGTGTCTTTGGAGATTGCAAAGTTTGAGAAGCAACTGCTTGAGCCCTAAGACGACACTTTCGTCGGTGTTCACGTGCAGAACGATTTCATCTAGTCTTAGTAGGAAGTGAAGAAGATAGAGGAGGAGGAATGTTCTCATCCTTATCACTTGGGTGTTTAGGTTGTGGTCTCTTAGGTTGGATAATAGGAGAAGAAGAAGGTCTCTTCTCTCTATAGAAGGAAGGAGGAGGAACTGCTCCATATAAAGGAGGAATTTTTGGTTTAGGAAGAAGACCAAGTCCATCATGACGAGGAGGTATAGGTCTACTTTTAGAAGGTTTATTAGGCATAGACATAGTCACATCCATGTGGATGGGTTGGGAATCTTCTTGAGGAAAGACATTAGTTTTATCTTTCAAAGGAAGAACTTCCTTCTCAAGAACGATAGGAATGTCAAGTTTAGGTGTTCTAGGTTCACTTAGAGAGAGGATCATATCTGTTTTCCACTTTTGATAAGATTTGAAAAGATGATCACTTCGCAGAGGAAGAGATTGGAATTGTTTAGGCCAAAAGTAATCAATAGGAACGCTAGAAGTTCTTTCAGCTGGTTTAAAGAGACTATGATTGATAGTAACAACTTCACCATTATGGGGAAATTTCAAACACTTATGAATAGGAGAAGCAATAGCTTTCATGGAAGATAGCCAAGGATAGCCAAGTTTCACACGAAATTGTTCGGATGGAGGAATAATAGCAAAGTTCACATCAAGGGATTTGTTATGGACCTCAATAGGCAATGTAATAGAACCAATTGCAGGAGAAGAAAATGCATCAAATAATTTCACAACCACATCTGTTTTGTCATAGATCACTTGATTCAATTGCAAAGTAAAAAGAAATTCTTCAGTAATAACATTAACCATGCACGAAGGATCAATAAGCACTCCACGGCAAGGTGTATTCTTGACTTTTGCAACTATGTATAATGGACCATCAGGTGCCCTAATGGTTTCACTAGAATCAAATGTGATGGAAGGTTCTTTAGGGTTTTCTTGCTGCTCTACAAAGTTAATCACATTCAGAGTCATAGACATAAGACCATCGGATGATAAAGAAGAATCATTAGTCTCAATCGCATTGGAGGTATGAGAAGTATGAGAAGGTAATGGATCAGTAAAAATCTGAAGATTTTGGTTAGGAGGAGCTACAGATGTGTTGCCTTTATCATTCACTCTAGAAACAGAAATAGTATTGTTATCAATCAAATCTTGAATTTTACCCTTTAAAGAAAAACATTTTTCAGTATCATGCCCAGGCTGACGATGAAAATGACAAAAAGCTTTGTTATCAAAATAAGGTGAAGTAATCTTTGCAGGATCAATTTGCCTTATAGGAGGAAGGGTAAGCACATTTTGTTCCAATAACTTATTCATAATACTATGCAATGATTCATTCAAAGGAGTATACTTTCTTTCTTTCTTGAAAAATTTAGAAATAGGAGGCACACCTGATGTTGCATTCACATTGTTGTTGATGATGTTTTCATTGAATTTGATGGAATCTCTGTTCGGTTTAAACTTCCCAAATGGTTGTTGACTGCTATCACCCTTATCACTCGGAGCCATAGGATGTGATTGTTCCATTTGACTCACAGTCAGTTGATAATTGTGAAGAGTGGCACACAACTGTTGGAAAGAAGTAAACTCAGAAAATAGAAGTTTGTCTCGAATATCTTTTTGTAAATTAGAAATAAAGATTCTTTGAATATCCTTATCAGGCACTGGAAAAGAAATTTGAGCATACAAATGCTTATATCTACCAATGAAATCAGTCACTTTTTCTTTAACACCTTGTTTACAATGCATTAAATCAATCAAAGTAACTTTAGGACTTATATTGTTTTGAAATTGTTGAATGAAAGCATTTGCAAGTTGTTCAAAAGAAGTAATAGAATAAGAAGGCAACGAGCAATACCATTGTAGGGCTTTGTCTCTTAATGTTCTAGTAAACAGTTTTGCAAGCAACCTTTGGTCATAAGCAAAATCGGTACAAATTGTTTGAAAAGTCTTAACATGTGTTAGAGGATCACCTTTACCATTATAAAGTTCCAAATGTGGGATTTCAACATGTTTAGGAGGGATAGCTCGAACAATGTCAAGAGAAAGTGGGCTCGCAACATCAAATGTGGGCATACTAAACTTAGATTGATTCATAGAGGCAATTTGTTGCTGTAAAGAAGAGACAGTTTGTGCAAGATTGTTAATGGTCGCTTCAGTCGAAGAATTCATATTAGATGTGTTGGATTGAGATGGAGGTGTGATGTTATTGAAAGAAGGTAAAGAGTAAGGTGGTGGGACTCTATGATAGTCAATCATAGGGGATGATTGGACAAGAGGAATACTACAAGGAGGGATGGAATGGTTAAATGAATTGCCCCCTTGCGTCATGTTCATTTGCAGAGATGTAATAGGAACACTCATTGAAGGAATGAATGAAGAAGTCGGATTAAATGAAGGAAGAGGATTGATTGAAGAAGAGGGATTGCCCCCATGACTAGTGATCACAGGAGGAATGTCTTGTATAGAAGTAGCCATTATGTTTGATGTAAAAGTAGGTATGCTAGCAATAGAAGTTGTCAGAGGAATAGAATGATTAACTTGTGTAGGAGGTTGTGTATAACCTAAATTTTCAGCGCAACTCTTCATAGGCATCACATTCGAATCCACAATCTGTGCAATACCACACAAAATATCAATTCCATTCTTATCACTTTGAAGCATGCGTTTTAGACCCTCAATTAAAGGAAGAGCTTGACTATCAGGGTACTCATGAGACATCCATTGGTGAAAATCATCAAATTGGTTATCCAATTTCAAAAGTTGTTCTATAGAAACCTCATGGAGAGCTTCTTCATCATTAGGAGGATTAGAGGAATTACCCATGTCCTCGTTAAAAAGACTACTCAAATTAGGTTCCATCTCCTCGGTAGTTAAACCTCGGAAAGACTTAATTCTATGGCTTCGTCTAATAGGAATAGTGGAAGTAGGGCTTATTGTTGTAAAACTCATGCACTAGAAAGAGAGAGAAAATTTTGAATTTAGAGGTAGCAATTTTCAGTAAAATCAGCCAATCTTCTGGATTTAAGCTGTTAAATGCAATCACGACAGTCTCCCGAAATTTTGGAAAAAATGTCCGAGATTGTGGCGCTCGGAGTGCAACACGGTCCTTGCAACTTTTTTTGAAATTTGTAGGGATGAAAGGTATGATGATTTTAAAGCTAATCTGAAAAAATTGAGTCATTTTATGATCTGTAGATAGGCCAAATTAAAGTTGCAAATTCAAAATTGAACCCTATCAAGATTGTCGAAAAATGCAAAATTTGAATTTTGAAAAAGAGAGGGAAACTGAAATTTTGAATTTTATGATTTTAGAGGGAATACCAAAAGCAATGCAAGTTTTGAAATTCAAAAGTTGACTCAATTTCACGCAAAATTCAATTTTGAAAGCGGAAATCAAAGTTGTTGTAATTAAGCACTTAATTTCAAAGGTCTCAAATTGCAAGAATTTGAATAAAGCACTGAAATTTCGAATGAATGCAAACACACTTTTCAGATTTAGGATAGTAAGAACACAATTTTGACACAAAATTTTGATTTTAATGATTTTTGAATGTTTAGAAGCCTTAAACCAAGCAATCACAAGACCAACTTTGACTATAATTTTGAAAGTGTTATAATTGATAAAATCAGCCAAAATTCTGGATTTTAGTAGAAAAATACAGTAAGATCTTGCTCCTGAAATTTTGGAAAAAATGTCGGGGACGATGGCGCTCGGAGTGCACACGGTCCTCGCAACTTTTTTCCAAATTTTCAGGGATGAAAGATATTGTGATTTTATTGCGGAATCCAAAGTTACAGCTGATTTGGAGATGTTTTGATCAGTGAAATTGTCGGACAAAGGTTGAATCAAGAGGGTTTCAAAAATTAGGGTTTTGACACTTAACCACTTAATTTTCAAAATTAAAGCACAGATATGAATTGATAATTTGTAATAGAAGAGCAGATCTATAGCAAGCATTAACAATTAAATATTTCACAAGTTCAATTACTAAAAAAGAAATTTTAGGGTTTTTATGCAATTAACCTCTAAAATTTTGCAAAAGATCAAACATGGAAATGTAATCAAGGAATCAATTTTCAGATCTAATCATGAATAATCAGAAAGGATGTTCACGTCGGGTTCACCAAAATGTAAAGCGGAAAATCGCAATCACACCCTAGTTGCTCTCCCCTCTTCTAACTCCGAGGAGAGAGAAGGGAGGTTGCTAAGGTTGATGGTTTTCACTTAGGGGAGAGACTTTACATTAAAAAGAGGGGTTGAAACCCACAAGATCCAATCCCACACAATGCAAGATTGGATGCTAAATGAGTTTCAAGGGTTAAGAAAGAAAGGCTACCCTCTTTTGTAAAGAATGTTGATAGAAGAATTAAGCTAGGAATGCATAGAAAGTGACAAAGATTCACTTATAAACTGAGATAGGGATATAGGATGAAGCTGGGGACCTGGAATTAGCAGTAAAATGTCGATACGGCACTGGCTTGAAAATTTGAGCAAAAGTTGTCGGGACGATGGTGCCCGGCACCACGGTCCTCCGAAAAATCCGCGAAACGAAGGGGGATATGTTCGTCTCTGCACAAGGATTCCAGATCTTCAATTTCAGCCGCGTACCTGCAACCTACACACAGAAAAGTGAAGATGATTGGGGGGTTAGGGATTAGGGGTTTGCCTTTAGGTCAAACCCCAGTTTTGGAATTAACCAAGAAATGAGAAATGCTGTAAATGTAAATGTCTGTAATGTAAAACAAGTACTAATACCTTGTTGTAAGGATGTTTGTATCCTTATGTGCGAAGGTATAGATGTTGTATGTTGTTGTATGTTGTATGTAGTATGTTGTATGTAGCATGTAGTAAGTGATCTCCTCTTCAATGGTTGAATCCTTGTCTTGAATGCAACACTTAGTCTTGAATGGAGACTTGGAAGGAATGCTTGAATGCTTGAATGCTTGAATGTTTGAATGTTTGAGTATAGTTTCCACGCTTGTACACACATCCTCTTCATGCCAAATGAGAGAGAAAAATGTAGTTTATATACTTGTCAATTAGGGTTAAAAGACTGATTTTCCTGACCTTAGGCCGACCAGGAAAGTTAATTTCCAAATTGCAAACAAAAAGACCCGAGACCTCATAGGAGACCGGGCCCAAAATAGGCCCAGGGACCAGGGCGCTGGGCGCCATGGTCCTGGGGGACCAGGGTGCTGGGCGCCCTGGTCCTGAAGGACCAGGGCACTGGGCGCTCTGGTCCCACCTCTCGGGACAGCAGGGTGCAAGGAGGTTCAGGCCAGGGTGCTTGAAAAATGCAGTTTTTAGTGTCGTGAGCAAGTTTCGGGGTCTCCATTCAGGTTGCGTGTTGCATCGCCATCATGAAGACCTAAATGCAGTCGAAATTGCAAGTGTCACAATTTTAGGATGCTACACAACCCAACCAATAGTTGTCCAAACTTGAACGTTAGTGAATTATCTTGTTTGATTGATTCTAGATTTAATAGGAGTTGCCTCTACATGCCAATGCATAGATCAAATGATGCATCCTCCTTTATCATCTGGTAAGTGGCATTTACCACTGCAGCAAATACAGAGTTGATTCTGCTGGCAGAGAATTTCTAGTAGCCTATCACCATATAGGCATACTTGACCAGATCATCCTTGATTAAATTAACAATCATGCCTTGTGAGTTGCTCACTAAACCGGTGAGCCTGGACATTTCAGACTTGCTAACCATCCTTAGGGCTGGTACTTCCCCTGTATTGCAAAAACTAATGACTGCATGAATTGCCTGAGGTGTGATATCATGTGTCCTTTCCAGGTACATCTTGTCACCATGGACTTTGCTCAAAATGATCCTAATATGATCCTTTGTAAAGTCTTCCAGGAAGTATACAACATTGTGGAGTTTCTTCTTCTCCAAGATGCTATACTCCGGTTTGATTTTCTTATCCTTTCCACAAAATAGACCTAGTTGGGAGTGGATGGCTAGAGACCCTAGGTCTTCAATTTTGCAATCTATATAGTTAGAAATACCTTCTTCAACTATCACTCCAACCGAAACTAGTGATAGGGCATTATACTTTGACTTTCGTTGGATAAAACTTTCCGTCTCAATGGATGCACTAGAACTAGTATGAGATGTGGAAGCCATTGTAGAAAGTTTAAGAACTTGAGAAATACCTTTTAGAACTCGCAAATTTAGGGCTTTCCGATTCTCCTTCACTCCTCACTTCGTTGGTAGCTGAATCACTGCTTTGTGTTCTCCACTTGACCGTTTGCTATTGAATTTGAATCTCCTTCACGGTTCCTCAATTTCTTCAAATCTCTTCTCAAATGACCTTCTCATCGCTCTGCTCAAAAAAAACTTTTCTTCGCTCAAAAACTGATAGTGAGAAATGATTTCAAAAATGCTTTTAAACATAGTCCTCACCTACCGTCATAAATGCTCCTCCATTAGGGCATAAACCCTAATTTGCCTCTTTACCATTTCCAGTCTTCTGCCAAGTGATAGGTATCACATACCGGTTAAGGTCTTTTGCTAGTTTAAACTAGGGGTTCAAAAACATTTTGCCGTTTGCCCCCCCTAAGCCTTTTGAAGCTTAGTTTGTCGGTTCCGATATTTCCACACTAGGTGCAAAAACTGGTTCCTCTTCCAACACTACTGGTTTCCTCTTCCAAGTTTTGTTCATGTCCACTTGAACTATTTCAACATCAATTCCTCCTTCTGGTGTGATGGGTATATCATCAGATATACTCTTTCTACTTCTACAAAATCTTGCGATGTGACCCGGTTTGTTGCAGTGATAGCAAACCAACCCAGGTGCTCTCCAAGGTCCATTGTTCATATTTCCATTTTTTCTTCTACATGTTGCTATAATGTGACCATGACCATGATATACCATATAGTTTGCTCTCCATCTAGTTGTCGGTTGATAGCCACTGTTACCTGACTGATGGTTATAAGCATTAAACTGGTTGGGGTTCTGGTTTACAAAAGATTCTGGATCAACTCCTTGGGTCCTCTAAGGATATCTTCCAGTGTTGTTCATGACAAACCTGCATTCAAATGCTCTATGCCCAAACTTGTTGCATGCATAACAATGACCATTGAACTTATTGGATCTAGGTACATTGTTAATAAAGTAAGGAAAATTATTGTAGGCTTTGCTCCTACATACATTGGCAGTGTGTCCTTCTTTAAGATAGTTAAAGCAAATAGGTTTGAATTTTTGCTTACCTTTTCCTTTGAATGCTAGTTGCTTCTTTGATGCTAAAACATTTGTTCCTGATTATTCTCCTTCCTCATGTCCAAAGAAACCAAGTCCATTGGTATTCTTTGTCAGTTTAGCTAATTCAAGCTTTTGTTGTAGCTTAATAGTGCTCTTGTTGAACTTAGCGAGTACTTCCTTTGACTTAGAGAGTTCTTTGGAAATAGCAGCATTTGATTCCATTAGGCTTGCATTCTCAGAGATGGCAATGTTTAGTTCACCTTGCATGTCATCCTTTTCCACTTTACTTGCATGGAGTTGAGTAGTTAGGGCACTGATCTCTTGTTTTAGCTTGGAGATCTCATGATCTCTTTCTTTCACCACATCATCAGTTTTCCTCCAGTTCTCAAGTTCTTGACACAACTAGATAGTTATTCCTTCCAACTCCTTTCTCAAGTTGGAGTTTGATTCATTCAACTTATTTACTTCTGCAATCATGGCTTCCATATCTGCTTCATCTGTAGAGCTATTTTCAAATAGCTCCATCAGCTTTTCTGCATTTTCTCTCCTTTTTCCCTGAGAGACCTTATATTTAGCCATAAGTTCATCATAGGCTTGCTTAGACTGATTGAGCCAGTGAGTAGGTTCCCTTATAGAGTATTCCCCCATATCTCTTTCCAAGTGGTTAAACTTATGGAAAGGTTGGCTCTGATACCAATTGATGAATAATAAGAGGGGGGGGTGAATTAGTATACCAATAACTAATGCACTTAAACACTTAAACAGTCTAAAGATAAACTGGTAAAACAGTTTAACAAACAGACCGGTTATCATGCATGCAAACCAAAATGCGAATAAATCATTCACCCACAAAAGCAATACAACTATAACACAAGATATTTGATGTGGAAACCCAAATGGGAAAAACCACAGTGAGATGGAACTCACAAGTCACTATCTGTAGAATAGAAACCAGATCGGTTAAGGTCTTACAATATTCTTCACCAGAAGAGATCCTATTAGGAATCTCAATCTATGTTAGGAGATAAGTCTGATCAAGGACTACCTTGCTAGAGGATTTTAGATTCACAAAGGTGAACCACCTTGTTAGAGGATTTTACAAAAGGCTTTTGGGCCTACCTGGTTAAGGGCTACAGACTTTTTAAAGATGTGAGTAATCAACAAGTGTTTGATCTATCTAATAGCACAGACTACTCAGTTAGATCCAATATAGCTCACAGCTAATGCATTCCAGCATTACTTCAGTCTTCTCTATCTCTCACTCTGTTACATCTCACAGACTTTATCTTCTTAGATAAGATCACTCTTCACAAAACTCATCAACCACCTTAAACCCTAACACGAAAAAAAACTTTCGCTATATCCACACCAACAACAACCTAAAACCCTAGATATGATATCCTTATTAACGAGTCTGATTTCATGTCGGTCCAATAGGATTACATTTCAATTTCCTAAGTTCAATGAATCTAGACATACTCAGTAATACGTCACAAAAATCACCTCCAGAGTGTCGACACCATTAGACAATCGGTGGATTGATAACTCATCACAAAATGCCGGTTGGTAACTCATCACAGAGTATTACCGGTTCATACAAAATACTGGTTGCCAGTTTGTTAGAATGAAGATTGGTAAGAATGTGTTATGTCACTTTTCTCCCTCATACCACTTGGTATTTACAAACCGCTTGGGGTTGACTTTCCGCTTTAGACCGATAAACACATTCTGCAAAACATCAATAGTCTAAAGACTATAGAACAACATACCGGTTGGAACAAATACCGGTTGTGCTTTATCATATACATATAAAGAGGATTTTAATGCAAGTATGTCCATCAATGACAATCACAACATGAACAACATAAACATAAAAAATGCCAACAATTTTCTAGTTCTTCACTTATTATAATCAGTTTGTAATCTCTTATAAGCCAGTGAGCCTTCCTCCAAGGTTGTATCCCTATTATGTAACTTTAGTAGTGAACTCTAGACAGTTTGCCTGAATGCAAGTGCATTCCCCTCATGTAATATTTTTTTTAACTAGCCATAGTGGAATAATATTATGGGTACAAATCCCACAATGGTTTTTCCTATTTTGGTTTCCTCGTAAAAATCCTAGTGTTATGGTTTTATGGTTTATTATCTTGTGTTTCTACAAATTTTACTTGCTTGCATATGCTTCTCATGGTTTGAGATCAAGTCACAAAATTTATTTGCTGGTAGATCACTGATTCACCCCCCCTCTCAGTGATCCTTGATTACAACAATTGGTATAAGAGCCTAGTTCCTCCGAGGAATCCTAATTGCTTGAGGAAGATCCGGGAGATTGAATCAATGGATTCTTGTTTGTAGAGACAACTTTGTGTGGCACTTGAAGATTTGATGCAACAAGAAATGAAATAAGTTCCTTTAAGGGGAATCTGAATGCAGTTGAAGACTTCATTAATGATTTGAAAGATCAAGTGAATAGTTCAAGAGACAAGAGGAAAGAGCCAATGGACAAGATGAAAGAGAAAAAGAACAAAGCATAGAGAATCAGGACAAGTCTAATGAATGTGATAAACTTATTAGAGAGAATGTTGTATTGAAGAATGAGATGCAATCAATTATGATGAAGCTGACTAAGGAGATTGAAGACCGGAAGAAGAATGAAGAAAGGATCAGATGAATGCTTCAAACTTACCTATGAGAATGATCAGTTGAAGCATGAGTTGACACAATCAAGGAATGATGGACAAGAACTTGAGATATAGATTGTTTCTCTAAGGGATGAACTTGCTACTACAAATGAATACAAAGATAAATTCAATGCTAGCTCAGTGAGGCTTGATGAGATGCTGGAAAATCAGAGACATGGAAAGGACATGAGAGGTCTTGGATTTGAGAAGGGAGAATCCTTCAGATCTGGACAAGGTAACCCAAAACCTAATCATAAGAAGAACAAGAATCCTCTAGTAACACAACCTAATGCCTATACATTTAATGGTAGATGTTTTACTTGCAATAAATTTGTTCATATGGAAAATCCATGCAGAAGTAGGATGAATAATGAAATGAACAATATAAACAATGGTCCCACCTTTACCGGTCAGTGTTTCATATGCAATAATTTTGGTCACAATTCAAATATATGTAGAGAAATAATGAACCTTTTTCAGAACAAGAGATGTTATTCTTATGGGATGTTTGGACATATCTCTAACCAATGTAGGATGAGACCAAATCAGATGAATTTCAAACCTTTGCAGAGAAATGTTATCTGTCATGCATGCAACAAGATTGGTCACATTGCAAAATACTGCAGAAGTAAGAATAATGATATGGTAAACAAAAGTAAATCAAATGAGAAAGGAAAAGAAAAACTAGAAGAAATTAGATATCAACATAATAAGATGTGGGTAAAGAAAGAGGATTCTGATGTACAGAATGGCTCCACATCTCCATCCAGTGATGGAACCTCATCCGGTAACTAGGGCTTTTTGGCCTTAGGGGGATTTTATATGTTAGGACCCAGAGGCAATTGAGAGGGGGGTGAATCAATTGTCTATTAATTTCAACCCAAATATAATTTAATCAAACTTGATACTTAATACCGGTAAACCAAACTTAATGCCAGTAAGTAGATTAACAATTAATATCAATAACGGTGAAAGTTAATGCATGAAATAGAAAGAGAAACAACATCCACAACATATAACATAGATATTTGTATTTGGAAACCTTGTAAGGGAAAAAAACATGGTGGGAAACATTACCCACAATAAAATGATACTAATGCATATAGTATGTGTATACAAATGGGGTCTGCACATGTAGAAAGGCCAGCTGCTTAGAGCTCACTGCTCAATCACAAGAATGGGAGTCTCACTTACTACAATTGGATGATTAAATCCAATGATAATGTACTGCTCAAAGTAGCATCTCCAATGTTGGATTTAGTACCAGTTAAGCTCTGATTATCTCCTTCAAACCTTCCTTCACTCTTCAAATGATGTCTATGTGAGTAGCTCTGCTTATATTTGCATATACCAAATGTCACAACCTTACAATACCTTATTACCATTCATTACATTAATCTCACAAATAAGATCTTACATATATACCAAAACCTAAGACCAAATGTGTAGGTCAGCTCACTAAGAATATTACAATAAAATCAATTACAATAAGTCACGATGTGATGTATCATGTTGGCTCAACAACAATACCAATTGATTAAACCATCTCCATAACATTTCATTTTGATCTACAATAGATAGCACATGTCGGTCGATAACCTAGACTAATTTGCCGATAACAACAAATATGTCAACCCTCTTAGACCAATAACCAAATCATCAAAACCAAGTGTCCAAACCATGTTTTCAACATGACCAAGTGATCTCCAGATGATAACAAGTCATCCTCAGTGCCGATGAATGATATAACCTGTTGGTGAACCAAATACCAGCGACTGTGCATAAGTCACTGAACTTGCCGGTGAACATAACCAAAGCTCTCCAGAAGGATAAGTGTTGACATCAATGACAAAACCAATGCAACATATCCATAATACCAACATTTTCATGTAGATTCATAGAACTAATAGGCCCAATATGGAAAGCTAATGTACTGAGAGGGGAGGGGTGAATCAGTACTGAAAAACACTTCTTGATAATAACTTTACTGTTATGTATAAGCTGAATAGTGCAGTAACATAAAATAAAGCTAAAACAAATATATACCAATCATACATGATTCATTCCATAACACATATATTTTGGTTACGTAGAAACTCTTGGTTAGAGAGAAAAATTGCGATGGGGATGGCACCCACAACTTCACTACTGCAATAATAAAGATTTCTCGGTTAGAGCTACATTTATCTATTTCTGATAGCTTACCCTGTTAGGAGTATCAAGATCTGTTAGCTCTACCTTACTAAAGGATTTTACAACATTATATAAATGCTACACCTGGTTAGAGGATTTACAATTTATAGACTTGGTTAGAGTCTTTTACCCTGTTAAAGGTTTCTCTTACAACTTCAAAATATTACAATAAAATCATTACAAATATCTGCAACTTCACATGTGAAATACTGTAGCAGATTCTATGTGCTCAAAATAAGATTACCTTGCCTGTAGCATACCTCGATAACTCATATTGTAACTCAGTAAACCCTTCTGTTTACTCTATTCTTTGACTATTCACTGTTAACCTTCTCTGTGACCTTTTTGCGTCTCTATAACAATCTTTCTTCATTCATACACACACATATCTCACATCTCTTTTTTTTTCTCCTTTTTTTTGTATATTCTAACCCTAAAATCATGCTGTATAATTAGATCTCTTACAGCGGTGATCAAATTCATTGCATCGATCTTACAAAAGATTCTTTGAATGAATAACTAAACAAAATATTTCATTGGTTAGATTGACCTTGTAATCATACACAATATCCTAATGCAATT